>NC_136595.1:5688089-6888089 GCF_910589615.1 Taurulus bubalis
GTGGGTGGGACAGTTGGGCCCACAAAAGTGCAGATCAATTTTATATTTATTTATTTTTTAGAATTCTAATACAAAGGAAATAATTAGACGTGAGCAGATGAAACAAACGGGGAAAAAATAGAAATAAATGTGTCAACGCATTTTCATTCCTCACATTTTCTTAATTTGTTGTTTTATAGGTTGGCTGTGTGTGTGTGTGTTTTTTTTTCCAGGTGAGTGGTTTTAAACATCCAGTGAGCTTCAGTAGCAAACGAAGCACTTTGCATGGAGGGAAAGTGGAGCTTTTTATGTGATTGCAGGTTGAATCAAGGTATTCAAAGCTGCAGCGGAAGACGTTACTCTTGTCATCCTCTCCGGCAAACAGCAACTGAAATCATCCATACGTTAGTTATCCTAATAACCCTTCACTGACGTGTTTGTACAACTATCTCTTTGAGATGTGTCTGCTGCAGCCTTAATAACAATAATAATAAAACGTGCGTGGCGTATTGATGTAGCTAAAACAACAGCTGTGCCTTAAACCTGCTGGTGAGTGACAGACATGAGCATGTGTCGTACATTATCAGGCCCTGTTGTGTTTTAATTACACACAGCTACATATAGCCGACTGAAACAAAACCTACTGCAGTTTATCGCTAACATATTCATGTTTACATTCTTTCACTCACGTTGTTGGCAGATCACAACATCACAACCGGTGTTACCGGAAAGAAGAAAATGATTCTTCCAGAGCGTTTCTTCAAACTGCTTGATGAGCTCATCGCTTTAAACAATTTTAACCGGTATGGGAAACTTATGGGAGAAAATACAAGCAGCCGAGGAGGAGCAATGTCCATTATTGAACAGGGTATGATATATACGAGAGATATGCTGCTATAGGCCTGGACTGCTGGGGACATCTTAGGATACACTGAGCTCCTCTCTCCTCTCCTCTCTCCTCTCTCCTCTTCTCTCGGTCCTTCTGTGTGAATTCATGTTCCATCAATCCCCATTAGCAACTTCATCTTTGTGCTTTCTCGCCTCGCAGGTTTCCATGGATGTTGGTTATATCTGGACCCTGGTCGGGCTCCTCCTGCTATCATCATTAGTCACATTTCTATTACTTTTGCCGATACCATTAGTGCTTTTATGACCATTGTTCATCTATTGTACCCACTGCTGCTGTTATTTTTAGGAGCTGTAATTTTTCCATCACTTCTTACTACTCATTATATGAATCATTTCTGTTGTATGCATGTAATGTGCTGTAACTCAGTGACGTAGTTCATTCTGTACATGTGATCTATTGCCCCTGTGCATCCGGGGAGAGGGATCCTCCTCTGTTGCTCTTCTGGAGGGTTCTTCCTCTTTTTTCTCTCCCTGGGCTTTACTTAATAAATTGAATTAAAAATGGTTATTACATTTTTTTTTTTTTAGAAAGTCTTTTCTAAAAAATCTTGTCTTTTCTTACTGAAGTGATTCAGATTCCACAACACCTGAGGTCTAATCCTCATTTTCTTTTTGCAATTAGTTTGAAAAAGAAAGGCATCAGTCTGAGAGGACAAACATAATTAAAGAAAGGTGTGACCTGCAGAAACTCAAAGCTCATCATTCACTGAAAAAAGAGCAGGGAAATAAGTTTGATTGACAAGTGTCGTGTCAAAACATCACAGCAATGAGCAACCAGAGAAGACAAAGTCATGGTTGACAACTTTAAATTTAAGCAGATGTGTAAGTGTCGTCTATTTTGCACTCAACTAATTGTCACTTGTCGTTCTATGATGGCTTTTTTTGGAGTGCCTGAGTTGACCGCGATCGTCCCAGACGCGGAGCTCGTATCCATTCAGACTGGAGGGTGAAATGGTGGCAGAGCACCGGGGGCCCGGAGCCAAGGTCTCCAGAGCGAACAGCCACACATAGCTGCTCCCCATCACTGCCTATTCATCCCTCTATCCCACCTGACAGAGAGAGAGAGAGAGGAAGGCTCTTGGCAGTGAATCCAGGCCGTGCTGGGCTGAGTTGAACAGCTGTGTCTAATAAATTGTCTCTAAAAAAACGATGAATGATGGAGAGATTTTGTTGAAAAGCTTAAGCGACAGGGCCAATTCCTCCTAACCAGGAGGAACAAGGTGCAATGAGTCTACTGATTGGTTGATACTCAGCTTTAAAAGCAGTCTGATTGGCTTGAAGAAGACCCTCCTGTGGCTGTTTAGATCTATAGCATGTCTGAAGTGCTTGTGTCATGCATGTAGTAGCATGTAGAGGAAGGACTGCAGGATTTGGGGCTGAAAATGGAAACAAATTGAGGAAAATGTTTTTTTCTCCCAGATAATGGTTGCAGGTTGAACAGTTTTAAACAACTGGTTATGTTGTAAAGTACAAAAAAACACAACACAACCACTTGGAGAAGTCATAGCTTAACATGTTTTATGTTATTTAAGCTAAACGGATGTACATTAGAAGGAGCATCTTGCGATGGGGACATAAGTGAACATTTACTTTTGGTTTCACACACACACACACACACACACACACACTGTGTTACTGATGGAGTTGCATTCCCGAACAGGAGGGAATGGATGATGTGAAGACAGAAGGCATGCACACATTCTGCGTAGAAACCAAACCTAATAATTAACCGTAATAGCTGATTAATGCCCCCGGTGGTTAGTCCATATGATTAAGAACACAGTTGTGTTTTATGAATGAATCCACTGTCAGCTGTTGAAAGAGATGTATTTAGTCTTATTTACTTACATTTTGGATTGAATTATTTTGGCTACAAGGACCCTACAGTAATGTGTTTTCATTGTAACCCTTTAATTAACCACTGCTGTCATCTCCAAGTCTGAGGTCTGTGTCATATGCACTCGTGCAAAAACTATTTTGTAAATCAACTTAGCCCTGGTTCGGGTTACACCAGGTTTGTGTTCGCCCTTTACTCAAATAATAAAAACAGAGTTTCCATTGACATGACGTGAAATAAACGCAGTTACTGCAGAACAGCAGAGCTCGGGTGGTTTGGGTTGATGAGGAGGTCAACTTTATTATACAGCGGACACGTTTCTCAATGCTCCAGCATTTATCTGATAGTGGAACATAAAGGAGAACGGAGATACCTGCTGATCGCATGCAGGTGAGTCAAGGTCTAGAACAAGACTGCAAGTCATAATGATACTTACAAGAACAGTTATCACACATTGAATATGGAGGCATATGCTAAGCACCTGCTGAAATCTAGCTATGTTTTACCTTTTCAAATGGATAAACTGAGGAAAAAACAAAGTGTGAATAAGAGCAGTTTCATTTTAAGGCACGACAAGGGGGAGGGGCCAGGAAAGAGAGCGAGGACGGCACGGCGGCCTTGAGAACATGGATCCCTGCTTCCCTACACCTTTGTTTGTCTCAGAGTGCCTCGAGAGAGCCCTGCACGTGTGTGTGTGTGTGTGTGTGTGTGTGTGTGTGTGTGTGTGTGTGTGTGTGTGTGTGGATGAGGGGGATGCTGGGCTGTGTGACAGAGTCTCTCTCTGCATTAATTGCTTAAATTGAAGCGCTGCCACGTCTCTGTGAGAGACGCTTTGATATGATAATGGCAGCCTTCTCAGCACAGGAGAGGCCTGCTTTGTGTGTGTGTGTGTGTGTGTGTGTGTGTGTGCGTGAGTGGATGGTAATTTGGTGGCATGCACCTGCCAGCGCGCCACTGTCTCCTGTCGCCATCAACACGGCCGGGCAGACAGACACACAGACTCGGAGCGAGCGAGAGCCGGCTCCGTCATGTTGATCAGGTTTGGCTGAAGACGACGCTCCGGATGAAAAGACGAAGGTGATGAAGATGAGTTAGGATGATGTGACCCCGTCCCTGTGTTGTCCCATGATACCTATGTTAACTACTTGTTTTTTTTAAAGGTTTATAATGAGCGAATGCAGCTCAAAGACACCTTAAACTACAAGTGTCTGCCGTCAGTTCAATATTTATATTTTAAACACCTTGTATTTCGGCTTCTTCGACTGCCATGGTCATGTTCAAAGACGTAAAAACTGTCATCACCAATACCGATTGTAACTCCTCAGGATGACCACGTTGCACATTTAACCCATTAATACCACAACAGCTCAACATGTCCCTGGAACCAACGCAACATGGGGAAGTATGGATCTCATGCCAGTGTGTCCTTTCTTGCACTAGATTTCAAAACACATTCATCCGTGTGTTTATGGAAAACATCCCAAGTCCTCCTGTTTGAAGCTGCAATAACATAAAACTATGACCAGTAATCAAATTATCTTAATGTACAGCTTCCACACAGGCCTTCACGTCGGTATCATTTAAAAAGCACGCTGTGGAGCTCAGTGTATTAAAATTACACTTTAAATATAACTCATTCAAATAACCAATACGCTTATGATGAACACTGATTTTAGAACCACTGTAATGTTGTAATGTTTTTCATCATAGTCTATTATGGTTTAAGCTCAAATCAAGTTGTTGATTTCTTCTTCTTCTTCTTCTTCTTCTTCTTCTTCTTCTTCTTCTTCTCTTCCTCCTCTTCTTCTTCTTCTTCTTCTTCTTCTTCTTCTTCTTCTTCTTCTTCTTCTTCTTCTTCTTCTTCTTCTTCTCTTCCTCCTCTTCCTCCTCCTCCTCCTCCTGCCACAGTGACTGACCCAGTCCTCCCGTAACTAGTTAACGGCAGCCCTGCTTCACCGTGCGTCATGGTTACCGGTGCACCAATCAACTATCACTTCCTCTGATGATGTCATAGGTCAGCAGGGCATGCCATTAAAACACAGAGGGATCGCCATGGTAACACTGAATGTTCTGCCATGGCGGTGGTCGTGGTAGTTCTTCTATGAGAAGGTTTACTGGAAGTGTGTGTGTGTGTGTGTGTGTGTGTGTGTGTGTGTGTGTGTGTGTGTGTGTGTGTGTGTGTGTGTGTGTGTGTGTGTGTGTGTGTGATTTAACGGTGTTTGGGACACAGAGTTGAGTCAGCCATTACCCAGAAGCCACTGCAGCTTCAGGGGGAGAAAGGAAGCACTGTATCCCATGAAGATCTGACACATGCACATGTACACGTACACAAATACACACACACACACATAATGGTCACACACACACACACAGACACACACACACACACAGACCTCCTGGTTCCTTGCTAAGCCCGCTGACCTTTACTCAGGCCACCCACAGCTGACCCGTCCTCCACCATGTGACAAGGTGGGAGGCCAAAACCACCACAATGTCCCATCACTCCACACACACACACACACACACACACACACACACACACACACACACACACACACACACACACTGAAACCCCAACTTCACCCCTTATTGCTTAACAGCTATTTCCAACAGTGAGACCAGGCACCTGGTGAGCTTGGCTTGTGGCTGAGATTTGAGGTTTAAACTCCATATAGGACCACAACAAACTCTAATGTGTCATAACACGTATAATGTGCCTTAATACGTGTATAGAGGTGACCTCGGAGAACTAATGTTGTCAACAGATTTTACATTTATATTCATGTTATTAATGTTTTAACGCATTATGATGCCCCGTCCCAAAAGCCACGTCCATGTTCGCAGCCGTGGATCAAATCCTCATGTTGTCATGGAATTGTTCATATTTATCTTCCTGCGTCCACTTTAGGGACTTTGCATTCAAAAGAAGGAGACGAGGGAAGCGTTGGGATCCGCCCAATTTACAGTTTCACAGCCTGTGGAGATGAGGACGTGAGTCCGAAAATCTGTTGTTTCTACAAACTCTGGTGCTAACTGGCCTGTCACACTCTATTAATAGATGCTGCTGGTTGTGTCCCGATGAGTTGCCCCTCTTGTTCATACTGTATGTGTGTGTGTGTGTGTGTGTGTGTGTGTGTGTGTGTGTGTGTGTGTGTGTGTGTGTGTGTGTGTGTGTGTGTTCATCTTTCCCCTGCTGCCAAAGGCCCCATTCCCATCCCTTGATCTGGAACAATGTGCTTCAGTCAGAGAGAGAGAGAGACAGAGCCGCCTTAGAAACTCCCCCCCCCCCCCCCCCCCCCCTCCCCCTCCCTCTCTATCTCACAACCCGATCCCAACACACACAACCCACTTTCAACCCACTCAAAAAAACAGCTGAGTATCACTCCTGCATCCGAACATCAATAAGCCTTAACGTGAACGTCATTCACTAAATGCAGCATTACCACAAGAGTTTTAGTCGGAGCACAAACACATTTTTCACAAACAGGGCCCCGTCCCATGAATAATAAGTGTCCAACTATGCCAGAGGTCACATCCACGCTCCACTCCCCACAGCTTTCCCAACCGACCCCCTCATTAGGGAAATGTTTGTCCCGGTAGGGAGGGTGGGACGGGTGAGAAACAGCGAAGAGAAACCGGGGAGGGAGGGGCCGAGCGCTGAAGAAAGTTAGGACGTCTGAGAGACTTCAGAGACTAATTGCAGGCGACCTTTTTGCTTGCCAAATTTTGTCGCTTAGAGATTTCACAAAAGGCCGCGGGACTTTCAAGTAGCGAGAGCAATTCTCATGAAAATGTGATTCTCCTCCAATTTAAAACTATTATTGCCGGTAAAAAAAAAAAAAGCCTCATTTTATGTGGGAGAGTCCATGTTTGTGCTCAGTCATATTCACCACAACACACACACACACACACACACACACACACACACACACACACACACACACACACACACACAAACAAACTGACTGATTCAGCAGTTTGCACTGTGTCCACTAAATTGGGAACGTTGGCTAAAAAAAGTAAAAGCTCCACCTTTCAGAAGAAGGCAGAGCAGCAAATACAGGAAATACAATAAAACACACTTGAGAAGAGAAGAGCTTGTATGGATGTGCCGAGCATTTGCATTTAGCAATCATCGCATTGGGGACAGTAGAAGCTTCTGTGGTTTGTCGATGTTATGAAATAGAAATGCTGGTCAGCAAATGTCCTTCTCTTCTCAGAGGAAAGAAAGAGAAAGAAAGAAAGACTCCCTTTCATAGTCGTAAACTTGCAGCTCTTTAGTTGCAATAGCACATATTTGTTCACTCATTTTGAATCACAATTACGATAAAGTACTAGATGCTGACTGAGTCTGAGTGCGTTTCACTTCCTGAATGAGTCAAGGAACTCACAATGTCTCCTAGAGGTTAGATAACACGAGGAGACATTTTGTTTGTACTGTACACATCCTAGTTTCTCTTTGTCATCCATGACAATTCTTAAGGAATATAATCTACAAGCAGTGATGAGAACATTGGATATGAATTATGATGAATGTAGATCCTTGGCCTTGGCGGACCAGGTTTGGCCTCAGTTGGCGTGTTCTACTTCTACAATTCATCAACAGGAAACTAAGCAGCAAGAAATATTTATTAGTAAATCATTTTTATATTTTCACACATTCCCTGCTTAGCTAACGTTTTGGCTCCAAATGTGAATGTGTGGTTGCTTTTTTGGGACTGTTGGTAAGAGAAAAAACAAAGCAATGTGATGGACATGTTTCGCTATTTCCTTGCAGTTGAATCTAGAAAATAATAATCTGATTAATCAATAATAATAATAAAATGAATGTTGTTTGCAGCCTTTAACTCCAGGTGTTACAATGAATGAACAACCCTGATATGAGTGATGAAGATGTACAGGAAGATAGCTTTATCTCTCGTGGAGACACACACACACACACACACACACACACACACACACACACACACACACACACACACACACCAACACTCTCTCCTCTGTTGGTGGCGGCTGCTTCCCCTGAATGAATGAAAGCCTCTGTTCTCTCTGGCTCTCGGCCCTCTTCATGCCCCGCTGCTGACTGGCAGATTGGAAGTAACAAATTGCTGCGTCCTCAGAATGATAATTAGCAAAGCCATGAAGGCGGTTTTGTTTAAAGGGGAGCATAACACGAGCCAAACTTTCTGCTCCTTTCTGGTCACCTGACTGACTTCTGATACCCTGGAACTTTACAAGCGCCACAGGATTCAAACTTTTGGAGTTTTAAGTCAGTTAGTTATTTTCCCACCGCTGTCCCAGAGCCTCCTATAAGTCACCAACATAATAAAGCTAATTCTGAGCCGCGGTGCAAAGGTGCAGGATTGTTTTAAGTCCAGAAAAACCTTCCATTGATGTCTCTGAGAGAAATCTCCACGGCACACATAGATATTATCTCATGAGTGATGAAAACAGAACTTCAAGTCCGTACAGTGAAGAGAGTCTCCTCCCCATCGCTCTGCTGCCTCTAGCACAGCTCCAGCATCTCCATCAACAAGTCAATAGAGACTCTGGCTCGCCCAGACATTAGCTAGGAAGCTATGGAGGTGAGCAGGGCTTATTATAAGCCTCTTAGTGATTCTGCAGGAGGTGAAGAAATGGTCTCTGTTAAAGGAATCAATCCCAGGGTAATTACCTAGCCACACTGCAGGCTGCTGAGGAGGACGAGAACCCGGCCCAGGTTTGTGAAGGCCAGCGAGCTCCGGTTCAATAAGAGCCTTTTAGGAGGGTTCATTGTCTCAGACTTAAGAGAGGGGAGCAGACTGATAATGATAATGATGATGATGATAAATACACAGCTAGTAATCAAGTGGTGTTTGAGTGGCACTAGTGCACAGCGGGGACTCGTCAGAGTTTAGCTGCACACGGGGCGGCCGATCTATAATCCGTCCATCTTGGGGGCTCGCTTGCCTGGGGTCACTATCTCTCCCAGCATGCACTGGGAGAGCGGAAAGGGAAACACCCTGGACTCACTCGTGCCGCGTCCCACTTCTTCACCTCCAGCCTCGACCTTTGCTTCCCCCGTCAAGTAAAACATGACGGTGTCCCGGATCATTACTTCTCTCTCAACGGTGACCCTTTAGCCTTCCTTCTGGGAGTTGACAGCAGCAGCTATACCATGACACGTTGCAGAGACAAATACGGACAATAGAGGGGATTTCACTGCATGAAACAAAAGAAAAAGATCTTTAAAAGGTAAAGTGTAGTCTGTTCCTTCATTTCAACATGGAACATGGTTTATAATCGGCTTCTGATGCAAAAGTCAGAGTTATTGCTCCACTACCCAGAAGCTGAGTCATTCCAAATGGAAGGGAAAAGGTTGTGGAACATTTTGACAAAGAATTCAAGTGATGGCAATAATTATTTTTTGAATTCTGGTCAGACCCTGACATTCTTCTTCTGTGAGTGGAGGAAGGTGTTACCGCCTGGGCTCAGACAGAGTACAACCCAGACAGCTCTAGCTGTTGTTTTGACATATTTTTATTGGATGTTGGATATACTTTATTGGAGGTTATCAATACAGGAGTCATTGATTGCTATTGATCATTATCAAGATACATATTTAATCATAATATAAATGTTTGATTTAGAGTTTTCAGAATCAGAATCAGAACCATTTATTGCCATGTATGGTTTCACATAACATTTTACATTTAACAGTTAACATAATGTGCAATGGAGTATGTTCTCCTTCAGTCAAACTCCTAAATAAACCAGAATGTTGATTATAGGTTATTGTATTGAATGACATATTATTAAACAGGTCAGGTCATTGAAGGTTGATAACATGCAGTAAATACACCCTATTGTGTACGTGCACCACACACGTCAGCAAGAACTGGACGGAAATGAAGAAACAAATGGAATATCTGCTTCACTATATACACACACACATAAATAATTGTAAATCAGGTCATTACCACATTAGAGGGCATTAATACGATATTGCAGTCTCTTGCGCTGAATCCCAAAAAAAGAAGACGACTTCTGCCGGCCGAACCGGCTAGTTTGAAAAGATGGGCCCTTTGCTAACTGAAAAGGGGTTGAAAAATGAATGTAAATTATCAGACAGAATGGATCAAAGTCAGACGGCGGTCGCGATGCGTTTCACAGCCGCAACAGTAGAGACACAGAAGGCTACGGCGTCCACTCAGGATGCTCCTGTTCGTTCAGGTCGAGGAAAGCCGAGTGAAAAATACCTCATCGGAAATAAACCTCAATAATAATAAAATAGTGTTTCATGTAGTTGTATGGCCCAGTCACATTTGACGATGCGTTATGTATCGTATATGTAACTCTGTACGTGGACAACAAAGTTAATCTGACATTGAAGTACAAAGGCAGGTATTTTGGACTGATGAAGAGATTAAAGGTCGTTGGTTCTAAACGTAATCGAGGTACGCTCACCTAATAACAACTCTTCGGTAAGCTAACTGCTTCTGTATCTTCTCAGACCCCCAACAACAATTATGTGACTTCTTCTGCTTGTGTGAGGGCGGACGGCGTCTCCAGCAAGCTCAGACTCTGCCCCCAAGAGGTACAGCTGCACAACGGCAGCCTGCAAAGGAGACGTGTTGGCCTGATGAACAGATTACAAGGTCGCTGGTTTTATTCCCAGCATGTGCATGTGCAGCACCGACCTGGAGGCTGTTGACAATGAGCAATGTACTCTGTAGTGAATGCTCACCTATCGATTGAAATACCTCACTGTGGCTGCATTTGTCCTACGGTCAATAATATTGTGGGAATATATAACATATCGCTATCTAAAATCATATCTTTTCTCTTTATATCTACATATACTAAGTAGCCAAACGGGCAGACGGACAGGCAGCGAGACAGATTGGTTAGCAGACAGATACAAAGAAGGTAATAGGCAGGCAGACAGAAAGACAAGCACATAGCTGGAGCCTTGCTACTCTGACACCTGGGAAGCTATTTGCAACAATGCACACAGAGGGAGGAAGAGAAAAAAAGAGGTAAAAGAGAGAAACTAGATAAAGTAAAAGCACTCTTTCATATGAAATCAAGAGTTTCGGGGGCAGAGTTCAGCCATAAGTGGCGCTGCTACAACACGGCGCAGAGAAAAATTAATTTCACATTCTTTAATTTTCCCGAATAAAATGGCCAGCCATTTCAGGTCGAATAATTGTTTGAACCAATGATTTTATCATTAATCCGACAGCGGCCCACGAGAGCCGGGGGTCACACCGGAGGTTGATTAGGTACGAGGCTGCACAAAGAGCCCTCCAGTCGATGCCATTGAAAAGGAGCAAGTCATTTAGATTGTGAATTGGTCCCGGGGCTGCGAGGCTCGCTCCATTACAGGCCATTTTCAATTTCAGCCTCACAATAAACATCAAGCCGGGCCAAGGAAATTACAGCATCTTGGAGATGTAGCCGAACAGATAGGTGGGGTGCGGACGAGATGACATGACTGCAGGGGAGAGGAGGGGCGGGTAATGGCGAGGGCTGGAGAGAGAGAGGAGAAGCAGAGATTATCCAAAGTGGAAAACTGGAGGTGTGAAAGAGAAAGAAATTCCAAACCTCTCTGACGCAGACAGAGTTTTACATACAGGACTCAAAATGCCAATATATATATAGAGTATAAATATACTCATACCGCCAATGAGGAAAGTTTTTCAGCTTTTACGCTTCATGACTTTCTTGTCCTTGAATTAACATTCCGTCGATCGGATTAGAAAATGATGAACGATGGACGTGCCCGAAACAAAGTCTTAATCAATAAGAACTCAGTTGGTCTCAGCGATATCACCAAGTGTACAAATCTAATTAATATTAGACTTCAGAGAACAAAATCTAACACGCAGCGAACAAAGAAAGACATTTACTACGCCGACCGAGGATTTAGCATCATTTCTTTTAATGTTGCACTTTTCAATTACGCCACGGCAAAGTAGGAACCAGTAACTATTTGTCCATCTCACTGTCAGACACACAAGTGCGCAATCTCGAAGCGCGCATATGTTGAATCCTGAATGGAGCCACACATGCAGATTGTTTACACCCCAAATATTTGTATAGACCATTCAGTACAAGTCTAATTAAATTAGTTTCATTGGTGCCTCAAATCAATGGATAGAATGTCATTGCTTTTTGTGTTCTTGTATGTTTATGGCATAAACAAATCCATATGAGGCTGAAATGAATGGGAAAAAGCATCGTTTAACATCATTTCAATGCGCTATAAAAAGTCCTATCAATGTTTTTTTTCTTTCACTTTCTTTCTTGTTCCATACAGAAAGGAAGGCTACATATGCGAAGGTGGTTCTCTGATTGACGAGACATATTCTGCATCTGCCCATTGTGACACAGATAATTACCTCCAATAAGGAAATTCAACTGATCTTCATTGACATCATTTGGATGGAAAGGCTCTGAAAGTGGCCTCCAATGTTCTTTACTCACCACAAAATTACATTTAACGAATGGACTGTGACCTTCAGGAAGACAGGAGAGACTTTCTTTATTTCTTTGGAGGAACAGGCATGTAGTCCAAAGAAAACCTGCATGTGCATGCCAGCAGGGCCGTCAGCGGCTTTCAGACGGACACAATATATACGAGTCCAGTGAGATTCTTTCGCTTCTTACGCTTCCTGAGTGCCACCTTGGAACATACACATTATGCACATTCCATAAATAGATGACGCCATGTTTTTAATCTCTGACCAGGGCTGAGTCTATATTGAGATTTTATTTGGTGTGTATGTGTGTGTGTGTGTGTGTGTGTGTGTGTTTTGTCTACACTTAAGGAGTCGTATGATAACTATGTATGATAACTATGTGTGATAACTATGTATGTAATACAAATATTACAAGTGCGACGCCTTTGACGGCAGCTTTTAGTGCTCGACTGTTTTTAATACATTGGTCAAAACACAGTGTAGGAAATAGTAATGCAAGTATGTAGTCAAAATCTGATATCAGTCAATGGAAATAATTTCCATTTAAGCTTCATCCACTCTCTTAATAGACACTTTTCATGTCTAATAAGGCAACACAACCAAGGAAAAGGTTGATTTCCACGAATGTTCTGGGAGCAAACAAAGGAGACAATTAGAGATCAGATTGTCACTCAGAAATCATTCTTGACTTTGCTCAAGGGTACCTTCAATATTTTTGAATTTGTGTGAAAATAAAAGGGGCAATTTCAGTGGAGCTCCACACAAGGCCATACGAGCTAAACAAAAACCAAAGCAATATAAAAAATAGGAAAAAAATCCTTCTCTCTGGTGGTATTAAGAACATTGAGCACCGGCGTTTCCTCTCCATCTGTGGCAGAAAATCAATGGTCGCGGCCCGCGGGGACAGCCGGAGGCTAATTTTACCCTGCATTTTCTCTGGCGGCTAATCCCGCGGCCAGGAGCTAAACCAGGGAGAGCAAGATGAGGAAGAGGAGCAGAGAAGAAAAGGAAAAGAGATCTCTCTCCCTAAATGAATATTATCAGCATGAAAACAAAGTGACTACCTGAACAAAGTCTATTTTACAGAACCACTTCAATAGATTTCACCCCTCTCTCTCTCCCTCTGGGTATATACCTATACACACACTAGAAATATCACCGGCCCCCACCCACTCAAAAGAAAAAAAACACATACGTATAGGTGGGAGATACATGCAGACAGCTGTATTGGGAGAAAACCAGATCAAGGAGCTCCCTGACAAAAGCAATTTTAAGACTAAAGAGAAAGTTTCTGATGTGTTTCCACATGAAGATTCACCCGTTTGATATGTGTGTGTTTCCTGAACAGGCAGTGGAACGCCTGCTTACATTAGCTCCGTCGATGCTTTCTTACCTTCAGGGAAAGAGCATCAAGCACATGACAGAAGTGATGACTCTGGAAGGGCACTGGTTGTGCAAAGACTGTTCTAAGAAGTTGGTTAAGTCTAAATCAACTTTAAGCTCTTTTAGTCATTTTAAAACTAGGTCAGAAAAAAAGAAAGAAAAAAATATTTTTTTAGAGGTGATCCTTTGACAAAAAATATGATATATATTGCGCAAAATGACAACTGTTTGTGCATCCTTTGGTCCTGAACCTGTAAATGTTATACTGAAATCAAACTAAGGGACTGCAATGCATCATGGGAGAGGGTATGCAACAGTGGGTAGCAACAACACACTGAAGCTTAGCTTAGCTACTCATAAAACTAGAAGACATGACTGTTTGTTGAAAAGGCTGCCGGCATCACATTAACATGTTTTATTCAAGCAAAATGTCAAAACATGTATTTTTGTGATTTTAGGGCATTTTTAGTATTTCACATCGCTTTTATTCAGGCTGTCATGCAAATGTAATATATGCATAAAAAACATACTCCCATATTTAACTCTGTCAAAAACAGAATATTGCATGCGCGCGTGTGTGTGTGTGTGTGCAAGTGTGCGTGTGTGTGTGTATTATTAGTAATATATTATACAAAATGTTTTATTTTGAATGTCTCCACTTCACCAAACTAAACTAATGTTCCTTAACTTTCCATTTTATGTTTTTTTTTTTTTTCACCTTCAGTTAGCATTAAAGAAGGCAGTTGCCTCACTGCGTGTGCGTGTGTGCGTGTGTGTGTGTGTGTGTGTGTGTGTGTGTGTGTGTGTGTGCGTGTGTGTGTGTGTGTGTGTGTGTGTGTGTGCAGCCCTGCCTTGCACACAAAGACAGAGAGAGGAGGGGTGCTGTTTTAGTCATTAAGGAAATGAAGTGAGGGGTGAAATCTACTGAGGGAGATAGATTTCTATAGAGTCATGGTACATGCTCTATCACAGCAGGCGCAACACACACACACACACGCACACACACACCTTAATCAAATCTTTCTGCTCCGCTACTGATCCACTCTGCACCGTTGCATGGGAACAACACACTCAACCAGGAGTGTGTGTGTGTGTGTGTGTGTGTGTGTGTGTGTGTGTGTGTGTGTGTGTGAGATGCTGTGTGTATATGCATGATGTTGATAAACATGTGTTTGTGTACAGTATGACAAGTGCACAGCTCCAGTGAGACACTAGAGAATGATGCACACACCTTTTTCCACATTTCCGTTGAATAGTTTGGGCCAGAATTATCACATGAAAGCTTGACGGTTGATGCAAGTGGCCAAAAGTCAAACAAAAAATAATTAGAAATATAAAACAAAGCAGGCCATCACAAGTGAAACTGTGATATTTTGTAATATTTTGTGATATTTTGTCTGGTCTCAGTCACTTTGCCCTGAGGAAGAAATCTGCTTTCAAATGATATGAAACAAAAATATTTTGCTTTGAGTTGATAGCCTCTGTTAAACAACATGATTTGTTGAATGAAATAATGTATAAGTCTGCTTAACTGCAGCCAAAGATATCCTGACCACAAGATGGAGACCACCACATACTCAATCTATTAATCAATGGCAATCTTCCATTCATAATTCATTAGTCTTCAAACAAATAATTGCATCTGTAAACATTAACAAAAGAGACACATTAGAGGCCATTAAAAGAGCCGCTGATCAGGTGATATCCTCACAGTAAAATATGATTGAAGGTATATGTATATTTTGACATGTGGAAGGGCGAGTATGAAGTGGTAGACACCTCGCTTAGTGCGCATGTTAGTAGATGATTGCAAGCAAACTAAGTATAAACTTACTTTATATATTTGTGACACGGCAAGAGGCGTGTGGTGGAGGGAGGTTGGGTGGGCTCACTGCTGCTCTCTCTTTTAAATGTAATACTATAATATCTGTAAGTTCACGCAATCTTGTGAGGATGGCGTGAAAAAGTTATTCAAAGTTGGTCACAAAAGAAATGAATGAATTCACAACTTTGTGAGGCTTGTGACCTGTCAAAGCTGTGAGGACTGTATGACGACTGGACTATCCGTCTACAGCGACCACCCAGATGTGCTGAACATCAGCCGGCCTCACAGCAGATCTTCTTATTTACGGGCATCTGAAACCCCTGGCTGCTCTTTAATAGACGGATGATACAGAGGCGGAGTGAAAAAAGAGGGGGAAAGAAAGGGTGGGGTAAATGGGATGAGGGAAATAGACAAAAAGAGAGGAAGAGGGGAGGGTGGAGAGGAATGAATGGAAGGGGAGAGAGGGGGAGATGGGATGAGAGAGAAAAGAGAAAAGGAGGGCAGACACCTCTTCCACATCACTGCCTTCAATTTAACACAGGTGGTAAAGTTAGAAGATAACACTGATAGTTTCGCCAAGGCTCCGCATGAGGAATGATACACAACAGACACACACATTTCTACCTCCTCCGGTATGAAACGGGGGGGCAGGAGCTGAGACGGAGGGAGAAACGCTGGAACCCAAGGACACAAAAGAGAAAGGAGATAAAGAAAAAGAGGAGGGGCTGCAGAGAGAAAAACCATCACAGTCTGGCTATTTCTCCATGTGCGCGCTTGTCAATTACACAGAGCTGAGATAGTTTATTAACCTCTCAGGCCTGCAGGTCATCCTGGTACCACAGGTTAGGACCTGCAGGTAATTGATGAAGTACAGAGTGTCACGGCAACCCCGTCTCCACACCGCTGTGGCACATGGGCCACACCCCTTTAAATACACTTATTTAGAAGACTTCACTGACTGTGGAGGCCTGCAGGTCTACTACAACAAGACAACCCTGTCTCAGAAACATGAGCCTGTTCTCCAGCAGCAGAGCAGAAATGTACCGCTTTAAAGAAGACATTAAAAAGAAGAAAGGCCATCTCTCCCCGTTTTTTGTGACATATATAACTGCTGAAGACAGTACCAGGCCAGATCAATCAATTCCACTGTATTTGTTGGTGACAAGTACATATATATATGCTGCTAATTAATTCATTGATTTGAGCTTTTATAGGCAAACATGTGAACAATTTACTGGCTCTAGCTTCTAAATGTGCTTGTTTTCTTCATCTCACGTGATAAGCTGAATATTGTGTGTTTTCACCTTACTTTTTTTAGGAAGTGAATGGAGATATTATTTAAACACACTGATCGACGATGAAAATAATAGTGCAAAATATGAATCCAAAAACCATTCAACAACTGAAATAAAAACAATGGGTTAATACTGGCGATGTTGTATAACTCAAAGCTAGTTAGCTAGTTAGCATCGCACACGAGCAAATGAATCAGACAACTCTCCTGAGACTCGACAAGTCCTCATGTGCCGGCATTAAATGACAAATTGGCAGTATCTAGAAAATAACCCACATGACCACTGGATAAACAACTACCGTAAAAGTCGGGTCACAAGCCGCTACTACCTTCGGTCAGGTTCCCCGTTAGCTCCCAGCTGTTGCCAGCTAGCGCTCCGCTAGCGCTCCGCTAGCTCCCAGACAACCACGGAAGGTAGCGGCACCAGCCCGGCTCGACACCCGCGTCCCGACACGGGCAGAGGAGACACGGGCAGTAGCAGCAGCAGCGGGGAGCTAGTAGCAGCACTAGCTAGCGCTGCTGCTAGCTTGCTACAGCGGGGACACCTACCGGAGGCAGGAGCGGCTTTTAACCCGACTTTTACGGTTTCCAATCTCCACCTCTATGGATCAGATTTGTTAAGTTGAAGCAATACAACTACTTGGATGAGGTTGGGTAACAATCTTAGTCACAGCTGATTCTAGAGGAATTGTTGAAAAGAAACCCGAGGTGTGTCGACTCAACCGTCTACCTGTGATGTGTTCTAGAGGACAGCAATTACTCTTGGTGGCAAGCGGCTGCTTGTCGTGAACATGTGAAGTGTTGTCGATTTTCTGGTGAAGACCGTCTTCAGAAACTTGTAAAACTTGTATTGGGTGCATTCTTTGTTAGTTGTATCATTCTTGATTGTGTCTGTGTGCTAAAATAACTGCATACCTGTAAAGCTAAAGGTTGTAAGCAGCCTCCACTTTCCCTCCTGTGTTGTTGCTAAATGAATCTCGTGTCCTTAAGAGAGGAAGTTCTGAGGAACAATAACATGGCAGAGCTGCAGCGTTCCCTAACACTTAAGAGAAAATAAAGTAAATAGGAGCGATGCCGTCTGGCAGGTACGGCTGTCCTCCTCCAAGACAATCAACGCTTCCCTCGTTCCTCATTAGCAATAAATCAAAGAGTCTGAAGAGACGAACGACTAAACACTGTGACTGTCACAATATCCCTCTTTTGTTTGAGGCCACGGCGATGGTGCGATCAAAGCGGCTTAATGAAGAGCAGAGGCAGATAAATGAGGGCCGGCTGCAACCTCAATGAGTGACAGGAAACGAAGAATAACCGCTCTCTCGTGGATATATTCACTACATTCATATTTCGCCGCCGTTGTGTATCTGTGAGCTACAAAAGAGAGGTTTGTGTGTGTGTGTGTGTGTGTGTGTGTGTGTGTGTGTGTGTGTGAGTGTGTGAATGGAGGTAATGGGCAGTACAGCTGGCCTGCGCTCAGCTTAAATGCTGCCTGATTGTTTCAGCTCATCCTGAGTTTGATGATGGGAGACGCCGTTGTTGTTGGAACAAATACACGCACATCTGTGGGGCGCTAACAGGTGTGGAAGAGACAAGAGGGGAGACGGTGTGTGTGGGAGAGGGAGACAGAGAGAGAGAGAGAGAGAATAGTGAGTTTTGGAAACCATCCCAGTGCCAAGCAGAAGCCAAATTAAAAGGAAAATCAAAGCCTTTTACCTGTATCACTTGAAGATAATAGCGCTGTAGTATGAGAGAGAGAGAGAAAGAGAGAGAGAGAGAGGCGTGTGAATCTGCATTATATCAGCTGTGTTTAGATCCAGTAAATATGGGCAGATTCACTTTTGAGGAGACACAATCAGATCATCAAAGCTGGATGAGCAGATGTCTGCATGTGGGGGAAACACACAACACATGTTGGTAATGTTTATCCCGGTAAACTATACACCACGTCGCTGAATGTAAGCGAACAGCGGACGGCCAAACAATACGTCAACGTATGCTTGTGGAGCGCCTCCTTGCAAACCGACGGCCATTCGCTTCCCCGGTAGCCTCCGCTCGTTTGGTTTCATGCTTTCCACGACATGTTGGGACCTGACTGCAGAGATTTGCTCCCATTCAGCCTCAGGAGCGCCGGTGAGGTCGGGCACCGATGTGGGGGCCGCGAGGGCCGGGTCACCGTCGGGGCTCCGGTTCATCTCAGAGGTGTTGGCTGGGGTTAACGGCAGCACTGTGCCGCCCGGTGATGTTCTTTTTCTTTCACCAAACGCAGAAAAGAATATCCTTATGGACCTTGGATGTTGAAGCACACCTTAAAGTAGCTGTATGGAACATATCGAGCACAGGGTACCATATACAACTGTTCTGCCATATGGTCATCGTCATTGAGGTCATAGTTAGTAGAGGTGGTGGTACTTGGTGTTTCTATAGTCTAGCGCCATCAGGACAGAAGCATAGTGACATGTCTCGATATACTATTTAATTAGGCCCTAAGACATGCATTAGTTAGTCAGAGAAAACTAAAATATGACGACTAAGCTGTATTGATGAGGAGGATCAGTTCAGTTGTTTTGCTCACTATCCATTATAAGATGCACAAATCTACCAGAGTGCGTCAATCAGTTAAAGAAGACTGACTGTGAGAGGAGGAGATGAAAGACACCTTGATGATGTTACCTGGAGATGAATAAGCGAGGTTCCCTGAACAATGTATCAGGGTTCATACACATTTTGACCGATGGATTTCCATGACTTTAAACCAAATTTCCATGACCAAAAATGTTGTGAAATCTCGGTGTAAACATGAAGAACAATGAGAATACAAAGCATACAGTAAACCTTAAATGACACAAATGAATGAGAGACAATAGTTTGATTGAAAGAATAAACATTTATATAGATGTCTGTATGTTTGCCTGCTTTTAAAAGCATATTAATTATTTCAAACTCAGCGTAAATAAACGTCATGAACATATCAATATAACACATTTCCATGACTTTTCCAAAACCTTTCGGATTACATTTTTTCCAAGGACTTTTGCAGGCCTGGAAATAAACCATTTTAAAATTCCATGACTTTTCCAGGTTTTCCATGAGCGTAAGAACCCCGACGTGAACATCCTGGATAGGATCCAAACCTGGACAAACATCACGGTTGTCCTTCCTGTCCCTCCAACACGACTGGTATTGTAATCCAAGTCTGTTCGCTGACTGATGACCACACAGCAGCCGCATACCAAACTTTGCATTTAATGTCGCCCACAAACTCCTCATTTCTCCTTCTTCTTCTTCATCTCGTGCCACGTTCCCCTCCACCCGAGCCCCAGCAGGCCTCTCTCACAGCGCAGAGCAGATTACTGGCGCGCTGGACAACGGCGGGCTTCAGCCGCCGCCGCCGTTCAAAAACTAAGACGTTTTAATTTCTTACTTTTTATCGTCGCCACGCAGACCACTTTCTAACTACTTCCCTTTCGCCTAGTTCCACTTCCAAGCCGCCCCAAATCTGCGACTCTCGCGCCCCAAAATCTCTGCCGCCCAACAGTCCCAGGATGACCTCCCCTCCCTGAAATCTGGCTAGAGCTCCAATCTTGGCTTGATGGGGTGCGTGGAATTAAAAACCAGGCAATTACAGTGAAAAATTGAAATCTTGTGTTTTGTATGGGCGCGGCGTGCCGAGGGGGGAGGGGATTAGGCTAAAGCCGGACTGGCGGTTGAATGGTGAATGAACCGAAGGGTCCCTGAAAGACGCCACTTGTTATTAGAGTGTGTAAACACTGCCAAGCTGCTGAGAAGCTGGTAAAAACACATCGGACATAAAGACGCTGCCTGTGGACACGTCGTATTATCCCTCAGTACATTAACTGGCTGCTAAATACTTGAGGATTCCAACTCTCCCCCTCCTCCATCTCTTTCTCTCTCTCTCTCTCTCTCGAAGTATCTCCCCCTCTGTAATCTTCTCTAGACAATGAGCAAGAGAGGCGAGAGACATACAGCGAGGAGGAGAGAGAGCGCCACAGAGATCTACGGTAGCAAGTCCGTTACGAGCGTTGGGTTTATCTCTATCTAACACTGTGGGCCAGACACTGATCTTAACCCACTCGAGAGGAGAGTTTAATATTGGAAATATAGTGTCAACAAAATGAGCCCATAAGTAAAGAAGTTCCCTTTTCAGACAACAATCATCAGAGTAGCCACCAATCATCGGAAGGCAGGCGTTGATGAAGGCAACCCCCGATAAACCTCCACCAGCCAAGAATACAAAATAACGCCATGATCAGAAGAGTCGGAGCTTCTGCAGACCTCCATAGCAACTGGAAGGGCTTTCCTTTGGCCAGAAAATGGTGAAAAAAGCATCATAAGTTCCCTGTGACCAATTTAACAAACTCATATTGATTCCAAAATGTATTTCCGTGATGTAGGGTGGTGATTTCCTCGTTTCTTTTTTATCTGATCATGATCAGGTGTCATTTGTTATGTATCATTTCTAAGATGAGGTCTATTTTACATGCCATCTCCAAAACCATTCAGATATCCACTACCCGTCACAATGTCTGACTACTCTGTTGTCTTTAAATGTCTTTTTTTATATTTATCTTGTTTATTGTATAAATTATGTATATATGTACGATGAGAGCTAAGTGAAACCGGAGTCAAATTCCATGCATGTGTAAACACACATAGCCAATAAAGCTGATTCTGATGTAAAATCGATACATCCTATAACATCTCTTGAAATCATAGTGTTTGGATATATAAAGTGTGTTTCTGAATTTTCATCACCACGCTCATTCTATAGGAGGGTGGAAACATGGTCCAACATACTGAGAGAACTAATGTACCACAAACCGCTCACACCACCCGCACACACTACACACAGCTGTGTGTACCCAACACATGTGGCAAAGGGAAGTATAAACAATGTATTTAGCAAAGTTTTCACAAAGTAAGACCACTTCACACACACATCAACGGCACCGTTTTACTTCACCTATGCCGACACATTTCAATCATATGCATTTGACCCTGAACGACTCTCTTGTTGCGAAAGAGGAAGCAAACAGACTGAGGAGGCGGAACGGCGACGCTGAAGCACACATGCATTAAAGCCATGTCACAGCTGTTTAAAAGCAGAAGAACAGAACGAACCAATGTGTTCTGGTCTATTTGTCTGCTGAGCTGTGCACAATCACAATTCCTCTTTTGATTTTGATGCTTTTTTTTATTGTTTCACACAGCAGAGAAAGCCAGCATCCTTCTGGTGCAGTCGGTTTACAGAGGAGAGAGATGCTGAATGACAGACATTCAGTGGTATTTCCCTTTTTACCCGGCTGGTGCAGTGTCACATGCGCCTGCTGAACTACCATTATTCTGCTACGCTCCCGTGATACACTGTAATTTCACCTTTCTCAGTCCAGGCCATGTGTCACAGGATGCCATTACAGCCGCACAAACCAGAGTGAGCCTATATTATTCTTAATATATTGCAACCTATACTCTTTATGTCATTACATCTCTCCCCCACTCCCCCGCTCTGGTGAATGAAACCATCTGCATAGTAAGATTACGCCTGTAATTATACAGCCAACAGCACACGCATTGTTTCTATATGTCTCAAACACACACACACAGAGAGTTACACACACACACACACACACACACACACACACACACACACACACACACACACACACACACACACACACCGACACAGAGCGCCTGGCCCGGCAAGGCCATTATAGTAAACCACGTGAGCAGCTCCTATTCACAGCTCTCTATTGTTCACACCAAGGTAAGTAGGGGAGCCTTCAGACTGTAATCACCTGCACACACACACACACACACACACACACACACACACACACACACACACACACACACACACACACACACACGCACACGCACGCGCACGCACACACATTGATGTGGAAATGAGAGGAAGGAGAAAGTGAGAAAATAAATATTAGGATGGTAAACAGCTGCTTGTTAGAGGTGTGCATGTGTGTGTGTGTGTGTGTGGGTGTGTGTGTGTGTGTGTGTGTGTGTGTGTCCATGCATTTCTGGCAAAAATGAGGTTTGCTGCTTATAGTAACACGGATTTACATTTGCTACCGAAAACATAAGTCTGATCCCTTTTCGCTGTGATCCATGAATGGAAACAATAACAAACCGAGCAGCCGACCAACGCGTCGGTATGCGCACGGAGAGGAGGATGTTTTCATTTCTATTTCACCAAAACATATCCAGACTTTTTCAAAGGAGCAGATTGACCTAAAACTTTTTTCTCCGTGCAACTTGTTCTAATTTCAGCGACGGAATTTTAAAAAACAAGGTAATTTAAAAAGAAAGTTCTCCATGAGTCCAACATTTTAGAATTTTGAATTATCTCTGTTAGCTATGAAGCAAGAGAACCAGTGAGTACATTAACAGTCAAATAGTATGGGCCCGTGTTAGACAATGGCAGATGTATTAGTATTTGATGTATTTAAATGTAGATGGGTCCAAAATGTAATTATAGAATTGATAAAGAAATGTTTGAAGTTATTTCATAGTTGTGTTTATATTATGGGTTTATGTTGATATATATATATATATATATATATATATATATATATATATATATATATATATATATATATATATCAGTAGATATATTATCAAAATAAATAGATATTGACCTCAAAATTCAAATATCAGTTTTGCTCTTGTGAAGGTGTCCAGAAGAAATGTGGAAGACTCCTCATGGTTAACACAAAGATAAATGCTGGGACTACAGATATTTGTAATTGTACCAGTATTTGACTTTCAAATAACACTAAGTGTCCACCAGTAGAAGATGGAGATCCTACTGGTCAGCTCCCAGTATGAATGTGAACACTGTCCTGCTGGAGAACCTGAAACACACGGTGACGGTGAGTCTGTGTTCATGTGACAGATCCCAACAAAAGAGCGGGATCAGAGAGGATAAACAGGCGCGCACACACACACACACACACACACACACACACACACACACACACACACACACACACACACACACACACCTTGGTCACTCTCAGTGAAGCAACTGACTTCTTTAATGCTAACTGAAGGTGAAAGAGGAAAAAGACACCATGAAACAGAAAGGTAAGGAGCCTTAGTTTAGTAAAGTGTAAACATTCAAAAATAAATCTATTGTATAATGTATTACTAATAACCGCTGAAAGGATGCAAGTTAAAGACCTTTTCATTGAAATTTGAGCTCATTTCCCCAGAGGTTCTTAGCACAGTAAACATGTGCAGCTCTGAACGAACCTTGCATGTCTCAGAAGAAAAGAGCCACCAAACCAAAACTAATGCGTCAATATTAACAGGAACACACCTTCGGCGGCCTCGGCCGTCAGCACCGAGGTTTTAGATGTTTAATTGGCAGCGAGGGATGTTTTTATCAGAACAAACACGTTGAGCGGACTGCAAGGTAAACGGGCGGTGTGGAAACAACGAGAGTCCATCCCAAGCAGCGTTATTGGGGCCGAACGGCTGTCAGGAAATGAAACGTCAACAGCGCAAAGCATCATGGGACAACGGAGGAGACAAATGTATTTAGATGCAGAGGATATGGAAGATGTTTACCTCTAAAATAATCAAACATCTCAAAGTTGAATGATTTTGCAGTAACTGAAGGCGGGTCAGTGACAGGAGCCACTTAAAGCTCTTAAAGCACTTAAAGTACGTTTAGTTTAGCAACACGTCCACTCCTCATGGAGACTCTGTCTCTCTAAAATAAGGTCACCTGTCATAATTCCTTGAATGTAAATATGTCTTTTTGGAGCGTTTGCTAAACTTACTGATGTCGTCAGCTCTTGGGAGAACGGTCTCCTTTAGAGAGTTGCTTTGCACGATCTAGGTCGGTGGTTCTCAAAATGTTTTGGTCACGCCCCACTTTGGAGGAAGACAAATATTCATGCCCCAACAAAATTGTAACAAAATGGTAAATGCTGAATTTCTGAGCAAGATTTTGGACTCTGAAACTCAATTACTAAGGATGGGTAAAATGCAGAGAATAATTTCCCCACTGTGGGATTAATAAAGGATTAAAAAAATAAAAATAAATGTAATACCTCCGCGCCCCACAGTTTGAGAACCAGTGATCTCGGACAACTGCCATATTTTAAAACTTGAGCTTTCTGATGACAAATGGTCTTGATCCTAAAAGCAGTTGGTTCAAGGTGTGGATTTGAGCTTTTTGGGCTTTTTTAATCAAAGGGTGAATACCCAATCTGTTCATTGTAAACTGTCATCACTGACCTCCTGGTTCTACCTCATTCCATCATACTTGCTATTATAATTAAAGGGGGGGGGGGGGGGGGGGGAATCACTGACATTTAAGGAGCACTCACTTTTGGGTTTGACCTCTAAAGTATTATATAATGTGGAGACACCAGTTTGTTCACAACCCGTCTGATCTTCTGACCAATAATGTTTCTTTCCCTGCAACTTAAAATCTTCCTTCATGGTCACTTAAGCCGCTCCCAGCGGGGCGTCTCGTAGCTCATAAGCCATCACCTGTTTGAAACACAGGTATTTGTTTGAATTAATTCCACTTTGTGCTATTTACATCCTCCCCTTTCCTGCAGGCATCTCTCCCGGCCTGACATGTTTTTATTAGATCTGTGTGCTGTTCATTAGGAAAACATACAGGTAGCGTAGCCTCCCCGCCCTCGCTCCTCTCTGTGGCTGTGGGAGGCAGCAGAGCGAGCTGGGCTGATTTTTTTCTTTTTTTTTCTTCTTTTTTTATACAAGGAGAAAATTGTTTTGTGGTGTTTCACGGCTGACAGGTTATGGTAATGCGGGGCGAGCACCGGTCTGGAAACTAATGAACTCAGAAAGAGAGAGATGAGGTGGCAGCGTATCACAGTATTGGGAGCGGAGGTGTTCTTGTATCATTGATGCTTTTATTTTACTTGTTCCCACAGATGGAAGGAACTGGCATTGTGCTTAATTAAAGTGCATTCAGCTCTGAGATGATGTGTTACTCTGAGTGATCGCTTGGCTGACTGACAGATCATGTGGGTTTGATGTCAGAAATAATGCCAGGGAACGGATGCAGCGACCTGTCACACATGGAACCTCATACTCCAATACATGTTGAATCCCACCTGAAGCTAAACGATGCTTAGAATGAGTCAATCACCCAAATATGTTCATTTTGTATAACTCTTTATGGCAACTTATCATCAGTGAGATGAGGAACGTGATCAAAGACAGAAAAATACATCTAAATATGACTTCCTCAGCCACAAGAAGCCATTTGAAGCTATTTTCTGTGCTCTCTCTGCAGCTTAACATTGCAGAGAGTTACACATACGTCCAATAAAAGGTTGAAGGGCAGAAGCCTTTGAGGCAATTGTGAAACGGTGGAAGCAGAACTGGAAACAGCACGACCAACTCAACGATACGCGTCAGACAAATAACGTGCCGTGAACAACTTTAGCCCGAAAAGCAACGAAGCAGCTACTGAGAATGTTGTGTTAGCAGCACATTAGCCTGAGACCGCTAGCCGGGGTCGTTGAGTCCATAAAAGACTGTCGATATGTTATTGGTCATCTGTGGGTGGAGACGTTAACGACTGCCAGTGGGATGTTTGATGTCAGTAAAAAGTCACACGAGGAGCAACAAGGCGATTAGACGGAGGGGAGAGAGAGGAAATAAGACAAAAGAAGTTCAGCAGATATCTGAGCCGCATGAAGAAGTGAAGGGTGCGATATCTACAATCATGCGATAGATGATATGATTGTCCAAAAATTATGTTTGGTGCCAGATTATTATTTTTTTCTAGTAGAGAAATGTAATGAGCTGCTCTCCCACCACCCTCCCTCCCTCCCTCCCTCCATCAGAGAAAACATATTTCCATTTTAAGGTCTTAAACATGATCAAAGCATAGGCTTAATATAATCAGTTCAAAACCCATTTATTACAGTCTCCCTCTATCCCTCCCTCCTCTTCCTCACCCCACTGCTCCCTTCTCCTGCTTTCTCATATTCTCCATCCTTCCTCAACTCTTTCTGTGCCTTTTATCCCCCCTCTCTCCTCATCTGTCCATCCCTTCCTCTCTACCCTACCTCCCCCACTACCTCTCCATTACATCAGCCTGTGTGTGTGTGTGTGTGTGTGTGTGTGTGTGTGTGTGTGTGTGTGTGTGTGTGTGTGTGTGTGTGCCCTCAGCTCTATCTAGCCTGAAACAGGTGCTATATAATAGTAAATTAATTAGACGGAGAAGATGCGCCTTGTTCACCGCAAAGCCCCTTGTGGCCTGCCAGGGTCTCTCACACACAAACACTCACACACACACACACACATCTACACTCACACACACACACACACATCTACAGACACACACACATGCTAGAGCACACAGCCACCGGGAAAAAAGCCATCTGGGCAAAGCAAGATCCCATGGGAGGGTGTGTAAATATATGTGTGTGTGTGTGTGTGTGTGTGTGTGTGTGTGTGTGTGTGTGTGTGTGTGTGTGTGTGTGTGTGTGTGTCAGAGAGAGATTTTGAGTGATTGGCCGTGAAGTTGACTGCAGTGATGGTTTTACATGACAATTAACCCTATTAGCCGGTCCCACTGAAAGTATGTGTGTGTGTTTGCATTTGCCTGATACATAGAATTAACCTCACTGCATCTCACAAGCTCCATTTTCGCTTCAAGATTCGGGTCGTGAAACAAGGCTCGAATGGCCTTTTTCACCATTTCGTGAGTGTTTGGACGATGAATATTTAATACATATTAAAACTGAGCTTTGGAGATGTATTCTGAAGCCTGATTCTGAGGCTGTGCAGGCCAAAGTACTCAGAAAACTATGCCGCGTGATCCTTAATGGAGGACAGCAGCAGAGTCCCAGGGGTCACTTTAACAAACTTGCAACATGCATGCTGCAACATTAACACCATGCGATTGTTTATTTTGTGTTGTTCACTTATGGTAACGAACACCAGACTTCAGTTGAGAGCCTAGTCTGTACTTACGAATCCATCAAGCGACAGTCACAACAAAAAAACATGTGTAAGATCATCTATAAAAACTCAACTTCTTCAGTGTGTTTTCGTATATGTTCCAACTTTAACTGCTTTGCCCACAAATCGTGAAATGTGCCGTGTCCATGCTATCAGGAGGCTATATAGCGTGACAAAGAAATAATGCAACGTAACTGCTGTGAATCCCAGCTGAATACAGCAGCTGTCCTCTGCAGAGGAGGAGGCTGCAAACCTTTTAGAGGCACCTCTCAAACCAACAGAGTGTTTAATATGGGAAGGATAAATTAAATAAATGAGAAATGACAGGTCAATGAGTGCTGTGATATTCATTCTGGTGTGGACAACTAAACGAAGGAAGGACCTGTCAATCATCCATTGTACAGCCTACTTAAAATCCTGACTTTCTCGGGTTAATTCATCCAAACCACAATGCGAGAGGAGAAGAGGAGCTTGTGGGTGGCTTTGTCGGCGTAAAAAGGTTTTTACCAACTCGATATCTGTCCAGGTCCTTTTTACTGACTGCTTGACACACACACAAACAAACATGGCTACTTGTTTTACGTCAAAAGAGGTTTGAGCACGTGCAAAGCTTCACTGGGCTCCAGCAGCTAGAGAGAGAGTTAAACTGACGAGACTGATTACCAATAAGCACACACACACACACACACACACACACACACACACACACACACACACACACACACACACACACACACACACACACACACACACACACACACACACACACACACACACACACACACACCATTTCTAAATGCATACAGAGCAGCCCTGCACTGCTCTGACAGCCCAGCCTGAATTCAGCAGAGACAGACAGAGATGTGAGAGACAAAGCAGCGAAAGTGACAGTTGAGTGTTTGATTGACAGGGCCGTCTTTTGACTTTGGGTGTAATTACTGAAGGGGGAGGTTGGGGATGAGGGAATACGGGAATACAATGGAGACTTGAGGGAGGAGGGGGAGGAATCTGGGGTTTAACTGATATGAGATTTAAAGGGCGATGCCAAATGTTTGGGGTTGAAACTGGCAAGAGTCCATATTTAGTATCCTGGAATTTGACCATTCCTTCCAGAAAATTAACAGATCATTTTATGTTTACCCTGCAATACTCTCTTTTCATTTCATAGGATGAACTTTAATGTCTCATAAGAAACAATTTTCTTCGTATTATAACAGCAGGTGAAAAAAAATGGGCTGTTGACTGGCCGCTGTATGAATCTTATGTCCAACAACAGAAGGCCCATATGAGCAAAGCTGCCAGACAATATTCACTTTATTATCCACTCTATTGTGGGTTTGCCATGTTGTGATGCTATTTAAATGTTTAGCATTTGATATACCGTATGAGGACTTAAATTATGATATTATGTATGTTTTATTTCATTTTAACCTTTGACACATGTGCATAGTCCTCTACATAGAATATTAAATTTATCAGTCAGTTACAAAGATTGCCTAAGCTGATGTAACTGATTAATCGCATGATTTTTCTGTGATTAACTGCGATTAATTGCATTGCGCCAAATTCAATAATGAATGAAAAACTAGTGTATTCCACGCTTTTATTTTAAAGTAATGTTATCAACAGCAAGTTAACATACAGTATATAAATCTATAAATCAGGTACCAGAAGAAACATTTGTCTTTTATTAGGAAACAACATAAACAGTCTGTTCAGTAGTAAGGGTCCCTGTGAGGGACAAGCGACTTCTTCTTTTGTCCATGTTCAAACAGTAACGTAAAAAAGAAAATCAGAAACAGTCAAAGCATGTGAAGCAGCACTCGCAGTTCATCAATATAATGAACTGTATACCGTAAAAGCCGGGTTACAAGCCGCTACTACCTTCGGTGGTTGTCCCCGCTGTAGCAAACTAGCGCTGCTGCTAGCTCCCCGCTTCTGGTGCTAGCTCCCCGCTTCTGCTGCTAGCTCCCCGCTTCTGCTGCTACAGCCCGCGTCCACTCTGCCCGAGTCGGGCGTCGAGGCGGGGCTGGTCCCGCTACCTTCGGTGGTTGTCGGGGAACTAGCGAGAGCTAGTGGAGGTTAGCGGGGAACTAGCAGCAGTGCTAGCTGGCTACAGCGGGGAACTAGCGGGGACACCGACCGAACGTAGTTAACCCGAACGTTTTAACCCGACTTTTACGGTAAGTAACTCAATATGTGTTCTGAAGTTAGAAACGGTTTGTCAAGCAATTTTGTTGTTTCTGTTGCATGTTTTTTGTCTGCCGTAAGCAAAATGTATCTGGTTTCCTGTCTTGCGTGTAGGTGCTTTTATTTTGAAGGTGAGAAACGGAGTTGAAAAGGAAGTCGCATCGTGCGCCGTTTAACGGCTAAAGCTACGGTCTTCAGAGGGGTACGCTACAAACTGTAACTCCGAGATAACTGCGGGTACAGCGATGTCCAGTAGTCTCAGAGAGAGCAACAGGTGGTGCACATTGTAATACCGTCACTTGTGTAGTGCGCTCCGTTTCATACAACTTGCGTATTCTCCTGACGACGGTGCGTCTGGAGGCTCATACGCGCCGCCATTCGTTGGATTTTAAGGACGCTGGTGGCTGCATAAATGCTGTGTAACGTTAAGCCCCTCCCAATGCAAAAACAAACAAACATGCAGTTAACACATGATGAAATAATTGTCTGCGTTAATGGATTGTAAGTTGTAAATATGTAAAAATACAATGCTTTGGCATCCCAGAATCCTAAACCGAACAAATAAAAAAACAGGTGAGTTTTGAGAAATTATCAAACTGAGTATGTTGGGATGTATGTGTGTTTAATTGTTGGAAACATTCCTTTGAAGTTTGAGCGTCGCTGGGCTGTAAGGTCACAAGGTCAACGCGGGTGAGAGTGTCTCATAGAGATGTGAGATTATCACCGCCAGGCCTTCTAGTGCCACTGTTACCACCCAAACACAGTGCAACAGCTAACAGCTTGCTAAAGGGATTAGCTGTGCATTTCACTTTTCTTCACACACACACACACACACACACACACACACACACACACACACACACACACACACACACACACACACAGTTCCCTGGCAGAGTCTCAGAGCTTCATCCATGTGTCACACAGATTTATAGATTAATCAAACAGAAAAGCGACAGAGGGAGAGAGGGTGGAAGAAAGGAGGGAGGAGAGCGGGGCCAAGTGCGAGGCCCCCGGCCCGGCAGTTTGAGGGGCCCCGGGAGGATCCCGACATCGGCTCCCTGGGGCCCTCGAGGAGCCTGCTGGATCACACACTCTACAAATATTGGGATTGGAGCTCTAGCGAGGCAACGTGTGTGTTTTTGGTGTGTGTGTGTGTGTGTGTGTGTGTGTGTTTAAACCCCTGAAGCAGATGGTCGGGGATGTTCGTTTAAGACAGACGATTGATTTTAGGAAACAGATATCCAGCCTCGTTAAGCAGAAAGCACCTCTGGGAGGGAGGAGAGAGGAGGGAGGAGGGAAGGAGGGAGGGAGTGTGCTTGTCTAACCCCTGCCACTGCCAACTGTAGAGAGATGGAGGGAGGGAGAAAACGAGGAAAGAATACGCGCATGATAGAGGAGAGGAAAACTGCACCTATTGAACTACATTACTGCAGCGGGAAAGAGAGGGAGGAGAGAAGAGGAGAGGAGAGGAGAGCGGGGGAGGAGAGGAGGGATAATGGGGTTAATGCCGGCAGACAAGCAGCAGTGGTGTTGGGGTTAATAACACACACACTCAGTCTCTCTGGGGAGGGAAGTAGGTGGGAAGCCTGTATTTGATCTGCCGGTAATACATTAAATGTGTATGAGCACACACTCGTGTAGTCAGTCAGTGAGTGCGTGCACGCGTGTGTGTGTGTGTGTGTGTGTGTGTGTGTGTGTGTGTGTGTGTGTGTGTGTGTGTGTGTGTGCGTGTGTGCGTGTGTGTGTGTGTGTGTTTACAGGCCACGTTTGAGGCTGTACTTTCTTACATAAGTAAATCACACAGCAGATGGAAATCAGAAATCATTTAATACACTTTACCTAAATGTAGTTCAGGCTAATCCAATTATCTAACATTGACATAACGCCGTTGTAAAATGACTCTCCTATTGCCAGAAATAATAAACCATGTCCCTTCTTGTACAGGGTGAGGGAAGTGTTACTCTATATTTTTCTTATCGCTGACAAAGAAAGAGCAAAACCAACAATGTGTTCGTCCATTTCTCAACACCTAATCCCCGCGGCACTCGAGCCTCAAGCTCATTGGTTCCTACTGAGGCCATGAATCTATAAAAACATGTCACAGTTATATAGTTTCATAAATACGGCTGGGCACTGTAGATTTATTTTATTAAATGTCCGTTAAACACAAGGAAACGGTGCATTTGTATGGGACATAGCAGGGGAGTAATACACTGCTGGTGCTTTATAGGGCCTTTCTAATGGAAGCTGGATGGGATATGAATATATATGTATATATATATATATATATATATATATATATATATATATGTATATATATATATATATATATATATATATATATATATATATATATATATATATATATATATATGGATTAAATCAAAGTAAACTACAGTACCCATGTTCATAGTAATGGAGGAACAATGATGTGGCTCACAGGTGTATTTTTTATAATTTTTGGACAACAATGGCACGCTATGATGAAGAGGAATAATATATATCAGGCTCTGGCTACACAGATTACTTGTTAGCGAGATTGATTTACTGGTGTTGATTTGTTTAGGAAAAATATAGAATATTGCCAGCCTTATCATTTCAACAAATACAACATTATTTACATTTTCCATAAAAAAAGTTGGAACTGTTTGACAGTTAAAACAAGCAAAAGTAAACAAGTCAGAGAAAGAGAGAGAACACACACACACACACACACACACACACACACACACACACACACACACACACACACACACACACACATCTAGGTCTCTTAGATGAATTAGAAAAATTAAAGAAATGCAGAAATGCCAATGCAACACAACAGACAGTCGGAGGTGAGAGGACTTATTGTTATTGTTATGCTTCATGATTAAGCCACCAGGAGCTCCATTCATCATGTCTTCCTCGTGTCTCATTCAAACTGCTTCTCCTGGAGGAGCAACATGAACTTACCTGCTGCACGAGCTCAGGGAAACTTGACCGCTATCAAATTGTATAAAACGTCCAACAAAAAGTGATAACGCACAAGACTTTGAACCTTGATTGTAGCCGACCAAAATGTGGACGGTATATTTAACAACCATCCTTGTGGTCTTATTATTGATACTGTAACAAATCACATCCAATAGTTTGTTTACTTGGTATAAAAACAGAAAATACAAAATTCACAAATCATATTTACAACTTGTGCAGGTAAAAGTTGTAAAAAAAAAAAGCCAGATTGAGACTAAAATGGTGAGGAGAATTTGAATATGTTGCTGTACCGAATGCAGATAAAAGATGTTCTTTATCTCCACCGTGAGAATACTACATGTATATTAATTTCCGCGTGCGTTCCCAGCAGCGGAGGCCGTGCCTTAACCTTTAGGCTGAGCGGCGATGTCAGCAGGATAGCGCTTGACACCGTTCTCCACGCTCTCCTCTAAAGGTCTCCCTCCTCTCGTCTGTTGCACATTATTACAGATTTCCCTCTCTGTGCTAATCAGGGACGTTACACCGAAGAGATTGTTTTCTTCCCTCCAAGCGACCCGTCAGTATAAAATCAAGCCGACCCCCTTTTACATCCCTTTAATTGGCTAAACTAATAGCCTTCATCAATACTACCTTAAAAATGCTCGTCACCGCCGCTATTTCTCGCTCGGTCTCTTATTTTTCGCACTCCCCACCTCCCCCCTTTCCTCTCTTTTTGTCCTTTATTCAATCAAATGGTGGTCAGTGCGGATCTCCACCGAGGCCACACTGCAGCCAAGTCTTTGTGCTTCAGCGTTGAGAAATTAGGATGGAGACTTCACCACGGAGGAGAGCTCTCATTAGTCCACAGATCACAAAGAGGAAGATTATCAGTCTGCACACAACAGTTAGAGATTTAAATGACATTAAAGAGCATTAAATGGAGGGGCTGTCATTTTGATATGATACCTCTATCTGAGGATAAAGACAGAATCCAGCGAGGAGCTTTTCACCTCTGCAGTGCTGCTATGTGATCACAGAGGCAAATTACAGCCTCACAAAAGCTGTTGTCATAATTCAAAAGAAAAGATGTCCTGAGAGTATTTTTATTGTTTTTGCTTTGGTGCTATATGAATAGATCATGTTCAAAATAGTTGAATTTAACTTTAATAACGACTCCAATATTTAAAAGACAACACAAGTTGTTTGATCAGGATGCCTTTAGACTTGAAAATGAGAAAACCCGTCTCTCAGACATCAGACGCTCTTTCAAGACGTGCGCTCCTGTGGGTTTGAGTGGAAGAAAGAAAGAAGAAAAACCTGTTTGTTTTCCTCTCCGTACGTTCCCTTGCATCCTGCCTATTTATGCACCAAACACAAATTCACATCACGACATTCAGACGCACTGAAAGGCATCACGGCGCTCCTTTCCATCCACATGTAATTTCTAATGAATACATTTTTTCTCCCCCCTCTCTCTGTCTGTGCCTGTTTTAGGCCACAATCATTTGTCATTTCAGGAGCCCTTTTCATACATCTGCTGTAGAGAAACGCTCCATTATCCGAGCTGACTATCTTTTCTCCTGTCTGGAGTGTCTGCACGAAACAGACCAGCAGGGGATTCAGACACACAAAAACACATTACAGTCAACCGACACACACGTCTTCAGTTGAAAGCGAGGGCGACAGATTTAAGGACGGCTGCTCTGAAGCCAAACTGACAGAAACGCTTTCATCGCGTCGGCCAAATAATATTATTTTATGCGAGCGGCGAGGTGCCGCCGTTGATTTATTGCACGGGGCCAATAAAAACCTGTGTTAATCCCCTATAAAACTGTGCATTGTGGGACAAATGAGGGCGGTATAATGGAGTGTGATTAATCACATTACAGAGACTTGGTGTGGTGACACACAGGTTATAATCCTGAGTCATAACTGTCAGCTGTATAGTGGATCACATTGAGTTACAGGCCACTCCATGATAAATAATGCTCACATTAGCAAGGAAATTAGACATGACAAGGAGTCATATTTTTTGTGTCACATCACATTAATCTAACAATTTTATTTATAAAGAATTACATTTGTAATACCTAACGGTCCCATAAAGGATTTTCTAAACGTGGCATTTATAAAACAGATTAAACGCCAGAAGAAAGCATTCAGTAGAAACAGATTCACTAATCAAAAGTGTCATTTCTGTCTTTAAATTGTCTTTGTAGCAGAACATCAGCAGAGTAGTTTTCTGTCGTTGTGAATAACAATATAGTATACATCTAAGTCACAATCAGTTTATATCTTAAATCTGATCAAACTCACAATTTTTCAAACTGTAAAAAAAAATGTTTTTCGGCTTCATCATTTAAGAAATAAAAACAGGAAAATGTCTTTTTTTGTGATTTAAAAATGAAACTGATTATTGTTGTAGTTTCTTGATGCAGTGGCTCACGGCATGCAGCAGAGAGCCGAGCTGCAGCTTAAGTCTAGTGCTGTGATGCCATCTATTGGAGCGCCGGCTGCCTCAGAGAGGACCGGGAGGAGAGGGGAGCCTCTTCAAAGAGACACAGACAAAGCTGCTCCAAAGCCCTCGTTTTGTTCAACAGAGAAAAGGGAATTATGAACGTGTGATGGGTACACTTAAGCCGTACAAATAAATGGTAAGTAAATTAAACTGATGGCATAAATTGACAGAACAAAGATTTGGAAACTGTGGCAAAAAAAAAAAAAATGGAAATCACGAATGTTAACGTTTCTATTGATTGGCACAATTCTTTTAAAATAAATTGTGTGGTTGAATGAATATTGCTATTGTGGCATTTTATAGACTCAAATCCCACAAATAGCTTGGGTAGAAGAAAGAAACTGCATTGGATGTTTTTAGTCTAAATTGAAACGGATGAATAACTGACATTTACATTTAAAAAGATATATGTATATCAGTAGATTTTTGTATTTTTCTTATACAAATGGCAGTAAATACAAATGGATCATTTGTTTTCTGAAGCAAGGTCATGAGACGCTGCAGGATTCTGAATTATATACATATTTTTATATATTTTTTAACTCTTGTATATAAAAACTAAAAATCAGGCATTGACAGCAGCTTCCTACATAAAATGATAATCCTGCTGTCAGCAGGAAGGTCAAATAGTTTTACAGATATTAAATATAAGCACCTCGGTCGTTGCACTTTTACATCTAATCTGCCAGAGGCGCCAGACGTCCTCGTCTCTTTCAGGTAAAACATAAACTGGACCAACAAACATGCAAACACAGTATCGAGGTCCTTACTGTCAACATGTTATCCTCAGGTTGCTGTGTGAGAAATGTTGTGCCAATAGAGCTCTTTATGCGATATCTGTAGCAAAAACACTAAATATAATTGTTATTGTTAATTGATAAACATTCAGTTTCCTAAAATGAGAATATTTTATGCTGATGAGAGATTTAGTGTGGAAAATGTGGCAACGGTTATTAAAAAGCATCTAGACCTTCATGAACCACTAAATGTCTAAAATCTAAACTAACAACACTCGGTGGTTAAAGAAAGACTTGACTACATAAGGTCTACATACAAATAATTAATACACAAATAAATCATTGAGCAATTACATGAACACATAAAACACGTGCTAAAAGAAATTAATTAATGCAGACCATGAACTCGCAATGATTAGTTAATATATATATTTTTATAGGACATTATTGCCTGGTACCGCACTGTCGAGTTCAATATTTAAAAAGGGATAAACCGTCATTGTTTTAATCTTATTCTTTCACCAACAATCCGCCGATGTGCTGCTGCTCATCTGGAGCGTCAGCGTCACAGCTCGTCTGCTGGTGATGTGCGTCCACGCTGCACATGGTTCATACGTGTTTGTATTTAACCAAATGCAGATCATTTGGGGTTGCAAAAAAATTATAACTAAAAAAAAATAATCTCAGGAAGGACTATTTTCTGTGTGGGCGGTGAACATTCCCAGAGTGGAGCACGGTTTGTATTTTACAGATCCTCGGCACACAGGATCCAGTCTCTGGCTATAAGACCTCTCTGTTGTAGGACTGTGATTAAGTTCCTCTGTGAGCCAGAGATAATGGAAACGATCCTCTTGTTCTCTTTCTCTCTCTTGCTTTCTATCTTTCCTCTGTGGTCTCTCTCTCTCTCTGTATTCCTTTTGGTTTTACTGCAGGGGGCACTAATAGCACACAGCACACACACACAGACACACACACACACAGACACAGACACACAGACACACACATGCACACAAACAAACAAATGCTCACACAAAATCAGACCCAAAGAAGCAAGCGACAGATATATCCGAACTATATATGTATCCCCATATCTGCATGTTATATATGTATATAAATATACATATATACCATGCAGATATGGGGAAGCTGACATAGTACACATGTCGTCCACGTCACAGCAATGCTGCTCCACCGCTGCAATTCAGGCAAAACCATAAATAACAGATAATCCACAATGTTGTGTTTCGACATGAGCAGCAGAAATGTGCAGTAGAGACTGTGCATAATGGCTCTGATATAAAAACAAAGAAAAGAAAAAATTGTGCACTTTTACTAAGATGTTTGCGCCGTGAAAATGAGATAAAAACTAAAAGATGAAGAGCACTATGTTTCTTCAAAGGACAAGAAAAGGGATGGAGAGGAGACGATCAATTAAGTCTCGTCCAAGGTTTGATGTATAGAAGCGGCTGATTCGTCTCCACATAAAGGAACGTTAACCCTGCAAAGACAAAAAGACAAAAAGAGGCCGCCTCATTGAGTTTCTGATCTCATTTGGTCTCATGTCTAAATGCTGTTGATTGGATCTCCTTCTCAAAATGAGCTGCTTAGAAATGTTTTCACCCTGATGATCATCACTGTGAGATGCTTTTGTTTCTCGTTTTGTTTGATTAAATCATGATTTAAATCCAAAGACTCTGGATTTGGAAATAAAGTGTCAGTATGGAATTGATTTTGTGGATATAAAGTACAACACGTGCCACTGATTTTCACATCAACACCCTCATTTAAAAATATTAACGAGGGACCAAAAGCCTGGAATTCTTTGACTAATTCAAAGTAGTACAGCCATTTTAATGGAAAGGTTTTGACACATGTCTTGCATTGGTTCAGATGCGTGTTCTTTTGAACTATTTTAATGTCGTAAGTGTCAGTTTTATGTGGTCAATGACAATATAATATATATTGTTCCTTTACTGCAGGAATGCATGTGTATCAATGGGGAATATAGAAAGTAATGATGATTAACAAATCAGATGTGTAAATTAAATCGAGGCCATCTGCACTCAGTTAGCACAGCAAAGGAAACAACAAGAGAGTCAGCTGATGATACAAGCGACAGAGTGTTGGAGTTTTTTTTAAGTTCTCAAATTGCCATTACATCGACAAGTGCCGTGGAAAGTTACACAATGCGGAAACTAACAACTTTGCATTCATAAATTCCTCCTGTGGCTCATTTGTTTTGTTTGTGCAATTGTTGAATGCTATATACAGAGATTGTAGCGGTGTCCGTGTTTGTCTGGATAGCTGCGTTATGTTCAGCACCACGGACAGAGCCGAACAGAGCTTTCCAAACACATTTCCCCTTGGGGATGAATAAAGTATATATCTATCCATCATCTATCTTGTATGAGAAACCGATAAAGCAGACGAGCGTGCTCGTATGCATCCTTTATGTCAATGCAGTGTGATAGAGGCCTTTATATATCAATGATCCCACACATATCTGCACATTTTAAATTCTATGTGTTTCTTTATGTGAAGAAATAGACGTGGTGTGCATACAGGTGACAAATCAAAGGAATAAATAAACCAATAAACAAATCAGTGGCTAGTTTGATGAGTATTAAACTGATGTGAATCATCTGCTGTGTCCTTCAGTCACCCGATCTCAAACCAATTGCACTATGGGAGATTTTTGGTCCGGTGTGTCTTCACCAAATCTTTAAACAATTTTGTTCCAACCCTCCATTAAAGTTCAGAGATTTGAGGAAGAGTTGCAGGGTACATCTTATTCATGCATCTGTTCCTATAGGCGCATGTGTGTACACATGTTGTTGTTTTTTTTCCCAGCACTTGTCTGTGGCATCCCAGCTCAAGGCTGAACACTGAATAGCACACATGAGGCTCCATCGTCATCGTCAAGCTAGCCAATAGCAACACAACTGCACCACTGGCCTCGTCTGCAAGGCTGCTGTCCTCTCGAAGCCCCTTCACAAACCTCACCATCCCCATCGAGTGTGCCTTCAATCCTGCTCCACTGGCAACATCGGTTTTACAGATAATAAAAAAGGGAAATATAGCTTTTTGTGAGGAGAAAGAAAAATACTGATTTTTTTTTTACAGAACTGCCAAACTGAAAAACTGAAACCGAAATGTGACATTAAACAAACTCCTCTCCTATAAAACTATTTTTCCCAAGTTGTTTATTTTGGGGGGAAAGTCAGGACGTGCACATTGTGTCATGTGATCAGCATCATACTGCACATTGTTTCAGTTCATGCAACATACACAGGTGGCAACTAAAGTACAGTTAAAGTGTGGTTAATGTAACGTAACTAAAACCACTGGATACGATTAAACATTGTGGATATGGTTAAGCAATAAATACAATCGGTATTGAATACAATGAGATGTATATCATTGACACTTTAAGACAGATTTCCCTCTGACCTCTTCTCCCATACTTTGTACTATGTGACAGTTATAGCTTCAGTATTTATTGCACTCCTCAACATCCTGATTATAGATTTTAAAACAACATCAATATGAAGCTCGTTCACGTTGTGTTTCTCTGAAGAGATCATTTCAAATGCAATAGTTGCATATATATATATATATATATACCACCATTGACATACACTAAGTGAATGGTGCCAGTGGATGTCATGCTTAGTGGCTGATAACTAATTCAACACTATGTGGAGGATGATGTTTTGTTTCCAAAATGTTGGTTCTGTCGAACAGAGATACTCCAAAACAACTCTTTATCAACCTTTAAAAACCTGCTAAACACAATCAAAATGGTCCAATGAGTTGTTGAATCAACTTCCCTCCACAGCCTGATCTAACAAACACAAAACAGGGACGGACACTTGAGGTGACAAGTGGCACCGGAAAAGATGCAACTTTCAACTTTCATGACATTGGAGTTGACTCAGCTTTAATGTATTTATTCATTAATCATTTATCAACAACAGAACTCAAACTAAAGACAACCGGCGGAACAGATGGACTTCAGGAGCAACAAAAGATTGACAGACTGCGTAAAGATCCGGAAAACACATTCAAACAGTGTCAGTGTGTCTGTTGTAATGCCAGATGTGTCTGACTTTGTTCATGGCTTTAATCAGTTATAGTTTAACACAATGCAGTGTTTTATGTAATAACTTAAAGCTAACAACACGTTAAAGCTTGGATGACCACTGTGTGAGGTCTAGTGTGCATACCAGTGAATAAAGAAGCGTTTATTCATCTGTACATTTCATTTTAAGCTTATATTTTCTAACTTGTTCCTTATTTAAATGTGCGTTGCTTATTTTACCCTTCAATTGTAAAGGTTCAGCCCATTTTAAAGTAAAGTATATTATTGTTTAAGCTTATCTTTGTGGCTTTGTGCTTTCCAACATGTCATTGTTCATATGAGGGGTTGTCTTGCATCATGAGCATCTTCTTCCCAGAGTGGATCCTCTTGTTCTGTTGCTAGAGCTCATATACGGGATAAAACCACATATGTGCCACTATCCATTCAGTGGAGCATTACCAGTTCTATACAATTCTCTCATTACACTGTCTGTACTTTGACAAAAAGGACATGAAGAGCCCCGAGAGGTCACAACATGATACGGAGCGTCCTGACAAAAAAAAAAAACGTAGTTCACTGAGGCTCCTCCAACAATTGAAACCACCATTTTTCTCTTGGGGCCTCATTTAATCCTCCAGATGTCCACCTCCGGCTGCCGAGCCAGTGCTTGAAACCCACTTACGTACTGTATGAGGGTGACGGCCGTGGACTGCGAGGCCACTGGGTCTATCTGATAATTGACTGTCAAATAAAGGGCTGTTCCTCTCTGGAGTCCTCTCTGACACCCACATCAATCTGTCTTCACTTAGAGAGGCACTAGCCCCGCCTCCTGCACCCTGCCATTCATCCCTCCACCACTTCATCCCTCACACCCCTCCCTCTGTCCTCTACACCCAATTATCCGTCCATCTATCTATCTATTGGCCCTGACCATTTATCCCTCAGCCTCTCTCCCTCCTCCGCTCTATCCCATCAACACCACTTCTCTTGACGGGCTAACAGCTGTTTGACAGTAATGGCTCTAAAAGCAGAGCAGGGTGCCAGTCGATGTGCGTGCGCGTGTGTGTGTGTGTGTGTGTGAGTGCGGCTGTGTGTGTGTGTCTTCGCATGTGTGCTCGTATAAGATAGCCGAGAGGCCTTGAGGCCTCAAGAGGCTTGCACACACACTGCCATAAATGACAGTCGTACACACACACACACACACACACACACACACACACACACACACACACACACACACACACACACACACACACACACACACACACAAATGCAAATGCAACATTCCAATCAATACCAGGTGAACCTCTATTCAACCTCACAGCTGGCATGTCTCTGTAAATACTATTTCATAGGAGGGAAAATGCACTCACGTATATTAAAGCAAAATAAAACTCAGATCAAGGGCTGGGCAACTAAGGTGTGAGTGTGAAAGCAGTTTTTGGTCAGTAGTAGACTGTTTTGTACAAAAGTCATATCTCTTTAATGACACAGTTATGAATCAACAATGTTCCACACCAAGCTAACGCTTCATTAGCAGGGAAATTAAAACAGCTTCACAAGTTCTTTGTGACATAAAACTGTGTTTACTTCACTTTAAGTATGCGTGTGTGTGTGTGTGTGTGTGTGTGTGTGTGTGTGTGTGTGTGTGTGTGTGTGTGTGTGTCTACAATATTGCATTTAAGTGTGTGTGTATGTGTGTGCATGTTCACCCAGTCATGTGTCCCTTCCCTCCACAGGCTGTGTATTGTGATGCTGTCAGCTTGCTGTTTGATGGATGGCAGACGATTACATGAAAACTCACCCTCTGGCTCCTCATGGAACCATTAGTTATAGATCTGCACACATATATATATATATATATATATATACGGTCAGTCAGTTACAAAGATTACCTAAGGTGACAGTATATATACATATATGTATATATATATATATATATATATATATATATATATATATATATATACATATATATATATATATATATATACATATGTGTGTGTGTGTGTGTGTGTGTGTGTGTGTGTGTGTGTCTGTGTGTCTGTGTGTGTGTGTGTGTGTGTGTCTGTGTGTGTGTGTGTGTGTGTGTGTGTGTGTGTGTGTGTGTGTAATAACAGTAACCAAGATAGCCAACTTAAAAAAGAACATCATGGACAACATTTAAAATAGAAAAAGGTAGAAAGAGTGGCTCAAAAACAGAGAGTATGAAATAAATACACTGGAGAAGTTATGGCTCCTTTTCTTTCCTGTCCTCCACCTTCCTCTATTTTTCATCCACTTCACCATTCTCTGAGATTAAATGCGTGCCCATTATGGGTAATCCACTATCCACATTGTTGTTTGAGAGTCCAGTACTTCAGCACTCATTTTCCCAGGACGCGGTTTCAATAATGTGCGACAGGAAACTGTGAAAGAGAGAGCATATAGGAGTGTTTGTGTATTTGAACGGGTGTAACATGAGGGGAGCGACGCCTTCCTTCCTACTGACCGATTTTCATTTTGGATATTAAATCTCAGATGGTGGAGGAAAGCAGCGTGTTAGCAAAACACTAGCAGCAGCACGTTCTCCTTAAAATAACATCTTCCAACAGAGACGAGACTCAAGCACTGTACTGGACCAGAAGCAGCATTTACTCCACAAAGGAAAAGAAAAACTTATTTCATCTTTACTTTTCATGGTGGCATTTTGATATCTATGTGTTTTGTTAACAATGTCTAAGCCTGCACTCCGGATAGTATCTCAGCTATTCCAGTCTCAAAGGTGATATTTAATGTATGTTATTATTATTGTTATCAGAAACTATAAGATTGCTACAGTGTCTAACATTTCAGGATGTAATACAAGTTTGCGTCAGTTTCTCAATAAGTTAGTAAGTTATCTTCTACAGTGACATCCATGATGCCATTTTGTTAATCCGTTCTTCAATACTTTGTCTATTTCATATCCTTTTTTAAATTAAGAATGTTCCTATTTGCAATATGCAAATGTCACCAACACAAAAAGGAGATTTGACAAAAATGTGATTAGACTGATTAATGTTGAAGTTGCAGTTTTCTATATATTTGTTTTGACAAAGCATGTTCTAAATAGTTTTTCCCAGAAAAGGTTAAATAACAAGAAGGTTATATTTAGCCTAATGGTCACACAATAAGACAAATGAATGAACAAGCAGGTGTTTTGTTCTTGTTTTGTATAATTCATAAAAACAAAGCCAAAAACGGAAGCCAACATTTTTGTACCACAACTGACCTATTGACCCTTTGCTAAGCCCCGCCCCCTGCTGCTACTTCATAAAGCTGTCCGAGCTACCATGGAGCCCACACTGTCACGAACTGCACTCCCTGAACACTCTTGGACAAACAAAAAAGAAATTTCAGAAAGAAGCAGACAGAAGGGTCTACAACTTACGTTTGACGGATATTTCCAGGAGTTCAAACTGATTCGGGATCCAAAACAGGTTAAAAAGATAAAGATAGACACTAAGGAACAACAAGCAAAAAAGCAAAAGTTACATATATAGACAGAGAAAAATACCTTTTGCACTTAGTGTAACATAGATGTGCATTAATGCTAGTTATTATTGTGCAAACGTTCTCTACAAATGTTTAGCTCTACAGGTTTTTACCTGTAGCAACAGTTAGCAACAGTCAGCTAAGTTGTGGCTAGCTAGCAAGGTGAGACGAACAGGAGATGGAGATAACTTCATAAAGCCTCCAGCTTTCTTTAAAGAAAGAGTAGGTGTCCAAACAAGTCTCAAGGACACATCCATTATGTAAGTGTTTGATTGCTTGACTTGTACGACGCCTCTTCTGTTCCCTACCCATCGAAAATCAAATCGCAAATACCACGCAGCCCTCTCCTCCTTATCGGCAGGAGACAACTCCTGATCTGTGATCAACACCTGGAGCTGAGTGCTGCCCTGCGGTGTCTCACCAGGAGGTTTAACTAATGCAGCTCTGAACGCGCTCATCAATCCTCGCTGTAACCCCCATTAGCTTATCAGGACAAGACAAAAGGGGAATATTAACAGCGCCTGGCCCACTCGGGCTGTGGTGTCACATCTAGATTGCAGGTATTACTGTGCGGGTCTCACCTTCCCCGTCCACTGATACAACTCTGTAAGCCTCTCGTCGCCTTATCGCCTTAAGACAATACCGCTGTGATTCCTACCTTTCTACCTGAGAGTCGGTGTATTTACTGAGATATTCACTGGTCATCCATTACACCGGGACCTGAGACTTAAATACACGACCGCCAAACTTCAACTTAACCCCAAGCGTATCCTCATTACCTTATCTTGGGAAGACAAGGAAGAGCAGAGGTAGCTTTAGTTAGCTTAAGGTCTGACTGATTGACTTTGCTAGCTTTTGGATTAGCCGTGCAGCTAACGCAACTCCGGCAGGCCAAGGTGAGGGCTGTCTTAATGCAGCGGCTTTGGGGCAGAAAGCTGCCTAATTTCAGCTTCTTCGGCTTCTCGCAGGGCTTCAGGAGGCTTCCTGAGAGCCACAGTGAGCTGCGGCTAAGACAAAGTAGCACGAGGTTAATCCCAGCTGTGGAGAAGTCAGACGGTGTTAGTGGATATTTAAATGAAGGAACCAGTACACACCTGTTTAAAATCCTCCCTGTGGGGGAGAAATTCAGTTTTTCTACAGCAGGTTTTCAAAGACTAACGTGCAAAAAAAAAGACACAAAATTGCAAAGTAGCAAAGTATTTGTGCAGTGCGGTGTGGAATATAGCAGTGAAGAAATGTAGCTTGATAGAAAGAGAGGCAACGGAAAGGAGGCGCGCCACAGTGACAAGGACATTACACGTTGATGCACATTGCAGTGCAGGTTTGTTGTACACAATGAAGGGCCAGTATGTAATGCATGGCTGCCAACGCTCCCATTCTCACTGAGATTCTAGCGTATGCATTTCATCTGAGGGGGGGGAGGAGGAATCTATTCTGAAATGCAAGTTCCCATAGTGAATTGTTTACCTTTGCTCACATTACACTCTTTTTGTGTGTGTGTGACCTGCCAACCCACAAAAACTGTTCAATACTTTGAGTGGGACTTTCAACCCAAAAATTAGAGGAGAAAGAGAGAACGAAGAAAAATTATGAAATCATCAAAATATCCTCTGTGTATTGGACTCGATGGATTGATTGTTTGGTCTACAGACAATACACAGCATACACAGAAAGATTTGCTGATTTCTTAAAGTCCAAGAAAATGTTTTTGACTTGTCCAAAACCCAGACATGTTCAGGTTAATATAAAACAGAGAAAAACTCTGTAACATCTCTATTAATTTAAGTTTAAATTATATATTTGAGAGGCTGAAAACTAAATGTTCTGCCAATTTTTCATGAAAAATATTCTGTGGCTTAATTATAAAAAAAGCTGACGATCATTTTCCTGTCGATTGACTTATCGACGAGCCGACTAATCGTTGCAGCCCTAAAATAATATACAGGCTACTTTACTCCGACTGACCCTCCCTGTGATAACTAATTACATTGTCAGTATATGGTACCATATTACGTACAGGTGTTCTAATTGACATTTTATTACAGATCTCAATGTGTTAGGCCTTACTTTCAGTCTGGAAGAAAAGATCATGTTTATGGCCTTTGATCATCTCAGGACAAGAGAAACAAACAAAAAAACACAAAGGAGGAAAAGCGTATTTCAGGTCTGAAGACTGTGTGCAGAGCCCTATTTAAAATGAACTTTGCTTTCAAATTCTTCTGCATTAGTAACAAAAAACACACAAGCATGTATTTGCACCTCATCAGCGTTCAAACGTTCATGTAATCCAACACTGTACATCTTCCCTCTCGTCTTATAAACATGTGCTACTCTGAACAACGTAACACTGCACACACAGCCCTCCACAAACACGCACACAGGTTAAATACAGAAGCCGTCTGAATCAGGAGGTCAGCTGGCAGAATAGGGAAATGACAGGCTTAATGACCGGCTGCTGCTGCTGGTAATGACCGCCTATGCGCAGCTCGCTGAGTGGAAGAGGAGTGTGACTGACGGAGGCACACACACACACATACACACACACACACACACACACATACACACACACACACATGCATGCAGGTGCGGCCTTCCACGCGCTCACAGATGAAATCAGTCCACGTCCTCTCCTGTTGGATGAGCTGTAATTAGCGGTGAGACACGACCATCCAGTCCTCCTGAGAGTCACTACTCTAACAGCCCATTAACCGTTATTAGAGGGTCCTCTGGGAGCTGTGCGGGTCACAACAGATCGCTAACCTGGCAGAGATGAATAACCCATGAAATTTAATAGAGAAGATGCTGCTGCGAGTCAAATTCAAAAGAGGCTAACGTGTGACACATTAAATATATATTTTTTAACTTCAAGTCATGTTGGATGTTATCTGATGCCACGACTGCACGACTGTCTTGTTATTCTTGCCACGTTTCACCACTGCGAGCGATACTTGAGGTGTTTTATAAGCCCATGTGGGCTCGGGAACTTGTATGTTGTTAGTAAATAACAACTTCATTTCTGCCAGGTGTGTCTGCAACGACCACTGCTGATGATGATTGAACGCATACAACCCACAGTCGGCGTCGTAACACACAATTAAAACCTGGGATGTATGCAGACAATCAGCAAACACAACGTCCAAAACAATAAAAGTGAGCCGCTGAGCAGACACGCGACCGATCACATGATCCTCTTGGCGGAGATAATTATAGCTGTCAGTGTACATTCAACTAAGTTCTTTCACAGACCGATCTGTTGATTTGAAAGTTCATCTTTTTGACGTTTGCATTATTCTTTCATTTACGAGCTCTCGAGTGCTGAACAAAAGATGTATATAATGTAGAATGGAGCTAAAATATTGCGAGGATAGAAACACAACGACCTGTGACTGTGTGTGATTTGAAGAAACAGGGAAGTGAAAAGTGTTTCCCTATCTTCCCCCTCCACCCACATACATGCATGCGTACGCACTCACCTGGGAGGGGGGTGAGCGGTTTGTTGGGGATCAAACCAGCGATGCGTGCCGCGTGACTAAGTGACTGTAACCCTCCAGACAGCCTGGGACTCGGCCCTCAGTGTGTGGCAACAACAAGATAGCTCATTACTACCCGCTCCGTTCCAATTACATTCAACCAGCGCATTTGTTCAAGTGCAAATTCTGACATTTCAATATGCCATCAGAGGAATTAGCTTATTTGAATGTGGCGTGCTTGTTTATTGTTCCCTGAAGAACACAACAGAGGGAGGAGGAGAAGTGTGAAACTCCACTGATGGGGTGGCCGAGGAGTCTCAGGTTAGGAAAGATCAACTTTAACTGGGGTTCTGCAGTGCTCACCACTGTCAGTACTTTCCATCTGTATATCGCCATAATTCATACTAATATCAAGTTCTGTAGTCTGGAGCCAGATAAATGGCAGAATATTGATGGATGGATTAATCCGTTACTTGTGGATGCTTCAGGTCGAATGGCGCAGACTGGATTGAACCACCTCCAGTGCTGCACCAGTCTCACTTGTATTTTATAGATGTTTCACGTCTTCAGACAAACCTCAACCACTGGAAACCATTAAAAAGTAGACCAACTAATAAGGTCTTCTTTATTTCCTGTAACTGACATCTCTGACTGAGTGTATTTCATGGCCAAGAGCCACAGGAGAGTGGGCTGGGTTCAAATCTTCATCCATCTTTAAAGTGGGTCTGTTCAGTCAGTTTAACTCATGATTAGCTAAACACGGGTTGAAGTTATCGGTAGCATCGAGCTAATGAACTGCTGTGGTTCCCCTCACACACCCATGTAGAACGCTAGTAACGGTTTAGCTAACTTATATTCTGCTGGGCAGCGTGTGAATGTATCCCCGGGGGTCAATATAGTCTTTTCTTATCTTAATCCATTACAATAAATCATGATTTATTTGTTGATTTATTTAGTATTATTACTTGGATTCTGCAAAGTAACTTCACTGATCAAATAAGAGTGTAAAAAGCTAAATATTTGCCTTTGAACTGTAACAGAGTAGAAGTAACGAGAAGCTACTTTCCATCACTGAAAGTAAAGCAGCGACCATGATGATGTACACTGACGTCATGATTCACATCTTGAAATCCTACAATTCACAAAAGTAATCAGGATATAATATCTTAAATAATAAAGGCCATGCCCACATTTCACTGCCAACAGGCCTGTTCACCTGATGACATCATATATAAATGGTTTGTGTTGATGAATATGGATTTCACTGTACAGGTAAGTTCTGCTTCATGGTTTTGAGACAATGTCACTACAAACAATGGCCTTTTTGTGTTATTTAATTGTTAACTTCAGCTTTCGAAACCATTAATATGTAATGTTCAGTAGACACAAGGAGTGAATTTGCAATAAAAAATAAAAAAAGTTGCCATTTGCTTATCGTGTCCCTACCTTTACCTAGCAAGGCCAACTGTGTCGTCGTTGTCTTTTACTCCACATCCCAGAAGAGAACAACCTCAATACAAAGTGCCTGCTGTACTCAAACTAGATGTATTAAGTTCCTGTACCCAAAAACCATAGTTTGACCATCACAGTCCACTGCAGCTTCATCTGAAAGGAATATGTGAAATAAAGCCGGTCCAAACAGAAACATAGACCCGGACTCCGATCCGAGCACTAAAAAGAAAAACATATAACAAAGTGACATTTTTGTACTTCTACTGTAGTTAATACTGTATTTTGTTTGCATGAACTTGCCTCTGATTCCATTCGACCAACATCACTTCACAGTTTCCATTTGACAATGTTTAAGTTTTCATATTTTCCTTTTGAATTGTTTGACAAAAGGCAGATACCACACAGCAAAGTGAAACCTGCACTGGAATGATGTTCTGTTTATTCAATAAGAGCCACAAGCCAATCACCACTGATATGAAGCATCATGACATCATATGCCAATATGAATTAAATGTATTGCCTTTGGTAAAATGATTCCCGCCTCGAGCTGCAACTCTAACCAAGACAAACTCAAACACCGTAGTTCTCCTGTTGCACTAAAGTCTATGAATTCAAGAAAAGCCAAACAAGCAATAAAAGACAGGGATGAAGAGATGCTCTTACAATGCAGGAATATGTTTTAAGTCACACTATGAAGCAAGAAAGGCTTCAAAAGTATTAACATACACACACACACAGACATGAACGCAAATAAAACAACAAACTTTGAATTTCTTTCAGTCTTTCAGCTCTAATGACAAGACTACAAGGATCAACCCAAAGAGAGAGGCAATGACTGCTGAACAGAGACAGACTGGCAGAAGGAAAGAGATGGACGAATAAAACAAATTAAAATAAACACATATCTGTTGTATAAATGATCTTAACTCACCAGTCTCTGCAAAGCAGGAAGACGCATCAGGAACGAGCCACCAGGAGCTCATCTGTAGGCCAGACACAGCGGCATTTAAATGAACTTTAATGTCATGTAATTATGAATAACTGAAGAGTTTTACCTTCAGGCAGTGCTACCAATGTATGATCAGAATCACTTCACACTGTCGAGCAGATGACTAATTATCGTTGCTTTGACTACATCTCAGGTGAGGGACCTGCTGGTAAAGGCATCAGGCAGCATCTGTTCCTCACATTTACCTCTTTGACTTAGTCGTTAAATCTACGTTGAGTTTGCACAGACAGAAATGTATACTCATTCCAAATGGTCGGACCTGTAATAATCCACGGCAGCGGCAGTCTGTCCAGGTGTCACGCAGGTAATAATCCATGCAGGTGAAGGCTGAGTGTCCTCCAGCCGCCAGGTGCTCCGCTCTGAGACGTCCACGCAGACGAGCCGAGGATGAAAACCTCGTAATCCTCCAGCACCACCATCATCCCCGCAGGGTGCTCCATCTCCTCTCCTGCATGCCCGGTCTCTCCTCCGGGCTCCTCTGTGCGGAGGTGTAACACCTCCTGAACGCAAAGGGGGGGCCAGGCCAGACGCACCTGCAACCGGGGGGACAACAGGTAAGAGGAGATGAGCCGACTGAAGCCATTGTTTAATCCCTCTGCTCTCCTCAGCGACGACAACTCTGTCTGTTCCTCGGAGTGTCTCTGCCAAGAGGAGCCGGGCACAGCCGTCCTGTTTTGCCGCTCTTTGCCAAAACACACAAAAACACAGGCATGCACACACATACACAGAGGAGAGTGTTGTGTTTTTTTTTTTCTTCTTTTTTTTCTCTTCTTCAGCAGCCGAGCTAACCCTGAGCCGGGGCCCGGTCTGCCTTTGAGATGCTCTCTAGCCCACAAACACAAGACGGCTTTCATTATCTTGCCCGTCGCAGCGCAAGGCCTAGCTTCTAAAAGCTACTGATTTCTTTCTTCCCTTAGCCCCCTGCACAAAGGGAGGGCATTTTGTAAATTACTTGCTCGTTTCAGACCAACAAAAGGTACTTTCATTGAACCCTCCTCCCTCCCACCCCCCCACTGCTCTCCCTTCTATCCTCCCGCCATTTGATTTTGCTCAAATTTGATTACAAGGCTTGAAAAAAGGAGAGGAAGAAAAGAGAAGAGGAAATAAGAAAGCCCCACAGATGGCGTGTTCATTCAGCGCTGTGAATGGCTTTATACGGGCTGCCTTTATACATGTGGCAATCCAAAGACGCTTCAGCCGCGCCGCTAAAAAAAGAACTTGACAAAATTATTGGTTTGCCGGCTTTCTTACACGACTGACACGGGGAACTCTGAGAGAGAAAAGCCTGCCTTCTCGTTCTCTTTCTTCCGCTCTCCTTGTCTCTGCACCTCTCTCTCTCTCTGAGTCGTACACCTTCATCAAAACAAACTAAATGAGGTGTTTGACTGGGAGAGAAAGAGTGCGTTTGCTGCGTGTTGTCATATTAATAACCACCTGCCCTGAGGCTCGGCGCATGAGGCCGCGTTCCAAGACGAATGCGGCCTCATGCGGAGATGACAAAGTCACATATTCAGCAGAACACACGGGAAGGGAATTGATCAAAATGAGACACACTCTGACCACTAGATTTGATAATACACACACACACACACACACACACAGCTCAAATCAAACAGCTCAGCTCAACTCGAAAACATTAGCCAACACAAAGTGCAGAGCGTTCTGTTCTCTCACAGGCTATAATCCTGTTTCCACAATGGACCACTCACTCTGCACTTGTTTTCCTCAGGAGGATAATTATAGGTCTGTAGACACACACACACACACACACACACACACACACACACACACACACACACACACACACACACACACACACACAGCTTTAGAGCTCTCTTGCTTTCTCACTAACACACATACACTCATTTGCAGCACAGGGAGAGCCCGTTCAGAGTGAACTGTGACTTGTTATCCCATTACCAGATCATCACTCACTACAGACTGTAGGATGAAAGTGCTGGTCTGATGGTTTGAGACCTGGCACGGCCGCTCCGGGTCAGAGAGACTAATAGACAGGAGTCAGTTCATTTCTGGATGCACCGAGCAGACCATCCGGGTCGCAGGCCGTTTCGTTCCATCAGTGGGAGGAAGAAGTAACCATCGCATTAAACACGTCTTTCACAAGGCAGAAATTCAACCGTTGTCAAACCTCAAATTGTACTGCAGCCTTCACTTTGTTTCTTCTCTTCTTTCTGACAGAAAACAATCAGATTCACACACTGAGCGGCTACTTTGAATCAAGATTGAACAACAGTTCATTTGTCAACTTTCATGACAATCCACCCAGTAGCTGGTGAAACATTGAGCTTCGTTCACAAAATATCAACCTGCTCGCGTCGGAGTAGAAATAAAGTCAGGGGATTCATCCTACGTCTGTATTAAATGTCATAGAAATCCATCCAAAAGTTGTCAAGATACTAAGCAGTGGATTGAAAAAGAGACCTGTGACATTGCTAAGTTATTCTAATGAACGCATCACCAAAAAAAGCAGAGAGGAAACAAGAAGAAAGTGGAGACGGCCATCATTATTCTTCTTGAGTTGCTTCAAGGATAATACAAAAGGACCTCTAAAAGGAACTCCAGCAAACAGTTTGAGATCTCATAAAAGACAGAATACATTTATTTATGTTTAAATCAATGCAGCAGAGGCCGAGATATCTTGACGTTAAGTCCGTATGAAGGTTCAAGCTGCAAAGACACTGGATGCCTTTGTTCAACCTGACGTCTCTCATGAGACGATCCCTAGATGGTGAATGCATACCTCTTTCAAATGGCGGCCACAGTTCGTAATCGCAAGGCTTTCTGATATACATGTTGAGCATCTCATCCCATCCACCCTGAAGACATTGGGTTTATTTCCACTTTTGAAGCATTTTCTACAGATCCATAGTAGACGTTATTCAACTGTTGCTGAGAAGTAAAAGAGTGAAGAGTGAACTCAAAGTGTAAAATCAGTGCACTGGCCCTTTAATTACCAACCCCACGTATCCACCTGAAGAGACCAAAACCACCAATGAACGTATCCCAGTTTGATAACTGGTGTCAGCAAAAGCTGATATATATATATATATATATATATATATATATATATATATATATATATATATGAGCACATAAAAGAGCATAAAATGAACTATATGACAGAGAAGAATGCATCATTTACTTGATAAGAACCGGTCAGGACATCTCATGCTCATTTCCCACATAATCTGGTGCAAGAAGAGGAGTTCAGCATAAACCTATTTGAGAAGTTTGACCTTAAAATCTCGAGAAAATGCTCATTCAGTCAAAATGTAGAGGAATAATACACTCAGCACATTCTCTAAAGCATATCTGCCAACAGTTTGAAACATTTACTTATTTTGTCTGACACTCAAAAATGATTTTACAAACAAAAAAGCAGACATGAAATTGTTTCTGCATGTGAATATTTCACATGTGCCTATATAAAGGGAGGGTTTAATGTAAGAGTTCAGGCTTGTTTTGTTACAATACTGGAATAGACACAACTATCTCTGTCACGTACAGCTTTGGTGACCAAACTTTTTATTGGAAAATCTCAACTATGTACACATTGACTGAGGACATCTAACCGAAATGAAAACACCTGAAGTTATTGACAGAAACACAGAATCCCCCTGAACTCCTCCTGTGGAAAAAACAGACGGGAGAATTGGAATAATCCACAAGAGATTATTGTTTTAATACAACAATAACCCTGGGCTGCAAACACCAACCTACACACACACTGACAGACACACACACACACAGACAGCTTCAGAGAGCAGAGATAGAAAGCTGCAAAACGCTGACAGAACAGAGCAGCAGCTCTCACAGCTTCCATATCTTCCATGTTAGAGATATTAGCACCACCAGCCGTCATCACCAGATGACCCACATTACGTTTCCCCTCCAACCTGCCTGGCGGAGGCGCAGTACGAATACACTTTTCCAGGGATGCTGGGTTCTTTTTGTTATAGAAATGAGGAGAATTTAATTTGGTTATTACTGATGAGGGCAGAGATTCCTTCAGTGGTCAGAGAACATTCATAATCAGCAGTTATTGGTCTCCGTCCGCCAACCTGAAGTAATTATTGTCTCAAGATTAAAAAAAAAATAAAAAAACGAAAAGCAGGGGTGATTTTTTTTTTTCCAAAGGAGAAAATAAACTGGAGATAGAAATGACCTTAATATTATTTCTCTCTCCGGGTATTTCCAATAAGAGTATTCCATCGGAGGGTTTGATAAAAGGATTATGCGGAAAGCTTTATGCAGCTGGAGTCAAATCTGGATATGGAAGGAGAGCTGTTTGATTGAATAATTCTTGTTTCCTTTCTGCCAACCTAGCAGTCCTCTTTGGGAAAAGTAAAAATTCAGCATTATTCCAGATTTATACACGCGCTCTGTGGAAGTCAGTCTGCCTCTATCTTCTGCATGTCTGACGACCGGCACACCTGTCTGTCTGCGTGAAGAAAGAAGTAAAAACACACTCTGGTGCCTCACTAAATAAACACGTCCAGTCTGTATGTGTGGTTGCCGGCTACATCTTAAACAAGCTGCGTTACATAATGTCGCACTGGAAGGTGCTAAAGATGTTAAAATTGGCACATATCAGAAAACAGCTGTGGCCTTCCTTCTCACCAGCATCTAACCAGGTGGGTGCAAGAGAACAATACACAAGTATAATGTAAATAATGTATTATTCCTCTAACTTTTAACATACAGTCTTCTATCTTATGGGCACAACATTAAATATATAGATATATCTTGGAGGACCTGGGGGACTCTGGAGTAAGGATTGCCTAAAGCAATCAGAAACCTGCAAAATGACTGATATGAAATGCAGAGCATTGCTTTGGAAGTAAACTGAGTCCCACTGTAAGAATCACAATGTTTACTTTGCCCAGCTGTCATTCTGCAGTCAACTTTATGGGAACAATGTGTACGCAACTTATGTGTGTTTGTTTTTTTACAATTTTGAGAAGTGTCTTTTAATTTCAATTAACCTTTTTAATCCACCTCAAAACTACCTCTCTCACGACTAGGTTATAATCATAACCCTCAAGAACATGTTTTTAAAGAAAGCTTTCAGAATATATTGCATATATATATAATTAGTTGTTTTAGTTAAAAACAAAAGTTTTTTTAGTATACATGTATATATATATATACATATATATACATGTATAACACATGTTTATGTCGTAGTATACATGTGTATGTAGTAGTCTACATGTGTATGTAGTAGTATACGTATATATATATATATATATATATATATATATATATATATATATATATATATATATATATATATATATATATGTATATATATATATATATACATATATATATATATATATATATATATATATATATATATATATATATATATATATGTATATATGCACACACATGTATACCACTAAATATATATATATATACCACTTGGTTCGTCATAGGTCGGTTGGTGTCTGGCATGGAAAACTGGAAAACTCTGCAAAAAAACCCTCAAATCCATGAAGGGATGAATTTTGATTTAAACATTAAAGTAACAAAGCAATGTTCATCTGCCGTTATCAGGCATCATCAGCAGGCAGCGCACGCGGCAGTTCAGGCGTTTGACCTCAGAGTTTAGTTATCATAACGGGGCGCTGACCTCACGACCTGCAGCCATTACTGCTGCCTCCTCCAATCAGCCCGCCACAGCTCTGATAAAGCCCTCTGGGGGGAAAACAGGCTGCTGGAGGGAGGTGACATTAGATTTGTGTGTGCGTGTGTGTGTGTGTGTGTGTGTGTGTGTGTGTGTGTGTGTGTGTGTGTGTGTGTGTGTGTGTTTAGGATTAACACTTTGGTTTAGGGTTAAGATTAGAATTAAGATGAAGTACAGGTGAGGGATGGGGTTAAAAATGAGCACAGCTTGGTGTTGGGTTAAACGGTTACCACAGTACCTGACAGACGGAAGGTGGAAAGGTATGTGATTGACAATTTGGGGCTCAAGCAAGATACATTTTAATATTCTAATGGATTTAACATCAAATCAACATATATTCTTTCCGACTTTAAAAGACTCAAAATGTCACTGAAATCAATTTGAATGAATTTCAAGTCAGAACATGAATCAGTTAGGGATTTAAATAAACTACTTTTGGGGCATTTGTGTGCCTATAATTGGAAATATCTGGCAATATCTTGCATTTGAACTGGGCCTTTTACTCCAAGAGAGGTCTGCCCAAAATCTAGGATCTGATGCAGTGACTTAACTTAACCAAAACAAAAAATGTATAATCCCAATGAATGCATAGTATGATACTACGTTATGGACTTTTGTCTGAAGTTTTGCAGGTTATTAAAATATGCAAGTTAGACCTTGAACACACGAAACTGAATGCTGAAAAATATTGTAAAGTTTTCCATTTCTGAGTGAATTTTGTTATTTAAAAGAACTAAAATATCTCATTTTTGAGGGTCACGTTCTCACGCAGCTCATAGGGCATCAAGTGGCTCCCCTGCAACACGTCTGAGGCCAGACCAGCTCTCCTCCATCACAGATTACCATTTCACATACAAAACATGTGAAGACCTTATGGAATAGGATGCCCTGCAACAGTTTATAAAATTGCTTAAATTAGCTCCGGCTCAACTCAACCAACAGTAAATGCTACTTGCATTAATGCATCTGTAATAAAAATAATCCAACAATAAAAATATATAATGGGGGCCATTTTTCTGCATTTAGCACGTACCGTTGATACATTTAGCTAACAATACTTTAATTGTGTCAATGCAGCACCTGTACTTGTAATGGAGTATTTCACAGTATTGCTACTTTTACTGAAGTAAAGGATCTGAATAATTCCTCCGTTGACTCAAGTTTTTAAAAAACTTAAACTTAAAAAAGCACACACAACTTTGTGCACTTGAAATCCCAGTCTTGGATCCAGTCTTATATTTGTAGCTCAACAATGAGTTTCAATACATTTCGAGTCTGGGAAATATGAATGTGCAGTGGCACTCTGCTGAATTTACACTGGCAAAGAAAACACATCGAGGGTCAATGAGTTGGATACGTCAATGGTAAGAGTACTTGTCACTAAAAATACAAACATGTTTTTCAAACCCCGACAGGAAAAACAAAAGAGGTATCGAGTTTAAAAGGACAAAAGCGCCAGCAATTTGTTTGATTGACAGATGGAGAAAGGATTTAACAAATCTAGACACAAATACAATGTATACGTTTGTCCTTGAGTGAAAGGAAACAAGATATTTCCTTCATGCCATGATATCGCTACTGCATTTCTCTCTTTTAGCCCACATAATTGCATAACTCCATTCTGTTAATGCTTTCCTGCATTGCAGTTTAATTAGGACTCCTTATCATTGATCCAGAGTTAGAGACAGTTGGAGGAAATCAGCAGACTGAACAGGAGCGAGGTCATCTAGGCTGTCTGAAGGGCCTGTTGCATTCATGGCCGGTACAAAGTCTGCAGGTTACCGCCTCTCAACGTCATCCTGACTGACACATAATGTTGAACTGCATCCTCGTGGTCTTGTGTTGCACAGGAATACTCAGATGTATTGTAACCTGCTCTACTTTCCTTTCATTGTGTTAAATGTTTCATGGACTTCTCTAATGACGACGTGCTGTCCTGGCCTGCATGCTCAGGTACAAAATCAATCCTCAGTTAAATAGCTTGCACATCATTTAGGGGTGAAAAGATTTGACAGCAATTATGAGGATGCTGAAGGGTCTGGTGAAATAAATCCAGGAGCCCTTGAGTGGTCTCAGAAATCATTTCTAATATAGTTTGTCCTTTCTCGTTGGCTGTGAAGTACAGAAGTAGAGTACAAGGCGTTCTGGGTCCTTTCTCACCAACAACAATACATCATCAAAATACTGCCTTCCAGCTTTCACCTCCAGTATCTTGTTACATAATCAAAATTCCTGACCAAACAATGTGGGATATTGGTAAACCAGCAGACAACCCACAAGTAATGTGAGATGAGTCCTTATGCTCTTATGGCTCTAATACATATATAATAAAGGTATTGAGGCTTTCCTTTTCCTTACTTATGTTTCAATACATTTTCCAGGGGATAAAAAAAAAAGTACTTGATGAAACTTTAATAAATCAATACAAACTGTTTGGAACTTGAAAGTACTTTGCTTGAATAAAAAGAGACGTGTCTGCTAAATGAATGTAACCAGATCGATCCATATCATTTTAAGTAAGAATATTTTGTGAACTAAACATAATATAAAAAACAGCATAAACAGGATCCAGGCAGATGATCAAGTAAACGTGTTAAAGGTGGTCAATAAAGTATGAGCATGTGTCAAAAAGCCAAGTATAAGTATGGATGTATCGTGTCAAAAAGCCAAGTATAAGTATGGATGTATCATGTTAAAAAGCCAAGTATAAGTATGGATGTATCATGTTAAAAAGCCAAGTATAAGTATGGATGTATCATGTTAAAAAGCCAAGTATAAGTATGGATGTATCGTGTTAAAAAGCCAAGTATAAGTATGGATGTATCGTGTTAAAAAGCCAAGTATAAGTATGGATGTATCGTGTTAAAAAGCCAAGTATAAGTATGGATATATCGTGTCAAAAAGCCAAGTATAAGTATGGATGCATCGTGTCAAAAAGCCAAGAGGAGCATCGCGTCTATTGGCAGAGACGAGTCGTTCTCATGAAGTCACTCCAGAAAATGATTGGTCAGGAAAATAATCAACTGACAAGAGGTCTCAGCATCATCCATCAAAACCAGCACCCAGTTCAAACTAACCCTACAGGAGAGTTCAAGGGTTTAATTCACTACCTCCAGTGTTTTCTTTCATCTCAGGGTAAGTAAAGAGAACGGGTTACATCACAGAGGACGACCGCATCACGAAGACCATCTCAGAAACCTCTGATCACCTGATGACAGAACTTTTGTCTTCAGGTAAATCTTTCCACGAGGAACGAAAGCTCACGGCCACATCCCAGCGTGCCGATCGCCTCGCTCCACATGCATTATGAAGCCTCCTCGGTGCACGATGCAAATGCAACTCACGAAACACAATCAAACGCAGCCCTGCATGATCAAAACTTCATTATCATCCCTCTCCATCGTCTACCTCTAGAGTGAAAAAAACAAATAAAGCCCCCAGTGTCCCTAAAGTATCGTATTGTCCTTCCTAATCACTCCTCAGAATCATCAACAATCTCACAACTTTTTCTTCTCCCCCCTATTCAGCCCTCTCTGTTTATGCAGTTCCCAGAAGGCATTGCCTTGAAGACTCTCCCTCTCCGGTGGCAAAGATGTCAGGAAAACAAATAGCAGCGGGAAGCAAAACAAAACAAAGTCTCCTGAAATACCTTGTGGATGCCCAGAGGAAGGCGCTGGACAGACAGATGAGCAGATAGGTTCCCCGTGTCCTCCTCTCTCGGGCTGCCTCCTCTCTCGGCGTGCTGTGGAGAGTGACTGCTCACAGCCCGCCTGGCATATCTAATTAGAGCCAGGCTGTTGCCACTATCGGGCAGAGGATCTACCTCTCCAATCTCTCCTGACTCAATCTTCCCCATCTCTGATTTTCTTTTATATTTATGCTGGAATATTTAATTGTAGACAAAAGGTTACTCTGGGCTCTATTCATCGCACACAGGCAGAATAATCTCCTTTAAAAGGCTTGACATTTCAGGCTTTTCAAAAGGGGCTGAAAAAAATTATATCCCCGCTTTTGTTAATCAATGAAGTAGAACTCCCCCGAACAAAAGAATTAAATTGCTTGGTTGGGTTAATAAAACACACAGAAATAGCTGCTTCCTGTGGGCTTTTGTGCTTGCCACTGGCTCCCCCCATATGCAACCAGCACTGTAATTCCATATGATTTGGGGGGCAAAACTCTCATTTCTCCACACAGTTGGCTTTTTAAATCCTATTGAATGAGCAGTCTGTGAGGCTGGCTGATTGGGACCTCTTCCCTGAGCCGGGCTGCCTGGCTGGCAGAACAGGCTCTCGCCATTCAAATATGACTTCCACTAAAGGAGAGACAGCGGGTCCACTACAATTTACAATTTCTATACTGCCCCTGCCTCAGAAAAACATTGTAATTATGCAAATGATAGGGGCAATAATTAGGCCCTTCACTGTCCCATTGTGTTAGCTTGCTGCCGCGGTTCGGTCCAACGGCAGGAGAGACGCAGCAGGGCCCGGTCGGGTTTAAATTGCTCCTTACTGACAGCCTGCAGATGTTCACAGCATCTTCCATCCTATAACTAGCCATCACCCCATATATGACACAGTGGCAGCAAACTGGGATTGAGCTGTGAGAGAGCCGCCTGAGAGCTGGATGTCAGCGCAGCAGACAGCTGTTGTTCCTCCAGAGGCCGGCTGGTATGTGATGCTCTGTTGTAATGGGAAAACAGACAGCCATGCTTTTGCTTTGTGAATGGCTTGAAAGGTTGATTGATGCCAAGCGGTTGCCTCTTCCTGGATTACAATACACCGACAGTACAAGCAGGTCGTTTGGCTACTGAGCTGCTCATGCAGGCATAACGGACAGGTACCTTCACAGGTCAAACAATGCAATCTGACTAGGGCTGCAACAACGAATCGATAACATGTGATTATTAAAAGAGTTGGCAACGAATTCCATTATCGATTTGTTGTGTCCTATTACGCCATTCAATAAGTCGCGGAGATGTTTGAGTATTAAAAGAAGAAGTTGAGTGCAGAGCGGACAGAAGGTCCAGGAGGTTATGGTGCAGCCCGTTGTATCCTTTCATATGTCACTGCGTGGTTCAAATTGCTTGCTACAATAACTTAGCAGCTAGGCTAACCATTGTCGTTAGCTCGCTAGCTAGTCATTCATTCCTCGTGTTTGAGCCGCGCTGTTGGGTTAGATAACGACTTATTGAAACCACGTTTCTTCGTTTTAAGGGCTTCAAAAGAAGCAATGTGTAAACGTCGCGTGTGATGTGTGATGTTCAGTAGCCTGTGCAATAACCCTTTATGATGGAACATGTTTCGCTTGTGTGTCAGTGTGTGTGTTTGCTCTTGAACCGTGAATTTCCTTGACTCCTTGTATCAGAACCGAATGTTCAGGTATCTACAGAATGAAAGTATGTAGTTAAACCCTTCAGTTTATTCTGATTTGTTTTGTATGATGTAAGGTTCAACTGGAATTCTCATCTCTCGTTCTCTGAGTTCTGAGTGTGTGTCTGTGAGTGTGTGTGTCTGTGAGTGTGTGTCTGTGAGTGTGTTTGTCTGTGAATGTAGTTCGACAAGTACGACAAGTTCTGACGTTCAAACAAATCCTGTTAAGTTTTCTGATTTGTATTTTTCTTTATTTTTTAGAAATGATTTATTGTTCTGACAGCTCAGGTCCCTGAACAAAAAATATAAATATTTTTGTTCACTTTATTAACTTGTATTTTTTTTTGTGTTAGTCCATTTCTTTTTTTTATGTCTTTTTTATTATTACTTTAACAGCTCAGGGATGTTCAAGGAGCAACCTGTTTGTGCACTTTATGAAGATTGTTTTGCATTGTGAATTTGCACTGTCAGTTCTATTTTTGAATAAAGGGTTGGAAAAGAATTATTTTTTGTTTTTTTTATCCAATTCATCGAATAATCGAAAAAATTATCTACAGATAAATCGATTATTAAAATAATCGTTAGTTGCAGCCCTAAATCTGACTTCCAGAAGCTCTCCTGTCTCAGTGGAACAAAATGTCCAACAGCCAAGACTGCTCATAATAACTCACATTATGTTGTGGTTGAAACCCTTTCAGAGTTTGTTCTCCCACACGTTGGATGCTTCACCCAATATTATGAACTCAGTTTCATCGTCACCCTGGATAGGACTGAGCTACCTTTATGAATGTAATCAAAGGACCACTTCACTATATATAACCTTCAAATGTGCAAAAACATCTCACAACCTCAAGGAGAACACAGAGTGCAAAAGATGCTTCACCATTTGGATTAAGACTGGTTTGGATGTTTCTGAAGAGATAATGGTTTTAGAAATCATGCTACAAAAGAATGAGATGTTGCTCAACCCAGATAACTATATGAATTACCTCTAAATAGTCTGAGAACTCACCTGGTGAATGAAATTCATTAATACATGGCGTTGGATATAAATCTGGGTTTATAGACAGAAAGAAGGCTGGCATAAAGCCTGCATTGTTTATGCAACAACTATCTTAGATTTGAGGTCAACGGCTCAATTAATAAACAATTAATGGCTCCACATCAAAAAAGAAAGTGTTGCTATTTTTTTTATAATCAACACTTATTTAAAAATGTCCTGTGCAGTTTTCCATCTGCAATCATCTCCCATGACGTCATCATTAAATGAGGATATTAAAGCCACCATTGCTCTCAAAGTGCCCTTTATCAAATTGACAGCACTTTTACATGAAAAACCACCAGTTCTTATTTACACCAGTTCAAGCCCTCACAGCCTCTCACACTCACCCACTTAGCAGGTGACGTGAGTGAGTCCCTAAAGGTTCAGGGTTTGAGGGCTTAGAGGACATTGGGATTGGGCCATTGGTACTTTTAACATTTTATTGAAAAAGAAACAGGTAAACGGGTAAAACCTCCTCAAGCTAAACACTCACCCTTTTAACCATGACACTGGCTGCAGAGGCCTGTGTTCCTCCTGTGTGCAGACATGACAACAGCATTACACACATGTTGACGTAACATACATTGTGCTATTTTTAATTGTGTTGGCTTAACCTTTTAAGCCCCGAATGGACATATATAGGTCCTTTTGTTAAAATTTTAATTAAACTGTGTAAAACATTACAATAATCATGAACAAATATATTGATGCTACACATCAAATTAAACAAGGAACCTGGGCTACAATAATTAGTCAGCCATTTCAACACAACTCAAACACCAACTAAAATAATTAATAAAATAAAATAGTTATAATTTTGTGCTATCAGAAAAAGACAAACAGCAAAAAGCAAGACAATTCCACACAGATTCCAAATCTATTCACCAAATCCGTCTGCTGCAAAGCATCACTGAGATATGAACCAAAGAACACAGCAACATAAATCGCTGAGTCAGCAAATTTTGAAAAAAAATTGAGAAAATAGCAAATATAAGAAAAAATGCATTTCCCTCAGTAAATCCCCACTAATACAAGTTTATTGAACATCATAAGTCATACACAAGTGAAATATAAGGTTTGCTACATGAAAAAATTCAAATGTCACAGATGTGCGAAAATATGCGCAAATGTGCCGAAATGCTAATTTTGCATTCTCGCCTGAATTCTCTGTGTACTTTACCCAATCTGACTTTGTTCTGCTTCACTTTTTCAAGTGAAAACAGTGCAGAGAGGCTGTTCACATACTGTGCTATGATTTGGGAGAGATTCAGGCTTAGTGAAGCATCATTTCAAGGAGATAATCATCCTGAAAGTGCTTTTCTCTATAGGCGGACCTGGAACTTTTATTTTGTCTGTGTTTCAATCTTTATTTACTCTTAGCCAGCAACATATATACTAATATTTACACATCTGACCAAAAGCTCACAAGGGTTGCCTTTATTATAACACCAAAATTATTCAAATAGCCCTTGTGGTTGCAGAGATACACCCTTTTTAGTTTGGGTATGCTATCTCGAGCTAAATCCTAAAAAATGCCTTGGGGTTTATTGGGGCTTATAGTGTTTTAAATCAAACACTTTCAAATTAAGCTTAATTCATATTAGACAAATCGCACCATTGCTCAACTTTAGCAAACAGAGATGTTGCAGACATGGATAGCTTCTTTGAACATTTACTTTGCACTTATATATTCTGTAATAAGTTGTGGCCACTCGGTTCAACAAACACAACAAGATGCTGGCAGTATTTTAGCTCGACCACGTAGCACTTACAACTAGCGTAGACAAACCATGAGGCACCTTCTGAGGCAACTACATTGAAATAATTATTTTTTGTTAATTAGCTAATTAAGCGAATTACCACCTAAACACTTCTCCAGCATTCGCACGTGTGAGAGCACGTGCGGCGGCTTGACCAGTGTTGTGGGCGGGGCTGCGTGTCCAGAGGAGAGAGAGAGAGAGGAGGACCAGCGGACGTCAACGCTTTTACGACAGTTCTCCGCCATTTCCGGTACAAAACACATGCACGCCTGAGCGAGGAAAACATGAGAGGTCAAAAGTTATGATCCTAATCTTTCACAGAAACGGAACGTAACACACAGACATGGTAGGTCGGACCTGTTATTCACTAACTCGGGCGACGATGCACCGTAAACGGGTTTTGCTGCGCGAGCAGGAGTCTGCCGAAAAGTAGCATGACGTTCACTCTGAGCGGCTAGGCTAACGCTAGCTTTAGCTTGTTACCCTGAACGTGCGCGACTAACACCTAGATGACGTTTACCGCGTTGTGCAGCCAGCTAACCGACGTCAGGGTGGTACGGACAGGTCGGCAGGAGCTAATGTCAGTGCTTAGGCTTCACGACAGGTGGCGGTCATGTGGTGCGTGTTTACGTTGCGCCCAGGTGGGTCTGCAGGTGTTGTGAGCGTCTCCATAATGTCTCTCTCTGTGTTTCCCTGCAGGCCGGTTCCATGGTGGCAGTGGGACTGGCTCTGGCAGCAGCTGGATTCGCAGGTGAGTGTCTGCTATGAACTCACTGTTGAAACGTTAAGCTGAGGTCGGTCACCTTGACGCGACTGCTGGGTCAAAGTTGACCGACATTGTCTGAGTTTAAGTCCTGAGGTCTAAGTACAACTGATGATTTAACAACTGTTGCAGACACACACAAAAAGAGCAATGCAAACAGGAAATGCAGAAATTATGAGAAGTCCAAGAAATTCAGATAAATCACCTCATGGTTTTCTTTATAATACCTGCAGCAATCCAAGTTGCTGTTAATAAACAATGCAGTATCATCTATTAATATAGTGCAGACATGTTAATATATGGGTACATTGGTTATCATTTACTCTTGTTGATTTATTTAAAGCACATTGTGATCAAAACTAACAGAATGTTTTAAATGTTATAAGCGTGTAATATGGCTCAGTCGTCACTTTTCTACACATTTGCCATATATTGATATAGACATGGGGGGAAAAAATGCTTTTAAATATCTCCCAGCCAAAATAACAAGAGACAAATCCCCAAATATGATATGTAAATAAGCGTCTCCGTCCTTCAGGCCGCTATGCCATGCAGGCCATGAAGCATATGGAGCCTCAGGTGAAACAGGCGCTTCAGAGTTTCCCCAAGACGGTAAGAAGGAAAACATGCACCCAATACGTTCATCCCCAAATGGAAGTGTGCATTACAGATCACTTTAGGGTCACTTAGCGGGCTCATCATGTTGAGCTGTGCATGTTGCAGGCTTTTGGAGGAGGGTACTATCGAGGTGGATTTGACCCAAAGATGTCCAAGAGAGAAGCTTCCCTGGTTTTAGGTGTCAGGTATGTGTGGTCTCTCTCTCTCTCTCTCTCCCTCTCTCCATCAGTTAAATCCACCAGTCACATGTTCAATGTTAGAACCGGCTCAGCGCTACTATTCACACCGTTCTGTCTTGCAGTCCCACAGCCAACAGGATTAAGATCAGAGAGGCACATAGAAAACTGATGACCCTGAACCACCCAGATAGAGGTAAGCGAGGCATTCAAGGTTCACCATCGGCTCCTGTAGACGCTGTACGTTACAATAAAGTGCTTGGATGACGTGTCGCTCAAACTACCTTATTGGCCAGTCCGTATGTGTCAACTTCAGGGTGTAGTGTATTTTAGAAAGAAAGGTAAAAGTAACAGCTACACTTATTAACAGGTGTTATGCAGTGTGATCGGCAACATTTAAGATTCATAGTTTTAGCTTTTCTGAAACCTAACCTTGGACACTGTGTGTGTGTGTGTGTGTGTGTGTCTGTGTGTGTCTGTGTCTGTGTGTGTGTGTGTGTGTGTGTGTGTGTGTGTGTGTGTCACAGGTGGATCTCCCTACATAGCAGCGAAGATAAATGAAGCGAAGGATTTCTTGGATGCCCAGACAAAGAAGTGAAGAGGCCGGCAAAGACGAGCGTGGTTCCACGCTGCACTTCTCCATGATGTTTGCACTGACTGACTTGAGCGATTTACCAGAGTTTTCTAACCGATTGTTCTCAAATAAAATCATGCCCTACAAATGTTTACTGGAATTCTCGTTCGTTATTATGCTGTATTTTAGATCTACTTTGTGTACTGTTCAGAGGAAGTTTCCAGGGTTGTTTCCTACAAGATGGGAACTTCAAACAATAGATTCCCATTTATGTATTTTAAACACAATTTTTCTCTTATATACATTTTTATTCTTTTATTAAACTGCAACATTGAAGACACCAGCAGATTAACACTGACTGCTGAAGTATTGACGAGCCGCTCCAGCGAACAAGAGGTTTCTCCCCACGCAGCAGTGTATCAGTGCCATGGTGAAGGGTTGAGTTAGGGACGCTTACACACACCACTTTCACTAGAGAGCTCAACTGTTCTCTCGCAGTGAAGCAGCAGTAGTTGGATGTTCCATTTGCATGAGCAATGACTCAAATATAGCTGACACAAACGGTAAGAGGCAGATATTTAATTGTGCTGGATTTCATGCATGGTTGGGCCTGGCCCCACCAATAAAACTATATAGAAAGGTAAAACGTGATGTATTGATATTGACTGGTTGATTGCAGCCATCACGAACGGTACCAACAATTAGGGTTTGATGTTATGAATATTTAGCATTAAACCTGCACCAACTTCTGTTGTATTTGTACAACTTCAGTCATAACTTTTCATAAGAGAGCACGACACAGTTGAGTTTTAGATCTACATGGAAGATCAAGTTTATTTAAGAACTACCTGCATACAAAACATATTGCACATCAACCAACCAGAATGATCTTTTAAAAAAACAAATCATACTGTAGTAGACCCAACAAAAACACTTGGGGATGTCACAACTCAGTAGTCCAATTTGTCATTTGTCTCAAAAGAAAACCCTCGGTAACGCATGTTTTAGTGTCAAGAAAAAGAAGAGCTTCTCTTGTTTCAGCCTTTTTTCTTTTTTTTAAATACTGTACATTTTTAAATAAATAAACCAAATAAATCTCCTTCCTTAGTGGAACAGTCGTGACTAGTTTCCAGCCAGCCAATCTATGGAAGAACCATGAAAATGACATCATCGTCACCTGGGCTTGGTTTTCCAGAAACATCTCAACCGAGCATTGACTAACTTTAGAGTGAGCTGGAATTCTGGAACAAAAAAAGAAGAAAAAAAAACACTTATCCCCTTTGTCGTATAATTTGATGAAAGTGCCTGCTTTTTTTTTTTTAGCAATGAGATGTTTCCAGGAAACCCAGCACTTGACGGCTTCATCTCTTTCCAGCACTAAACAGTAACAGCCAGTTTCCAGACTCGACTACAATCAACTTTTTAAACAGAAAAAAAGGTTATGTTTCAGTGCAATAAAAAACAAATCTTCTATCGTTTGTTTCTTTTCCAGACACGCTGTAATAACATTTCTTGTATGACCAAAGTGGTTGCATATTGAAAAAACAGAAAGCAGCTAATGTCAAACTCCTCAACAGAGAGCGAGATATAGATATATAGATATATATATATGTATATAAAGGATAACTGGACTCATTCTCCCCACAAACATTAAGAATAGACACACCTGATTTTAAAAAGATATGCCTCTGAAATCCTTTCAGGGTCTTTCAGTGTTTGTCTGCACCTGCCTACAGCGCCATGAGGGTACATTAAGCACAAGGAGACTCGTCTGGTTCCACTGTGGCAGAAGAGGGTGACCGTGTAACACAGAAATAAGTGAAACAATTTCAGATGGTGTGCAGAGCCAGGCAACAACATGTTGAATCTACTCTCAAGGCACAACAGATGATCACATGTATGTCAAACATACTTGGGTTTCCAACAAACCTATCTGCACTGTGGTACTGCTCATGCAGAATATTGAATGTACAAACTACTTCAGATGCACAAAACATCCTGAAAAAGGTTGTGGAAGCATCTTTCCGAGTCCACCTTGGTAAAAGGCAGACATGTTTCTGATCTAAAATCCTGCTATGATATTTGTTTTACTGATAAAAAAAAGAACTGCTGCGTTCATAGCTCAGTGTGGGTTTGAGTTGATTCCCTGTCTGCATGTACTGCTTTCGGTCCTTCCTCTCCCTGAGCTCTCAGTGAAGAGTGGACCGGAAATAAAGTTCAGTGGATGTCTGTAAGTCTGTGTGTGTTTGACTATCTTTGGCAAGCTCATACAGGAAGAACTATTGTAAAAAAAAAAAAAAAAAAACTTTAGTGAAATGAATAGTTGGACAGAACACGTGTGTAAAGTGGAGGTTACGGTTCAGATGTCTAAAACCTGCGCAGTGGAACAGGTTTCAAATACTTGTAGAGTAAAAGAAGAACAGTGCTTGTTGTGTTTAAATGTTTCAATTTCAAGGCCGCCCCCGAGACGGGGAGATCAAATCAAGTGCAGCCAAAAGAATTTTAAATATTTGAAACCATTTCCTTTGCTCAGGTCTGACTAGGAGAGTCCGTTAACGACAGGTTGTGGGTTTGAGTCCCCCTGGTAGGAGACTTTGGCGGGCGCTCCGGCGGCATTGCTGCTCTCAGTGTCGGCAGCATTGCTTGAACCATTGGTGGTTGCCGGCACAGATGGTGGGCTGTCCTCAGCGATGGCGTCCACCTGACCCTGAACGGAAATGTGGGACGACCAAACAATGCAATTATATACGGTGTCAGGGTTCATACACATTTTGACCAATGACTTTTCCTTGACTTAAAACCAAATGTTCATGACGAAACATTTTGTGAAATCTCGGACATGAAAAACATGAAAAAGTGAGTAAACGTAGTATTTAAACTAACAATGAGAATACAAAGCATACAGTAAACCTTAAATGACTCAAATGAATGAGAGACAATAGTTTGATTAAAAGAATAAACATTTATATAGATGCCTGTATGGATGCCTGCTTATATTTTGAGCGTCTTTCTTTTAAAAGCATATTGATTATTTCAAACTCAGCATAAATGAACGTCATGAACACATGAATATAACACATTTCCATGACTTTTCCAAAACCTATGGGATTTAAATTTTTTTAAGGACTTTTCCAGGCCTGGAAATAACCATTTTAAAATTCTATGACTTTTCCAGGTTTTCCATGACCGTAAGAACCCTGCTGTATTCAAACAGATTCCCCATTAAGTAAAAAAAATGACATTTAGGAACTCACCACATCCTTGTTTTTCTTGGTGTCCTTAGTGGTCGGCATCTGTCTGCTCTGAGAATCAGCCCGGGATATGTAGTCAGCCATCGACACTGCACAGACGAGACAACAGAGAAAAGGAAACCATTAGTCTGCTTTATTGAAATCAACGAAGCCAAAAAAGTTCTTTCAGTGCTGTGAAACCGTGAAAGCACATCCGTCTCGCACTTTCAGAACATATTCACAATATTGATTTCGCAATTGACACCTCCTGTGGTTTCATAGTTAAAATGGAAGGTAGCAGAAAGTGAGCACGTTTGACCGTTTTAAGGATTGTCCCGGTCGATCCCGTCTGGCAGCCTGAAAGGAGCTTTTCAGCACTTTTACACTCTCCAAGCGGTGCTTCTCGTAGAATTCACTGACCTAACTGGTGGTATACGTGCCATCCAGCACCACATCACAGAAAAGTGAGTTAGAGGTCAAGCCGACTACGACACAGCACACAAACCCAGAGGGCCATCGGTGTGAGTGACAGCCCGACAACGTGAAAACAAACAAGCTGTGGCCTCGTTAGTGAACAAGTAGAAGTGCACAAATAAAAGTAAGATGCAGACTTTCAATTTGCACGGCATTCCAGTGTGGACGGTGTTTGCAAGTCGGTTAACCAATCACATCACATCAATGAGCAAAGCAAGCAACACTCGATTACCACGAAGTGAAAGAAATCATGACGAGTTTAACAACTCTGTGGTTTAGTTTCTTTTGTTTGTGTCACATGAAGAAAAGAAGACAGGCCTAGTGAGCAACCTTTAAGCCAAGCCATTAGGAGAACTGTTCAGGGAGGGGGGGGGACACTGGCAGTTGCCATGGTTACCTGGCTGCCTCTCCTCAGGCAGGCGAGCGCGGCGACGTCGACTACGGTTACGACGCTGAGGTTTAACTTCTGAGTCATCTAAGGACGTTAGGTAATCACAAAGAAAGGGATTTGGAGCTTAAATTGCCTTTAAACCAGAGACGGAGCTCCTCTAACACCTAATATGAGAAAACTATGCACCGCTGCTAAAAACAGCACTGCTAGCTCTGAGAAAAGTATGACAGACCTTCTTACTAAGATATTCTGCTCAAGCGCTGACTGTCTGTGTGTCACATGAACAGTTTGTATTTTTGCTTCCCTACCGACTCCATTTTCGCTCATCGAGGCGTTGTCCGACTCGCTCATGCCGTCCATCAGGGTGGCGTCCTCGTCGGTTCTGCGTCGTCGAGATCTTCTGCGCCGGTTTGCAGGCAGGTTGGACTCGCTGGCGTCGGTGTCGGCCGCCTGGTCGGTCTCGGTGTTCGTCTCCGTGGCGCCGTAGGCCTGGCTGTCCTCGTGGTCCCGAGGCCCTGCTGCAGAGTCAGAGTCAGACAATAAGTCAAACCACCAGAGGACATCTTTGTGTCACTCTCTTTGTAGTCTCCGAGATAGTGTTGCTCAAACGTTTTTTCTGGGGACCCCCTTTTTGACAAAACAATCGTTCTCGACCATTTATATTGTACATACTAGTTAAATGTTAATGTTCATGCTTGGTTTCTGTGTTCTACTCCGTTGCCTTTAATGTCTTTTTTATATTTATCTTGTTTATTGTATATCATGTCCGATGAGAGCAACGTGCAACCAGAGTCAAATTGCATGTATGTGTACACAATAAAGCTGATTCAGATTTTTATTGCCATTTCAGCATCAACTATATTATCTTGAAAAGGTGAACCAGCCATTTAAAAAAAAGATTTGCTAATTCCAACTTTGTTTTATTGACAATGTAAACACATGTTGGATACTTTATAAATGAGAGCATATAAATGCGTTCAGGCAGAGTTAACAGGTTCATGTTTATCTCCTCTCATGATTTAAACAGAATGAAAGCTACTCTGTCGTATTAGAGTCAGTGTCAGAAGTAAACTACATTTATCAGAACAAGAGGAACCTTCAGGCTGCCTCATGTGATTCAAAGGTGTACTGCAGATATAAATCCTAAACGAAGGATTAAGGAAAGAATTCTGCTAATTTATTTGGCGACCCAAGAGGGAACTTTACCAGAGTTGTTGCCGTATCCTCCTCCTCCTCCTCCTCCTCCTCTTCCTCCTCTCCCCCGTCCTACAGGCCCTCCTCGGCCTCTGCCGGGTCCGGGCCTCCTGCGGGCGTCTCTTTGCGGTCGTGAGCCTCTCTCCCTCTCCCTGCAAGTCAGTCAGCCAATCAATACATCAGTCAATCAATAACTTGTATGTGCATGTTGTAGTGACAACACAGCGATGACATTTTGCTTTAACCTCACCTGTCCTGGTCTTCTCCAGCCAGAGACCAGTCACTGAGCTCATCCCTGCGCTCTGAATCGGTCTCGGAGGCGTTGGACTGCTCCGAGTTGGTGCCTAGAAGAATCGAGAGAACACAGAAAGGTTACGGCTTCTTGCACACATGGCACATTTGTATACAACTGTCAACACCATGTATCTGCCAGCAAGTACGTCGATTATTTTGTATTGAATGTCTGATTTGAAAAGAGCCTACCATATCCGGTGCTGTAGCCGTGGCCTCTGCGCCCACGGCCTCGACCGTTGTAGGAGCGACTGCCATGTAAAGCGGAGGAGGCGGCGGCATTGGCACTGCCGTCTGTGTTATACCCTCCTCCTCCACCACCACCACCACTACTTCCTCCTCCTCCTCCTCCTCCTCCTCCTCTTTCCCCTCGCTCGCCTCTCTCTCTGTCACCTGAGCGATGGACCTGGGTGATCTGACGCAACTGTTCATCAATCTGCATTCTCTCCAGACGAAGCTCCTCAACTTCCTAGAAGGAAAAAGAAAAAAGGAGCAATGGTCAGAATAAATAGAGCGAAAATGAGACCAAAAGAAGAGCAAGGAACTGAAAATGTGTGCAATTGTATTTCTTTTGTTTACTAAAATGTTTTTTTTTGTTTTTCTCATGTAGGGTCATCACTGGACACAAATGCATAACCATCATACACACATCTACATCCCTTCCAGTGTGCCTTGTGTTGCATATTCTGAATCTTGCTAGGCTGCTTCCCTGTGTATAATCCACAATCTGGCTCAGCTCTTCCTCGAGCTGCTGGCCTGCTGCGAGAAGCTCCGTCATGTCCTACACACACACACACACACACACACCATGCAAAACACACGCAAAGCACCAACACGCCACGAAACACAGGACACACACATACGTGCAAAATGTACACACAGTGAAATTCACACCGCAGACCAGCAAAGTGATTACACATGAAGATTACAAAGCATTAGTATGACAAGTAACACTGGAGGCTGAAAATATAGAAATAATGATAATAATCGGAATTCCTGTCAGAACGATGTTTACTCGAGATAGTAATAATATAGATGTCCAGCTGGTCAATATTTAAAACTTCAAGTCAATGTCTCGCTGACAGTTAAACGTTATTTACATCGTCACATTTGTCTCTCTTTGACATTTAGGACAAGAGGAGTCGGGGAAGGAGCTGGCAATCTTGTAATTAAAAGGACAACCCGCTCTTCCCCATTAACCACAGATGTCCCCTCCAGCTGGATATTTCCTTCAAAACGAACTTCAGATCCTTGCACTCCTCTGCTTGTGACATTTCTGTCACACATCCCATCAAGCGGTTAGCCTCAAAATGGAACACATTTTCTTTCACCGTCCCAAAACAACATTCCCAATTATAAAAGTACTGTAAATGTGTGGAATGTTATAATTTAATCCCAGTTGTATTTTTTTTTTTTTAGGTTGATCGTCACAAAATATTTTTTGTATTGTCCCCGATTTCTTTTCCTCAGTTTGAATCTCCTTAAGTTCGAGCCGTGTGCAACACATTGCTTCGCTTTATTTACCACAAAACCTAAACTGTGACAAATGAATCACTGTCATCTCAAGAGTCAGAATATCGGTTTGACAGATTCTGATGTTTTTCCTCTTGTGTTACATTTAGTGACTTGATTCGATTCATTTAGTGACTTGATAACCAAAAGAAGCCATCCAGCCTTCCATCTTATCATCTTGCATGATTATGTCTTCTGCTCTTCCTCTACTAATCTTTGTATTCTATTTGGTAAATAAGTGTTTAAAATCTTTGGGACGCTAGTAGAGGCGATCTTTACACTTTACACTACATAATACTACTGTGTAGGGAATAATAATAATAATAATAATAATAATAATAACAATAACAATAATGTGTAGAGAATAATCCTTGGATTTACTGCATACCAACATAGAGCAAGTATTTCTATATTTTGTCCGAGTCATCCTAAGGTGTTTTATTCATATTCAATATTTTAGTTTGATAAATTTCCAGTTTTCCGGCATCACTTTATTTAGTGAGTACCTGCTAAGCACAAAATCAAAGCAGCGTTAATGTTTAGATTTGTGCAGCGCATGCTGGTGGCCAAGTAAAACAGTCAGGCCTTAATTAAATATGGACATGATTCCAACATGTGTCCATTCTGCCTCTTCATGCTGACAGTGCCAGCTGATTGGCACACGCACACACACACACACACACACACACACACACACACACACACACACACACACACACACACACACACACACACACACACACACACACACACAGGTCCTTACATTAAGGTAAGAGATGTGGTACTCCAGCAAGACCTGAACATTGCCAATACTCTCCTTCGTACCGACAAAGGTGAAGGGGACCATTCCCTGTGTCGACAAAACAAAAAAAACACAACGCATGTTAGTATGGGACTGACTGACCCAAGTGACTGAACTAGGAAAAGACAAAGCTGGTGACACTCCACAAGCAGCTTTAGCGGTAGCAGAAGCGGCGTGGCAGTAGCAGCTTACTTCCTGTCGGGGCTGCTTGTTGTCGTTGTCTCCTTCTATCCGGACCCTCACCACACCGGACTTGTCCACAATCTCCTGGATGACCTTTCCGTTCTTACCGATCACTTTGCCTACGGACACAGAGCAGGGAAAAATGATGCACTAACAAAACCGAATTAACCTCATAATAGAGTAAATAACTATGGTATATGAATTGTAGATGACTGTCTTGCAATGTGTCACACAATTGTCTGTAATGTGGCTCTATAATCACGACCATATTGGAGCATCTCATTTTCAGTTGCACACGTTTGGAAGATTTCCAGCTTTGTGACCTACGTACCAACGAGGGCCCTGGGCACCTGGACAGAGTCCTCCAGAAACTCCAGGTAGTTCCTGGCCTTCTTCACGGCCTCCGCTGTCTGAAAGACAACACAGGGTTACTTTATCTGTTCGACGCCCAACACGCATGCTCATTTAAAAGTAAACCGAATCCGAATACAGTCACTTAATCGTCATAAAATCAAAATAAGGTAAAATATCAACCAACGCAACCACGGTGAAAATGATTAGAATGCTTCAACATACTAGTTTTAGTATGTGTATTTAAATTTGTTGCAGTTTATATTTATGAATTCCTTTCACCCATCATTGCGTCCCCCAACACTGAAGCACCCAACTCTACCTCTCCATAGATCCTGAAGGTGCCGGTCTCTTCGTCGAGGTCAATGGCAGTGACACCTGGAACTTTCCGTGCTTGCTGGATGTTGTTGCCGTGGCTACCGATGGCCAGGCCCATGAGATCCGTTCTCACCATGAACTCCTCCTGGAAGGACGACACCAGCTGCCTGGAGTTCTGCACAAACACAAGAGCAAAGTTCACCTTTTGGTTTTAATTCATTCACAATGCTTGAACTTCATTTTTATAACCCAAACTAACAGATATAACGTTATAAAATAAAATATATTATTAATCTTTAAAAAAGCTGCAGCAAAAGGACACATATTGTACATCTGTCCTTTCCATTTTAACACCATTATCAGGGGCAATAGCCGTATTTCTATAAAACCATTCACAACAGTCAATTCTTCAGAAATATCAAATAGCCCATGAAATAAAGAATAGTAATAACACATTATTCATTATGTATCTGCATTCATTATTATTCGTTATTCTCATTGGTGCGGAGCTGTCCCGGGTACTGAAACAGAGCAGAGGGATTGATAGAGAGAAATATATTTATTCATCAACTTGTTTTACTCTAAGTTGTTCGGCTACAAACTCCTTAAATTACTTTTTGCTCTGAAAGACACCATGTCATAATAAGTTGTACTTTATAACTTCACATTGCATATCCCCATGGTGACCTCCTGACTTTTAAATGACCAGGTTTGATGCTACTAATTGTCTAAACTGCCTATGAGACCTCCAGCGTTACCACAACGTGGTCGTTCCCAACTCACCTCCAGGTGTTTTGTGGCCTCGTGGTTGCGTGACATGAGCAGCAGCTTGGTCCTGATGCTGCGCAGGTGCATGTCACTCAGCAAAGACACACGCTTCACGGTCGCCTCATTGGTGGACTACACACACACACACACACACACACACACATGAATGAAAGAAGACTTAACATATGTTGAGTTTCTACCTTTTTGATGACGACTAGAACAAAAGGAGTAGCCAAGTCATCCAGTGTTCAAACATGAGCAGGACGTAGTAGTTTCGATGCTATTATGAACATCCAAATGTCACCATAGGATTACAGAGAGACAGTTACCACAATCATTAGTTGGCTGGTCTCAGGGCAGTAGGAGATGCGACAGGCTCCCACGGCTTTCTTAAACTCTTTATGGGCATTCTCACCCTGGCACCTGCAATATGAGGAAAATGTATTACTTCAAATTTGCCAATTCCTAATATAAACAAATGATCTTCCTGCACATCTGTCAAACAGCTGAGAGGGGATTGGGATTGGATAAATCTTAAGAGAAACTCAAAGCTCTCACAAGTACAGACCAGATGTAACACCTACAATAAACAATCTACTATGTCTAAGCGTGTTATTGTCATTAATTATGAAGAGAATAAGCAAGTGTATTGAAGACGTAACCCTCCCTGAAGCTGCTCTACGTACGCTTCTTGTAGATCTTGAGGGACAGGGACAGTGCACTTGTGAAAGTAGTTCTTGGTGATGGCCTTGTTAGGGTTGATTGGACGCAGACGCTCAAAGGTCACGATCTCATTGTAGGTGGCGTCGCAGGCGGCATACTCTATCACATAGAACTGTAAAGACACACAGGCATACATAGCTCAATTAGGATTGTCGCAATATACAGCTATTGATGATGAACATGATATCTAAAAAAAAACATGTATATTGATATAATGTCAATAATGCACAAATGACAATTTCAAAGAAATAATCCAAACCCCTCTTAAATCATTTTATAGATACAGTTAATAGTTTAGGATGCTTTTCAGCTCCCCACACGAGACAAAATGCACAATAATCGGTTAAAGTTACGGGGACAGTTCACCCTAAAATCACAAATACATATTTCTCCTCGTAGTTGTAGTGCTATTTCTCAATATAGAATGTTTTTGTTTGAGTTGCCTAGTTTTGAAGAGTTTTAATGATACTACACTGACCTTGTTGTGAGCAGCTTCATGTAAAATGTTCGAAAGAAAAATACATCCGACATGAAACTGCTCACCATGAGGTCTCTGTATTATCTTAAGTAACCAGGTCATGATTTATTGAGAGAGTTTTTCAATGTATTTATGTTACACTTTGAGCACCACAAGCCGAGTCCCATAATGTCCAATTATCTTCAAGAGCAGACAGACATCTCTACGGCCGAAATCAATATCTAACTGTGAACTGTCCGGTTAAAGATGCCTCTGACTAAAAGCATTGTTTTGTTTTCAAAATGTTCTATTCATATCCTGATAATACTATTATTATTATTATGATTTTTTTTGGCAAACAATAATCATGTAGTGAAAATCTGAAATTGTGAGCACCCTAATAACAATAGCAAAAATAAAAATAATTGTAATAAAGCAAAGACAAATGTATTTTAGCTACATTCTTCACTCAACGCTCTGCTAGTTACAAAGTATTATAGGTCCATTTTATTGAATGATATTATAATACAGCTACAATAGAGTGTAATACTGTTGGAATTCATTTGTCTGTAAATATTGAGTGTTCGGTATAGAAATGTGTCTTCATAAGGAACAATACTCACAGCTCCCTTCATCATGCGGACTTTAGCGAGCCACCAACCACAAGGCTCCTGATCATTGGCTTTGGAGAGGATCTGAGAGGAGATGAAGACAAAATGGTGTAAGAAAGGAAACAAGTAACAACAAAGGTAGACTGTATGCATGTCCTCCTCACCTCCACCTCCTCGTCCTCTCCAATCTCCGTCTTGCCGTCAGCGGGCGGTGGCATCCTGACATCATTGAAGGGCACTTGGCGCTCTGGCTGCCAACTGAAAAGAAGATGGTCATTTTTTACCTTGTTGTGTACCTTGGTCCTACATTTGTCTTAAAATGTTGAACTTGACATGTTTTATGAAGACAGCTTGAATACAGGAGAAAGAGAGAGACTCACTTGTTCTCAAAGGCAATGGTGAGAGAGTCATCGTGGATATCTTTGACAACGCCCTGCAGGACAGAGACACACAGTTAACACATACAACTGACTGATATTAGGTAACACTTATTCAAGACAATGTTTGTATAGGACACAAATAGTTTACTGATACTTCAATTCAATCAATTGGGGTTGAAAATAGTTTGACCAAATCAAGACCAAACTATTTTTTGAATTATTAGCATGAATCTAGCAGATATCTTAAAATATGGGCAAAAACCACCTGTGGCATCTGTATGAGAAGAGGCCACAAGGAGGAAGTGTGATTAATTGTATTTTATTTTAAATGGATGTTGAGAGCTGAAATGATTAGTTATTATTTTGGTTATCAATTATCGGTAATTATTCAAGAAAATCTGACAAATATTCTCTGGTTCCAACTTCTCAAAAGTGAGGATTTGTCTCTATTCATTGTCATTTGTAATAGTTAACTGAATACCTTTGGGTTTTTGACAAACTAGGTCAGACTAAAGATACAATGTGAGAGAAATGTAACATTATTTTTTGTAGAATGAAAAAACAGATTCATCAAAAGAAATGTAATACTTAATACAATAATAAGCCTGAGCTGCTGCCCTAATTGGGGGTAAGAATTGACTGACCATAAAAACGCATCAGAATTGATTGATTAAGACCTGTACAATGTAAGAAACCTGCTCATCTCTTTTGAAGGTGGGATATCAATTTCATTTTAATAGAATCATATAATCACACAGGCATAAAACTCAATGAGTCATGCAACCAGGGCTGGGTACACAGATAAAAGCAGTGGAGATTGGGACAGTCCTGAGGAATAGAGGTGAGGCCAGAAAGAGGAATGACATAAAGGAAAGGAGTACGAATAGCAGAGGAGACGAGAGAAGGAGGGAGGAAACACACGGGAGAAGAGATGGCAGGAGAGGAGACGGGACTGTTGCACACAGCAGGTCTAGAAATAGCTTCTAAGTCTATGGTATCAGTGATCCTTTCCTGGCATGCCAGCTGGTCAGGATTGACAAGGAACAGCTGGCTTCCCTCTCACACACAAAATAACTTCTGCGTGATGAAGTATCAAATAATAGACATTCGTCGAGTAGGTGCAGTTCACCGGGGGAGCTCGAAGTCATAACGGGCCACGGTGCCTCCTAATCATCACGTATTTTAGTAAGATACACGATCAACAGCGTTAGTAACCAAATAAATGTCATGGCAGCTACTGACTGAGATGTTTTACAGCGACAAACACGATCTACTTGAGCTGTTGGGTCGTTTGACGTCAACAGTGAGGCAGCTAGCACGTCAGCTAGCTAACGTTTAGCTAGGAAAGCTGAAACCGAACGTCAAGCACACTCAATAAAAGCCTTTATCTGTGCTATGTGCCATTAATCGAAGATTATATCGTGTTTCGTCCACTCCGAGTACAAAGAAAGGTTAATAAAAAGTGGCAGTTGGCGAGCCACGCTAGCTTAGCCCGCTAATGTTGTATGTAGCTAGCACGAGCTAATGGCGAGCAGCTAGTAACTACACTAACTAGGGTGTTCAGCGAGTCGGGAGCGGTTCCCGTGGTCCGTTAGGCCGTCCGCTAAAAGACCGCACGGTGAAACGTGTCTATCGTGTTGGACGTGCATTGATGAGGCGGTATTTACCTTGTAATAAGCCCCGTTGGAGCCACGGACCTCCACCACCAGTTCTTCCATATTGGACACGCAAAGGATGCCGGGACGACAGGTGCTCCTCGAGGCATCATCGGGGCAGAAGTGTGCAGGCTGGAGAGGTAGCGGCTCCATGGCGGCGGGGTGCTTATTGCTTTCCTCGAAATACAAACATTACACCCGAAAGGAGATTGATTGTGTTTCCTCACACTGATAATAAAAATAGCAAACTGAAGCCTCGTCTGATGTCACTGCTGTATTATGGTTGTGCTGGCCCTTTAAGAGAGTGCGCTGAAGGCAGTGGTGGAGAGTAACTAAGTGCATTTACTGAAGTACATGTTTTATTTAAGGTAGGTATATTTGTACTTTACTGCTACTTTATACTTCTACCAAATTACATATTAGAAGCCGATATTGCACTCTTTTATTCCACTGCATTCATTTGACAACATTAGCTACTTTGCATAATCATTTTTAATACAACATATAAATCAGCTAATACATAATGATATAGTATTATGGAATAAGTAACCCAGTAGAATATCAATTTGTTGAAAATAAGCTCCACCTTTAGCAGCTGCAGTGTTAAAGTTATGTACGTTTAATTAATGCATCAATACTTATAATCCGGTGATTATATGGAATAGTTTAAATTAGGTATTTTCAGCTTCAACATTGAAATTCAGTTTACTCGTACATACATGCATTATTAATAATATGCAAATACTATAATATGGCGAGGTCATTCCTCCACATAATGAGTATTACTTTCGAAGCTTAAAGTATACATGTCTCTGATATTACATGGTTTAGTTATGTAGGATTTTGAATGAAGGACCGCTTGTAGTGGAGAATTTTCACAGTATATGTTACAACAGTAGTGGTACTTTTTTCTTGCATAAGGGAATGAAATATTTCATCTGCCACTTCCGAGAGCTGTTAGTTAACAACAGTTATATATTTGTATTATGTTATGGGGATTACTAGTTTGCTCAGATGGCATTCCACTTGTTCTGACTTCCTTTTAAATCACATACGTGTCCTACAAAGTGTCCATGAGAAAATGTCACACTAAGTATACATTCATTTCTAAAAATGTCATTCCCAACATTTAATTTCTTTAATTTAAAACACATTTTGTCCCAATTAAACCTTGGTTTCTTCACCTACGTATTACTTATTTGATATTTATGATTGACTTTATATCTTTGGATTAGTCACAAGACAAGGATAGATTCTGTGGTTTATCTCCAGTCTTAAACCTTCTATTATATCTTAACATGAAGCCTTGCAGGTGATATTGTACAAAAATACAATAAACAGTGGAGAAAAATCAAAGAATAGTTTGAGGAATCATCCTTCACCCTGTTCTGATAAAGCATGTTGTGCTTACATCAAGAGGGAATAAGAAGACCGAGACCACACTGGAGACCATACCTCACTTGAGTGAAGAGTTGTGGATGCTTTGTCGGATGTTACAGGTGAGGATCAGATCCAGTACATCCGTGCATGACCATTGTACATTCAACTAAATTCCAAACCATTCAAAGTGATGACATTTGTCCAATTGTGAAGCAGCTCTGTCCGGATGAGGGCTCAATCTGCTTTAAAGGTTTATTTTTATATCTGTGCCGTCCAGCTTCAGAAACATCTGGACTGGAACTCACTTGAGCTCTTCTTAGGGGGGAAACAATTATATTGAGACAATTAAATACATTTTGATGTTCCTGCCATAATGTGATTGACATGAACCTTTGATCCGGATATATAATTCAATAAAATGAAGAGCCCAGAGCTCACACTCAGCTTGTTTATCTGCTGCATTAAAACCAGTTCACATTTGTGTGCTTTTCCCTCCTGCCGACGGCTTCTGATGCCAACATCTTTCAAGCCTCCATTCATCCACAGGTGCAGCTAATGAGTTTTTTTAGCCATGTTTATTTTTCATTCACATTTCAGAATTCTTGGTCAGGGCTGCTTTAATACAAACACACATTAAACTCAACATTCGTGTAGTAGTCAGTCCAACAGAGAGCAGGTGCCGGCACGTCTTTTAGAAACAACCACTGTGACACCTAGTGGCCAACATAACCTCCTGGGGCTCTTACTCCAGTCTCAGATATTTATCCTGATTTGGCACCAGAGATACACGGCAATGCTTAACGGTAAAACAGACTTCAATTCAATATATACAATATACTGTTATGAGCAATTAACTACAGGAAGTAACTACAGAAATTGGGTTTGGTCAATTTTGGGTCAACCCATCATGTTTGGTCAGGTGATCAATTTTAAGTTGTCACCAGTTTGGAAAAGTGGAAAAAAAGAAACACTCACCTGAGAGAAGTCATCTATCATATTTCATGCTTACTGATGCTGTAAAAGGTTTTAGCCCTAAATGTCTTCATTTTTAATTATGATCAATTGAAACAAATACATATTTTTCACCTGGGGTCAAACTCTGTCACTGATGTGAAAATAGCAGTACTTTATACACTGGGTCTTTCAGGGAGTTTACTTAATTCTCTGAAGGTGTTTTGCTCTTTTTGTTAATATGAGGACAACAATTATAATTCACTCAAAAAGAGACGTATGATGTCTCCAACAAGTGGCATTGTCATGCTTTCATTTACAACATGAGAACCAAACATTTGCAAAAAAGTATTCATCATTATACTAATATAAGACTTTTCTATAGTCCACAACGACCCCGTGAGGAGCTACGTGGTCATACACGTGTAGGAAGACAAAATAAAGGGAAATAAGGGGAGTGGGCATTGACAATTTATTGCCTAAAACTGAAATTGAACGCTGGAAAATTACAAAAATAAAAAATAAAAAGATCAGTCAATTAAAAAAGACATATGCAAACGAATTCAGAGTTAAGTCAATGCATGTAAAAAGGCAGAGAAAAGTGTCACACAATGAAATAAAGATACATTATAATGCAACATATATTATGTATAGTGATGCTTTAAGGTATCTTTTGATGTATTCTGACAGTGTGATGAGGTGAAGATGAAGACGGCGTGTTCCTGTAGTGTTTGTGTGATTCAGTGTGTATGTGCAGCTCTGTGGTGAAAATATTCTGCTTGGTCTGAAGACATTACCACAAGACCCTCACGGTCTGCCTGATAGTCTGTTCTCACGTTCTGATTTAAACCAGTTTACCAATTCCATTATGCTAAGCCCGAACACTGGTTGGGAAATGATGGACGATTATGTGAAACACATAATCTCCCTGCTGCACCATCATTGCAATATGACAGCCAAATTTCATTCATCCTATCCAATTTCTTCCTTATTTAAGGAAAGAAAATTACTGGTCCCAGTAATCAGATATGTAGCGAGTCTGTGTGCAAGAGTTAAGCCCACTCCCATTAGGCTTTCTGCCTTGCTCTGGCTGCAGTCACACACACACACACACACACACACACACACACACACACACACACACACACACACACACACACACACATACACACCAAGACAGATACACATGTTCCACATGTCTGACCCTCCTCAGTTCTCACATCACCTTTCACCCATTTCAAGGACTATTATTTGGCCTTGATATATTCTCCACAACATCATCCGTTAGCGATGCCAGTTTGAAACACAGCGTCTCTTAAGTGGTTTAGAGAGCTGCAGACAGGCAGTTCGCCCACACACACACACACACACACACACACACACACACACACACACACACACACACACACACACACACACAGACTTCAAACTCTCCCCTCCTCTTCTCTCTCTTCTGAAAGAAGGGCCATACAAATGTTCTTTTTCCAAACAAAAACATAATTTTGCGAAATTAGGCTAAATTAGATAAGAATGCAATTTTGTCTTTTTGCCTATAATTATCCTCTGACGTAAAAAAAAGGAAATGTAATGAGGAGACATCATTTGGCAGGCATATGAATTCCCCTTCTCTCTCCCTCTCTCTCCCTCTCTCTCTCTCTCTCTCTCTCTCTCTCTCTCTCTCTCTCTCTGTGGAGTAAAATCACCAGCGAACTGCTATATTAAACACCATGTAATGTATCGCTAATACACTCTGGATGGAGGTGTTTTGAGCCCACGACTGTTTGTTCTCCTCCACACATGTCCAATTTCTCTCTCCAATTGGGAATGCATTATCGGCGTAATTGAAAATTAATAGAACATCTTTTCTGCGTTGTTTTTTTATTTTTTTTATTACTGGGGTGGGTAATTTATCAGGCCTCATTGTTCCTGTGTGACACCTCCAGGGCCTGTTTCTCTAACAAGGAGCCTGAAGCACCGAGAGGCTTTCTGCGCGGCCGGGCCCCGCAGCGCTTTCTCTGCTTTGTCACTAATTGTGGCCTCCTCTCCACTGAATTGTGATTCGGGGTAAAAGAGCTTGTTGGCTCGATGCAATGAAGCTGCCGGTGACGCTCTCGCCATTATCAAAGATACTCTTGATCTTTTCAAAAGCAGGAAATAGATTTTTTTTTTTCTTTCCCCAAGCCCCTGTGTTCAATCACACAGGGGGTGGGGGGGGGGGGGGGGGGGGGGGGGGCAGTAATTTGCAATGCGTCCATTAGTTCTTCATTAAAGCAAGATTAAATTGCACCTCAAATCACATCTGCCTTTTCTAGAGTAAAGGGTGACAGTTTTAGGGCCAAAACTAATTACTAGTGCCAATGAATGAGAGAGGAAAACAGGGCTGTTTTTACATGAGATAGTGTGGCCTGTCATTATATTCAGACTAATTCCACTCTGCCTGCTCTCTTAATGAGACCAGAACGTCCTCACATCTCTCTCTCTCTCTCTCTCTGTATCTCCACTCGCTCCAAATGTATAATTTTGATAGCACTTGGAGTTTGCAATAATTAATTTTTCTGCGAGACCTGCTACAAGTGCCACATTGGTGATGTTCTGAATTATCATCTAGAGAGAAAGAAAAGACAGACAGACAGACAGACAGACACAGACAGACAGACAGACACACAGACAGACAGACAGACACAGACAGACAGACAGACAGACACAGACACAGACAGACACAGACAGACAGACAGACACAGACAGACAGACAGACAGACAGACAGACACAGACAGACAGAGACACAGACAGAGACACAGACACAGACAGACAGACAGACACAGACACAGACAGACAGAGACACAGACAGAGACACAGACACAGACAGACAGACAGACAGACAGACAGACAGACAGACACAGACACAGACAGACAGACACAGACAGACAGACAGACAGACAGACAGACAGACAGACACAGACACAGACAGACACAGACAGACAGACAGACACAGACACAGACACAGACAGACCGACAGACAGACAGACAGGCACAGACAGACAGGCACAGACAGACAGGCACAGACAGACAGACACAGACAGACAGACAGACAGACACAGACACAGACAGACACAGACAGACCTGCTACAAGTGCCACATTGGTGATGTTCTGAATTATCATCTAGAGAGAAAGAAAAGACAGACAGACAGACAGACAGACACAGACAGACAGACAGACAGACAGACAGACACAGACAGACAGACAGACACAGACACAGACAGACAGGCACAGACAGACAGACACAGACAGACAGACAGACAGACAGACACAGACAGACACAGACAGACACAGACACAGACACAGACAGACACAGACAGACAGACAGACAGACAGACAGACAGACAGACAGACAGACAGACACAGACAGACAGACAGACAGACACAGACAGACACAGACAGACACAGACAGACCGACAGACAGACAGTTGATGAAACAGTGACAGAAGCGAATAAAATTGAGGCAAACTGCAAACTGTAACTTTGCTTCAACTCTTCATCGTCCTCTTTGTCTGTTATGAGACGTTTGTGCTCTCACGTCTCTGTGAATCCTTTTACTTTCAGTACCTTTATTATTTCCTGTTTGATGTCTTCAATAAAAACAAACTTTGTGGCAGATACAGAAAGCAAAAAGTGAATGGAGTCAATTAAGTAAGCCCCAGACTATATTTAATGAATAAAATGAAGGAAAAGCAACAGGGATACTCAACTTTATTTGTCTGGGGGCCACTTTTACAAAATGACAGAACATTAAAAATAATTATCAGATCAAATGAATAAGCATTAAAAGATCCGTAGCTCTGGGGTTCCTGGCCTTTGACAAACAAACTCTATTCATCTATTTTAATGTTTTTTTTAAATGTCTTCTGCCACCTTATTTACATTCAAAGTACAAAGAAATTCTCATTGTGAATACATTTATTTTCCATGGGAATAATAAAATGGTCGGTGGGCCACCTGGCACCCTACCGCTGGCCTCGTATGGCCCGTGGGCCGCGAGTTGATCATCACTGCTGCACAATATTTCAGATACTGTTGAGGTCCGCTTGAATGACCATGCCTACTCCGTTTTTCCCTGGAGTTACTTAGTGTTTTACAGCATCATTTAATAATCCTATTTGCTACAATAACTACAAAACCAAATTTGATGCATGATGATTAACTTTTTCAATAGAGTGTTTTCTTCTGCCTGCTGTGTGAGATGTTAAAAGCAGAATCAGGAACAGCATGTTTGCGGTCAGAGTGAAACCCTGCTACAAAAAAAATTGCCAAACAGGTCATAAATTAATGATTAGTAAATAGAGCTTCAACAATTGGTTGATTAATCGATTCTTGATTGACAAAAAAAGTTATGCAGCAATGATTTGGATTACTGATCATTTGTCATCAACAATGTCAAACTCTCTCAGTCTTTATGCAATTAATAACTTCAGCTGCTAGACAATCTACAGGCTGCTTTATGGTCCATTCATTAGTTACTTTTTTTCATGTAGGAAAAAGTCACTCTTTGCTATTTCTGTCAGTGTAAAGGACTTTTGTCAATGTTCTGCAAGACACACCAGAGTTACCAAACTCTTATGAATGTACAACAGGTCGATACAAATGTTAACATTCCTGTTCATAGTTGCAGTTTATCAACTCAAGAATGTCGCCTTGACCGTTGCAAACACGAGAAGCAAACTACCTTTGCACTTTTGCAGTAACCGGGACGGGAGTAATCTGAATTTACAGTAATGCATACGGCGCCCTCCTTCCTCTCCTCCGCCCGGATTGACAGACGCTCCTCTCCCGCGCTCGAGGTGGAGGGCGGTTAGATTAGAGCTAAGAGCCGAGAGCAGCCGAGTCTCACAAACAGGATTTATCATGTTGTCTCTCAGTGGCAGCCCTGCCTCGGATCACATGGTGCTGATGAGCCCTGGGGCATAACATGCTTATGGCAGATACACTGCGATTTACAGAGACAGGAGAAGTGCAGAGTACACCAACTTAACATGTGTGCATTTGTTAACAGTGCACAAAGTTGAGATGTTGGCATCTTCAAATGAGTCAACAATGTTGCACGGCTTTACCTCTGCGCTGTGTATAAATCTCTTAATGCACATTACAGGCTTTTCAGAGTTGCCGGCTGATTAGCCCTCTCAAGGCGATTTTTGCCATCCTTAAAATATATATTTTTTTTACATACAGTGCATTTTTTCCTCCTCGCAAGGTACCAAACCTCCTTTCCTTGCAGAAAAATATATATGCACTAGCACTAATTTTTTAAGCAGAGGAATCACCCCACTGGTTTCTGCTGAAGTGAGATTTGGCTGCAGAGAGCGCGCTGGTTCCAGAAATTCAAACCTCATACCATTCCAGGCTGGGCTTATCCTAAGCTTGTTAGTATGTGTGATGCCGGGACCGATAGGACCTCTACATTACCATAACGCTGCTGAATTAACTATGATCTTCCACTGCACCGGGAGAAAAACTGGCCCACAGAAGTTTTGCAATATGCTGTGCAGGATATTATGATAACATGCTATAATAAATGTTTATAATCTACTTAGTGGAGGACCAGGGTTCAAATATGTTTCTATATTAGGCTTATTAATGCTCCCGCAGATTTTCTGTTCCACCACCGCAGTGGGCGAGTGAAATATGCACACTTAATCAGAAATGGGAAAATAAAAGGTCTCGGAGTGATGATTAATTAAAAGTGGAGATTGTACAGCGATACATCACCCGACAGAGAGAAGTGCCGCCATTGAAATGCATCAAACACAAGCAGTGAGGACACTGAGTACACATCCTCTGTGGTGTATCTGAGGGGGCTTTAACTACCTGGGGAGGTTACATTCTACTATTTTACATAAATTACACATGATGAGTTTTTTAAAGCTTGTATTTCAAGTCAATATTATTCATACTTTGGCGGCTTTTAGGTAAAAATGTAAAAAATAAAGAGATTTTGTATTCCTGCACTATGACTAGAACCTGGTCTGTGCGGAGACCTTTGAAATAGCATTTGGAAAAATGTCCCTTAACAATTCCTCAGAAGGAGGTGGAGTACGATGCGTGAGTCATACCTTATCGTTTCTAAAATCACAGAGACAGACAGGAAACAAACTGCTTTTTGTTGTTTTTATCAACACGGTGGTTCATTTCTTTAACGTACAAATTCCCTTTTTTTGTCTTTAAGTTGCTTTACGGTTGGAAAAACGTCCGCTAGCATCATAATGTAACCTGTGTTTGGTTGTTCTGACTCTTTGTTGAATCTATATGATGCTTGTATTGAGTGAAATAAACAAAGTTTGGCTGTTATATGTTGTATATTTCCTTCTCGTCGGGTAAGGTGAGAAGAAACTCTCTAGTCGGACACTTTCTTGGCCCAGAGATGCTGGATGGCATATTTCTTCAGAAAGAGCCATGCTAGCTGCTCCGCGTCATTATGTTAAGCTAACGCTAACTGTCTTCTCGCTTTAGCTCCATCTTCACCGGACAAACACGAGAGTGGCATCAATCTTCTCATCTAAGTCTCAGCATGGAAGACAGTTAGATGTCCCAGAATGTCAAACTATAGTTTGCCTATAATTCTAAATATGCAATAAACATTATATTTCCCAAAATAATCTGACTTCATTGCAATCAATCATTGCAGCAGCTAAACGTCCTCCTCTGACCTGCTCCTTTAATCTGACTGCCGGGTGAATGTTTCCGCAGAAATACCATAAGGCCTGTGCACATTCAAGACGCATTAGACGACACACTCGGAAAGTATTCGTATTATACCGCTCGTCTTATTTCGATAAACAGTAATTTGGTGTCATGGAGGACAGTGCGGAGTGAATGGGACTTGTCTGTCTATCTGCTTCTCAGCCATTCACACCATTTGTCTGTTGGGTTAAGACTCCCCTCTCTCCCTCTCTCTTTCTCCATGTTGACACATATACATATCACACACCGGGATTAGCATGACGGTGACTGTAACAAACCTCTCTTTGGAAAAAAAAAAAAAAAGGAGAAGAAAGAAAGGGGGGAAAAAGCAGCCTATTCTATAGTGGAGGTGCCCAGCCAGAAAATAGCATACTTAGACAACAATGGCGTGGTAAGTACCTTAGCAAGGATCAGCGCTGGCAGAGTGAAACACATTACAAAACAATGGCTGACTGCCTGCCTGCTTGGCTGCTTGGATGGCTGTCAGGAGCTGTGGGGCTGCCATGAGCTGCCATGCTGTTATTTGTCAGGGGAGAGAAAAGGAGACAGAGACACACATCATCATCTCGCTCCTCATCGCCTGTAACGGCGAGTCTAATCCCGCCTGCAGACGGATCTCCCATGATCCCCCTCTGCAGAGTGTGTGTGTGATGTCGTTCCACGACAACAACATGGATGTGGGTGATGACATGAAGGATATCAAAGCGTCAGTCAGAAGTGGGTTTATCTTTGTGTTTCAAGTTTAAAAGGTGATATAAGGTTATAGATATACAAAAGGATGATAATTATATTTGATCTACAGATATGAGTCAGCTACTGTTTCCGTCATTTTAAGAAATGAATGCGCCTTTTGTGGTTCCAGCTTCTGCTCAAGTGAAGATCTGACATTTTTATTTGTTTATTAGTAAAGTGAATATGTTTGGGTTTTGGACCTTTGGACATTTGTAAACGTCACCTTGGACTCTGGAAACATGTGGTGGATGTTTTTTTTTTATTGTTTTCTAACATGTTTAGATGAATCAATCAGCCAGTAAATTGAGATATGAAAATAATTGTTTGTTACAGCCCTGCAAGAATAATATATTTATAAAAAATGACAGCAACAGTAAAACTAAGAATACATTTTAGTGGTTTTTCAGGACAGAATTAGATAAACTGGAAGCAGCTCCCATCAAGCAGTAACAAAAAAAGATTAACAATCCAAAAACAAATTAAAAAACATAATCCTAATTTAAAAAATGGCAAATAATCCGGTTGTTGAATTTTGATAAAATAACACACAAGGAATATCCAGCAATTATGAACCGCCGTATCATGCGTTAAAAATGACACATTTACATTCCAATATTTTGATAGGATCTAAATCAGGAAGTCAAATATATTCCAGTTGTATTATTGGGCCAATAATGAGCAGAGATTGTTTAATGCCAGTTAAAAGAGGAAAGGGCTGCTGTAAGTAGAGGGGGAGAGGGGCGTTACTAATGAAATGAGAGCGAATGTCGGAGCATCTCCTGGAAATCTGGCAGAAATCCTAATGTCGCTCCTGTCCTCTTTTAATGCAAACCAAATGAGCCTGCACTGTAATAAGAAGCTTCCCAGAATTAGTTTCCGTTTGCAGAAAATTGCGAGGAAAAACCCCCAGTACTTTTATCTATGAATTTCACTCCAGCATAAGCAAAAAAAAAAAGAAGAAAAAAAAAAAAGCCAGACCCTCCTCCGACATTATTTGGATGACGTTCCATCAGTAGCAGCAGCAAGAAATAACATTGTGCAAATTCTATGCATGTTAATGATAAATAGGAATCCACCTGCTCACAGATAAAATGAGTTTAATTTCCCCCCCCACCACCCACGCCCATGTGCCTGCCTGGCCTTTTAGAAATTACTTATGCACAGCTATTATTAAAATAGGGCCAGAGCAAATGAGAAAGAAGCGCTATCTCTGGAAAGAGTGGCTGGGTTTAGACTGCTGCTGCTGCCAGGCCTCTCTGCTTCACACAGTCAGCACTTCTTCCTCTCTCTCACACACACACACACACACACACACACACACACACACACACACACACACACACACACACACACACACACACACACACACACACACATGCAATCACATGCACAGACTGAAGCTTGTGCACACACACACACATACACACACACACACACACACACACACACACACACACACACACACACACACACACACACACAACTCATCTCAGTTTTTATAGCGGCTCTGACCCTGTGTTTACTAAATTAACCTAAATCCCTTTTTTGGGGGTGTAATGGAATTTGCAAGCTTTTTTGTGAAAACATCTATTTGTATGTGTGTCTTTCTTGCGCGTATGCTAATATGCACTTGTGTACCGGTGAGTGTGCATGAGTGTGTGTGTGTGTGTGTGTGTGTGTGTGTGTGTGTGTGTGTGTGTGTGTGTGCTTGTTTTGTATCAGAGTGTAATTTTGTTGTTGGAAGGACATTTCCTTTGGGTGTACAATGTGCTTGTCCCTGCATCTTCAGAGCAGCTGAGGATGTAACAATTGAATGCTGAAGGCTTGGAAAATATCAGTCATAAGTGGTGACTAGAATATTTATCTATGCATGGACAGAAAGTGAGGGGGGGGGGGGGGCAAAATTGGGAAAGGAGGGGAGAGAACGTAGGCCAGGTGTAGAAAGGGTAAAAAAAGAAAAAGAAAGAGGTCAGAGCAGGAGTGGTTTTGTGCACAGTGTGCTGTATATTCTCCAGCACCTCTGCTCCATTAGCAAATCAACAGATTCCTCTCATCTCTCACTTTGGCCTTGAACACTTCCAGAACATTCATCCTTTTTATCCAGGCGCGCTGAAGGATGTTCTGCCGGCTGGCTGCACAGCCTCTCTCCTCCACCTGAACTCCTGCCTCTTCATCGCTGAGACTCAACAATGAGTGGGGAGAAGAAAAAAATACAACAACATCCATGCTGGAACTCATTAGGCGAAAAAAAAAAAAAAAGATCTGAATTGCAACTGAATTGAACACTCGAATGTGACATCCTGACATTGAGTGGAATTAAAAACTGCCTGCCGCCTAGGAGTTCACCTGCTGACAATAACGCTGTCAAAACTGTACGGCTAAAAACAATGTTTTAAGCTTTGCGCATTTTATATTAAAAAACAAGGACGGTGGAGGCACAGTAAGGCATGCTGAACACTGAATGCCCCCGAATGAAAGAAATAAAAGAAGCACTGTGCCATTAGGCTGTGAGACATAATTCAGAGGATACAGTGAACAATGGCGTGTGGACTTGTTTGCATATTGTCTTGGGACTTCCTGCTGTGTGCGTGCTTTCTAATGACTGCTCGCTGGGGGGGAACGACCTCTGGGGGTGTTAAGACTCTAATAAATGAGGTTCACTCTCCACTTCATGCACTCTCAGAGCAGCAATTATGTCAAAACAGTGTTTATAGTTGGAGCGGTAGAAAAATCCTTCTCTCCTGTGCGTGACAGGTTTTCTTTATGCCCGAGAGCTGAAGTTGAAATTACTATGGCGCTTTGTGATGATGTCCCGACATAATGTTTCTAAATGATATATTGCAGTTTACAAATACTACGGTTATTATTATTAAAGAGTCGGAGGAGTGAAGAAAAGCCCTGTGCAATTGTGTTGTCACACTTCAGCAGTTGTCGCCTGCAGCATATAGTTTATAGTAAGAAGGAATATATGTATAAACACACATTCTGCATCTAAACCGGTGTGTCAACCTGCAATTGATTTAATGAAAGAGCGTCTGGAAGTTAGGTCATTTTACACTTGTGATCTATCTCAAAACCAGATTTGAGGATCTAAATCCACAAGCGGATGATGAAGTCAAAACATGTATAGACAGAAATGATTTTTTTTAAGGTGCAATTACACGGCAGCAGCCAGGATTTTAGGAATACCGTGGCGGAGAGTCCAAAGACCCATGTAGTGCAACCCCCAACCTCACTATGAGACCGTGGACTGGCCAGCAGAAAAAGGGCTGCTTTAAAAAAATATATTAATTCTAAACATTTATCTACACATTTTCTTTTCCCTACAAGAAGCAGAGAAAAAGTAATGTCATGCCTTCCCCACAATGCCAAGGACATCATTTTAGTGAAGAGATATCAACAGTCACATTTTTTTCTAATTCATGGTTTTGGCCTTTAATGAACTATGAAAAGTCTATGAATCTGCCTCTTTAAACCTGTGTCTGGTACGTAGATTGCAAACTGCTCCTCAGGCCGTTAATAAAACCTTTTCTCTGGTAGCTACGGCCATATGTAGCCTAAATATAAACCACATGGTCATTTCAGGTCAAAGTACAGAGAACATATATATTTCCAGCTATACACTTATATGATTACATCCATGTATACAGATGCAGAATATTCAGATGATGGCGATAGCTTGATTCAACTGAATTTGATCCGATATTTTGAGAACTCTGAGTTACTAGTGGTTGTTTTGATCAATTTAGACAACGTAGTTGTGCATCGCGATATCTTGATCCATGATTTCATCACAATATGATTCCATTGAAAAACGATAAATGATCATTTTGAATTATCACCCAGCCCTAAAACCATATAAATGATCCTGTAAAGCTCGTAGTTAAAGCATTGCATTACTGACTAACACTGTGGCAACTATACGGCACTTAAACTCTTTTCACTTATATTTAGCATACTATAGCTATTATAGATGTGAAGGTATATGGAAACTCATACTCAACTAACAAAAAAAATCAGAACATTTTGTACCTGAATTGATAAACTATGCAACTCCAACCCTCATCCAGTATTGATGGAATGAAGGCTGGTTCTCTTGTTTTTCTAACAGGTGTTTTATCTGTTTTAATAATGTTTGTGGAGTATTTGGGCTTCTCTGTTGAAGAAAGTGTGCTACAAGATGTCATATTGCTCTGATTGTACACATCTATAAATGCACCTAAACCAAAACATGCAAGCCTGGCAACATAAAGGCTGAAAACACATTTTCCAGAAACAACATAGTCTGATATTATGACCAATATGCTAATCAATGTGAACTGTGGGTTCCCTGGATGGTCAACCTGGGGCCTAGTTATCGTACTGGACCATTCCAAGCTCTCTGCATAAATACTGTGGTGGAGTGGGTCATCAGGACATTAAAAGGGTGCATTTTGCTTGAGTGGCTAAAGCCCCAAACCCCCTGAGGACCAGTTCCTGACGACTCCAGAAAAAGAGGACGTTTGAGTCAGTATTGTGACAGCGCTGAGACGAGGACGAGCCACAGCAGCGGGATGAGCGTCTGATTGAATGGCGGCAGAGGACCGTACATCTATAAATTCCTCATTATCCACTAACACACAGACACCACGTCTGCTCCTATTCCATTACTTACTCCTCCGTATTGTCATGCTCCGGGAATTCAATGTAGTGCCTTTTATTGTAGAAAATGAAAAATGTCATTTTCCCCCCCCTTCTCCCTCTCTCCCCCTCTCCTAACACTAATTTAAAATGTCTCATCTCCGTCCGCGTGTTCAACAGTCTGATTGCCTCAGTGCTGAAGAAAGAGGCCTAAGAGGAGGAATCCCCTCTCTTTGTGAAGAGGAGTCCAGGTGGGAGCCGAGGCGGAGAATGGAGCGGGAGGATTGGTGAAGGAGAGAATCTGCAGCTTCATCAGAGTCGGTCAAGCAGGACAGCTGCCCAGAGAGAGACCCACACCTTCAAGGACTAAAGGTCTTCTCATTCTCTTCCCTCCGGCGGTCACGCCGCTCTCCCTCCCTCCCTCTGTTGCTCTTTCTTTTCTTTCTCTCACACTTTTTCCCTCTCAGCTTATTGCAGCAGACCAGGGTCAGGACTTAACCCCCAGAGAAATAAAGTCCTTCAGGTCTGCAGGAAAGGACAGTGATGAGGTGTCTCCGTGCCTGAAATACAGTAAGTACGTGAACATGCAACACATGCTCACTCCAGACTCGTCAACTACTGACGCTCAGTGGCGCTTCAGACCATCTAAAACTTTAACATATTCTGTATGTACATACATGACATTTGGTCTCTGCATTCAACCCATCCTTAGCATGAACCAATAGAAAACGAACCTATTGTTAGGCCTCTGCTCGGAAATTGCATACCCAAACTAAAAAGGGTGCATCTCTGCAACCACTAGGGCTATTTGAATAATTTGGGTTATAATAAAAGGTACACATGTGAGATGTGTTCAGATGTGTAAATATCAGTATATATGTCACTGGTTAAGAGTAAATGAAGATGACACACAGAAAAAATGAAAAGGTTTCAGGTCCGCCTAGAAAAAAATCACTTTCAGGATGATTATTTCTTTGAAATGAAGCAGCAGTAAGGTCCACCTCTAACCCAAATCATAGCTCCATATGTGAACATTCTCTCTGCAAAGGTTGACTTTGATAAAGTGAAGCAGAACAAAGTTAGAGAGGGTTTAGTACAGAGAATATTCAGACGAGGTCTCCAAAATTTGCATTGGGGCACATTTGAGCACATCTGTGACATTTGACTTTTTTCATGTACCAAACCATATATTTTACTTGTATATTACTTATGGTCTCCAATACATCCAAATACAGCAGTTTGGGGCTTTTTTTCATGAAAGAAGCTATGACTTACAGTTTTATGTAACAATCTCTCAGTCTGCCCCCCCTAGGGGGGGATTGGTTATTAAAGGGTTGGGCAGAGGGCTGCTGAGAAGCACCCGGGGAGCAACTGGGGGTTCAGAGTCTTGCTCAAGGACACTTCGACATGCAAGCTATGTGGAGAACAGGGATTGAGCCGTGAACCTTGCGGTCGCAGGACGACCACTTTCCCCATGAGCCACAGCCGCCGCCGGCATCATTCACGACTTACGTGAATATCGAGTGACAAACGGGTCACGTGACCACAACTGATGTAACAAAATGTCAACTTTTACTTTTGTCAGGACACCAACAGCGTGCTCCTGCATGGCGGTTCTGTGTTTGTGTGGACCGTCCCGCTCTGTATACTATGACTGTTTAGTAATGGCGCTGGTGGGTTTGAATGGGAGTTGGTTCAAAGCCCGGAGCGTCGGTGTCAGACGCAGAAGGACCAAGCGTCTGCATTTGACTTGTTGGGAGTGATCCGGGTTGGAACACGTGTTACATAAAGGATTAGTGAACGCTGTCCTGCAAAAAATAACACTAACAATAGTTAAGTTGGTCTTCACTACCTCCTCATAATTTACTATAAAGGAATATTATATATGAGAAACACATTCGTCATTACTCGTGCCATAAAGGTGCCAACTTTGAATACTTGCGTTCTACCATCACTGTTCTGTTTGGTGTATTTTCACCTTTCAATCTGGTTCTAGCCTCTCCAATTGGATGATTTTATCGTTTCCTTTTACGGATATGATCATAAAAAAACTGTGTATCAGTAGAATTTTCCAAATAATCTGACAAAAAACATTTAGTTTCAGCCTTAGTGGATTTTCTTCTTCTCTCATTCTACCTCTCATTTTGTTCTTTCCTTCTATTCCTTGGTAGATTGTTTGCCGTTCATATTATTTGAACAATTTCAGTCTTGTTTTTTTAATCTCATTATTACGTTTTATTCATAATGGATGGGAAATTCATTTCAGGACAACAGTTTTCTTGTTATTGTTAAGGTCATACAATGAAAACCACAAACCCTCATTGCCTCGATTTTGCCGTTTTTGTTGCAGCCAAGAGTTACCAAAACAAATCTTATGAGGTGTGACGTTTTGGACTGGAGATGAAACTTAACATGAATAAAAGTGCCGGGCAATATATAATAAATTAAAGATATCGTATTAATACATTTATGATCCAGGGTCAAATGTGATATTTGTTTCCGGGACCCAACATTTCTAGCAGCACCCCTGCTAATAACAACCACAAAAGCTGCTTCTGTATTGAAACCACTGTAATGAACAGCATGTCTGTTTCAGATTCACTCACAGATGGATCGAAACATAAATCCATGTGAAATGCACTTTCTTATTAAAAGAAGGGCAGACGGCTCCATCAGTGTGGACGAGGAGAAGACCAACGTGATCTGCTCCATTTCCCAAAATCCAGTTGCTGTCCACAGACACAGTGTTCCACTGCCCTCCAGTGGAGAGCTGCAGAACTGCAGATGCGATGCAACTGAATTTGTTTCAGAAATTATGCCAATTGGAATTGGAGAAACATTAAAGTGTTCACTCAGGATGCTTCCAGGAGCGGGTGAGTCAGTGTTTCTCTCAAGGACATGTTTGCTGTGGAACGCTTCTAGCTACAACATTAACACGTTATCCAAGACCTTCTAATACATAATGACGTTAACACTGGTGAAGAGGCCTCTGAAAATACAGTAAAGAGCCATAACCATAAATCATGAACAAATTCAGAAATAAATATACACTTTTCATCAGACATTTCAGTGAGAACAGTGAATAAACATTTTTTCGATACTAAAGCTAAATTTGTTGTGAAACATAAAGTATGTTTTTGCTCTTTGTCTGGTTTCATAGACGTCTTACAAAATAATTAACATCAGACTTCCTGTCAAGTCTCAAATACAAAGTTCTTGGTTCTTATAACTACTATGTCACATTTAATTGGTCGAGGTTTGCGGGATGAGATAAAAAATTAGAATGTATGAATGAAAAAGATGGAGGAACAAAACATTATTGCCATCATGAGATGGCATCATATTTCCCCGTATGTTTTTGCATCCAGTATTGGACAACTATAATTGAAAGTGCGGCGCTAACTCAGCCTGCACTCCTTATGAACGAACACCAGTCATTTTTAGGACGCATAATGGCCTCAGAATAATCCATGTGCTCAGTGATGCGTCGTGCTCAGGACCCAAAACTCCCACAGTGGCTCTTTAGAGGACTAATGATGACCCGCGGAGTATAAGCGCTCGGGGAGGCCAGAGGAACGCCTGCGGGATCTCCTGTCGTCAGTATTCATAAAGATTAAGATGTCAGGCGCCTGAGACAGAAAGCACAGGATCAGGAGCCTGTGTGTACAGCATGAGATGAAGGGTTTCCTTGCTGCCTGTATATTAGTGCTTAATCTGCCCTAACAAGATAGACCGTAGCCTCTCGGCTGCATCGCTGATGATGGGACCAGTAATGATGGAGGAGGTTGGCAGCTAAGCCTGGAGTAAGCTACTTTGGCACGGGGCGGCGCACGGCTGGTCGCACAACCACTGGTGTGTGTGTGTGTGTGTGTGTGTGTCCAGTTATTTAATCAAATATGTGACACCAAGTAGCTTAAAGCACTAATAAAACATAATGTCACTTTGGGTTTAATTTGCTTAGTTGAAGGATGAAAGACAAGCGGATGTGTTTAGGCCATCATCCTGTGTTAGAGCAACGCTGCTTCAAGAGGAGCGAGAAGAACACGAGCGAATGGAAATATGGAAATATGGAAATATAGAGGAGGCTACAAAACTCCACTGTCAGAAAGTCAAGTTTTACCACTTAGAAGAATAGCCACCGGAGCTTCAGGTGCTGATTATACACACACACACACACACACACACACACACACACACACACACACACACACACACACACACACACACACACTACTCTTATAATGCACTATATGTATCACTAGTAGTAACACTTGTATCATTATAAATACTTTATACTTCACTTTGGTCATACTATACTTATTTGACATATTCTTTGCAATATTTTATTGTACACTTTACACTAAAACATTTCCCCTCTGGGGGATCAATATAAGATTAGACATGTGAAGACGAAAATCGAAATTTAGTCAGAAAATGTGTTGATATTTAACAAAAGGTGAATATTTCCTAATATTTGGCTCAAGGTCAGTTCACCCAAATCAACAAAAAGCCAAAAAACTAAACAATCTTTTCTCAATTTCCTCTTCCTCACGTGCTGGAGCGTTCCCTAAAACGACTGTGAACTACCTCGTCTCAAAAGAAAACTTCACATGAACAGAGTTACAATAGAGCAACACATGTTGTACACAATGTGTGCATGGCGGGACAAACGTGTGACGATGTCCTGATGTTGTCATTCGAGTGAACCGACCCTTTGACGGGATCCCAGATTAGCATCTCGTGGAGTTGCCGTGTGTTTCCTCTCTTCCACTTTTGGACTTTTCCCACTTCAGTAAACTTTGGGTCTGGTGAGGAAGGAAAGCCCCACGAGGCAGCAGGGCCTGCTCTTCCCTGGACTTCAAACAGCAGCTTCCATGCATGTTTAGGATCAATATCCTGCTGGAAAGTGAATCCTCTTTGACACATATTACTGAGCCAGAAGGGGGAGTAGCATGCCTCTGCAAAATAAAGTGGTATTTCTCAGTCTAGCGGTGTGGAGCTGATCCGGTGCAAGTCACCTGAAACAGCCCCACAGCGGAATATTTCCAGCATAAAGTTTGACGGAGGTTTTCTACATTCACATCCTCGTGGCCTCGAATATGCAAACTCTCTGCAAACGTGAGGTGAAGACGGACTGTGTTAGCGCTGCGATGTCCTCTGACAGAGAGATGGTGTCTTCACGTCTGCTTTGGTATCGTCAGGGTTCATACACACTTTGACCAATGGATTTCCATGATCAAACATTTTGTGAAATCTCTGTGTATACATGAAAAAGTGAGAAAATGTAGTATTTAAACCAACAATGAGAATGAGAGCGTATGTCTGCTTATATTTTGAGCGTCTTACTTTTAAAAGCATATTCATCATTTCAAACTCTAATAAAACGTCATGAACACATGAATATAACACATTTACATGACTTTTGAGATTTATTTTTTTTTCCAATGACTTTTCCAGGCCTGGAAATAACCATTTTAATAGTCCATGACTTTTCCAGGTTTTCCATGACCGTAAGAACCCTGAATTGTGGTACAAAAATATATATATATTTTTTTAAATCTCTCCAATGCCGCTGAAGACTTTCAATTTTCAATCTGATTTCAATGCCGCTTCCTGTACTTGGCACAAGCAAAAGTAACACGGACGGTTATATTAGCTTAGCCATTATCTGGTATTAGCCGTTTAAAAACTAAATACACAGCATCAGAAAGCTATGGAAATAATTGAATGAAACGTATGATGAAAATGAGACGCAGATGGTATGTAAAGAAGATATTCAGATGGTATATAGTACATTTTTTTTATAAAAAAGGTGTCAATAAGAAAATGAATGATGGCTGAATTCCATTTAGTTGTTTCAGCTACAGGGTTGCAGCTCGCTGTCAAGACTTATTGCGTTAATGACTAATAAATCTCATTTTCATTGTGATATGAACACAGCAATAAACACACCGCAAAAGACCGTAAGTATTTATTAGTGCGCTGAATCTCCCCCTGGACACACACACACACACTGTAGCTTTGACATTTCAATTGCTTTATTGAGTCAACAGTTTGTTCTACCACAGAGAAAATGTGTCGGGATACAACTGGAACATCTGCTTTGTGTGAAGCTTGAGAAAAAGCACTGCAGTACTAACAGTCAGGTTGTTTGGGATTTAACGAGCCAGAGAGAGAATGCACAAAATGGCACAAGGCAGTAAACATAAGGCAGTATCGTCTTCAACAGATAAAAGTCTCAACTTAAAATGAACCATAAACAGATATTAAAGCCTGTAGCAACTGATGGGCCGAATAAAGTAATAACCCTCTAAATGGGGACAGGAACGCAGATGAAGCGATAATGACTCATTTTATAATATCTGCCGGCACCGGTCTGTTCTCTTGAAACACACTAATAATCACCAGTTACAATCATGACATGTTATCACATCCCTTGTGAAAGCATTTACCCAAATTATAGCTTCAACCAATTGTTAAAGAACATTCTAACACACAACAGTTGCTCACAGGCCTGAGAGCTACAACAAGGACTAAGACAGGTCAAAGAAAAACGGCGTTTCTTTCTCACAACAAAAGTACAACTGGGAGCATTCAATCAGCTTCGACACACACAGTCCAAAACTAAGTTTCATGGCACAAACATCCATATTTCACAGTCTGGTTCCACTAATATTTGGGCACCTTTTGGACTTTTGGTTTCGAGTTATTATTTTGGGCCGACTCCTTTCTCCTTCTGAAACTGGGCAATCTGATCGAAAATACTTAACAGGTTAGACGGGAGGGCTTTCTTAGCCCTTCCTTCTGGCACTGAGGTCAAACTACTCTGTCTGTTGGGATTTGCAGAAGCTTCTGGTCTTTTACCGTTTGCTGCGTCTGACCTGCCTCCGCCGCCGCCGCCCACTACTTTCCCCTTTCGATTGTCCGGCTCTCTCCTGGCCTCGTCTACCTCTTCAACGTCCTCCCGCTCTCTGCTCTCAAACCTTCCTCCATCGAAGGAGTTCCTCTTGGCAGAGTCGTGTCTCGTCCCTCGCTCTACTTGTTTTGATGCAGAACCCGAGTTCCCTAAATATTCAGATTTGAAAGTGGATTTCCGTGAATACTCGGACTCCACGGACGAGCAGGATAGCTTTCTCTTTCTGTCCTCGCCCGAGCTACTTCTCCTCTTGGAGTCACTGTTTCTCCGGTCTTTCCTGTTATCCTCCCTCCCCTTGTCCCGACTCGTGCTCCCCATCTCCTCTCTTTCTTGGCTTCTGCCCTTTTCCCTGCTCTCCCTTCTGTCCCTTCCCTTCCTTTGTCTACGTGAGGAGTCGGACTCTTCATCCTCTGAAGCGGCAGACAAAGAGTACAGCTGAGAGATGCGTCTATCCTCAGCAGCCGTCACCATGACGTCGGCTTCATCCCCCTCTCCAAAACCCGGGCCTCCCTTCTGGTGGAGAAAGGTGGCGGAGGTGTTGGGAGGAGCGGGATACCACTCCACCTCGTCCTCCTCGTTCCCCTTCCTGTCTTTCTCGCTCTTACCCTCTTCACTCCTGCTCTCCACTGAGGAGACCCTGCGATGGCGCTTACTCGCCCGCTCAGACCGCCGCCTCTTCTTCTTCTTCTTTTTGGACCTCCTGCGAGAGGAGGAAGATGACGAAGAGGAGTTCCTGGAAGAAGTGGCGGATGACGAAGAGGCCGATCTCTTCCGTTTTTTCTTCATCCTGTAAAATTAAATAATAAAAAAAGACATTCAATGAACATTTCATTCTCATTTTAAACAAATCTGATGCTTTGAAGTTAAGACATGACTTGCATGGCTTCATCTGCAGTATATTTACCTGCCACACTTTCAAAAAGAGCAAAGTCAACTCACCTCTTCTCCTCTTTTAAGATCTTACGCAATTTCTCAGCACTGATCTGGCTGCTCGTAGCTTTGTCCTGCTCCTTAGCCACCGCTTCTTCTCGCAGGCGAATCGATTTCTTTATAGTCGCAAAGCAAGACATGACAACGGCAGGCAAAAGTCCACAAAGACGCAATCAAAACACGCCATGCCCCCAAGACAAGCAACGGAGACCCCGAAATCGATCGGTATTCGGCCATTCATTCATTTATTCAGTCGTTTATGTTGGATTAGAAATTATGAGGAGGAGGCAAGTCAAAGGTTTGAGAAGGACAGAAGAACGTCAACGATCAGACACCGGATGACAGAATGATCGAGAAATACACAGAGTCACATATTTACCACAGAAAAGAAAGCGGTGTGATCCGAGAGAACGGTTGTTGGCAGAGAAACAGATGGATGGACACAGACGTACAGGCAGAGATGTGCAGAGAAGACAAACAGCACGTGTTCCCCATTCAGACAGAGAAGGTTTCAACGTTACCGTATTTGGATCGGGGACACGGCGCACACGAGTGTCCAGGGGAGGAGTCGTTGTCATTGTGCCGTTTATTTTTCACACCGGCAAGGCAGGTGACAAGACCAAGGCAGTTGGAGGGTCAAAGGGCAGAGTCCCAGGGTCGCAGACACACACACACACACACCAAAACACTTCATCAGTATTACAAACCAGACAGTGTCGCTAACAGGTCTGCGCTTATGCACTACATTCAGTGGAAGAGGATGTTGTTGGACAGCACTCGGTGTGTGTGTGTGTGTGTGTGTGTGTGTGAGCGTTTACAGGCTACGGGTGTTTCTCAATGTAAAGGAAGAATCCTTCAACGGCTGAATTTAAAAAGGATGCTACGTCATCGAATCCCACCGAAGGACTGCTCCAATGTCGAGGATCCTTTGAATTTTAGGATTTTGAAGGATGAGTGATCAAATGTGTCATGACTTTTGTTGCCCACCGACAGACTCGTTCAGCAAGCTATTAATAGCACGGAGGCAACGGCAGAGAGGGACATTGGGATATAACTTACTTTATATGTTAGTAAAAACAACCCAGGAGGCCTTTGGAAAACAAAACAAGATAATAAGAAACATTTTACTTGTCTTGGGTGAATTTGAATGGAAACGGCTCAAGTATTGTTTCATTTCCAGTTAGTATAAAGATTTGTTGGGTAAATGTTGGCTCACCAGAAGAGATCAGAGTCATCGCTAATGTGATTAGTAACCTGTCAAAGGGCCTTTCCTGCTCAGAAAATGTGTGGCTATTATTGAAAATATGTCTATCTAACTAATACTATGTAGTAACACAAACAGAAGTCACCTTATTAAAAAGGTCACCTTAAAAAGTCATCTTATTAAAAATGTATATATTTTTTTAAGTGTTGTAGATTTAAAAATCCATCCTAACAAATTTTTTTTGGGATGATGAAATAAAATGTATTTCCATTCCTTAGGGAAATGTATGACCCCACACAGTTTATAACTATGTGATGCAGTGTATAAACAAACAAGGAATGTTTGATGTTCTAATATTAATCTTTAACTAACATTAAGCTGGTAAACCATTAGCAGACACGGAAATTTCCATCATTTCAGTTAGAATCTGATTCCCATGGTCGGTAAATGGTCAGAGTGAGTAATGATTTACACCACATTGCCCGTTTCAAACACCTGGAAGTGTAAACTTACAGGTATGTTTGAAAACCTGCTAAAACCGATTTCCTGGCCTTTGGGTGAATCGTAAATGCATGCGTTTGTTGTGAAGACAATATTATATCATCACCTTCAAGGTTGATATGGTGAATGTTTTAGTAAGCAGTTGCCTATTTATTCATCCAGCAGATGGCGCAACATTGACATTCATTCGCAGTTGTGCTTCTGGGCAACACATGTAAGTCCGACATTCACTCCTGTTGTGAGTTTACACCAACTAGTGGGGCAACTATCCGTCTCTTTAGTTGCTTATTGCTTCACTCGGTTCACCAGCTGGTCATTCATTTTGTGTGTCATTTGTGTATTTATGTTTTCTTTTAAAGCTGCCTGTGCAGCTGAAAACGACACTGAGGAGCGTGGTGAGACTCAACCAAAACAAAAAGACAGGATCAAACTTCCTTGTAAAACATCTCGAAATGTATTTCGTTCACCGGTTTTGTTTTTCAACGCTAAGCCTTGAGTACACAGTGTGCTTGCCCAACCCTATGTGCGTGTGTGTGCGTGTGTGTGCGTGTGTGTGTATGGGTGGAGGCCTGCTCACCTGTATCATGTCTGTGATCTTGTGCAGGGCCTCCTGCGCCTCAGGGCTCGAGTCATCCAGAGAGAGAGCTCTCCTGTACAATCCCTCTGCTGTTACTAGTTTCTCATGTTCCTCAAGCCTAAAAGGGACAGACACACACACACACACACACACACACAATACACAGGGTCAGAGTTCTTCCTGAGTAATAAATACTGAATAACAAAATTCACATTTCCACTATTTTTTCCACATTATCCTGTCATTTCATAACAGAAACAAGCCAAACCAGTTGATGCCGACTCATTTGTTTACTCAAATGGTTGACTAGGCACGGACATGTTCAAATTGTCTCCTTAATATACTTTACTAGTTGTAAAGCAGTAAAAAAAATAACAGATTAAAAAGGAAAATAGTATGTAGAGGCAGCAGAGCAGACTTGCCTCTTCAACCCCACATGTAGGAAGAATGAGAAGCACGATAATGACTACTTACTTAGTCAATAATGGTAATTAAAGTGCGACACCTACTCGTAGAAAAGTCTCAGACAGGAAGTCTCAGGCAGGTTCTTGTACACAGTTTGAAACGCAGCCCTGACACTGAACTTGCCCGTCTACATTCTCAACATAAATAAAGCGGTGGAGCTCGCCACGCAGCCTGGGAGTGAGCAGAGCCAGCCAGCCAGTCATTTAACCTAACGCTACACAGTCAGCTCTTGCAGGTGGTGAGAATATAAATTAACTGGGAACTATACTTACTGTTTTCCTCTCTCCACCAGCGTCTGGCAGAGGTACTTCTTGGCGTTGCGGTGATCCGGACAGCTCTCCAGGGCCAGTTCAAAGTCCGTTATCGCCTTCATGATGCTGCCTTTGTTAGCATACCTGAGAATATTAAATGATGGAAACACACATCTTACAAGAGGATTCAATCATTGCATCTACAGGGACTATCACAACTGAGATACAATAATGCTCTGATAACTTCTGCTTCGTGGATCACCAACTACATTTCTGAACACATTACTATGCATACAGAGAGATTATAAAGTCCAGGCACGCAGTTTAAATGCGTAAAACAAACAATTATGTAAATATATATTTAAACTGCCAGTTTCTGCATCATTTATCTGTTATGTAGTTCATGAATGAGATCCCTTTCTGGTACTTCTGGCACCAAGTGAACGACAGCTGTATATTGAAACATAGACACTATGTACTAAGTACATTATGACAGGAGTTACGTGTGCGGTATCTGAATGTTGTTCTTCATATCGTCTTCCAAACTAATTGATGCATACTCTGTCAATTTTACATACAGTTTAGAAAAAATGACATCTACCATTTCTTATTAAAAACAACTGCAGTAGATGGCTTGTAAAACTCAAGCATAGGTATTCAATGCATGAATATTTAATTATTCAAAAACTTCCACAGGAAGTGAGGCCCATGTAAGACAGTTAAGAAGTTACTGGAACTTGTGACCTCAAACCAGTTGTACAGCGTCAACACATCCAAAGTAGGTTGCAGGAAATGAAATAAGAAATCGACTCACAGAGCTCCACGAGCCACCAGTGCTTCTACATTGTTGGTGTCGATATCCAAGGCTTTGTTGTATTCGTTCATGGCTTCCACATGGTGACCATGTTTGAAGTGGGCCACACCGGCACGGACACTGAAACGCCGCACAGAGACAAGGAACAGGAATGTCCAGTCAGAAGAAGCTGGAGGAAGGAAGACTGTGTAGAAAGGGAATGTTGTATATGATACACAAATGAAATATGGTGTCAATACCACTTCAAAGCCCATGATGCAGACTGCTTCTTCCTGATTGCAGCGGCAAAATCTTCCTTTTGAAAAAGTTTACTGTGGAGAAAAGAGGCAGTTTGAGGTTTAAAGTATTCCAATATATCCAGGAGCCGCGTGCCAGTAAGGACACGTTTTGAGTTGACGCCGCAATGGAAGACGAACGGCTAATTCTGTAATTAGAAATGAGGAGTTATCTATACACACCATACCTCCTCATTTCACAACAAAAACCTGAACACGGCAGCAGCTGGCTGGGGGGATATTGCCAGGGAGCTGAAAGTTTCCTACTTGCTGTTTTTTTCCAGTATATATCATAATATTTAAAAAAAATTCTGTTTAAAAAGTACAAACGTCAGAAGAGTTAGTACTATTCACACATCTTTTAAGTGGTCTCTGATCTGATCCACAGCTGATATGTTTGTGGTTAGTTGAGGCAAAGTAACGCTTGTTGTGTTCCTCTCTCTGCAGCCGAGTTCTCTGCTACCAGACGGTTGTTGTCGAATTATTTCTCATTCAGCCGAACCTAACGCTGCACTTCCTTTTCAAGCAATGAAGTGACGTTGTGTGAATACTGCCATGCTGTGAATTCAGTGCGCGTGAGGCAAACAGCCACAGTAGTGCTGCGTTTTCCCCCATTATTGAATATTATTTTTTCTATCTGACCAGTTTTCTTTACAATTTGCATATATTTGTTGACTGCCCTAAATCAATTCAACGATTACAACAGGTTAAAGTTGCCAATGTCTTCATTTTCCTTACAGTTTTCCAGGACTTAAGTAAATCTACAAATACTTACTTACAATTCTTTGCACATTATGTAACTTGCCTTGACAATTGCTATTTAGAGAGAGGCAACACAAATTTGACAACCGCTACTTTGCTTAGACTTCTCATTTTCAAAGAAGTAAGACAGGGAGACTAAAAGCCAGTTGGCATGTTTATTACCTCTGTAGTCCTCTCATCATTGATGGTGGTTGGGTGTCACTAAGCCCAACCTTTTCCAGCAGGTAGGCCACGACCGAGGGGTTGTGGTAGCCGTGGCAGCTCTTCAGTATACACTCATACGTCTCACTGGAGTCAGCGGCTGCAAGAACGCTACGACTAAGAACAGGGGAGAGGAGTTAGCGCCGCATGCTAAAACTGAACACTTCGGCCCAAATCTTTGTGTGTGTGTGCACATCCAGATGTATTTGGCGTATCTAGACTGTACCAGATTGATTATATAAAGTCAAGACACATTTGGAGCTGGTTTGAAATGCGATTCCAACTGGATTTCTACAGATGTGTTTTCTGGTCGCTCAAAACAGATCTCAAAGTGTCTTTTTTGTGCCAGTCGCTACTAGCAGAGCAACATGGAGGAGAACAGTCCGTGGACAGACTACAAAATAAGTCGTCTGCTGGCACGTTCTGTCTCTCCATGACTGCAGCAGAGACCGTCGCAATGTTTGGCACAGTCTTAAAGAAACATGTCAGCACACCAGTCTGAACGAGCCTAACTTGAAGAACAAGAAAAACCCTCAACGCAGATCATTCCATGAAACCATTTGATGTGCTCTGGTGATCACAAAGGAAGCATTGGTGTTTAAATGAGTCATGAACTCAGTTTATCTGTGTTAAATAATGAAGCGCAACAACAGACAAGTCATTTTAAACAGATATACCACTTTGTATTAATACAAAAACATTTCAAGCATATTTTAATTAGTTTTAAACAGTTTTGAGATTCTTAAATAAGTGTTAGTTTTTCTAAGTTAAGTGTCGTATATTTTGTAGTATTTTATCACGTCACATGGTGTATTTACCTGTAGTGTATGGGCAGCTCCTCCCGAGGAAGGACCCCCAGTTTGATGTGGTCCATGTTGGGAGGAAGAGAGGCCTGGAGGACGGAGATTGTGATTTTCTCTTGGTAGCGGTCGATATCTTTCACTGCAGCTACAGAACGAGAAAGTTGAGAATTCAGAAGACTTGAAAAATACCAAATGTTATAGCCCATGTCTATAATTCATTATAGACATACTTATGTGTTACAACCTGATCACAGCACTGTGATAGTTAAACACACACACACACACACACACACACACACACACACACACACACACACACACACACACACACAGACACACAAGATTCATCATGATTTATAACAATCATATTTTGAAAAAACAAATCATTTCATTATGACATAATGATTCAAGTATAATTATAATTGATTGACTATAATTATTAATAATGGCATAATTGCTTTGTAAGGATCAAAGTATATTATAATTTCCATAATCACTGTTCTTTACAATGCAACAATAACTTACTAACTAGTGATCATTAGGTGCTTTAAGTGAAGAATTACAATTCCTGAGCTATACGTCGATACATTATATTGCCATATGGTTATTGGTTACTCTAACACTTATAATGTAACGTTTCCCCAAAATATTCACTCTAACGATACTAGTTACTCAAAATAACTGAAACAATCTCTACTTTACCTGTAGGTGTATATAACAGTGGAATATAATACTTTGAGGAAAGACTCAAAAATACATAACAGCTACAACAATGGCAATCCTTTCATCCTCCGTCATTTAATTCAACAAAATAACTTTGTGTTGCAGCAAATATTGAGCCAGGTATAACTTTTCTCCCCAACCTGTTTTTTGCCTCTGCAGTTTACTTTCATATCACGCTCCGCTGTCACAAGGAAAGATACAGGAACACATTCCTGCCCACGGCATTAAGACTTTACAATACCTCGTGTCAGATCCTCTGTAGATTGATTAATCACTGTACACGTTTATGTTTATCTACACTTCACACACTTCATATACATACTTTGCATTTCTGCACCTCTCTATTGTTTAAGTTTAATTACATTTCCTAAACGCTGTACAGATCTTTCATCCCAGCTATTTTTATTTTTGTATATATATATATATATATATATATATATATATATATAGCGCTGTAGGAAAAAAGCACGCCTGATGGTCTGGCTGTCAGAGAAAGTCTGCACAGAGGTGGTTGTTTAAGACAAAGCAACTAAGACACTAACCTCTGATGAAGTCCCCGGTGTGGAAGTAGGACAGAGGATCATCATGGTTGCCAATAGAGGGAATTTCTCTGATGTGACAAAGAGCCTGTAGGTAGAAAAGAAAGGAGATTCCACCAGTATAGTTGCCCAATTTACGACGAATTATAGTTACACAAACTGCATGTGTGATGGTTTAAGACCTCAACTTGTGCAGTGCACTGAGAGACATTCAAGTCAGTAGTACTGGTAGAGCTGGACAAGACGATTAAAGTCTACTGCATCTACAAAGGTTGATTGATTGGTTTCAATGCGTTACCAGGTTTATGACACGGCTCAATGGCATTCAAACGATATAGCTTGTTGACATACCGACAACTCTAGGTCCTCTATGTCTCTCTTCAGTCCTCCTGCGGTGCAGAGTAGAGTGAGAAAGAAGCCATATTCTCTAATGTTGTTGATCCTCCCCACGACAATGTCTCCTTTTTCCAGGTCCCTGTATATCATGGCTCTTCTTTCTTCATAAGACACCTCCATGAATAACTCCACTGGTGGCATGATGGCATACGGCTCTGGGAAAGTAGAAGAAAACTGAATCAAACATGTTGCATATGAAGATAGATTTCTCTATATTAGGGTACATCCAAAATAAGCTGGTGAGATTTAAAAATATACTTTCCTCTCTGTTTTGGCCCTCATTCACAAAGCTGGAATGTGTTCTCACCCAAAAATGGAGCCTTTCCAAAACACTCTCCAGAATGGATACATCTCTTGTTCAGCATTTTCGTGTTTATGGGAAAAACTGAGCTTTTGCTAATTGATGACAGAAGTCTGTTCAGTCACAACATGGTGCTGTGTGGCAGTTCAGAGAGAGAACGTAGTATTGTTTATAACCCCATTGTATATGTCAATAAAGACACATCACAGCTGTTACCATGAAGATGTAACGTGTGACACGTTTTAATTCGTCAGATGTTGTGGAAATCATAAATTTGTGATTTGTTCAGCACTTCAGTGAAATTGCTTAGCAATGATTGTCCGGCTAACAATTATGAGCAACAAGCCTCTATTTTACTCAATCCAACTGTCCACACAGGCCACCCTACATTCAACACTTAATGTAACCCGCGTAGACACAGACTGAAGCTGCTGCTACACCAATGTGCTGCTCACGCTACGTGTGGACAGAGATCTTTAGAAAATGTACATATTTGATAACTTAGTGTGGACCGAGCCAGAGCAAACCAACACACACCTGCAGCGTCATCGTCCTGCTCATGTTCCTCTTCTTGACGAGTGGTGGTCCTCCACGATGGACAGAACAGGATGTCAGCCTTCCGGGCAATGAACTGCTCCACAAGGGGGCTGTCCTGCCCGTCACTCTTGCTGCACACAAAACACACATGTTCAGGCTTAACTGTTTGTCAAACTAGGTGTTGTGTAGAGCACGCCTGGAAAACTGGTGCATAGGAAGTGGAAATCAGGCAAAACAGCTGAAGTCTCGTACACTACCGGTGCTGACTTCATTAAAGATAAAACATTTCGGTAATGGACCTTCATCATGCATTAAAGACATTCATTCTAGCCAGTTTGAAGTGCCTTTCTCTGACTTCTAATTGTAAACTAAATCAAGGAATTCAGTTTTATATTGCTGGTCAGGCAAAACAAGTGAAGCCGTCAGCTTGGATTTATGGAATTTGTGACTGAATTAATTTGTGCACTTTTCACTATTTAAGTTTATTGACCACAATGACAATAATTGTTAATTGCAACCTTAAGTGAGATCCATAGAATACAAATAAAAAAACTAGAAATACAAACAAGAAAAGAAAGATTGGATGGCTCATGTTTTTTTTGTATCTACGATAAGATAATACCACACAATAATTTGTCAAACCTCACTTAAACTAGAACCTTCATTAAAACAAAAGCATACAAAAACTAAATGAACTTAAATACCTTTCACACGAGACCTTGTACAGGTCAGACACCACAGCTTGGAAGTCTGGGTTTTCTGTTTGTTCACATTTCAGTTTGTTGAAAAACGATTCTCCATGATAGGTCAGACACTGCCTTAACAAGTCTCTGTCCATTCTGCATCCACAGGACTGCACTCACATTATTCTACAAGTCAGTAGCCAGAGTGCCGTTGACAATGTCTGAAAGAAACGTTTTAGCATCATTTAGGAAACGTGTTATTTGTATTGCGGTGGAGACATACTTTCCCCCATCAATAGACACGTCTATTTACCAGATGTGTGCGCCAACTCGGATTTAAAAGTGCTAAAGGTCCATTAGCACTTTAATGGGTGTAAGTTAGCTCGATAACAACGTTGCTCTGCGTCGTTTAGCTAGCCACCAAAACAAAGCTATTCATTCAGCTAAAACACGAGCGAGTTGAAATTATCTTCGTAATAAACAATATTCCAATAGTTTTACACATGTAAGGTACCTCTGTTAAATCGAAACGACTATCATTTCAATTCCACAAAGTCTCGACTACTCTTTTCCCAAGCATCGCCCATTACTATCACACATGGACGAGTGCGCATGCGTAAGGTGTGTTACACTGAAACCGTCGGGAGAAACAAGTCCCACCTAGGAACTAAAGTGGACGAATCCAAACATTAGGCTCTGCGCCTCGCCTGGAATCCAGAGAGCAGCGGCCGCAGCAGGAGGCGTTGTCAATAAACTGCGATCAAGTCGGACAGTTTTCAACTGCCTTCAAAGTATACACAGGAAGTCACAGAAAAAATGACTTCTTGTTAGTTCCGAACTTTTGTCTATTTGTAGTTTACAGATCACGTTTGGATTCATTCATATGTTTGTACATATATATTTATGTAGAAATGTATGTGTAGCTGCATCCTTTTTTTCCTTTTTATGTCTGCCTGTGAAATACATTACTACTCATTTTGATATGTGTTATATAAATACGATTTTCTATTAACAACCACACAAAATATGTTTATAAAATATGTACGGCGACTTGATCTCGAGAAAGTATCATTAACCACGTGTGCATGACGTCAGAGCAAGTCGGGAGCAAGTCTGACACAAATTTAACCAGCATGCATTGCGCGCCGATTGCCGCCGGTCGATTCTGCGCAGAACTGGCTCATCTCGAACGAGCCTAATAATACATTTATTTATTAAGCCATATTCAGAAATAAATCTAAATTGTATTACAAAGTAACTCCTCTTGAAGCGATTATGTTCACAGTAAAATATCCTACCACAATTTAGTCCTACATAGCCTTCATGAGCCAATAAAGGAAGAAGTACTCAGATCTTTACTACTAGTAATACTACAGTGTAAAAAATAATCTGTTGAGTAAAAGTCCTACATTCAAATTTTTACTGAAATAAATGTACTAAAGTATTGGATTTTGTTTTTTTCCCTTTTTTGAAATAACAAAAACATACACAGCAGGTGAATAAAATAATTGCATGACATGAATAAGAAACCTGTTTGACAACCTTGAAGAGGGTTTACAGTAATGCCTCATGTTGATTAGAACAATTTAATTAATAGTTACTTGATACCAGCTTCTAAAACCAACGAGTGCCCCACTGGAATGCATTGTATGTATTGTATACTTCACCTAGGTTTTATGAAAGCATTCCCTGTGTACGAGCCATTTTGCTTTGCTTGATGTATGTTGAACCTCCCACCACTGGGTGGCGTAAGGCCGACTTTAACTGAGTCGGCCCTATATAATCAGGAGTGGCATTAGGGTCAGGTGGTTGCTCGTTTGATAAGCACACAGTTTTTTGACCGCTTGGGACCGCTTGGAACGTTTTGTGTGAACACTTTGTATGACAATACTGGAATATTGGAGAGTACAGAGTAAAACAAATGTTATGGTTTGTTTTATGATTTCAATACATGCAGTTAAGATCTTCCAATAAGACTATGATTTATGTTCTGCAAAGAATAAACATGTTGGACGACACAACTGGACATCCTCATTAATGAAGCGCGTCAGGAATATTAATCAATGAGCAGCCAAGTAGTGCCTCTAGGGTGAATAGGTCACATGGGCACTACACCCAGTAACCAATGAAATGTCACTCCAGAGGAAGGAGTAATCCAAACTATGTGACAAACACTCATTTGCAAAACACTCGTCTGTACCTGTAACTCATCATGGAAAGAACAATTCTTTGTTTGATACTTTTGTTTGGATATTTACATGTATCCTGTGGACAAGGTAAACTATTTCAGTGATACTTTTATGGCTTTGATTGTTTGTATTTTACTTCAGTCCATATTTCTGTATTTTCTGACTAAAAATAACTTGACTTTGGTGCAACAAAGATGTTGCACAAAACCATGATTAACAATTTATTAATCTGGTCTTCGTCCTTGCTTGTGTGAGTGCTTGTGTGTGGGTGGTGACACGGTGAAGTGAATGATCATTACTACAAAATCTCAACTGATTCTTTGATCATGTGTTGACATGATCAAAGAACCACCGTGTTGAGATTTTGTAGTAATAACCCAAACCCTCATTTTCACTTGAGGATACTGCACAAAGTAAATAAGAAGACTGCAAGAAAAAGAAAGAGAGAGGATTATGGCGATGACAGAGGAAGAGCATATACTGCTTAATGCAGCCAGGATATCAAAAGTATTTCAGGGCCACTTTGAATGCTTGCAATGCTGCATAAAACATTGAAATAATTCAAGCTCTATTTGTTTCAGCTCTCTACCATGATAGCAACCTAGATAGCTTTTTGAAGTCACTTGTAACAACATTTACATTTATCCCGATAATGGAAATTCACCTCAATCAATTTATTGTTGTTTTAGTTTTTTTTCTTGATCAACGATATAATCCTAAATTGTCTCATCGCTAGTTGGAAGTTGTGGTAGTTGCAGCCAAAGTTGTGGTGTTGGCAGCTGCAATTGTAGTTGTGGTTGTTGGAATCCCAGTTCCAGTGGTGGCTGCAGTTTTGGTTGATCAATCCGTATTGTTAATATGAAATAATTTCAGGAAAAACTACTATTACATTACATTTCATTTAGCTGACGCTTTTGTTCAAAGCGACTTAGAAGTGCATTTACTATGATGTCAAACGTCTCAGTATTTCCATATCTCTTGTCATGTTTTTATTTAATCTTAATTATGAGATATGATTTTTTATTCTACTCTGTATTTCTGAATTAACAAGATGTTTATCATATAATTATCATACAATAAATTGAAATCCCTTTCAAGTAAACCAGATTGCTCCATCAGACAGAAAGTAATAAAATGTGCAATCACTTTGTTATAACAATGCAAATAAAGTTCTATCAGTGCAAAAAATAACTAATATTTTGCAAAAAAAGTACCTATTGTGGCTGCAAATAACCTGTTTTGCATTAATAAAGGATTATTACAAATAATAAAAAATAAAATAAAAAATAAACAGATTTTTTATTTTATTTTGTAAGAATCTGCATCTCCCCCCACACCCCACCTGTAATACCTCCGCACCCCACTAGAGAACCACTGCGCTAAGAACCACTGCGCTAACTGAAGTTCTGTCTCAAAAGCTGCGATCCGCTCACCTTACAGCGCTGGGGAGTGTGCAAGCTAACAAGAACAGATTTTTTCACAGGAAAATCTTGTTTTTTCTCAACTGAATATGTTACGCTTCCGTTATAAGGAGAGATAAATAACAGGAAAGGAAAGAAAACAATATTTTGTTGAATGCCAAATGTAAAAAACTGCAATACTAAAACTCGTTTTAAATGGGATGATAGGATTATATTGCGGGTCACATGACATTTCCATTCCACGACAGGTTCACCCACGACGATGACATCTGCGCCTCCAAACCAAGGCTTGTGTTTTTACCCTAAGCATAACTGTAACTCTTTGTACTGAAACAGAAAGTAATGTTTTAATGAAATCATTGATATTACTCATACTAAATAATTAACCACAATTGCAGTCAGTACAACAACTTTGGCCCTAACCACAACAACAACAAGCAACAACTACTTCAGTCCGTATTTCTGTATTTTCTGACTAAAAATAATTTGACTTTGGTGCGACAAAGATGTTGCACAAAGCCATGATTAACAATTTATTAATCTGGTCTTCATCCTTGATGGTGTGAGTGTTTGTGTGTGGGTGGTGACACGGTGAAGTGAATGATCATTACTAGAAAATCTCAACACGGTGGTTCTTTGATCATGTCAACCACTTGAGGATACTGCACAAAGTAAATGAGAAGACTGAAAGAAAAAGAAAGAGAGAGGATTATGACGATGACAGAGGAAGAGCATATACTGCTTACTGCAGGGGATCAACAGTATTTCGGGGCCACTTTGAATGCTTGCAATGCTGCATAAAACCTTGAAATTAAGCTCTACTTCTTTTTTTGTACTCTACCATGATACCAAGCTAGATAGCTTTTTGAAGTCAAATCCTGGGAGCAGACAGCTCATGCAATCCCGTTCGGGGCCCCTCGATCCTCAACGAACTCCAGACCACAAGTCTTGTCCAGTCACTTCGGGAATTCAAAAAAGGGGGCGTGTTCCCTCTACATACGTTGGAACATCAAACTCCATCGTGTCTGGGTTCATAATATTATCCGTAGTCTCACAACAGTGTCTGAATGATGGCCGCTACCAGCGCTACTTCAGCAGCAGTTTGATTCAGCAACGGCAAGACGGTGACGGGCGGAGCTTCTCAACGCAATTTTATCGCCGAAGTTGGGATATTTCAACTTCCAGCCGCGTCCTTCACTCTGTTTGCCCCGCGTCAAAAGTTCTGTTCGTGCCGCCTCAAACGCGTCTATCGCGCTGCCCGGCGAAAAAGGCGCTTTTTCACAACCTATCGCGTATGTGCATTGATTTTGCATGTAATCTGGTCGCGAGAATAATTCGCGCTGCGTTTGGTGTGAACGCAGCAAAGCGTTAAAAATAGTCACACTATCACTAACGTCAGGTGAATTTCACCCGATATATAAATAATGTACCTGATAAGATATACTTCTCATCAAAATATATTCAAATACAACAATACAAGGCAAGTTGGAGTACTCTTCTTTTATTTTACCCTATAGAACTTCTCATAAAACGATAAACAGGTATCACGGAGAGACCCGGAAAAAAGGTTCAAAATCCGGTTAAGAATTTGGGAATCGTCAATAAAAAATGATTGCAAATATAAATAAAGGAGCTATGAACTTGTTATTTGGTCCACATGTTCCTGTGACATGTGAGTCTTGTTCTGTGAAGGAAAAGTCTCCCCTCAATGTTAATAGCCATCCGGAAAAGATAGTCACACTATCACTAACGTCGGGTGAAAATCACCCGAATAGATGCCTGTAGAAAAAAAACAGTGATCAGAGCAGGAAGACACGCCCACCTTCAGTAACGTCTGTGAGCAGCATGAAGCTACAGAAGGACCCACGCAACTCAGAGAAAAGCAACACAATGAAAATAACGTAACAACAATCGCTTGGATGAAAATCACCTGACGTTAGTGTTCTAAGGTTAAGGCCCTTCCATTGGTTAATTCTTCCCTCTCGTAACACCTAGGTACAATCTCTTTGTTCATTGGTTCCGCAGTTTCAGGGGCGGAGCTATTCTTCTTCTTTTCTCAGAAAAGGGTAGATTCTGCAGATGGCTGCAGTTTTTGTTGATCAATCCGTATTGTTAATATGAAAGAATTTCAGGAAAAACTACTATTACAATACATTTCGCTGAAGCTTTTGTCCAATGCGACTTAGAAGTGCATTTACTATGATGTCAAACGTCTCAGTATTTCCAAATCTCTTGTCATGTTTTGATTTAATCTTAATTATGATATAAAAATGACTACTAATACTAAAAATCATTTAAAAAAACGTAATATTACAACTGTCTCCAGTAGGGATGGGATGATATGATTATATTGCGGATCACATGAAATTTCCATTATTCCATTATGTAAATATTGTCACGAGTTCTGGTGAAAAATAGAGCTTGATTTAAAGGTATCTCTGTAAACCAGTGGTTCTCAAACTATGGAGCGCGGGGGGGAGATGTTGTTTTCTTTCTTTTTATAATCCTTCATCAATCCCACAATGGATAAATTATTCTCTGCATTTTACCCATCCTTTGTAATTAAGGAGCAGTGTGCTGCTGTGAAGCACTGGGGCTTCAGTGCCTTCCTCAAGGACACTTCAACATGCAAACTATGGGGAGAACAGGGATTGAACCGGTTACCTTGTGCTTTCAGGACGACCACTCTCTCCATGAGCTACATGAGAACTTTACTTAGTACAAAAGTACAAAGTACACGGACATAAAAAGTCGTTACACCGTTAGCAGGTTGCGCATGCGTGACTCGCCGATTCCTGGCGTTTTGCTGTTGCGTCTCTCAAAACAGAATACAGATCTAAGCTCAACATTGAGCATGAATTGAGAGTAGCCGTTCCAAATCTACAACCCCGTTGTAAAACGATTTGTAGAGGAAAGCAGGCTCATTGCAGCTACGAATACTGATACAACGTGATGGCTCACACATATCTGCACTCATTTTGTTTTGTTTTGCACAGATTGCATGTTATTGTTAATCTCTTAAAAATATTTTTTGTATGAGTAAATACATTTGTTTTTAAGAAAATGCTTTAAAGTGTTGAATACAGAATAAAAGAAAGAACTGAATAATACTATCTCTTTAAAATTAAACTGCATTCATGCGTGGAGACCACCGCATGGAGATTCTTAGTTTTTTCACAGAAAGATGTGTGTCCCATGCAATTAAATATGTGTTACTTAACTAAATGTAAAGGTAAAGGGATTGCTATATGAGTTTTGAGAGTTTTAACAATTTTGATGATTATTTGGACATCGTTAATCACATTCATATTAGCCAGGATGGTCGTCACATTAAATTAGTATATCATTCCATGCATAGTTCCATCCACCACAACTCCGACTGCAACCACATAAACATAAAACCTGGCTGGCCACAACCTCCCTTTTGAAAAGTTATTGACACTTTGAAAAAGACAAAAAGGTTTTTGTTACTTTGTCTCTCACAGGTCTAGGAGCATTATTAGACAATGCATGTGTCATATTGCAGAACATTATATCTGTTGCTTTTTTTATATATTGCCAACAGACATTTCACTATACTGATTTTATACGTTATTTTAATTTGTTTTATTTATCGTTAAGTTAACTTCCAGAATGCACTAATGCAACCAAAATACATCATAGACAAGTCAGGATCATTTCCTACCTTCAACAAATTATTCAATTCATGTCCCCAAGTGTAAAAATAAAAGTATAACATTCTGATTATGGACAGGTATCTATATAGGTAAAATATGGCAGAAAAAGTAACTTTAGATGTTGATCTATGGCATTAGAGCTCTAGTGCTATTGAAATGGTCATAACAAGGTTTATTATGATTAATTGTACTGGGCAGAAGGAAAAATCACTCTTTGGTAAATGATGTATACAATTAACTGACCGCAAGGCAATTCAATAATATTAACCAAGAGAGATTATCAATGATTCACATAATTATCTTTAAAAGTTCAAGTCCCATTTTGTATTTTGTTTGTCTTTTATTCATTTCCAGATTTATGTTTTTTTCTTTAATCCCTACAGATGTGGTATATCTAGAGATGAAGATGACATTCTTTGAGGAGTATAGCAATGAAATCATCACTGAACGTGTCAAACAGGTAAACAAAACTGTGTAAAAAACATTTCCGTGAAGGATATTCTCAATGGCAATGCAGACACGATGTAAACAATGTCTGTTTTCTCTCCATTTAGTTTTTTAGACAACATCTCCTGAATGGAACAGTCACTGTGAAAAAGATCCAAAAGGTTGGAATTGAGAATAACACCACAACAACACCAAGCACCACTACTACACCACCAACTACCACACCACCAACTACAACACCACCAACTATCACACCACCAACTACTACACCACCAACTACAACACCACCAACCACACCACCAACTACAACACCACCAACTACCACACCACCAACTACCACACCACCAACTACTACACCACCAACTACCACACCACCAACCACACCACCAACTACTACACCACCAACTACCACACCACCAACTACACCACCAACTACAACACCACCAACTACTACACCACCAACTACACCACCAACTACAACACCACCAACTACTACACCACCAACTACCACACCACCAACTACTACACCACCAACTACCACACCACCAACCACACCACCAACTACTATACCACTAACTACTACACCACCAACTACCACACCACCAACTACCACACCATCAACTACAACACCACCAACCACACCACCAACTACAACACCACCAACTACCACACCACCAACTACTACACCACCAACTACCACACCACCAACTACTACACCACCAACTACCACACCACCAACTACCACACCACCAACTACTACACCACCAACTACCACACCACCAACTACAACACCACCAACTACAATACCACTAACTACTACACCACCAACTACCACACCACCAACTACCACACCACCAACTACCACATCACCAACTACTACACCACCAACTACCACACCACCAACTACAACACCACCAACTACCACACCATCAACAACAGCTTCCCCCACGACAACTACAGTTGCCCCTACAACGACAACAGCTGCCCCCACGACAACTACAGTTGCTCCCACGACAACTACAGCTGCACCCACAACAACGACAGCTGCCCCCACTACAACTACAGTTGCCCCCACAACGACGACAGCTGCCCCCACGACAACTACAGTTGCCCCCACAACGACGACAGTTGCCCCCACAACGACGACAGTTGCCCCCACGACAACTACAGTTGCCCCCACAACGACGACAGTTGCCCCCACAACGACGACAGCTGCCCCCACGACAACTACAGTTGCCCCCACAACGACGACAGCTGCCCCCACGACAACGACAGTTGCCCCCACGACAACGACAGTTGCCCCCACTACGACGACAGCTGCCCCCACAACGACGACAGCTGCCCCCACTACAACTACAGTTGCCCCCACAACGACGACAGCTGCCCCCACGACAACTACAGTTGCCCCCACAACGACGACAGTTGCCCCCACAACGACGACAGCTGCCCCCACGACAACTACAGTTGCTCCCACGACAACTACAGCTGCACCCACAACAACGACAGCTGCCCCCACTACAACTACAGTTGCCCCCACAACGACGACAGCTGCCCCCACGACAACTACAGTTGCCCCCACAACGACGACAGTTGCCCCCACAACGACGACAGTTGCCCCCACGACAACTACAGTTGCCCCCACAACGACGACAGTTGCCCCCACAACGACGACAGCTGCCCCCACGACAACTACAGTTGCCCCCACAACGACGACAGCTGCCCCCACGACAACGACAGTTGCCCCCACGACAACGACAGTTGCCCCCACTACGACGACAGCTGCCCCCACAACGACGACAGCTGCCCCCACTACAACTACAGTTGCCCCCACAACGACGACAGCTGCCCCCACGACAACTACAGTTGCCCCCACAACGACGACAGTTGCCCCCACAACGACGACAGCGGCTCCCACGACAACTACAGTTGCCCCCACAACGACGACAGTTGCCCCCACAACGACGACAGCTGCCCCCACGACAACTACAGTTGCCCCCACAACGATGACAGCTGCCCCCACGACAACTACAGTTGCCCCCACAACGACGACAGTTGCCCCCACAACGACGACAGCTGCCCCCACGACAACTACAGTTGCCCCCACAACGACGACAGCTGCCCCCACGACAACTACAGTTGCTCCCACGACAACTACAGTTTCCCCCACAACGACGACAGCTGCCCCCACTACAACGACAGTTGCTCCCACTACGACAACAGCTGTCCCCACGACAACTACAGTTGCCCCCACAACGACGACAGCTGCCCCCACGACAACGACAGTTGCCCCCACTACGACGACAGTTGCCCCCACTACGACGACAGCTGCCCCCACAACGACGACAGCTGCCCCCACTACAACTACAGTTGCCCCCACAACGACGACAGCGGCCCCCACGACAACTACAGTTGCCCCCACAACGACGACAGTTGCCCCCACAACGACGACAGCTGCCCCCACAACGACGACAGCTGCCCCCACGACAACTACAGTTGCCCCCACAACGATGACAGCTGCCCCCACGACAAGTACAGTTGCCCCCACAACGACGACAGTTGCCCCCACAACGACGACAGCTGCCCCCACAACGACGACAGCTGCCCCCACGACAACTATAGTTGCCCCCACAACGATGACAGCTGCCCCCACGACAAGTACAGTTGCCCCCACAACGCCGACAGCTGCCCCCACGACAACTACAGTTGGCCCATAACGACGACAGTTGCCCCCACGACAACTACAGTTGCCCCCACAACGACGACAGTTGTCCCCACTACGACGACAGCTGCCCCCACGACAACTACAGTTGCCCCCACAACGATGACAGTTGCCCCCACTACAACGACAGTTGCCCCGACAACGACGATAGTTGCCCCCACAACAACTACGACAGTTGCCCCCACAACAACTACAGTTGCCCCCACAACGACGACAGTTGTCCCCACTACGACAACAGTTGCCCCTACAACAACGACAGTTGCCCCCACAACGACGACAGCTGCCCCCACGACAACTACAGTTGCCCCCACAACGACGACAGTTGCCCCCACAACGATGACAGCTGCCCCCACAACGATGACAGCTGCACCCACTATGACAACAGCTGCCCCCACGACAACTACAGTTGCCCCCACTACGACGACAACTAACTGAACATGTCAAACAGGTAAAAAAAACAACAGTGTAAAAAAACATTTCCGTGAAGGCTATTCTGAATAGCAATGCAGACACGATGTAAACACTTCTGTTTTTTCTCCATTTAGTTTTTTAGACAACAACTCCTTAATGGAACAGTCACTGTGAAAAAGATCCAAAAGGTCGGAATTGAAGATAACATGCCGCCCACGACGGAGCCCCCAACGGAGCCCCCAACGACGGAACCGCCCACGACGGAACCGCCCATGACAGAGCCGCCCACAACGGAGCCGCCAACGACGGAGCCCCCAACGACAGAGCCCACGACTGAGCCGCCCATGACGGAGGCGCCCACAACGGAGCCGCCAACGACAGAGCCGCCATCGACGGAACCGCCCACGACGGAGCCGCCCACGACGGCGCCGCCAACGACAGAGCCGCCCACGACAGAACCGCCCACTACAGAGCCGCCCACGACGGAGCCGCCCAAAACGGAGCCGCCAACGACGGAGCCGCCAACGACGGAGCCGCCAACGACGGAACCGCCATCGACGGAACCGCCCACGACGGAGCCGCCCACGACGGAGCCGCCAACGACAGAGCCGCCCACGACAGAACCGCCCACGACAGAGCCGCCCACGACGGAGCCGCCCAAAACGGAGCCGCCAACGACGGAACCGCCAACGACGGAGCCGCCAACGACGGAGCCGCCAACGACGGAACCGCCAACGACGGAGCCGCCATCGACGGAACCGCCCACGACGGAGCCGCCCACGACGGAGCCGCCCACCACGGAGCCGCCCACCACGGAGCCGCCCACCACGGAGCCGCCCACCACGGAGCCGCCCACGACGGCTTCTGTCCATCCAGGGAGAGGGATCCTCCTCTGTTGCTCTCCCGAAGGTTTCTTCCCTTTTTCCCTGTGAAAGTTATTTTTCAGTTTGGGGTTTTTTTCCTGATCTGATGTGAGGTCCTGGGACAGGGATGTGTACAGATTGTAAAACCCTCTGAGGCAATTTTGTCACTTGTGATTTTGGGCTTTACAAAATAAACTGAATTGAACATTTGGTAGCAACTTGGGGTTCAGCATCTTACCCAAGGACACTTTAACATGCGTAGAGGAGCAGCCAGGGATCAAACCGCTGATCTTCCGATTGGAGGACGAGCCCTCTGAGCTACAGCTTCAGTGATAATTATAGGTGTACATTAAATACTATTATTGATCACTGTAAAAGAAAAAGATGCAAACAATGGAGAAAAATAATTTTGTTTCTCTGGCCTTATATTTTCAATACAGCAAAGGCTTTTGATTTTTAGCGCAAATGTATCTTATAGCTCAGATAAGGGAACCAGATACTGTCTTGCCATCTTTGCTATGCAACATCTTGATGTGAGACAATAGTGCTACCCTCCACACCACCGTCCAGCCCTTAAACAACATGTATGAAATGAATTATCAGCCTTTAGAAAATTTGAATAAACTCAACCTAAATAATACCAAGCTGAAGTTTTTGCAAATCAGATACAATTAATTATGATCCTCCCACAGTTTCTCCACCTGTTTCAGAGACTATAATTTCCGATTCCTACATCAATATAATAATAATTAACTTTATATAAAACAATGGAAGGAAAATTAACCAAAGCAAAAATATTTTTGTGGTCAGCCATTCCGACCCTGCAGAGCTATTTTATTGCAACAAACAGAAATGCAGTATGATATGGTCGGACAGAGCAGAAGCACAGTGGCTTTCAATTGAGAGAGAATCCACAACAATGTCCATAAAACACTGCCGTTTATATATATACGTTATATATATATGTATATATATATATATACATACATATATAACGTATATATATATATATATATATATATATATATATATATATATATATATATATATATATATATATATATATATATATATATATATATATATATATATATATACGTATATATATACATATATATATATATGTATATACATATATATATATACATATATATGTATATATAAATGTATATATAAATCTAAAACTATATTTATATACAAATATTTTAACGCAACAAAAAATATTTCTGAATAGGAAATCAGTAGGAAAATCACCACAGAATGGTCACACAGAATCGCAGCCATGAAGCTAACAACTAGGAATTAGTTAAAACCCTGAAGTCCATCAGTTCAAAGATTTCATGTAACTAGAGGAAATCTTAGAAATGGAGAGAATCACTTCTAGATTTGGAAACAAAGAAACAGAGGATAAAAGATGTACTGTATGTTTCAGTTGATGAGATATGAGGCCATGATATATTTTATAAATGATGAATAAAATATTATTTACACCCAGATTAACAAAATAGTTTATAAATGGAGAGAAGCAGTGCCACCATCTAGACGATTGAGGGCATATTTGTTGAGAAGCATTTGCACACAAGTTCCAATCTACGATGTATCAACTCACTGGAATTTGCGCAAACATTTCTGTTTGCGACAAAGGTCGTAGTTTCAACCAAAACACAAGCATCTTCTTATATATGGATGTCCCATACAACTGTGTACAAATACTTCCTGAGATGTTTGATGACAGTTGTACAAACGAACCACCTGATCCGATGATCCATTCCTTATGCTGCGTTCACACCAAAAGCATTGCGAATATTCACCGCACACAGCACCTAGTCCTCCAGGAACTGCGTCTGAATGACGGCCGCTTCCAGCGCTACTTCAGGCGGACCAGTAGCAGTGATGACGGGCAGAGCATCTCAACGCTGAATGACACAGCGTCACGTGAATTTTTCGCAAGAGTTGGAACATTTTAATTTGCGTTGGTAGCAACCATTCGCGTCTGTGCATTGACTTCACTTTTGATGTGAACGCAGAATAACAAGTTAAACATAACATGATGTATTGAAAGTCTGAGGTATTTGATTTCACAACTGCGGCTCCAGCAACTGCAGCGGAAACCACAACTTTGGTCACAACTTCAACTGTGGCTCCAACCCCCACTCCCCTTTGCACAACCACACCAAGCACCACTACATCAACGACGACACCTGTCGCAACGACAACACCTGTCCCCACGACGACATTAGACCCAATGACGACAACTGTCCCCAGGATGACATTAGACCCAATGACGACAACCGTCCCCACGACGACACCTGTCGCGACGACGACACCTGTGGCAACGACGACACCTGTCCCCACGACGACATTAGACCCAATGACGACAACTGTCCCCACGATGACACCTGTGGCAACGACAACACCTGCCCCCACGACGACATTAGACCCAATGAAGACAACCGTCCCCACGACGAAACCTGTGGCAACGACAATACCTGTCCCCACGACGACATTAGACCCATTGACGACCACTGTCCCCACGATTACACCTGTGGCAACGACAATATCTGTCCCCACGACAACATTAGACCCAATGAGGACAACTGTCCCCACGATGACACATGTGGCAACGACAACACCTGTCCCTACGACGACATTAGACCCAATGATGACAACTATCCCCAAGACGACACCTGTCCCCACTACGACATTAGACCCAATGACGACAACTGTCCCCACGACGACACCTGTGGCAACGACAATACCTGTCCCCACGACGACATTAGACCCATTGACGACAACTGTCCCCACGATGACACCTGTGGCAACGACAACACCTGCCCCCACGACGACATTAGACCCAATGACGACAACTGTCCCCACGATGACACCTGTGGCAACGACAACACCTGTCCCCACGACGACATTAGACCCATTGACGACCACTGTCCCCACGATTACACCTGTGGCAACGACAATATCTGTCCCCACGACAACATTAGACCCAATGAGGACAACTGTCCCCACGATGACACATGTGGCAACGACAACACCTGTCCCTACGACGACATTAGACCCAATGATGACAACTATCCCCAAGACGACACCTGTCCCCACTACGACATTAGACCCAATGACGACAACTGTCCCCATGACGACACCTGTGGCAACGACAATACCTGTCCCCACTACGACATTAGACCCAATGACGACAACTGTCCCCACGACGACACCTGTGGCAACGACAATACCTGTCCCCACGACGACATTAGAACCAATGACGACAACTGTCCCCACGACGACACCTATCCCAACGACCACATTAGACCCAATGAGGACAACTGTCCCAACGACGACACCTGTCACCACGACGACACCTATCACAACGACAACACTTGTCCCAATGACGACATTAGACCAAACGACAACATCTGTCCCCACGACGACATTAGACCCAATGATGACAACTGTCCCCACGACAACACCTATGGCAATGACAACACCTGTCCCCACGACGACATTAGACCCAATGAGGACAACTGTCCCCACGATAACATTAGACCCAATGACGACAACTGTCCCCACGACGACACCTGTCGCAACGTCGACACCTGTCCCCATAACGACACCTGTTGCAACGACGACACCTGTCCCCACACGGAAACCGGTCGCTGCGCTGACACATGTTGCAACGGCGACACCAGTCACAAGGACACCTTTCCCCACGACGACACCTGTTGCAACTATGGCACCTGTTGCAACAATGGCACCTGTTGCAACAATGGCACCTGTTGCAACAATGGCACCTGTTGCAACGATGGCACCGTTCACGACACCTGTCCCCACGCCAACACCGGTCGCTACAACGACACCTGTCCCCACAACGACACCTGTTGCAACGGCGACACCTGTCCCCACGACGACACCTGTTGCAACGATGACGACACCTAGACCGACGACAACGAGACCTGTGGCTCCAAACCAAGGCTTGTGTTTTTACCCTAAGTATAGCTGTACCTCTTTATACTGAAACAAAAAATAATGTAAATGAACATAAGAAATGTATTAATTCATTATTAATTTACAATATAGTCAATTCAGAAATTCAAATGCTGCATAAGTCGTCTGTATCTATTATTCATTTTTAAGTCTCCTTTTGGGCTTTTACATGTAAAGTGCAATAATAACAACTTAACACTCAATGGAGATACAGTAAATTACACATCACACATTTCACATACGACAGTACATCAATGCATATCCTATACAGCAAGGTTTATAATGTTTTTTTTTGCTAAAATTGGGTACAGCCCTGGTTTGCTTTTTGCAATTAATCTTTGTTGTAAAATAATTTATATCCAGAATTAATTATATTTCAGTTGGTATTGTGTTCCATGGTTCACAAACCTTTTTAATGTGGTATTTTACAGTTTCCATTCACCCCACTAATACTTACTTTGTTACTGCTGAGTCTTTGGATGTAACTTGAAAGAGGCTTTGGGGCTAGACTGTGAACACATGAAAACTTTACTCAATGCTAAGTAGGAAAATAAAACTTCACATGCAATGTTTTTTTTATACCTACAGAGTTTGTATTACTGGCCCTACAGATGAAGATAACTTTCGTTGGAGAGGTTAGCAATGGAACCATCATTGAAGAAGTTGAAGAGGTATGTAAAACAGAATGTGTAAATTAGGCGTTTTTTTAAGGCTTTTTTAGCAAAATGTATCAATGATAATACATATACACATGATAAAGGGTGGGGGATGTGAATGAGATGAATATCCTGATGTGTTTTCTGTTTTTTCTCTCACTTTAGTTTTTAAGAAAGCAGCTCAAGAACGGAACAGCTTACAAGATCAACGTGACAAACATTCAAAGGGTTAAAGTTGCCAAATTGAAGCTTCATGTGGATGTTTAAAGACAGCAATTCAAGGTTATACTGGTCAAATTATTTCAATTTAAAGTCAAGTGGCTGTTCACATCAATCGTTTATCTGTAAAGATTTTTTCGTTAAATGTTGTTGTACTGTGTTGCGGTGATCTACAACCAACAGCTCGACATTACCAGAAGTATCTTGATTGCCCTCCATGTGTTTAATCAAAAAGTATTTTTTTGTATTAAACACAGAGGCTCAGATTTTAGATTCAATCCCATCGTCTGCGTCTTTATTGTCAAACTCATGGGTCAACATTAGGACCCATTTTAATTTAATAACCCCTGAGAAATATTTCCAAGAATTGGATGTGCAATGAATGTACACAGTCGAATGGGAAGCTCAAACCAAGCAATCTGATCTGTCAAAGAGGTTTTAAAGTAATTCCCATGCTGTAACTGGAGGAGCAGCTACCAGGAAACACTCCACCCTTTCATCACGAATGAGGAAACGTCTCACATACCTTGGTGAGAGTCTCACACAAAGTGTATGACGACGATTGAACCGTGAAAAGGGGAAATTAATGATCTGTCAGATGTTGCTGATAAAATGCGCATGTTCGTTTAATATTAATATGTTTGCCTTGTGCCATCAATTTAATGTATCTTCGTTCCGGAATGTGAACATTATGACCCATTTTAAATTTCATAATCCCTGAGAAATATTCCCAATAATTATGTGCTTGTTGTGTGCTATAAAACAATGCCTTGAGATATTGCAGTCCAGTAAAGGAAGTCTAACAGACATTCTGTGTGCAGGTTAAGTTGAAAAAAAGAGTTTACACAGGTGTAAACGGCAGACCGTCGAGAGTGCGTTTGAGCACATCGGTCAGCTCTCGTATTTTCCGGTAACAATGCGATTCGTGATGCCCAGATTTGTGCCCGCACATGTAACACCACCGACCCTCATGCAGTGTCACGTATATCCCAACCGTCAGTATCACCTTGGGAATCTACCCAGGGACCGTGATCACGTTCGGACAGTTGAATTGATGATCTCATATATATACACACACACACACACACACACACACACACACACACACATATACATATATATATACATATATATATATATATATATATATATATATATATATATATATATATATATATATATAAAAAACAGTTTGCTTGCCTGTAGACAATAGTAAACATAAAATAAAAGGCTTTCTCTGTGACACGAGACAATAGTACAAAAAAATAAAGGCTTTCTAGGTGACACTAGACAATAGTAAAAATAAAAGGCTTTCTCTGCGACACGAGACAATAGTAAAAATAAAGTAAAGGCTTTCTAGGTGACACGAGAGACTAATTGGATCAGGCAGTTAAAAGTCTCAACTATCCATCATATTTTTTTCCAGAATCTTCCTATGAGTGTACAGTTACATAGAAGCTTATTTCTAGGGAATTGTATGAAAGGATGGGATCTGTAAAATGAAGTGTCATCAAAGTTTCAGGAACAATAAACTTGCATAAGTATACTTGTATGTAGATTTTAAAACATTGCACAGCAAAATGCATTTTCAAACATAGATGTATTTGTACAGAGTTTTTAGTTTGTTTTTAGTTTACTCCGTCGCAGACAGACGCAGTATGTTGTCATTGTTTTAAAAAAAAGATTCATCATATACTCAGAAAACCCTTTCCCATTTACAAGCAAATTACATTTTAAACATTTTACATGTATTTTTTAATAAACACAAGAGAAAGAGAAGAACTAAAATGTCCATCATTAATCTTTCACAACTGGAAGAAACTAATCATATTCTCTGTGGACTCACGTGTCTCTTCAAACGTACCTGTAGTGTGAATCTGTTCCCACAAAGATCACAACTGTATGGCTTCTCTCTTGTGGATTCTCATGTGTGTCTTCAGCTGTCCCTGTTGTGTAAATCTTTTCCCACAAACATCACAACTGTATGGCTTCTCTCTTGTGTGGATTCTCATGTGCGTCTTCAAATTTCCCGTTACTGAAAATCTTTTCTCACAAACATCACAACTGAATGGCTTCTCTCTTGTGTGGACTCTTGTGTGTCTCTTCAGCGCTCCCTGTACTGAAAATCTGTTCCCACAAACATCACAACTGTATGGCTTCTCTCTTGTGTGGACTCTCATGTGTGCCTTCAGATTTCCCAGAACTGAAAATCTGTTCCCACAAACATCACAACTGTATGGCTTCTCTCTTGTGTGGACTCTCATGTGTGCCTTCAGATTTCCCTGCCCTGTAAATCTTCTCTCACAAACATCACAACTGTATGGCTTCTCTCTTGTGTGGACTCTCATGTGTGCCTTCAGATTTCCCTGTACTGTAAATCTTTTCTCACAAACATCACAACTGTATGGCTTCTCTCTTGTGTGGACTCTGATGTGTTTCTTCAGATTTCCCTGTACTGAAAATCTTTTCCCACAAACATCACAACTGAATGGTTTATCTCCTGTGTGGACTCTCATGTGCATCGTCAGATTTCCCCGTCCTGTAAATCTTTTCCCACAAACATCACAACTAAATGGTTTACCTCCTGTGTGGCCTCTCATGTGTCTCTTCAGAGTTCCATGTACTGTGAATCTTTTCCCACAAACATCACAACTAAATGGTCTCTTTCCTGTGAGAACTCTTGGCCATGATTCTTTCTTTTGCTTCACTCTAAAACATTTCTTGCTCACCAAACAGCTGGAGGGCATTTTCCCAAAATGACACACCATGTGTTTCTGCAGAAACCCCTTGTAGTAAAACCGTTTACTACACTTGAAGAAGCTGAAGGATGTGCTGGCAGTGTTACATCCCACATGACTTACAAGGGCTTCCTTATATTTCAGGGCATGTGCAGCAGACTCGGGCGCCCTGGTCTCCTTCCCAACAGTGTCCTCGTCTTCACTTTCAGGTCCAGAATATGGTTCTTGCCAATCCACATAACTGAAATCAGTCTCAGAAGATTCTGAAGCCTTTTCATCATCAGCATTTGGATGTGAATGACGATGTGCATTTAGGTTCCTGGCTGGTCCACAGTTCTCTCCGTCAGTTTCTGTTTTTATCGGAGTAGCTGAGCTGCCGGCTGGAGGCTCCGCCTCTCTGTTGACCTCCGCCTGGCTTTGATGAAGCTGTGAGGTCTGAGGTTTGTCATCTTCACGCTTCCCAGTAACAGCAGTGAATGGAAACTTGGTGATATCGGCCTCCTCCAGCACATTAAGCTGCTCTCCCTCTGGACGGGTCCAGAGATCCTCCTTTTCCTCTTTCATGTGGAGGGGATCCGGGTCCTCTGGGTCCTCCTGGTCCAGGTACTCAGGGGGGGCATCTGCTGTAATCGCCAACAGCTGCTGGACATCTGCAGGGAGCACATAATGGACGACTGTGACTTCAGACTGATATCAGCTTTCATTAGTGGAGACATTCAACGAGTTTGACTGAATGTACTGGATATGTGTTGCTCTTCATGTACAAACACAGAAATACATATACAAAACAATAACACAATGACATTGTTAAATCGTGCTTTTAATTTTTACTCGATTGCGTGTGATGAGCACACAGACACCGCTCAGCTGTTAATGCTTTTGCGGGGAGTTGACGATAACTTTTGCATTACGGAGGAGCTGCTGGATCTGAGGAGTCTCAAGTGCATAACAACGAGGAAGGACATGTTTGAAGCTGTGTCAGATTCACCACAGAGAAGTTCAAGCTTTCCTGTCTGATGTTGAAGCTGAATACGGGACCTACTCTCTCAGTCTGAGGTGCGCTGGCTGAGTCACACTGAACAAGAGCCTGCAAGGCAAAGAGCAAGTAGTAGCACAACTTCACGCCCACATGAATGCATTGTGTGTGACGCTCCGTCTCTTTGAGACACAACTACACAACTGCGCACTTTGCCACGCTGTCTGAAATCCAAGTAGCTTTTCCAGAGGTCAACCTTTCTGCTAAAATGGGGAAATATGTGTGTAGAAGCCATTATATGATTTGTGTTTTACCTGTCTGTTTGAGTCGTTATGTTTTGATGATGCAATGATGTCAGGGGGTGTCAACGTTATATATAGACGTCCCCTGAGTGCAGTGTTTTTGTTTAGAGAGCGGGAGGGAAACCTATTTTTAACCACATAAAGACAGCATTATTAGAATGCATTAGGATCACATTAAGATATCAACCTTTTGAAACTCATTTAGAGACAAAGCAGTTTTTTTCTGTTCAAGAGGCGTTTTCATTTATTTTTCTGTTATACAATAAAAGGATTTGAAGTGACACTACGAAAATGCGCGTTATTTTACCGACCGCTCCTACAATGTGTCTGTCATCACATCTCTCATGACAGAATTCAGTCAGTGCTTCCAAGATTATTACTTTTTTTGTAATGAAGCTCGACTCCCTTCCTTATGGATACAGAAGAAGTGAAAGAGAGTCTGCAATTAGAACTGATGAAAATGTAGTGTGATGATTCTCTGAAGAATCAGCATCAGCTTCTCTGATGCGACGCCACTCTAAAAGAATGAGTCTTTTCAGCTCAACATACCCATGTGAGCAAACATTTTCTCTGTTAACGCTGAACCAAAATGACCGACAGCCATGTCTGATGTTCTTCGCATCTCAACCACCAAACATATACATAGACACACATTAGAGATAGATAGATAGATAGATAGATAGATAGATAGATAGATAGATAGATAGATAGATAGATATATACACACACATACATACATACACACATATACACACACAATTTTCCTCATTTGATTAATTTTGCGATATACCTCACCTCTAGTGAGTGGCCGGGACTTTCGTATATTTTTGTTTGTGGCCCTCAGTGAATAATTTTTGGACACCCCTGCTTTAAAGAAAACACCCTGAGGTAATAGAACTACATTCTTTGGTCGAGCAACAGACTGTTTCTGGATCCTGAAGGAGAAACGGATAACTTGCCCCGTGCTGCTTTACTGTAACCCGCAGAATGAAGACTTCCAGGATTCTTCAAGGCGACATTTGTCGTTTTCTTCGCTGTCAGATGAGAATCAAGTAAGAGGCTTTTGTCTGGGCAGAGATAGGTCAGTGTGTTTGTAACCTTGTTTCTTTTGGTTTAAGTTTAATTGCACTATTTACCGTGTTATTGTGTTTTTTACGGACTGTCGAGTCCCGTTCAGTTCAGTGTAACATAACTGTTGTGCTTGTTGCTGCTGTAATAGTGTTGTTCCACGCTGCTGAGCTTTGTTGAGTTTTAATCCTTCACAACGAGTAAAGTTGGCAGATGTAGAGGTGTAGTACAGTAAAAAGTACAATATGTACCTCTAAGGTGTAGTACAGTAAAAAGTACAATATGTACCTCTAAGGTGTAGTACAGTAAAAAGTACAATATGTACCTCTGAGGTGTAGTACAGTAAAAAGTACAATATGTACCTCTGAGGTGTAGTACAGTAAAAAGTACAATATGTACCTCTGAGGTGTAGTACAGTAAAAAGTATGAACATTTATAAATACTGCAGTACAGTACCTGTAACTCTACCTCAGTACATACGAATACTTCAGTACAGTACCTGTAACTCTACCTCAGTACATGATGTGAATACTTCAGTACAGTACCTGTAACTCTACCTCAGTACATGATGTGAATACTTCAGTACAGTACCTGTAGCTCTACCTCAGTACATGACGTGAATACTTCAGTACTGTATCTGTAACTCTACCTCAGTACATGATGTGAATACTTCAGTACTGTACCTGTAACTCTACCTCAGTACATGATGTGAATACTTCAGTACTGTACCTGTAACTCTACCTCAGTACATGATGTGAATACTTCAGTACAGTACCTGTAGCTCTACCTCAGTACATGATGTGAATACTTCAGTACTGTACCTGTAACTCTACCTCAGTACATGATGTGAATACTTCAGTACTGTACCTGTAACTCTACCTCAGTACATGATGTGAATACTTCCTCCAGAACTGGTTTAAAGTGAAAAACAAACAAACAGAACCAACCTGCTCTTTCTATCCGGACTTCCGGGTTGAAAACAGCGTCCAGTCGTCTCCGTTGTCGCTCGTCCTTCTTATTTGATCTAGAAAGTTCCTCCTCGTTCTCTGCTGTCGTTCTTTCAAACAGCGTTTCAACTTTAGACATTTTCACACAACGACAGAAACGTTTCCTCCACACAAACTCCCTCACAAACCCCGTTTCCTCTCCATTAAGACGGGACCAGGTGTGTTGTTGAGTGCCGTCACGTTGCTAATGGAGGAGCATTTGGGTCAGCTGCACCTTGCGGGTTCACCTTCAAAATAAAAGCCCGTGGAAGATTGTGTTGCTGTAATGGCAGACTTCGTGCATAGAGCGCATTTTATCAAAAATAATATTTTATCATTGTCATCTTAAGTTAGTGGTTGTTCACTTGGGAATTAAAGCTTAAAAACTATATATTTTTCAGATCCAGCCATGGCCATGAACAGGTTTCTAGAAATACAGAGGTCCAAAAGCTGAGCTTTCTATAGTCTCGTTCGTTAGAGCTGCGCCTCGCCTGGAATCCAGAGAGAGCAGCGGCCGCAGCAGGAGGCGTTGACAAAAAACTGCAATCAAGTCGGACAGTTGTCAGCTGTCAGCTGTGTATACATATATATATGTATATATTTTTTGTTTGATAGTTATAAACAGGTAAAATAGCAATACAATCTAAAAAAATGTCTTTATTCTTGTTCTATAATTTCATAAATACAACAAACTATAGTTTTTTGTATATATAATATGACTATGTATAAAACTTCAGAAGCTGTGATATAAAAAAATTTTTGGTGGAAAAAGGTCAAAATGGCTCTTTGGATACGAAAGGTTGCTGACCCCTGCCTAAGGCTGTGTTTGAATGTTTTGTATGTTTCTTTTGTGCGTATGTGTGATAGAAGAGCATTCCACGAGTTCGCTGAATTAATAGAAAATGCAGATTTGCCTATAGCTTGACCTATGTGAAATGACACAATCACCTCTTGAAGCAGATCTAGTGTGTCTGCCACTTTGAGTGTGTTGGTTAATAAAATCACTAAGCGGAGGCGGAGCCATACCATGTACAATTTAAAAAACCAGTGAACCATCAGTGAATTTAATGAGATTCTCCCAACTCAAGATATGGTGTTTGATGAGAATATTGCAGTAAAGGTGACTTTTTTTTTAATCCAGTGTCTTTAGAGCTTGTTAATGGAGAATATGGATAGGTTTTAATGTCATGCTGCTGGCTTATGCCCAGCTGGTTAAGCAGTAGGTGAGTTGGGGGATAATCATTTCGGTAAAATACAGTTTCGCAGCCTGCATGGGTAGACAGTTTCTTATACTTCTAAAATTCACAGAACACAGAGTTTAGATCAAAGTTCAATTCACGTAGATTTATTCGTAACACACAGTTTACAAATAAAACGAGTTGCACCCGGTATCGTTAGACAACAGCTCCCATTCCCGTCTGTCTAACGCAACAAGCCCCGAACAAACAAACAGACACATTATTATATCAATTCAAACAGTTTGAGGTACCACCCCGCCTCCAACCCCCATGATTACATATTCCTTGTCACCCACTCTCCTCAGCATACTAGTCCAAGCCGGTGATTTAAGGAATGTGGCTGCTTGCTGACGTCTCTCCCCTTATCGTTGTTTTGGTCTGGGCTTCTCGGCTGACTGCTGAGCAGAACAAGGTCACTGTGACTGTCTACGCTCAATGTTCCCTTTGATATCTCGTGGGGCTGATGATATTAAATGATTTCTACAGGGGTACTTTACGCATTAACGATCTAAACACAATACTTAATATTACACATTATTATAAAACATTTTCCCTCCACATGACCATTACTGGAGCTTTGAGTTAAAGCTTCCACTGAGTTGTAAAAGTATGAATTGAAAGCTGTACAGATTACAACTTCATCTTGTGTAAGGCACACGTTCACATGTATTTTAAATTGCTTCCTTGAATTGCTGTTTGTCTGTTAACTTCATCAGATTATCCAATATCAATGTTGAATTACCCCCTGCTTCATCAATGATCCTGATAAAAAATAAATAGCTTTTGCTTTTCTAAGTTCTTTCGTGACCTGGTTTCACAACATTGTAAATTTCTGCCTATCATTTCCTAATTCAGACTTGAGGGCTAGTTTTAAAACATAGTCCTGTTTTTTCATTACATTCCAGATGTCACTATTTAACCATGTAAGTGTGTTCATTTGATTTTGTTGATTTTTTTTTTTTTTTTTAAGGGAACTGTTAATTATGCTCTGTATTGTGGGTAAGAAGATGTTGCTATCTTCCTCCACACTTGCACCCGTTAAACAGTTGCTCCAATCAATTCCCTGTGTAGCACCCTCAAATGTATTTTGATCACCTTTCGGTATTCTCAATTGATAAGCCTTTCCATTCCAATTTGATATCACTTGACCACCCAATCTGGCTACAATTAAGGTGTTCTTTAATGTAAAACATTACTCCTCCTTGACCACTAGGTCTATCTCTTCTAAACATATTGTATCCACGTACATTCAAAGCAACAGAGGGCGAGTTTATATGTAGCCACGTTTCTGAGAGGCATAGAAAGTCCAGGTTTGAGTCAACAAGAAGTCATTTTAGACAAGAGACTTTGAATATTCAAATGCCCCCCAAACAGTCCTTTAGGTCTTTAATGGATAACCCAGAGCACCCGGGCATGATTTACCAACTTTGAAAATTTTATGTTTTCGTAATATTCTGATAGCTGGATTCAGACCGCTTTGTTTCACTTTAGAGCGGCGCCAGTTATTCTGACCGGAATGTTCATGGGTCGGGAGCGGAAGTTATGGTGGAGACTAGAGGGAGAGTAGTAGGAGACCCACCAGGCCACCGGGGGGAGCTATTGCTGAATGTACTGAGGGGATGGGAGAGCTTGTGTGCACAGGCTACCAGGTGAGGAAATGCAGGTGGGGTAGTCAATGCGATGGTGAGGTCAGCATAGAGTAAAAAGTATTGTCCGATAGAGTGTGTGACCCTAAGCCATTTGGGTGGACGCCATCAGGGATGAAAAAGGCAGAACGTTTCCAGAAAAGATCCCACATGCACAACCACATCATGGGTACGTGGGTGTTTGGCCAGGATGCTGGGAAACTTTTCAAGTATGTCAGTTAGCTTTGTGCCCGGAAAACAAAAAGTAGCGCAGCTTTTCTCCTCACGTTCCTCACAATTGAGTCCCCAATGATAAGTGTGGTGGGAGAGGGCGCAATCAGAGGAGAAAATGTTGCCTGCGACGGTGGAGAAGATGCAGGAGGACGGACGGAGCTGGCGGCTGCAGCTCTCTGCGGTGCCGGTGTGAATTGAGGAATGGAGTGCAGGATTTTGTTGTGGGAGACGTTTTGCGTTGTGGATTTTGGAAGGACAGCGAGTCGCGGAAAGGCCGGAGAGCTGAAGGAGGCCCCTCAGGCAGAGGTGGGAAATCATGCTGGTCCAGAATATCATACCTGCTCACCAGCTGGATGTTACGGCAGGGAGGTGAAGGAGAGAGGGGGGGGGGGGGAAGCACCTCCCTCTCCTGCTGCGAGCACTGACCAGGGACCATGGCTCCTGATGGTGTGGAGTTGAGCTGACCAAGGATTCAAGCTGAGCCCCGCGATGTATCCAGGAATCCCCGTCAACGGTGACCGGAGGAGCGTCAGCAGCAGCCGGGCAGCAAGCAGCGACACCGGACTCAGGTGGCGATGCACTCCCAGCGGCCATGGCAGCAGGACAAGGAGCGGTGTGATCAGGCACTCGGGCACAGGTTGCGTTGTCTTGTGTAGATCCGAAGATGATGGTAGGTACCGGTATCAGATTTCCATACGGTATGAATTTTTCATATGCCGTCATACCGGTCGTGCATGCCGTAACGACTGCTATCGCTCTTCAGCAGGCAGCAATTACAAACAAACTACAGGAGTTTTGTTGCCTTATATGGTAATATTACATGAAATATCCTATTACACAGGATAGGTTGTACAGGAAATATCATACATTATAGCATCTTATGCAGGTTTTATGTACATAAGTATACTTTTAGAATTTTCATATTTTTCCTACGATCATTCAACAATTGGCAGAACTTTTCAACTGTTTGAGAGCCACCATGAAACAATTAGAACAGATCACTGTTTTATTACAACTATTACAATCGTAGTAAATCAAAGAGAAAGTTCAGTCAACAAAAGGTAAAATATTCATATGCTAAAACAAAGGACAGAACCCCTATATCTCAGAGATGAGATCAGTAGAGGATGATGTTGAAGAAGAAAGAAGGATGGAGATAATTAACCACAATTCAGTCATTCTTCAGTTATAGAGCACAACTGCAGTTTCTACAGTAAATCTAAATTAAGGAAGTAATGAGTTTAAACTGGAGAGAAAATGTTGCTGAAGAGAAAGAAGGTTAAATATTTCCCTCAGTTTCATCACCAATGATAATTCAGCTCAACCCATAGTGCTGTATAGGGGACATGGACTACTTTGACAAGTTAAAACAATTATAATTAATATATACATGACAATACATAACACATGAGCCAATAACATAGAAACAAAATACCAACATAATTTAAATTGATGTGTAGCTTCATCTTTGCTGAATAAACTTGTTTTGCAATCTGTATCAGCCTTTTTAAGTGTTTAACTGTCCCATTTATTTCTGATACTCTCATTAATACACTTGTGACTTGATAAATAACAGAGACGGTAGTATCTTGTTGAGCAAACTCCACAACTAATTTGTTTCTCTAGTGTGGACTTTTAAATGTTGTTTCAGGTTTCCCTTTTGTGAAAATGTTTTACTACACACGGAACAACTAAATGGTTTCACTCCTGTGTGGACAATCATGTGAGAGTTTAGGTTTCCCTTATGTGAAAATGTTTTACTACACACAGAACAACTAAATGGTTTCTCTGTGTGGATAGTCATGTGATAGTTCAGGCTTCCCTTATGGGGAAACGTTTTACTACACACGGAACAACTAAATGGTTTCTCTCCTGTGTGGACAGTCATGTGATAGTTCAGATTTCCCTTTTTTGAAAATGTTTTACCACAAATTGAACAACTAACTGGCTTCACTCCTGTGTGGATAGCCATGTGATACTTCAGGTTTCCCTTAAGTGGAAATGCTTTACTACACACAGAACAACTGAATGGTTTCTCTCCTGTGTGGACAGTCATGTGATAGTTCAGATTTCCCTTTTTTGAAAATGTTTTACCACAAATTGAACAACTAAATGGCTTCACTCCTGTGTGGATAGTCATGTGATAGTTCAGGCTTCCCTTATGTGGAAATGTTTTACTACACACGGGACAACTAAATGGTTTCTCCCCTGTGTGGATAGTCATATGATAGTTCAGGTTTCCCTTTTTTGAAAAGGTTTTACTACACACGGAACAACTAAATGGTTTCTCCCCTGCGTGGCTAATCATGTGATAGTTCCGGTTTACCTTTTTTGAAAATGTTCTACTACACACGGAACAACTAAATGGTTTCACTCTTTTTTTGGATCTAGTGTGTCTCTCCAGATGTACCTTGTGGTCAGAGCGTCCAGCACATTCAGGCGAGCTGATTGATGTATTTCCAGTACTACAGTTCACATCACTTACAGGTACTTCATTGTTTTGGAGAGGGTTTAAATCTGACTGAGGTTCCTGAGTCTCCGTCCAATCTCTACTGTCATCAGTCTCAGGTTCAGACAAGTCTTCAGTCTCATCAGTAACTGGTTCTGATCCTCCACAATCCGCTCCATCAGCTTCTGTTTCTATCTGTTCAATTTGTCTTTGATGAAGCTGTGAGGAATGAGCTTCTTCTTCGTCATCATCTTCACTCTTTACAGGAGTGAATGATAACTTGATATCAGCCTCCTCCAGCCCTTGAAGCTGCTCTCCCCTCTGATTGGTCCAGAGTTCCTCCTGTTCCTCTTTAATGTGTGGGGGCTCTGGGTCCTCCTGTTCCTCTTTAATGTGTGGGGGCTCTGGGTCCTCCTGTTCCTCTTTAATGTGTGGGGGCTCTGGGTCCTCCTGTTCCTCTTTAATGTGTGGGGGCTCTGGGTCCACCTGTTCCTCTTTAATGTGTGGGGGCTCTGGGTCCTCCTGGTCCAGACTGGAGCTCCAGTCCTGCTGCTCAGAGAGGACTTCTTCTTTAACCACCAACAGCTGCTGGACGTCTGTGGAGAATCATAAAATGCATTCATACGTCTGAGAAATCTTATATTACTTACTTATATTCTTACTATTATTGTCAAGTCAAACAATGATTTTTATTTTGTAGAAAAATATACAAAAAGACAAAAGATGAAACATATGTTTAAATTAAATAAACAAAGCCATTAGTAAAATAGTTAGTATACAGACAATCTGACACTCAGAGAGGAAACAGGGCGGATCTACGAATCTTTGGGTGGTAGACTCAAAGAGAAGTTCCGGATTCAGTAAGTTATAATAAAACAAATTTAATAAAAAGTAAATGGTGATACAGTGTATACAAGGGTGCACAAATCACAGCATTCACAGACCGCACATTCAAAATGCACCACGATCAGTGTAATACTTTTGCTATTATAGATCAGACTGCGAAGATGGCGCCGCAGATGGCTGCCTCGGTGTGTTGGTGCTCACTGTTTCTTGTTGTTTTTGTGTTAAAAGCTGCTTTCTGCTGCGATTCCCGGAGCTCTTTCACCAGAGATCAGCTCATGAACATCAGGGGAACAACTCCAGCAGACTTATTTCCAACTTTTTTAACTTCTGTGGAACTACTGGACATTATTGTGAAAGGTGCGCTCACCTTGGCTCACGCAGTGAGACGCCGCAGGAGAGGAAAACGTGCCGGCGCGCTCGTCCGTCTCCGTAAACGGGGATCTCGTACAGCGCTGCCGGGAATATTTCTCTCCAACGTCCGCTCACTGTGCAACAAACTGGACGAACTCCAGCTTCTTGTAGGGAGAGACAGAGACTTTTCTTCCTCCTCCGTTCTATGCTTCACGGAGACCTGGCTCAGTGGATCGATACCAAAATCCGCGCTCCAGCTGGCTGGCTTCCAGCTGTTCAGAGCGGACCGCGACAAGGAGCTCTCCGGCAAGACGAAGGGCGGAGGAATCTGTTTCTACTTCAACAGCGGCTGGTGTAACGACGCAACAGTGATTCTACAGTACTGTTCGCCGGACCTTGAATCTCTCATCATCCACCTCAAACCCTTCTACTCCCCCCGTGAGTTCGCTTCATTCATCCTGGTCGGTGTTTACATGCCGCCGCAGGCCAATGCGCAGGACGCACAGCGGACACTCGGCGAGCAGATACGGTGTGTGGAGCGGACCTACCCGGACTCCTTAGTTATTGTCCTTGGGGACTTTAACAAAGGTAAACTCAGCCACGAACTCCCTAAATACAGACAGTTTATTAAATGCCCTACTAGAGAGAAGAGCATTCTGGACCACTGCTACACCACAATCAGTGGGGCTCATCATGCCGTTCCACGCGCTGCACTGGGAAACTCTGACCACGCCATGGTTCACCTGATTCCCTCATACAGGCAGAAACTAAAGCTCTGCAAACCTGTGGTGAGGAAATTCAAGAAGTGGACCAGCGAGGCTCTGGAGGATCTCCGGGCGTGCCTGGATTGTACCGACTGGGATGTATTCAGGACTGCTACTAACAGTCTGGATGAGTACACAGAGGCTGTAACTTCATACATCAGCTTCTGTGAGGACAGCTGTGTTCCAACCAGCTTCAGGGTGAGTTATAACAATGACAAACCCTGGTTCACAGCGGAACTCAGGAAGCTACGGCTGCAAAAGGACCAGGCATTCAGGAGTGGGGACAAGGACTTGTATACAGAGTCAAAATACAGGTTTAGCAAGGCGGTGAGAGATGCTAAACGACTGTACTCTGAGAAACTGCAACAACAGCTATCAGCAAGTGACTCTGCTTCTGTCTGGAGAGTGCTCAGGCAGATTACCAGCTACAAGCCGAAAACCCCCCACGCCATGAACGACCTCCGCCTGGCAGACGAGCTGAACAAGTTCTACTGTCGCTTTGATAGATAATGGAGCAGTCCTGACGCCATCCCCCACAGGCCCATCAGCCAGCCACAAACCATCAGCCCACCCTCACCCAGTCCATCAGGGGCTCACGCCTTTCTACCACCGCCCTCCCCAGTGACGACCCTCACTATTCTGGAGAGGGACGTCAACAGACTGTTTAAAAAACAAAACCCCCGCAAAGCAGCGGGCCCGGACTCAGTCTCCCCCTCCACCCTGAAGCACTGCGCTGATCAGCTGTCTCCGGTGTTCACAGGGATCTTCAACACCTCCCTGGAGACATGTCACGTTCCAGCCTGCTTCAAGGCCTCCACCATCATCCCCGTCCCCAAGAAACCCAGGATCACAGGACTCAATGACTACAGGCCCGTCGCCCTGACCTCTGTGGTCATGAAGTTGAGCGCCTGGTCCTGTCCCACCTCAAAACCCTGACTGACCCACTCCTGGACCCTCTGCAGTTCGCCTACAGGGCCAACAGGTCTGTAGACGATGCAGTCAACATGGCCCTCCACCACATCCTCCAGCATCTGGACTCCCCAGGAACCTACGCCAGGATCCTGTTCGTGGACTTCAGCTCTGCCTTCAACACCATCATCCCGTCTCTGCTGCAGGACAAGCTCTCCCAGCTGCACGTGCCCGACTCCACCTGCAGGTGGATTACAGACTTCCTGACTGACAGGAAGCAGCACGTGAAGCTGGGGAAACACGTCTCAGGCTCTCAGGCAAGAAAGATCGCAGCTGACCCCTCTCACCCTGGACACAACCTGTTCGTGTCCCTCCCCTCTGGCAGGAGGCTGAGGTCCATCAGGACTAAGACCTCACGCCACACTAACAGTTTCTTCCCGTCGGCAGTCGGGCTCATCAATGGAGCCTGGGTTCCCCACTGACTGACTATCACAGGACTATTCTCGGACCATTTATTTTTATTCTTTATTCCTTTCTCTCCTCTTACCGGTCACTCCACTGCACAATTCATATTTAAACACTTATGCCACATACACTTAACTTTAACTTAAACACACACGTCACTTTAACATACACTTACATTAATGTTATCTGTTGTCTGAGCACTTTATCTTTATCTGATTTAGGCATCATTGCACTGTTGCTGTCGTTGATTGTTGTTTGTCTCGTCTAATGTCTAATGTATGCATAGTATGTATGCATATTGGCATAGTCTTCAACCAATCAGATCTTTAGTTTGACAAGCCGGGCGTATTATTTGATGTGCCAAGGCCTGCAAAGTGGCCTGGAAGTACGTCAGCATTAACATGCACTGTGATTGGTCAGTGGGCCAGCGTGACTTTAGTCAACAAAAAGTTACCTAGCTGCTAGCAAAACTCAGTAGGAGCAAGAAGAATTCAGGCTGAAACATAACAGAAGTTAGGGCATTTTTGTGCTTACAAAAATTTCAAAAATAAACCTGAGCAAAACAAACCGTCGATTACTCCTTGTGGCCCTAACTATCGGCAAGAAAACTATCAAGAACTGGAAATCAAGGAATAACATACATATTACACACTGGAGAAACTTAATGATAGAATATATTTCAATGGAAAATCTAACCTCCTTCATAATTTACAATACAACAGAACACCACTCCAACTGGTTTATCGTTCACTATGTTTTTACAAACATGACACCACCCATTCTATTAATATTAACATTTGTGTTGTCGTTTTTGGACTGAAATCTATACTTTGTTTTTTATTATTTCACCTCCGAAAAAGGCAGGCAGGCGCGCACACACAAACACACACACACACACACATTTTGCTTGCTTGTATTTCACTGTTTTGTTGGGGTGGGAAAAAAAATAATATCGATACAGCATAGTATCGCGATATTTTGCCTAGTGATATTGTATCGATACACGGAAGCCAAGTATCGATCTTTTATTTAATCCTAGAATAATAAAATCAATTGTTTTTTCAGTCCACTAGATGGTGCTGTGTTGTTGTCTGGTGAGTCATCAGAAAAATTATTATATGGGGAAATTATTCTCTGCATTTTACCCATCCTTAGTAATTAAGGGGCAGTGTGCTGCTGTGAAGCTCAGTGCTTCAGGGTCTGGCTCAAGGACACTTCAACATGAGACTATGGGGAGACCAGGGATCGAGTCCTGTTTCTGATCATCATCTTTGGAGTCAATTATTTTATCACATTACAATAAAACAGTATCAAGTCAACACTTCTAGGTTAAACTGAGTTGTGTGGCGCTTCATAAACTGTTTTCTGCATATTCTGATGATCAGATTATAATCTGCATACAAACCATACAACATAAAGGGATATGAGACATTAGGCTCGTTCGAGATGAGCCAGTTCTGCGCAGAATCGATCGGCGGCGATCGGCGCGCAATGCATGCCGGTTAGATTTGTGTCCGACTTGCTCCTGACTTGCTCTGACGTCATGCACACGTGGTCAACAATACTCTCACGAGACCAAGCCGGCTGTCGATTTCAGAGTCAGTCGCCGCAGTTGCTCTCAAACGACTGCTTGGCCCAGTGCATGATGGGAAACGCCTGGCTCTCGCCACATCAGAGAGCTGATTGGCTCTTAGATCAGACAGCAAACACCACGTGTTGTAGAAAATCCTTATTTTATGTGTAGTTGTAATACTTAACCCTTGATTATTAACTATTCGTCTCATGTTTAATCTAAAAACACATCTTGTGTGGTTGATAATACAAAATCGTATTTTCATAACACATCGCAGCTCTAACGAACGAGCCTATTGTTAGTGGGATAACGTATTTAATTCAGCATGTTTGAAACTGAAATCTGCTGGCTGACTGTTGTACATGACTTGATTGTAAACCTACAACACCACCCGCTGTGCCTATTATGGTGTAGTGGTAATGACCTCTGATGTTTTTCCACCCAATGATACGAGTTTGAATCCCGTAAATGTAATGTATGTGTGTATATATATATATATATATATATATATATATATATATATATATATTAATTTTTTTCCTGCACTACAGAGTTAATTTACGTGACATATTTGCACAAAACAGACTCCAAAGTCCTTTTAAAAAGGAAGGGCAATTTGCTGACTTTACGTTTCAACACAAACAACAAGCGACGGACTCTTTCCTTGAAAAGACTCAACAACGTCAAGTCCGGTATGTTTTGACCAGAGACTTTATACGAGAAGGCTTGACATTGAACTGCAGAATTAAACAATACGGCATTCACGAGGACAGCTACTGTTCTCTCGCTATTCTCAACATCTGCTTTAACGACGACAACAGTAGACGCTTTCGGCCTAAAGTCGCCAGATAACAGGGCCGCCTCTTAATCCGTAACAACGGCTCGCGAGGCTTCGAACGTCACCAAATACGTCATCAACACACGCCTCGATACGCACTTCACAAAACTCTTCCTGGTTACTCGACACGGAAGGACACATCACTACCTAATAGAACAAAGACCACCAACCTGCTCTGTGTATCCGGACTTCCGAATTGAGAACAGCGTCCAGTCGTCTCCGTTGTCGCTCGTTCTCCTCTTGTGATCTAGAAAGTTCCTCCTCGTTCTCTGCTGTCGTTCTTTCAAACAGCGTTTCGACTTTAGACATGTTCACACAACGACAGAAACGTTTCCTCCACACAAACTCCCTCACACACCCCGTTTCATCTGCATCAAACTGGGACGAGCTGTGCTGAGGGCCGGCCCCGTCGGTCTGTTTCCAGCATGCTAAGCTAACTTCAATATCTTTGTAGGCTACCGGGAGATGAGTCAGAGAAACAACACACTTTATCAACGCAACAACGAGACGCTGCTCTCTCTACTCATGGTAGCCGCCATGTTGCTAATGGAGGAGCACCTGGGTCAGCTGCAGCTTGTGGAGTCACCTTCAAAATAAAAGCTGGTGGCTTTAATGGTAGACTTGCGCCTTTTATCAAAATAATGTCATCATTGTCATTTTAAGTTGGTGGTTGTTCACTTGGGAAATAATGCTTAAAAACTATTTCCCAACACACATCCAACCATGGCCATGAACAGGTTTCTAGAAATACCCCATTCAGAGTGTATCATGTTCTTGATCTAAGTATGTGCTTTTTAAATAATAAGTAAATACATTTAAAAAAAGTAGATTTAAATTAAATATACAACGAAATAAAAGTTATATACAAAATATAAATAAAAGTTCTACAGTTGATATTTTTAATTGGAGTAACTTGAGGTACTCCTGCCGTCTATTGATTTTATAATTAAGTTCAAAATGATTTCTTCCGAGATGTGTTTCAGACACATCTGAATATTGGATTCATAACATCCAGGAATGAAAAACCTGGAAACCCGTTTTTCTTTGTTTTTAATCCCATTGGAAACAGTTTCAACACTCTCCCTCGGGTGAGAATAAAACTTCCATCCAACCATCCATCCATTTTCAGCCGCTTATCCGGGGTCGGGTCGCGGTGGCAGCCGGCCCAGCAGGCCGACCCAGACTTCCCTCTCACCCGCAACACTTAGCTCATTCTGGAGGATCCCAAGGAGTTCCAAGGCCAGCCGGGAGATATAATCCCTCCAGCGTGTCCTCGGTCTTTCCCGGGTCTCCTACCAGTTGGACGTGCCTGGAAAACCTCTAATGGGAGGCGTCCAGGAGGCATCCTGACTAGATGCCCGGACCACCTCAGCTGACTCCTTTCGACACGAAGGAGTAGCAGCTCAACTCCAAGCTCCCTCCTGATGTCCGAGCTCTTTACCCTATTCTCTAAGGCTGAGCTCGGCCTACGGAGGAAACTCATTTCGGCCGCTTGTACCCAAGAGAATAAAGCTTCAAAATTTGCAATCAAAACGGAACCAGTATAAATACAAAGTAACCAACTATCATATTCATTATTTATTAATCTGTATCTTTTTTTTTCGAGAGCTTTCTACAGTCTATAACATGTCCCTCCCAGTTATTCAAAGTCCAAGATTATAGCTTTAAATGTCTCGTTTTGACCAAAATCCAAAACATACTTTGATTAATATGATATTAAAATAGAGAAAAGCAGGAAATCTCAAATCAAGTCATCTGATCTGTCAAAGAGGTTTTAAAGGTATGAATAATTCCCACGCTCTCTAACTGGAGGAGCAGCTACCAGGAAACACTGCACCCTTTCATCACGAACGAGGAAACGTTTTGAATGACTAGATTCCAGGGGACCCGGAACTTGCTACCTAGTCACACAGACTGGGAGAAAGCAGCTTCACATCAGTACAACTATGCATCTACAAGAGGAGAAGAAGAGAATGAATGTTATGTGTGTATGTGCACGGCACTGCAGAGGTTAAATATTTCTTGGGTAGTGGCATTGACAAGGAATAATGGTGTGGAAGGAAAATGGTATGCAACAATGGTTTCCTGCTAGGAGCAAACAGGTTTGGTAAATCCATTTGTGGCCAAGTTTCAATTCAAAACGCTCATCTGGTCAAATAAACACTGGGTTAATTTACCATTTTGTGTTTTCACCACTTATTGTTTCATATGTAATACAATTAAAAGTATGATACACAGCAGTGCATCCAAATTAGTCACAGCAATCTAAAATCATAGGACATAGGAGTTTTTGTATTTCTGCAGTCCGAAGTACAGGCGTGAGGTTTCTGCGTGTGTTTTACCTGTTGCAGCCTGATTTGTGCATCAGCATCAACAATGTGTGTAGACAACGGGGTCCGGGCCCACCCTGAGTCAGAGACCAGCCAATCAGAACGCCTGCTTCGTAATACTTCCCATCTTCAAGCGCTTTGAGATCGTAGGTGAAGAACAGACGCCCCGGATGACCCTCAAACACAGAACTTTGCTGCAGCTCCAGCAAAGTCAATCTGTGTGAGAAGAGGTTTAAAAAAAGTCAGGGAACGAACATGCAATTCCTCTCAAAAACAACATATTAGTGCTAAAGATGAATCAATTAGTTAAACAGAAAATTACTTGGAAATATTGTATTATCACATCAGTAATGAATAGGACAATGTGTTGCACCCCTTTGCTTTTTGTCATTGTAAATAATAAGACTTTGTGCAATGGAACTAACAGGAGATTTAAATCCATTCCCCGAACAGCAGCAAAGTCTCCCGTCTCAGACTCCTTGGACAAGGGACGAACCTGAATGAAAGAGTCAAACGCCCCTGTGTCCCTCAAAATAGTCACTGGCACCATTTCTTTCCAATAAATTTGATCTCAAAATGGCCTTCACTCTCTCTTTTAAATGTTTATTGTCAATGTTATAATATTGATACGGCCGGCCGAATCTCTAAGATGAGGCATTCCACACGATTCCCGATCAGGCCGCACGTTTTCATGTATTTTGAACACATGCATCTGGGAAAGTGTGATTTTTCACAATTTATATTTATTATTGTTCTAAAATAAAAATCTGCAGGTTAATTGATAAATACATGTTTGTTCTTTGTTTGTTACAGCCTTACACTTTTTGAGACGTTAATCATTTTGCAAGCACTTTTCTTCCTAAACGTCAGAGGATAAAAGATGCATCTTTCAGTTGATGAGATATGAGGCCATGATATATTTCATAAATTATATATAAAAAAGAAATATACACCCAGATTAACAAAATAGTTTATAAATGGAGAGAGGCAGTGCCACCATCTGGACGATTGAGGGCATATTTGTGATCATTGGTCTACGATGTACCAACTCTATTGGAATTTGCGCAAATATTTCTGAAGTAGACGCTTAATAAAAATACAATATTATTGTTATTATTATTATAATTATTAACAATAATAGCAACAATTAATATACAAATCATGACCCACTACAAACTGATTAGTTTGCTAAATAAAGCTAAATAATCTATAAAACAACTGGGTTGTTAGTTTAATGCAGCATGGTGTCAGGTCACTGGATGGTGTTAGTGATTTAGTTTGTAGTGTGCACGATCTTCTAAATATCTGTGTCTGTGACATAACTGGTTGTTCAGGTTATATGAACGTGGCCTCTATCACAAATGCCTTGTCACTGCCTCCTCAGCTGAGGGAGGAGTAGTTCACAAACTAAGAGCAACATGCAAAAACAGACAAAGTATCGTCTATTCTTGAGTAGTGAGGAGGAACATCAATCATCATGGAAAGACACATCCTTTGTTGGATATTTTTGTTTGGATATTTCCATACATCCTCTGCACAAAGTAACTATATCAATTATATTTATTAATAATATGTTTGATTGTTATTCTACTTTATAATATGCCTTCTTGTATCAGAGTAGACTTGATACATCAGAAGTGTTAAGTACTCAAAAGATTAAGGATTTATTTCCTTCTTTGTCTTCCATTTCACATTCTATAAAATCAACATGTCAACACGTTGATGCCAACTGTTTTATCATTCTTATTTGATTTTTTACTGTTTATTATATTTTATTCTGATAAAGTACTTTTTGAGTCATGTTCTATAAGACAGTGGTTCTCAACTGGTCTGGCTCCGGGACCCACCATCACCCAAATCGAGGAACATTATCAACTTCTCAAATGTATTTAATGAAAAGATGGTGCAGTTTGAACCTGAGATAGTAGAGAATATGTATGCCAACACAAAAACAAGTTTAATTTGAATTAAAAACCCCAAAGTGCATCTTCAGGACACGAGGTATTACAACATACATAACAATTCAGAATCTTCAGCCATTTTTAAACAGACTCACCAGCTTTCATGCACAAACAAAAAAGTCCAACAACTAAGAAGTAGTTTAAAACAAACTCAAATGACCTAACTTTAACTGAGAATACACACTCACTGAAGCTATGACAAATACTTTACTATGGAACAAGTCACTGTCTTGAGGATTCAAAAGGATTCATAGATACAAAATTAACCTTTCTTGTAATTATGTCATCAGTAGGTAAATACTGAAAAACATTGTGCTGTACAGACCTCACAACCGTCAATTTTTTTCCTGTCATGCAGGCAGCGCCATCAGTTGTGAATTTTATATTCAGTAGGCTGTTTAATTCAATTATCCTAAAAACCCAGAGTCTCCCCCATATCAGGATGGTTTGACCCAACCTGGCACACGCTGCTGAAACATGCAAGGACAAGTGCAAAACAATGTCATAGACCCCTGCAGCAAGCGCACTTCATGTTCTCCTGCGGGCTTAAAAATAATAATAACTAGAAAATTTTACAAGAAATTTTGAAAGTGTGGCTACTACTGCCGTAAGACGTCGCAATATATATACATTACCGGTAGTGAGATGTGTTATTGAGGTACACACACATATATATATATATATATATATATATATATATATATATATATATATATATATATATATATATATATATATATATATAACATTAGCTATGAGGGCTTGATGGTTTAAATATGAATAGGACAGCACTTTGCTGCAACATATCACGTGATTACATATGAATACCAGCCCCTATTGTCCTTGATCTCTAAAGAATCAATAACTCCTTGACTTAAAAATATATATATATATTATTTATTTTTTGCATAAATATGGTCAAAAGTCAAGAGTCTGAGTGCACGCGACATGCACGTGCGCGGCCTTTCATGCGTGTACGTATATATATATATATATATATATATATATATATATATATATATATATATATATATATATATATATATATATATATATGCCAACATTAGCTGTGAGGGCTTGATGGTGTAAATATGAATGGGACAGCACTTTGCTGCAACATATCACGTGATTACATAACAAAATATTGTGTACAATTGTGTATTTATTTTCTATTTAATACAATAATCCTCATTTGAGCTTTATGTTAAGATACACTTAAATCATGGGGCTTTTATGTTGAAAGGGAAGACAGAAAGACAGACAGGTAGACAGACAGTTCCTCCTGCGTGTGTGTGCCCGCATGTCACCGATTGCCATGGTGACTGCCTTGATTGGCTATATATATATATATATATATATATATATATAATGTACCTCAATAACACATCTCACTACCGGTAATGTATATATATTGCGATGTCTTACGGCAGTAGTAGCCACACTTTAAAAATTTCTTGTGAAATTTTCTAGTTTGTTGTTAGAATTTGTAAAATTCTAATAATAAAAATTCTAATAATACATTATAAACATGCAAACGAGTTTGACTGAATATTATTCAAATACAAGAATATGTTTATGGTTCTGATTCATTTCCAAGATGACATTTACTGCCTGAATGATCTTCTTTACTTAAGCAATAAGGCACGAGAGGCAGTACTGTGTCGTGCAATAATGTACTGTTCAAGGGAGTTGTTAGGCCCGACGCGCAAGGTACTGTATAATGTACAGAACCTTGAACTGTACATTATTGTAGACACAGTACTGCCTCAAGTACCTTATTGCTTTTATAATACGGGTACCTGCAACTTTATAAATAGTAATAGTAAGCTCCCTTTCAGCACAAAATAGTTGTAGCATTTCAGCGAAAGAGAAAATAGTCCCGGGACGCACGGGACGCACATATGGGACTATACAACTGACTGCCTGGTCAGTGACCAGACCGGTTGGAAGCAGGTGGAGGATGACACGCAGCCACCGATGTAAAGAAGTGCTCTCGCTGCTTCTGTCCGTCTTTTCTCCGTCATTTTTCTCCTCCATGATGTTTAGAGAACTTTCCTCGCGTCGGGAAATTACCAACATAATTATCTCTCACTAGAAATTAACATGATTTTGTGGTCAAACCCTTTTCATTCCTCATCTCATTTTAGGGAGGAAGTGACGTGTGTGTTGTCGTTCGTTATGCGAGTGTGGGGGATGCTACGTGAGCTTGTTAGCTGTTCCGTTTGAGCTAACGTTACTGTTAGCGAAGAGCCCCGTTGCAATACTGTGAACACTCAAGCAATACACCTGCAAGTTAAGGAAACGTCTGCGGGTCGTTACCGCGGACGTTACAATATCAAAGTTTACACGAACATGTTTGGTAACTGTCAAGCTTGAAATGACAACTAACGGTCACGCAATTTAAATCTACCTGTTATTTTGAGTGAGCACTGATATGCAACGCTCTAAATGTAAACAGGCTGTACAGTACTTCATGGCTGATGAAACTACACCTTGTGACTCACTCTCAACCAATCAGAATGCTTGATTTGATCTACCCGTAATATAATGGTCGGTACTCAACAGTAAAGGTGGAAGTTTCAACTAAAACACAAGGTTCTTCTTGTGAATATATTTTGTCCGAATACATCCATTTGATGACAGTTGTACAAACAGAAAACCAATCTCATGATCCATTCCTTACAAGTTAAACAGAACCTGATGTATTGAAATACTGAGCTGATTGTTTTAATGACGTTATTGAATTACTCATACTGAATAATTAACCACAATTGCAGCAACAACTTTAGCCCAAACCACAACCGCGATGACACCTGGAGGAACGACAACACCTGGAGCAACAACGACGTCAACAACGACAGCTGCCCCCACTACAACGACAGCTGCCCCAACTACAACGACAGCTGCGCCCACTACAACGACAGCTGCCCCAACTACAACGACAGTTGCCCCCACGACAACGACAGCTGCCCCCACTACGACAGCTGCGCCCACTACGACAGCTGCCCCAACTACAACGACAGCTGCCCCCACGACAACAACAGCTGCCCCCACTACAACGACAGCTGCGCCCACAACGACAGCTGCGCCCACAACGACAGCTGCCCCCACTACGACAGCTGCGCCCACTACGACAGCTGCCCCCACGACAACGACAGCTGCCCCCACGACAACGACAGCTGCCCCCACTACTACGACAGCTGCGCCCACTACGACAGCTGCCCCAACTACAACGACAGCTGCCCCAACTACAACGACAGCTGCCCCCACGACAACGACAGTTGCCCCCACGACAACGACAGCTGCCCCAACTACTACGACAGCTGCGCCCACTACGACAGCTGCCCCCACTACAACGACAGCTGCCCCCACAACAACGACAGCTGCCCCCACGACAACGACAGCTGCCCCCACGACAACGACAGCTGCCCCAACGACAACGACAGCTGCCCCAACTACAACGACAGCTGCCCCCACGACAACGACAGCTGCCCCAACGACAACGACAGCTGCCCCAACTACAACGACAGCTGCCCCCACGACAACGACAGCTGCCCCCACCACAACGACAGCTGCCCCCACGACAACGACAGCTGCCCCAACGACAACGACAGCTGCCGCCACTACAACGACAGCTGCCCCAACTACAACGACAGCTGCCCCCACGACAACGACAGCTGCCCCAACGACAACGACAGCTGCCCCAACTACAACGACAGCTGCCCCCACGACAACGACAGCTGCCCCCACTACAACGACAGCTGCCCCCACGACAACGACAGCTGCCCCCACTACAACGACAGCTGCCCCAACTACAACGACAGCTGCGCCCACTACGACAGCTGCCCCCACTACAACGACAGCTGCCCCCACAACGACAACAGCTGCCCCAACTACAACGACAGCTGGCCCCACGACAACGACAGGTTCCCCAACGACAACGACAGATGCCCCCACAACAACGACAGCTGCCCCCACGACAACGACAGATGCACCCACAACAACGACAGCTGCCCCCACTACGACAACAGCTGCCCCAACTACAACGACAGCTGCCCCAACTACAACGACAGCTGCCCCCACGACAACGACAGTTGCCCCCACGACAACGACAGCTGCCCCCACTACAACGACAGCTGCCCCCACAACGACAACAGCTGCCCCAACTACTACGACAGCTGCCCCAACTACAACGACAGCTGCCCCCACGACAACGACAGTTGCCCCCACGACAACGACAGCTGCCCCCACTACAACGACAGCTGCCCCAACTACTACGACAGCTGCGCCCACTACGACAGCTGCCCCCACTACAACGACAGCTGCCCCCACAACAACGACAGCTGCCCCCACGACAACGACAGCTGCCCCCACTACAACGACAGCTGCCCCCACGACAACGACAGCTGCCCCAACGACAACGACAGCTGCCCCAACTACAACGACAGCTGCCCCCACGACAACGACAGCTGCCCCCACTACAACGACAGCTGCCCCCACGACAACGACAGCTGCCCCCACTACAACGACAGCTGCCCCAACTACAACGACAGCTGCGCCCACTACGACAGCTGCCCCCACTACAACGACAGCTGCCCCCACAACGACAACAGCTGCCCCAACTACAACGACAGCTGCCCCCACTACAACGACAGCTGCCCCGACTACAACGACAGCTGCGCCCACTACGACAGCTGCCCCCACTACAACGACAGCTGCCCCCACAACGACAACAGCTGCCCCAACTACAACGACAGCTGGCCCCACGACAACGACAGGTTCCCCAACGACAACGACAGATGCCCCCACAACAACGACAGCTGCCCCCACGACAACGACAGATGCACCCACAACAACGACAGCTGCCCCCACTACGACAACAGCTGCCCCAACTACAACGACAGCTGCCCCAACTACAACGACAGCTGCCCCCACGACAACGACAGTTGCCCCCACGACAACGACAGCTGCCCCCACTACAACGACAGCTGCCCCCACAACGACAACAGCTGCCCCAACTACAACGACAGTTGCCCCCACGACAACGACAGCTGCCCCAACTACAACGACAGCTGGCCCCACGACAACGACAGGTTCCCCCACGACAACGACAGATGCCCCCACAACAACGACAGCTGCCCCCACGACAATGACAGATGCACCCACAACAACGACAGCTGCCCCCACTACGACAACAGCTGCCCCAACTACAACGACAGCTGCCCCCACGACAACGACAGCTGCCCCCACTACAACGACAGCTGCCCCCACTACAACGACAGCTGCCCCAACTACAACGACAGTTGCCCCCACGACAACGACAGCTGCCCCCACGACAACGACAGCTGCCCCCACTACAACGACAGCTGCCCCAACGACAACGACAGCTGCCCCAACTACAACGACAGCTGCCCCCACGACAACGACAGTTGCCCCCACGACAACGACAGCTGCCCCCACGACAACGACAGCTGCCCCAACTACTACGACAGCTGCGCCCACTACGACAGCTGCCCCCACTACAACGACAGCTGCCCCCACAACGACAACAGCTGCCCCAACTACAACGACAGCTGGCCCCACGACAACGACAGATGCCCCCACAACAACGACAGCTGCCCCCACGACAACGACAGATGCATCCACAACAACGACAGCTGCCCCCACTACGACAACAGCTGCCCCAACTACAACGACAGCTGCCCCAACTACAACGACAGCTGCCCCCACGACAACGACAGCTGCCCCCACTACAACGACAGCTGCCCCCACAACGACAACAGCTGCCCCAACTACAACGACAGCTGGCCCCACGACAACGACAGGTTCCCCCACGACAACGACAGATGCCCCCACAACAACGACAGCTGCCCCCACGACAACGACAGATGCACCCACAACAACGACAGCTGCCCCCACTACGACAACAGCTGCCCCAACTACAACGACAGCTGCCCCAACTACAACGACAGCTGCCCCCACGACAACGACAGTTGCCCCCACGACAACGACAGCTGCCCCCACTACAACGACAGCTGCCCCAACTACAACGACAGTTGCCCCCACTACGATAACAGCTGCCCCAACTACAACGACAGCTGCCCCAACTACAACGACAGCTGCCCCCACGACAACGACAGTTGCCCCCACGACAACGACAGCTGCCCCCACTACAACGACAGCTGCCCCAACTACAACGACAGTTGCCCCCACTACGATAACAGCTGCCCCAACTACAACGACAGCTGCCCCCACTACAACGACAGCTGCCCCCACTACAACGACAGCTGCCCCAACTACAACGACAGCTGCCCCCACGACAACGACAGCTGCCCCCACGACAACGACAGCTGCCCCCACTACAACGACAGCTGCCCCCACGACAACGACAGCTGCCCCCACTACGACAGCTGCCCCCACTACAACGACAGCTGCCCCCACAACGACAACAGCTGCCCCAACTACAACGACAGCTGGCCCCACGACAACGACAGGTTCCCCCACGACAACGACAGATGCCCCCACAACAACGACAGCTGCCCCCACGACAACGACAGTTGCCCCCACGACAACGACAGCTGCCCCCACTACAACGACAGCTGCCCCAACTACTACGACAGCTGCGCCCACTACGACAGCTGCCCCCACTACAACGACAGCTGCCCCCACGACAACGACAGCTGCCCCAACGACAACGACAGCTGCCCCAACTACAACGACAGCTGCCCCAACTACAACGACAGCTGCCCCCACGACAACGACAGTTGCCCCCACGACAACGACAGCTGCCCCCACTACAACGACAGCTGCCCCAACTACTACGACAGCTGCGCCCAATACGACAGCTGCCCCCACTACAACGACAGCTGCCCCAACTACAACGACAGCTGCCCCAACTACAACGACAGCTGCCCCCACGACAACGACAGTTGCCCCCACGACAACAACAGCTGTTCCCACTACAATCACAGCTGCCCCAACTACTACGACAGCTGCCCCAACTACAACGACAGCTGCGCCCACTACGACAGCTGCCCCCACTACAACGACAGCTGCCCCCACTACAACGACAGCTGCCCCAACTACTACGACAGCTGCGCCCACTACGACAGCTGCCCCCACTACAACGACAGCTGCCCCCACGACAACGACAGCTGCTCCCACTACGACAGCTGCCCCAACGACAACGACAGCTGCCCCCACGACAACGACAGGTTCCCCCACGACAACGACAGCTGCCCCCACTACAACGACAGCTGCCCCCACGACAACGACAACTGCCCCCACTACTACAACAACAGCTGGCCCCACGACAACGACAGGTTCTCCCACGACAACGACAGTTGCCCCCACAACGACAACGACAGGTTCCCCCACGACAACAACAGTTGCCCCCACGACAACGACAGCTGCCCCCACGACAACAACAGTTGCCCCCACTACAACGACAGCTGCCCCCACTACGACAACAGCTGCCCCAACTACAACGACAGCTGCCCCCACGACTACGACAGCTGTCCCCACTACAACGACAGCTGCCCCCACGACAACGACAGCTGCACCAACTACAACGACAGTTGCCCCCACGACAACGACAGCTGTCCCCACGACTACGACAGCTGCCCCAACTACAACGACAGCTGCCCCCACGACAACGACAGCTGCCCCAACGACAACGACAGCTGCCCCCACGACAACGACAGGTTCCCCCACGACAACGACAGCTGCCCCCACTACTACAACAACAGCTGGCCCCACGACAACGACAGGTTCTCCCACGACAACGACAGGTTCCCCCACGACAACGACAGTTGCCCCCACAACAACAACGACAGGTTCCCCCACGACAACAACAGTTGCCCCCACGACAACGACAGCTGCCCCCACGACAACAACAGTTGCCCCAACTACAACGACAGCTGCCCCCACGACAACGACAGCTGCCCCCACTACAACGACAGCTGCCCCCACAACGACAACAGCTGCCCCAACTACAACGACAGCTGCCCCCACGACAACGACAGCTGCCCCCACTACAACGACAGCTGCCCCCACTACGACGACAGCTGCCCCAACTACAACGACAGCTGCCCCAACTACAACGACAGCTGCCCCCACGACAACGACAGCTGCCCCCACTACAACGACAGCTGCCCCCACTACGACGACAGCTGCCCCCACTACAACGACAGCTGCCCCCACAACGACAACAGCTGCCCCAACTACAACGACAGCTGGCCCCACGACAACGACAGGTTCCCCCACGACAACGACAGATGCCCCCACAACAACGACAGCTGCCCCCACGACAACGACAGATGCACCCACAACAACGACAGCTGCCCCCACTACGACAACAGCTGCCCCAACTACAACGACAGCTGCCCCAACTACAACGACAGCTGCCCCCACGACAACGACAGTTGCCCCCACGACAACGACAGCTGCCCCCACTACAACGACAGCTGCCCCAACTACAACGACAGTTGCCCCCACTACGATAACAGCTGCCCCAACTACAACGACAGCTGCCCCAACTACAACGACAGCTGCCCCCACGACAACGACAGTTGCCCCCACGACAACGACAGCTGCCCCCACTACAACGACAGCTGCCCCAACTACAACGACAGTTGCCCCCACTACGATAACAGCTGCCCCAACTACAACGACAGCTGCCCCCACTACAACGACAGCTGCCCCCACTACAACGACAGCTGCCCCAACTACAACGACAGCTGCCCCCACGACAACGACAGCTGCCCCCACGACAACGACAGCTGCCCCCACTACAACGACAGCTGCCCCCACGACAACGACAGCTGCCCCCACTACGACAGCTGCCCCCACTACAACGACAGCTGCCCCCACAACGACAACAGCTGCCCCAACTACAACGACAGCTGGCCCCACGACAACGACAGGTTCCCCCACGACAACGACAGATGCCCCCACAACAACGACAGCTGCCCCCACGACAACGACAGTTGCCCCCACGACAACGACAGCTGCCCCCACTACAACGACAGCTGCCCCAACTACTACGACAGCTGCGCCCACTACGACAGCTGCCCCCACTACAACGACAGCTGCCCCCACAACAACGACAGCTGCCCCAACGACAACGACAGCTGCCCCAACTACAACGACAGCTGCCCCAACTACAACGACAGCTGCCCCCACGACAACGACAGTTGCCCCCACGACAACGACAGCTGCCCCCACTACAACGACAGCTGCCCCAACTACTACGACAGCTGCGCCCAATACGACAGCTGCCCCCACTACAACGACAGCTGCCCCAACTACAACGACAGCTGCCCCAACTACAACGACAGCTGCCCCCACGACAACGACAGTTGCCCCCACGACAACAACAGCTGTTCCCACTACAATCACAGCTGCCCCAACTACTACGACAGCTGCCCCAACTACAACGACAGCTGCGCCCACTACGACAGCTGCCCCCACTACAACGACAGCTGCCCCCACTACAACGACAGCTGCCCCAACTACTACGACAGCTGCGCCCACTACGACAGCTGCCCCCACTACAACGACAGCTGCCCCCACGACAACGACAGCTGCTCCCACTACGACAGCTGCCCCAACGACAACGACAGCTGCCCCCACGACAACGACAGGTTCCCCCACGACAACGACAGCTGCCCCCACTACAACGACAGCTGCCCCCACGACAACGACAACTGCCCCCACTACTACAACAACAGCTGGCCCCACGACAACGACAGGTTCTCCCACGACAACGACAGTTGCCCCCACAACGACAACGACAGGTTCCCCCACGACAACAACAGTTGCCCCCACGACAACGACAGCTGCCCCCACGACAACAACAGTTGCCCCCACTACAACGACAGCTGCCCCCACTACGACAACAGCTGCCCCAACTACAACGACAGCTGCCCCCACGACTACGACAGCTGTCCCCACTACAACGACAGCTGCCCCCACGACAACGACAGCTGCACCAACTACAACGACAGTTGCCCCCACGACAACGACAGCTGTCCCCACGACTACGACAGCTGCCCCAACTACAACGACAGCTGCCCCCACGACAACGACAGCTGCCCCAACGACAACGACAGCTGCCCCCACGACAACGACAGGTTCCCCCACGACAACGACAGCTGCCCCCACTACTACAACAACAGCTGGCCCCACGACAACGACAGGTTCTCCCACGACAACGACAGGTTCCCCCACGACAACGACAGTTGCCCCCACAACAACAACGACAGGTTCCCCCACGACAACAACAGTTGCCCCCACGACAACGACAGCTGCCCCCACGACAACAACAGTTGCCCCAACTACAACGACAGCTGCCCCCACGACAACGACAGCTGCCCCCACTACAACGACAGCTGCCCCCACAACGACAACAGCTGCCCCAACTACAACGACAGCTGCCCCCACGACAACGACAGCTGCCCCCACTACAACGACAGCTGCCCCCACTACGACGACAGCTGCCCCAACTACAACGACAGCTGCCCCAACTACAACGACAGCTGCCCCCACGACAACGACAGCTGCCCCCACTACAACGACAGCTGCCCCCACTACGACGACAGCTGCCCCCACTACAACGACAGCTGCCCCCACGTCAACGACAGGTTCCCCCACGACAACGACAGATGCCCCCTCAACAACAACAACAGGTTCACCCACGACAACCACAGTTGCCCCCACGACAACAACCACAGGTTCACCCACGTTGATGACACCTGCGCCTCTAAAACAAGGCTTGTGTTTTTTTAAGTATAGCTGTACCTCTTTTTACTGAAACAGAAAATAATGTAAATTAACATAAGACATGTATTAATTATTTAGGAATTTTCAATATAGTCAATTCAGAATTTCATATGCTGAATAAATCGTCTCTTGCTATTATTAATGTATTCTCTGTTTGGGCTTTTACATGTTAAGTCTTAATAAATCATGAAGCTTCACTATCATTAAAACATCAATAAACAATGGAGATAAAATAAAAAAATAAATTGAGTAAATTACTCAAAGCTAAGTAGGAAATTTAATCTCAACATGCAATATTTTTTTTATACTACAGGTGTTACATTACTGGCCCTACAGATGAAGATGACTTCCGTTGGAGAGGTTAGCAATGGAACCGTCATCGAACAAGTTGAAGAGGTATGTAAAACAGAATGTGTAATTTAGGTGTTTTGTGAAGGCTTTTTAAGCAAAATGTATCAATGATAATATACACATGATAAAGGGTGGATGACTGATGTGTTTTCTGTTTTTTCTCTCACTTTAGTTTTTTAGAAAGCAGCTCAAGAATGGAACAGCTTACAAGATCAACGTGACAAACATTCAAAGGGTTAAAGTTGCCCAAAAGAAGCCTAGTGTGGATGTTTAAAGACAGCAATGTAAAGTTATGCTGATTGAATTATTTATCTTAAAGTCAAGTGGCTGTTTACATCAATTGTTTATTCATATCTGTAAAAAGTCTTTCGACAGCTTAAGTATAACATATCAAATGTTGTTGTACTCCACTTTGTTGCGGTGATCATCCAATACTCAACATTACCAGAAGTAACTTGATTGCCCTCCAGGTGTTTAATCAAAAAGTTTTTTTTTTTTACTAAGCACAGAGGCTTAGATTTTAGATTAAATTCCATCTTCTGCGTCTTTATTGTCAAACTCATGGGTCAACATGAGGACCCATTTTAACTTCAAATTCCCTGAAAAATATTCCCAAGAATTGGATGTGCAATGAATGTGCACAGTTAAATGGGAAGCTCAAACCAAGCAATCTGATCTGTCAAAGAGGTTTTAAAGTAATTCCCATGCTCTGTAACTGGAGGAGCAGCTACCAGGAAACACTCCACCCTTTCATCACCAATGAGGAAACGTCTCACATACCTTGGTGAGAGTCTCACACAAAGTGTATGAAGACGATTGAACCGTGAAAAGGGGAAATTAATGATCTGTCAGATGTTGCTGATGAACTGCTCATGTTCGTTGAATATTAATCTGTTTGCCTTGTGCCATCAATAACTTATAGAATGTATCTTCCTTCCAGAATGTGAACGCACTGTTTGTTGTGTGCTATAAAACAATGCCTTGAAATATTTCAGTCCAGGCAAGGAAGTCTAACAGACGTTCTGTGTGCAGGTTAAGTTGAAAAAAAAGGTTTTGATGACATGTGCTTGAGGCACAAATTAATGACTCAACCTGAACTTAGGCCAGTATGTATCAGACATTTCTTATTCCCTTGCTGCAATTTTTATTTGTGTACATTTTGTTGGCCTTTACTTTGTGGAGATGTAGGGAAATCGATTTGGGGAAACCGAGGGGAGGCAGATGATCGGCTCCAGTGATGAAGGCGAGCAGGTTTTTAATGGAAAAATCTGCCTTACCATCTGATTTTGCACGTGGAAAATCTTTAGTGAAAAACTTCTCATAGTAAACCCTGACACACCTTCTCACTCTCATCCTCCGTGCATCCTCTCCGTTCTTACCGCTGACTAAAGTAAGGACCGTTTCCCAGTGTCCAGCTGTTGCCTCCTCGGTCGCCCTCAGCTGGCTGTCTGGACGGCTGTAGCAGATGGTGAAGAGCCGTTTGAACTCTTCCTGAGTCAGAGGCCGCTGCTGCGCGCTCGTCATCACAGGCACAAACTCCTCCCAGTTGAAACCAAGACCAACTACGAACCATTAATACATCAGTTAAAGTAATCACTAATTAATTCATCTATAAGCTGGTCTAAATAGAGAAAAGAGAGTGTCGGAAAGCTAAAAACAGGTCTCTAAAATCCTAACAATACACGCACCTTATTTGCTACCGTGGACAGGCTAACAAACCCTCCGGTGTCAGTAACTTCTACGCTCCAAAGATAAAACAGAAGTAATTGTTTTTGGTCCCAAGGACGAACGATTGAAAGTCAGTGCTCAGCTTCGATCACTGATGTTAAAAACCTCAAACCAAGCCAGAAATCTAGGTGTAGTTATGGATTCAGACCTCAACCTGAACAGCCATATCAAGACAATTACAAAATCAGCCTACTACCACCTGAAGAATATATCAAGGGTTAGAGGACTTATGTCTCAACAGGATCTGGAGAAACTTGTCCATGCATTTATCTTCAGTAGACTTGACTACTGTAACGGTGTGTTCACAGGCCTCTGTAAAAAGTCAATCAGGAAGCTGCAGCTGATTCAGAACACTGCAGAGTCCTCACTAAGACCAGGAAAGTGGATCACATCACTCCAGTTCTGAGGTCTTTGCTCTGGCTCCCTGTCCAACAAAGAATTGACTTTAAAATCCTGCTGCTGGTTTATAAAGCACTGAATGGTTTAGGGCCTAAGTATGTTTGTGATCTGCTGCTACCTTATGAACCACCCCTCAGGTCGTCTGGGACGGGTCTACTTTCTGTTCCAAGAGTCAGAACTAAACATGGAGAAGCAGCGTTCAGCTTTTCTGCTCCACACATCTGGAACAAGGTCCCTGAAAGCTGCAGGTCTGCTGAGACCCTCAGCTCCTTTAAGTCCAGATTGAAGACTTTTCTGTTTGCTGCTGCCTTTAATTCAGATGCAAGGATATTAATCAAATTCTGCATCTCACTACTGCATTTTATTTCTTAAACTGTACTGCAACTTTTATTACATTTTTTGCTTTTTGACTGTTTTTTTAATGTTTTAAAATGAATGTCCTTAATTGTTTGTAAATATTGTTTTCTTCTGCATTATGTTTTGATGCTTTTAATGGTTTTATGTGAAGCACTTTGAATTGTATTATTGTTGAAATGTGCTATACAAATAAACTTGCCTATAAAAAAGAACTGGATTGTTAGTTTAATGCAGCATGGTGTCAGGTCACTGGATGATGTTATTAGTGATTTAGTTTGTAGTGTGCACTATTTTCTAAATATCTGTGTCTTTGATATAACTGGTTTTTCCGGTTATGTGAACATAGCCTCTATCACTAATGCCTTGTCACTGCCCCCTCAGCTGAGGGAGGAGTAATTCACAAGCTAAGCGAAACATGCAATAACAGACAAAGTATCGTCTATTCTTGAGTAGTGAGGAGGAACATCAATCATCATGGACAGACACATCCTTTGTTGGATATTTTTGTTTGGATATTTCTATGCATCCTCTGCACAAGGTAACTATATAAATTATATGTATTAAATAATATGATTGATTATTATTTTACTTTCTAATTTTTTTACGTTCTATGAGGTTCTAAAATTAATACACTTCTTATTTGTATTATTATTATTAACTATCCTTATTAACCAAAACATATAGGAATTATGTGTGTTTATTGGTAAAATTATAATAATTCAAATAATAATACATTATAAACATGCAAATGAGTTTGACTGAATAGTATTAAAATAAAAGAATAATAATAGTTGTTATGTAATTAAAACACTGTTTATAGTTCTGATTCATTTCCAAGATGACATGTACTGCCTGAATGATCTTCTGTCAAGGACGTTGTAGAATAAAAACAAAAGGGTGCACATAAAGCATCAGGTTTCACTTTTTAAATGTTACTAAAAAGCAAGATAATATGTTTGAAAGTTATTTAACCCTCAAAGCAATAATTCCAAATTAAAGCTGCATTAAACAAAACAAAAAAGCACGTACTAACAATGAAGCACTCATTAACTTCTGTCAATGTTTAACCATCTCTGAGTTAGATATTGTATTTGAAGAGAATATTGAACTATGAAAAAAATAGAAATCTCATACAAGGTTTAGCTTGATGGTCAGTACTTGAGAGTGGGTAGTTTTCAACTAAAACAATAGCATCTTCTTGGGAATATACGGATGTTCACATACAAATGTACACAAATACTTCCTGAGATGTTTGATGACAGTTGTACAAACTAACAACCTGACATACAAAAATCCCATGAAAGTTAAACATAACATGATGTATTGAAATACTGAGGTATTTGATTGTTTGAATGAAATCATTGATACTACTCATACTGAATAATTAACCGGAATTGCAGCCTCAACAACAACTTCGCTCACAACTGTGGCTCCAGCAACAACAGCTCCCACAACTACGGCCAAAACGACAGCAGCTCTGACTACTGTTGTCTCAACAACGACAGCTCCAACTAATGTTGCCTCAACTGCGGCCTCAACGACGGCAGCTCCCACAACTGCAGCCTCAACAATAGCAACTCCAACTAATGTTGCCTCAACTGCGGCCTCAACAACGGCAGCTCCCACAACTGCAGCCTCAACGACGGCAGCTCCGACTACTGTTGCCTCAACAACGACAGCTCCCACAACTGCGGCCTCAACAATGGCAGCTCCCACAACTACGGCCAAAACGACAGCAGCTCTGACTACTGTTGCCTCAACAACGACAGCTCCAACTAATGTTGCATCAACTGCGGCCTCAACGACGGCAGCTCCCACAACTGCAGCCTCAACAACGGCAGCTCCAACTAATGTTGCCTCAACTACGGCCAAAACGGCAGCTCCCACAACTGCGGACTCAACGACAGCAGCTCCGACTACTGTTGCCTCAACAACGACAGCTCGCGCAACTGCAGCCTCAACAACGACAGCTCCCACAACTGCAGCCTCAACAACGGCAGCTCCCACAACTACGGCCTCAACAACGGCAGCTCTCACAACTGCGGCCTCAACAACGGCAGCTCCCACCACTGCGGCCTCAACGACAGCAGCTTCGACTACTGTTGCCTCAACAACGACAGCTCGCGCAACTGCAGCCTCAACAACGACAGCTCCCACAACTGCAGCCTCAACAACGGCAGCTCCCACAACTACGGCCTCAACAACGGCAGCTCTCACAACTGCGGCCTCAACAACGACAGCTCCCACCACTGCGGCCTCAACAACGACAGCTCCTACAACTGCGGCCTCAACAACGGCAGCTCCCACAACTGCAGCCTCAACAACGGCAGCTCCCACAACTGCAGCCTCAACAACGGCAGCTCCCACAACTGCAGCCTCAACAACGGCAGCTCCCACAACTATGGCCACAACGACAGCAGCTCCGACTACTGTTGCCTCAACAACGACAGCTCCAACTAATGTTGCCTCAACTGCGGCCTCAACGACGGCAGCTCCCACAACTAAGACCTCAACGACGGCAGCTCCCACAACTGCGGCCTCAACAGCGACAGCTCCCACAACTACGGCCACAACGACAGCAGCTCTGACAACTGTTGCCTCAACAACGACAGCTCTCACAACTGCGGCCTCAACAACGGCAGCTCCCACAACTGCGGCCTCAACAACGGCAGCTCCCACAACTGCGGCCTCAACAACGGCAGCTCCCACAACTGCGGCCTCAACAACGGCAGCTCCCACAACTGCGGCCTCAACAACGGCAGCTTCCACAACTGCGGCCTCAACAACGGCAGCTCCCACAACTGCGGCCTCAACAACGGCAGCTCCCACAACTGCGGCCTCAACAACGGCAGCTCCCACAACTGCGGCCTCAACAACGGCAGCTCCAACAACTGCGGCCTCAACAACAGCAGCTCCCACAACTGCGGCCTCAACAACTGCAGCTCCCACCACTGCGGCCTCAACAACGGCAGCTCCCACAACTGCAGCCTCAACAACGACAGCTCCCACAACTGCAGCCTCAACAACGGCAGCTCCCACAACTATGGCCACAACGACAGCAGCTCCGACTAATGTTGCCTCAACAACGACAGCTCCAACTAATGTTGCCTCAACTGCGGCCTCAACGACGGCAGCTCCCACAACTGTAGCCTCAACAATAGCAACTCCAACTAATGTTGCCTCAACTACGGCCAAAACGGCAGCTCCCACAACTGCGGCCACTACGACGGCAGCTCCCACAACTGCGGCCTCAACGACAGCAGCTCCAACTACTGTTGCCTCAACTACGGCCACAACGGCGGATCTCAGTACTGCGGCCTCAACAACGGCAGCTCCCACAACTGCGACCTCAACGACGGCAGCTCCCACAACTGCGGCCTCAACAACGACAGCTCCCACAACTGCGGCCTCAACAGCAACAGCTCCCACAACTACGGCCACAACGACAGCAGCTCCGACTACTGTTGACTCAACAACGACAGCTCCAACTAATGTTGCCTCAACTGCGGCCTCAACGACGGCAGCTCCCACAACTGCGGCCTCAACAACGACAGCTCCCATAACTGTAGCCTCAACAATAGCAACTCCAACTAATGTTGCCTCAACTACGGCCAAAACGGCAGCTCCCACAACTGCGGCCACTACGACAGCAATCACAACTGAAGCCTCAACAACGGCAGCTCCCACAACTGCGGCCTCAACAACGGCAGCTCCAACAACTGCGGCCTCAACAACGGCAGCTCCCACAACTGCGGCCTCAACAACGGCAGCTCTCACAACTGCGGCCTCAACAACGGCAGCTCCCACAACTGCGGCCTCAACAACTGCAGCTCCCACAACTGCGGCCTCAACAACTGCAGCTCCCACAACTGCGGCGTCAACAACGGCAGCTCCAACAACAGCGGCCTCAACAACGGCAGCTCTCACAACTGCGGCCTCAACAACTGCAGCTCCCACCACTGCGGCCTCAACAACGGCAGCTCCCACCACTGCGGCCTCAACAACTGCAGCTCCCACCACTGCGGCCTCAACAACGGCAGCTCCCACAACTGCAGCCTCAACAACGGCAGCTCCAACAACTGCGGCCTCAACAACGGCAGCTCCCACAACTGCGACCTCAACGACGGCAGCTCCCACAACTGCGGCCTCAACAACGACAGCTCCCACAACTGCGGCCTCAACAGCAACAGCTCCCACAACTACGGCCACAACGACAGCAGCTCCGACTACTGTTGACTCAACAACGACAGCTCCAACTAATGTTGCCTCAACTGCGGCCTCAACGACGGCAGCTCCCACAACTGCGGCCTCAACAACGACAGCTCCCATAACTGTAGCCTCAACAATAGCAACTCCAACTAATGTTGCCTCAACTACGGCCAAAACGGCAGCTCCCACAACTGCGGCCACTACGACAGCAATCACAACTGAAGCCTCAACAACGGCAGCTCCCACAACTGCGGCCTCAACAACGGCAGCTCCCACAACTGCGGCCTCAACAACTGCAGCTCCCACCACTGCGGCCTCAACAACGGCAGCTCCAACAACTGCGGCCTCAACAGCGGCAGCTTCCACAACTGCGGCCTCAACAACGGCAGCTCCCACAACTGCGGCCTCAACAACGGCAGCTCTCACAACTGCGACCTCAACAACGGCAGCTCCCACAACTGCGGCCTCAACGACAGCAGCTCCAACTACTGTTGCCTCAACTAGGGCCACAACGGCGGATCTCAGTACTGCGGCCTCAACAACGGCAGCTCCCACAACTGCGACCTCAACGACAGCAGCTCGCACAACTGCGGCCTCAACAGCGACAGCTCCCACAACTACGGCCACAACGACAGCAGCTCCGACTACTGTTGCCTCAACAACGACAGCTCCAACTAATGTTGCCTCAACTGCGGCCTCAACGACGGCAGCTCCCACAACTGTAGCCTCAACAATAGCAACTCCAACTAATGTTGCCTCAACTACAGCCAAAACGGCAGCTCCCACAACTGCTGCCACTACGACAGCAATCACAACTGTAGCCTCAACAACGGCAGCTCCCACAACTGTGGCCTCAACGACGGCAGCTCCCACAACTGCGGCCTCAACAACGGCAGCTCCAACAACTGCGGCCTCAACAACGGCAGCTCCCACAACTGCAGCCTCAACAACGGGAGCTCCCACAACTGTAGCCTCAACAACGATAGCTCCCACAACTGCGGCCTCAACAACGGCAGCTCCCACAACTGCGGCCTCAACAACGGCAGCTCCCACAACTGCGGCCTTAACAACGGCAGCTCCCACAACTGCGGCCTCAACAACGACAGCTCTCACAACTGCGGCCTCAACAACGACAGCTCTCACAACTGCGACCTCAACAACGGCAGCTCCCACAACTGCGGCCTCAACAACGGCAGCTTCCACAACTGCGGCCTCAACAATGGCAGCTCTCACAACTGCGGCCTCAACAACGGCAGCTCTCACAACTGCGGCCTCAACAACGGCAGCTCTCACAACTGCGGCCTCAACAACGGCAGCTCCCACAACTGCGGCGTCAACAACGGCAGCTCCAACTACTGTTGCCTCAACTACGGCCACAACGGCGGATCTCAGTACTGCGGCCTCAACAACGGCAGCTCCCACAACTGCGGCCTCAACAACGGCAGCTCTCACAACTGCGGCCTCAACAACGGCAGCTCCCACAACTGCGGCGTCAACAACGGCAGCTCCAACAACTGCGGCCTCAACAACGGCAGCTCTCACAACTGCGACCTCAACAACGGCAGCTCCCACCACTGCGGCCTCAACAACGGCAGCTCCCACAACTGCGGCCTCAACAACGGCACCTCTCACAACTGCGGCCTCAACAACGGCAGCTCCCACAACTGCAGCCTCAACAACGGCAGCTCCCACAACTGCGGCCTCAACAACGGCAGCTCCCACAACTGCGGCCTCAACAATGGCAGCTCCCACAAATGTAGAGTCAACAACCGCAGCTCCCACAACTGCGACCTCAACAACGATAGCTTCCACAACTGCAGCCTCAACAATGGCAGCTCCCACAACTGCGGCCTCAACAACGGTAGCTCCCATAACTGCGGCTTCAACAGCGACAGCTCACACAACTGCGGCCTCAACAGCGACAGCTCCCACAACTGCAGCCTCCACAACGGTAGCTCCCACAACTGCGGCTTCAACAGCGACAGCTCCCACAACTGCGGCCTCAATGACGACAGATCCCACAGCAGTTGTCTCAACAACGGCCAAAACGACAGCAGCTCCGACTACTGCTGCCTCAACAACGACAGCTCCAACTAATGTTGCCTCAACTGCGGCCTCAACAACGATAGCTCCCACAACTGCGGCCTCAATGACGACAGATCCCACAGCAGTTGTTTCAACAACGACAGCTCCCACAACTGCAGCCTCAACAACTGCAGCTCCCACAACTGTTGCCTCAACGACAGCTCCCACAACTGCGGCCTCAACAACGGCAGCTTCCACAACTGTTGCCTCAACGACAGCTCCCACAACTGTGGCCTCAACGACAGCTCCCACAACTACGGCCTCAACAACTGCAGCTCCCACAACTGTTGCCTCAACGACAGCTCCCACAACTGCAGCCCCAACAACGACAGCTCCCACAACTGTAGCCTCAACAAAAGCAACTCCGACTAATGTTGCCTCAACTACGGCCACAACGACAGCTCCCACAACAGTAGCCTCAACAACAGCAACTCTGACTAATGTTGCTTTAACTACGGCCACAACGACAGCTCCCACACTTGCGGCCTCAACAACTGCAGCTCCGACAACTGCGCCGTCAACAACAGCAACTCCGACTAATGTTGCCACAACTACGGCCACAACGACGACAGCTCCCACAACTGCGGCCTCAACAACTGCAGCTCCCACAACTGGCCCCATGATAACGACACCTGTGGCTCTAAACCAAGGCTTGTGTTTTTATCCTAAGTATAGCTGTACCTCTTTGTACTGAAACAAAAAAATATGTAAATTGACATTAGAAATGTATTAATTATTTATTAATTTACAATGTAGTCAATTCAGAAATTCATATGCTGCATAAGTCGTCTATTGCTATTATTAATTTTGATGCCTCTGTTTTGGCTTTTACATTAAAATGTGTAATTAAATCTTTTTTTTTTTTTTATACCTACAGATTTTACATTACTGGCCCTACAGATGAAGATAACTTCCGTTGGAGAGGTTAGCAATGGAACCATCATCGAACAAGTTGAAGAGGTGTGTAAAACAGAATGTGTAATTTAGGCGTTTTGTGAAGGCTTTTTAAGCAAAATGTATCAATGATAATATACACATGGTAAAGGGTGGATGAGGGAATGAGATCAATCTCCTGATGTGTTCTGTTTTTTTCTCTCACTTTAGTTTTTTAGAAAGCAGCTCAAGAATGGAACAGCTTACAAGATCAACGTGACAAACATTCAAAGGGTTAAAGTTTCCCAATAGAAGCTTAATGTGAATGTTTAAAGACAGCAATTTAAGGTTATACTGTTAGAAGTATTTCCACTTAGTAAAGTGGCTGTTCGCATCAATTGTTTATTCATATCTTTAAAAAGTATTTCAACAGTTTGAGTATAGCACATCAAATGTTGTTGTACTCCACGGTGTTGCGGTACAACCAATGCTCAACATTACCAGATGCTCTTGATCAACATAAGGACCCATTTTTATTTCATAATCTCTGAGAAATATTCCCAAGAATTGGATGTGCAATGAATGTACACAGTCGAATGGGAAACTAACCAAGCAATCTTTTAAAAAGGTATGATTAATTCCCATGCTCTAACTGGAGGAGCAACTACCAGGAAACACTCCACCCTTTCATCACCAATGAGGAAACGCCTCACATACCTTGGTGAGAGTCTCACACAAAGTGTATGACGACGATTAAATTGTGAAAAGGGGAAATTAATGATCTGTCAGATGTTGCTGATAAACTGATCATGTTCATTGAATATTAATCTAAAAAAATTTGCCTTGTGCCATCAATAACTTCTAGAATGTATCTTCCTTCCAGAATGTGAACGCACTGTTTGTTGTGTGCTATAAAACAATGCCTTGAAATATTTCAGTCCAGGAAGTCTAACAGACATTCTGTGTGCAGGTTAAGTTGATCAAAAAGGTTTTGATGACATGTGCTTGAGGCACAAATTAACGATTAACCCTGAATTCAGGCCAGTATGTATCAGACATTTGTTATTCCTTTGCTGCAAGGATTTGCAGAATTTTCATTTTTGTCTTCAGGCTATATAAAAAAAAAAAGAATAAAGACATATTCAAAATACTTTTTATTTATCCATAAATTCTTTAAGAAACCTGTTAAAACTTTGATTTTAAAGCAAATATAATTATACACACACTTGAACAGGTGTTATCAATTGCCATCCATTTTGTAAAACATTTCCTTAATACATCAATGCATTTATATTAGCAGAGACACACGGCAATAAACCATTTTGTAAGATGTCAAAAAGACAGTCTGGTGAAATCTTTATCACAGTTTTGTATATTATATTAATTATTAAAAGATTAAAACAAAACGTGGATGACAATCTTAACTTTAAGAATTCATCAATGGAGTTTATTTTACCTGTGTCAACAACCGAGTGCTGTATGTTGACACAATTCATCATATCTGAATTACAACAGCCCATACTATTCCTTCATATTCTTCTGAAAAACAATTCTTCCCCGAAACAAAGCACATTAAAGTATGTCCACAGCCGCATTCATACACCCGACTGAATGAATAAAGCCTTAATGCAAACATTGATCGAGGCTTACTAATCAGGTCAGATGAGTGAACTGCTCACAGACCAGCACCTGGCTTCCTTTACAGTCACATTGTTCGTATTTTACAAAAACTTTGAGCTCCACAAAGTCAGTTTCCGCAGGACCTCAATAATCCATCCACTTCATGAACTTGTCACCTCATCCGTGCAGCCACCCTCTCCATCTCCATCTGGGTGGAAACATGTAAAGCCAAGGGCTTCACGCACGGCTCTGCTCAGCAGCGCCAACAGGTCTGCAGCCCCGGCTGCTCCCCTCGGCAGGAAGAGCTCGAGAGCGCAGGTGGAGGAGGTAGGCAGCCGCGCACCTGACATGCTCGCATCCTGGGAAATGAATGCAAGGAGAGGTAAATATGACAATAAAGTGCATATCTAATCTTCTGTGAAATTCAACCAAAAAAGAATACTTAGTTTGATTTTAAATAACATTGAATTTACATTATTCCTCATATCACAAATAATATTTTATTTTGAAAAACATCTATTAGCCCTGTATAGTAATACATATATTACAATAAAACAAAAAGGTTGAGTATCCTGTAAACAATTTGAATTGGCTGGAAGAATATTTAGAGATGAGGATTTGTCAGACCTCCTGTTTCTTTAGCATTTAAAAATGTATTTACCATCTTTGTAAAATCCTCAGAAACGTCAATAGTGCTTTGATCAATGTCAAGTTTTAAAAAATCCTGCGCATACGCGGGAGCCTCATTGCTGTAAGTCAGTGGTGCATGACGCAGCACCTGCGACAATTTGCAGAGACTTTGCAATATTCTGTTAATATTGGACCAGTGAGTACAACAGTGAGGACAGTAGTGCCTGTCATTCACCAGGTTGTAGTATGAAGTGATTTAACAATGGCTGGCTTGCGAGACAGATAGATAGATTCCAACCTGGGAGTAAAAACGTAGGGAAATTGATTTGGAGAAACCGAGGGGAGGCAGATGATCAGCTCCAGTGATGAAGGCGAGCAGGTCTTCAAAGGAAAAATCTGCCTTACCATCTGATTTTGCACATGGAAAATCGTTAGTGAAAAACTTCTCATAGTAAACCCTGACACACCTTCTCACTCTCATCCTCCGTGCATCCTCTCCGTTCTTACCGCTGACTAAAGTAAGGACCGTTTCCCAGTGTCCAGCTGTTGCCTCCTCGGTCGCCCTCAGCTGGCTGTCTGGACGGCTGTAGCAGATGGTGAAGAGCCGTTTGAACTCTTCCTGAGTCAGAGGCCGCTGCTGCGCGCTCGTCATCACAGGCACAAACTCCTCCCAGTTGGACTGCACCGTTTCCCACAATCCACCACAGCGATTCAGCCCCTCTGTAAACTGGGAGATCATACTGGCCACCCTGAAGGACAGCAGATGTGATCGCTTCATTTGCTCACTAGGCTTTTTGTATTTAAATTGTTTTACTGTTCTGATGAATTCCAATTTCACTTTGATGCTGCTGCAGTTGAACTTGCAGAACCTATTAAGAGGACATGCAGTACTTTCATATATAAATAACTGGATACACTACATACAAATACAAGACTTAAAGACACAAGCCCAGTACCAAAATAAATGTACACCATACGCCAAACTGGTCTGAACTACAAACATGTGATTGCATATGTATTATCTACGTCTGTGGGTCAAACCTGTGGTAGATGTAATGTTTGACCAGGCGGACGTAAATGGAGGGTAGTTCCTCCGATTGGGCTGAATAGATTCCAGGGGTCCCAGAGCTTGCCACCCATTCACACAGACTCGGAGAAAGCAGCTTCACATCAGTACAACTATGCATCTACAAGAGGAGCAGAGGAGTATTGATATCGTGTGTGTATGTGCACGGCACTGCAGAGGTTAATTATTGCTTGGGTAGTGACATTGACAAGAAAAAAGGGGGTGGAAGGAAAATGGTATGCAACAATGGTTTCCTGCTAGGAGCAAACAGGTTTGATAAATTAGTCACAGCAATTCAACATTGATAAGACATCGTTTTTGTATTTCTGCAGTCCGAAGTACAGGCGTGAGGTTTCTGCGTGTGTTTTACCTGTTGCAGCCTGATTTGTGCATCAGCATCAACAATGTCTGTCCAGCTGAAGTCCTGCAAAGATGGATTCTGGCCACATACCAACTGTGACAATACAATACAACACAATGACAAAGAGAATATCAATATGCAAAAACAATTCAACACAGCTGCTAGGTATAATATACTATGTGTTTTCAATACTGTGATTTAGGAAACTTTCTGTCTCCATAAGACAATGCACACTATACCTGGAAGAGTGCAGGGTGTAGACAACGGGGTCCGGGCCCATCCTGAGTCAGAGACCAGCCAATCAGAACGCCTGCTTCGTAATACTTCCTGTCTTCAAGCGCTTTGAGATCGTAGGTGAAGAACAGACGCCCCGGATGACCCTCAAACACAGAACTTTGCTGCAGCTCCAGCAAAGTCAATCTGTGTGAGAAGAGGTTTAAAAGAAAGTCAGGGAACGAACATGCAATTCCTCTCAAAAACAACATATTAGTGCTAAAGATGAATCAATTAGTCAAACAGAAAATTACTTGGAAATATTGTATTATCACATTAGTAATGAATGGGACAATGTGTTGCTCCTCTTTGCTTTTTGTCATTGTAAATAATGAACTAGAACATTTTGCAACTACTGACATAAGACGTTGCAAAATATGTATTACCGGTAGTGAGATGTGTTGTTGAGGTTATTGAGGTGTCATTTCTGTATTTGTGATGGACTTGAGAATAGCTGTTGCTTTATAGACGCAGATCACTGGTTACCATGGTGATTGGGGCACCAGGGTGAAGGAGCAGACGAGATCTTAAGACTGGGAGTGGATTGTCTACAAAATCTGTTAAACTAGAGTGACCAGACGTCCTCTTTTTCCCGGACATGTCCTCTTTTCGAGACCTAAAAAAATGCATCTGGCAGGGATTCCAAAAACGTCCGGGATTTTGCCTCGTTGTATATTTGTGTTTCTCTGGGTCTTTCACAAACTAGTTATTACGCCCTTACAAGTTTTGGAAATGGTATCTCCCTTACGTTCCACCTTCTTGCGCGAGCTCTGACTGTAGAGAGAACTGTCATTGGTCAACCGATCTCAGTGTTGCCAGATGCACGATAATTATCCTCCAAATACGACCATTTTGAGCCTTTGGTACGATACTTCGCCATCTCCAATCTGGCAACACTGAGCACCTTTATCACCTCCACTAGTTGCATTGTTTACAACAGCACATGACATCTTCAGCCATGCCGAAACGTAAATGTAAGTTCATGGACGAACAAAAAAAAAAATACCCATGTTTTCGCCTCGGCCGTGATGCTTCGGAAGCTGAGTGCGTGACATGCAGAGCAGGTACTTATGTTCTTTATAAAATATTTTATTCTTAAAACTTATTCTTAATATGTGGCCATATTACAAATTTATTATATTGTATTTGTTATCATTATTGCTTCAATATATGGACAAGACACATTAAAGAAGCACTGGACTAAATGCCACAAAAGAGATTTGTTTTACATTTGCACTTTGCAATTTTGTTAAAGTTCAATAAACAGATGTTCATATAGTCATGCGTGTCATTTCATTCGTGACATTTGTATGCATTCACATATATTCATATGCGGCATGCTATACACTATGCTGGGAAGGGGAAAGGAGTCAGGCTTAGTTACATTATTGACCTTATGAAAGTCAGAGCAGAAGCGTGGCGCATTATCAGCCTTTGGAACCAACACGCATGGTAAGGACCAACTGGAAGAACTTGGCTCCGCCATTTCATTTTACAGCATATATAATTCACCTCTGCATCCAAGTACTTCCGCTTATTTGTATTTACCGATATTAAACAAAGGTTCAACCGGTTTGGCATCTCCAACATCAATGTCATGCTCAATTATGTGGGTGCGACCAGGCACATCACTGAAAGCTCTGAATCAACCAGCACAGGATCAGCTACCTCAGTCTCAGGGCGAACCTGCAGAAACGCTTCTTCAGACAGGGGTCAGCCTGCTGCAGCCAGGTCACTGTTAAATGTATGCACCTTCCGCCAGGACCAATTCCTTGTATGTGTAAGCATACATGGCAATAAATGGTTCCGATTCTGAGTCTGACATTGACACAGGAATGTCAGACAGCGGCAGCGAGAATTTCCCTGCAATCTTCTCCTTATCTGACTGAGACACAGGTTTTGAAGCCGTCATTGCACAGACTGAGAAAAAACCTCTCCCTCTGCGCCTAGTTCCAATTTCAGTGGCACAGGTGACGCCACCGGAGGAGGTACATCTGCCCAGACACGTGCACCAACCAAAGCATTACCCAGGATTGGAAAAGCTGCACGCACAGCCAGCTCAGCCTGGAACAAATCACAATGGAGCATTACTTTGTGCAATTAACTAACAGAAGATTTAAATCCATTCTCCAAACAGCAACAAAGTCTCCCGTCTCAGACTTCTTGGAAAAGGGAAGAACTCCAGCCTGAATGAAAGAGTCAAATGCTCCTGTGTTGTGTCTGTCCACAGACACCATTTTATCTCAAAATGGCCTTCACTCTTTTTTTTTTAAAGTTTATCGCCAACGTTATAATATTGAAACGACCAGCCGAATCGCTTGGATGAGGCATTCCACACGATTCCCAATCAGGCCGCGCGTTTCCATGTATTTTGATGCATGTGCTGGTAACGCCGCGCGACGAGTTACGTTCCAAAGTTTAGGCAGAAGATGGAGAATAAAATTAAGCCCGCAGGAGTAAATGCAGTGTGCTTGCTGCAGCAGCAGCAGCAGCTCGCTACACCAAATAATCTTGGTTTTGGTATGTTGATTAAACACATGCCTCTGGGAAATGTATATTTATTATTGTTCAGCAGGTTGATTGATGAATAAATGTTTGTTCTTTGTTCGTTACAGCCTTACACTTTGTGCCGTTAATCATTTTGCAAGCACTTTTCTTCTGAAAAGAATGCAATCAAGCAAAACATAATATTAAGAAAGTATTACTTGGTTTTCAGTACTTTTAAACTGCAATCACTTGGAAAGAAATGCTGCAGGAGTGTAGGAAACAAAAAACATTGACATCTTATATTTCAGTCAATAATCATAATTATCACAACCTAAAGAATTCTCTGAGAGGTCCGTCTTGGCCGCCAGTCTCCTCTCCACTGAAAGAGATGATGGGCGTCGTTCTGAAACAGAAGTCCGGACTCCTCACCGCCGTCAGAGCGCCGTGGAGCAGGTCGGTCCTCCTCGCCTGAACGCAGATTTCTACGTCTTTATCCACGTTCTCCTGTCTGAACAGTCTCAGGATGGAGTCCAGGTTGTGCGTGAACTGCACACCATATAGAAAGGTTCAAACACTTTTTAAGATTTGGTCAAATCTCACACCTCCCCCATATCTGCTGAGTGGAATAAACTCACGCTGGGACCGCATGGTCGTCTTCCCAGGCGATTGTCTTTGTCCGAGCAGCGCTCCGTCATGTTCCCCACACAAAGCTCCTTCCTGGCAAAAGACAACGCACATTCATATCTTCACTTCTATAGTCAGGGAAATTATACGATTCACCATTCTTAAATGTTTCTTCGCAGGAACAGCAACTGCTTTCTTACCTGTTCACCACAGGTGTGTCGCTTGCTGACTTCTCAGATTTTGCCTGTTGAGAGAAGAGTATTTAATTGTATGCACTTTTGAAGAAGTATGTCAAAGTTTAATTAATGAGTTTAATTGAATACATTACTGAAAACTATTTCAACATAAAAAGGGAACTGTTGGAAGAAAAAAAACATATTTACTCTTCATTAGTTACCGTTTCACTGTTATATTATTAATCATATGTTCTGTGGCTTAAGACTTCTCATTGAGCTCTACCATGTTAAATCTTACATATGAACTCTGGCAAACTACTTGATAAAGTCATGAGACCGTTTGTCTCCGTTTGAAGAACATGGTGTTCCTTGTTATCATATGACCATGCAAGCCAATCTAAAGACATCATGGGAGCTTCTGTGATTAATGTATTTAAGAAAGTAGTTCTCCGCTCAGTCGAGGATGCACAATTCACATACCATGTTGTGTAATTCTGTCGCTGCTCCTCTTTGCAAAGAATAAATGTCCTGATTGAATAATTTTACCACCAGGTGTCGAGTACATTTTTCTAACAGGAACTCCCACACGGTCACAACCATTATATGTATGCAATATACCTCCAGCACTGACTCCATATCTGTTGGAGCCCTCACATCACATGAAACCCAGAGCAGCTGTGCTTTACCTGTGGGTGGTCCTGTTGGCTGAGGATGTACAAAGCACCATATCCAGAGGTCCTGAGCACCTGCTCTCCTGTCCAGCCCCGTGCAGGAGTGTCTGGGACAAATAGCACCCCGGAGCCCAGGACACACTGGAAACCACACACACATAACCAGATATGCATTGTACCAACATGTGGAAGAATAGGAGGGAAACCTTCCAGATTCACTGTCAGATATCAGATTTACTTTAGTTTGTGGAAAGCTAAATATAATCCTTCATTTGTAACCCGAGATCTCTCAAGAAAGTTGCACCATGTGAAGTCAAACTAGCTTTCACAGGGATAGGAAATGCACTATACTACACACACCTGTAGAAATGTGAAGGAGAACCTTTGTCCCGCTCGTTTTACAAACCGGCCCCGGAAGAGCGTCGCCAGCCGACTCTCCAGCTGATTGGCCGACCATCCATAATCAATGGTCATGCGAGCAGTCATTCCCATGGCCGCTAGCGCTGCCCGTTCTCTGCCTCGGGGAACAGTGCGTCTGAAACAACAAAGGAATGGTTCCTTCATTTAGACATTCTTACTGGATATTATATTTCTAGACAACAATTTAGAATTATGTAACCGGCTGTCACTATCATGAATGAAATTGTGTAAATGTGTTGCTGCAATTAATATTTTAGAAATAACACGCGCGTATGAAGCTAATTTGAATGGCAGTTTGCCAAACTGAGTGTCAGGGTGTCCAAAAGGGAGAGGCTTTATCCTCTAAGGAGCATGAGTTTCATTTCATTCTGACCATAAGTGTTGCTAGTGATGGCAAAAGTATAACATATGTACCGATTGTTGCTTCATAGAGGAAAGGTCAGTGGGGTCACAGCAAACATTAGGATTCATTCCCTCAGGAACAACAGAAAATGTCAGGGGAAATTGGCCTTGGGTTCAATAAAACTTATCATGGACTAATAGTGGTGCTGGAGAAAAAGTTAAAGGGGTCACAAAATGTTCAATCAAAAAGAGACTATGAATATCCATACCATATTGATTTCATACCAATATGATCAGTATGAAAAAGTCCCAAGAAGCAAAGATCACCAACTTAGTCCTCGCTAGCGTTAAGTAGGAATTATAAGAGACGTGGACGGAAACAAATGATCTACAATCACACCGTATACCTCTCCAGCTGTGCCAGGTAGTATCCTCTGGGGAGACAGACCACATCTTTGACCACCAGTCCCGTCTTCTGCGGAGTCAGCCTTTTCCACTTAAGACCCCTGGCTTTGTTTAGAGACGGCTACAGCGCGCACAAATAATGAAGCAAACGGACATACAGGTAGATTAGACATGATTAAATCACATCAACAATGCACACAGGTTCTCATATTGCAATGCGTTGCTTTTTTCAATACAAAACTATCCAGGAAAAGGGAAATAAGTATTAAATGATCAGTCGATAACTGAGTCAATCAACAGACAAGTACGGTAATCTATAAAGTTAATCACTTTGGGTTCAAACTGATGCTCAGATAAAATAACATCTTGCTAGCAAGGCAACCGTTTAGGCTCTTGTCCTTATTTTCAGACATTTTGTACACTAAACATGCACGTGAAAATGAGCAAAAATACTATGTAAACTACCATGCCTGAATCTTTCAACACCGAGATAAGGTTTGATTGAATCAGTAAACACCATTTGTCTTTCCGTATGGGCTCAGGATTAGTGCACAACAAACCTATTTTGGTTATTACACTCAACCTCATAAAATGTTTCTTTTATATTATTGTCATGGAAGGAGGCTGACCTGAGAACCAACCAACAGGAGACGGCGTGAGCCTCCATGTTCGCACAGATCACTGTGCTGAACGGTCGAGTAAAACATTGTGATATGCGGATGAGGAAAAAAAAACCTGAATTGACATACCAGGGCGATGATGGACGGATCATTATGTTTTATCGCCACTCCCTCAGTCTCAGACACTTTGAGGGGAGATAATACCTGCATGGAGGAAAGGAAAGTTCATTTTGTTGAGAAAAATAAAAGATGCCAAAGAAAGCTTTGTATTTCCTTCACAACCTGTAGTTTCCACAGTATTACAATAAGTGGGGATGGGATGCTCTATCAATGTATTTACCTATTTACTTACATTACTCATACTTACTGACCTCCATTTCTATCTCAATCTTCTCCATCCACCATCCTGGGAAAGGCTCGGCCTCGCTCTTGGCGGTGAGCTCTGTTTTGGGCTCGGCCTGGTGTCTGGGTGGTGAGGTCTGGACCTCTGGCTCCTTCTCACAGGAGAGGACCAGGGGATGCTCCAGGGCTTTCTGGGTTCAGGAATAGAAAAATAACCATTTATTTAAGATCCAACATTTTTTTTAATTATTATTGCAAAACCAAGGCATGACTAGCTATTCCATCATGTTTCAGTCCTTGTTGTCAACACTTGTCATTTTATACTAAATCGTGACTCGTTATGAGGAATCAGAGTCGTGATTGGTACTCAAAGAATTGTAAAAATATATATATATATATATAGGATTTGGTTGAACCTTTAATGTTAAATTCAGTCCTTGGTTTAATCAAAGTATATTCTTGCTATGTTAACAGGTCTAAATGCTATCCCTCAGTGATATCTCATGTGGACCAGTCACATGACCTTTACAGTGATTCATTTGTAAAGGAATCAGCAACATCTAATCTCACTCCATTTACCTACAGTCCCTGCTCCACTCCCAATAGATCATATGATCCCCACTATAAATGGAAAACATATTTACTTACATAGAGCAACTTGGTAGAAATTAAAACATGCGTTATATGATTTTAGTCTGAAGGCATGTGGTCACATTTTGGGAGTTTACCTGCAGAACATACTGTTTGGACTTTCTTTAAATTAAAATAGGCCATTACTAAATACATTAATATCAGTCTGAGGATCACCAATCTTGTTGTAATTTCAGATTCAACCTGTATGCCCAAATGCAATTATGACAGAAGACACACCTGGTCGTCGCTCCGTCCTTCTTCCGTCTCTTGTGTTGACGTCACCACGCAGGGCTTCCCTGAAGAAAACAGCACCATCTCCATGTTTTCTGTGATGGCCAGCAAAGCCACATCCGTCTCGCTCAGCTTGATCTTCTCTGATGGAACTTCCAAACATCTAAACAGCTGAGCTCTCATTACCTCCAGCTGAGATCTAATCAGCCTCTAACCCATGAGTGGCTCAGAGTTGCTCTCCAGATGTGATTGGTTCTGCGAACTGTGCTGAAGTTCTCATTGGTTGAGAGTTTTGTGGAATAGCTTTGGTTGGTTCTGCAGTTTCTTTGGGGTTACAAGTTGGCCTATTGTTGCTGTTTGGAGTTTTTACATTGTTGATTCCAATTTTCTCAACACATCATGACTTTGTGTTAAAATGAGTATTGGATGGCTCATAAAGGTCAGATAGAGTTTACAGAAGGTCAATTAACAAGATTGAAAAGACAAACACACAACCAGTCATTAATTAACCCCTCTTCACACATTCTTTGTGGCCTGTTTCATCATTGACCTGATATAAGGGACACTTAAAAACATTGCACACCTGTCACTGAAGTAGTCACAGGAACAAAATGCTATCTTAGAAAATTGAAACCCATATCGTCACCTTCCTAAAATAATGGCCCAAGTCATTTTTTCAGGTTTTTAAAAAAACACAAAAAACTTGACCAAATGTAATAGGGGTGCACAAGCTGCCTCTAGACACTGCACAACAGGCATACTGTAATACCGGTCAAATTATGTTATGATTACTAATATTATATTTTCATTGACAAAAATGCTAACTAAATTGCTAGCCTAAATGCTAGCTTCAAAATGCCATCTTGAAAAGCTTATAAAATGGCTGAAGTCACACTCTAGACATGGGCCGTTATACTACAGGGGTAGAATCACATGATCTGTTCAACTGAGGTTGTAGAAGATTTTACCAGAGGTGGCCAGTATCACAAGGAGAGGATTTAGGCAAGAAAATATTTGTTGTCAAGAAATGACTAAGGCCATTATTTTAGGAAGGTGACGATATTGTATTACATTAGTCTCCAAATGTCTTTAGTGTCTTTTGTAAACAATTAAAGTGGGACATTTCTTGAACTTTGTATTCAAACAGCCAAAAAACTACAAAAAGCTGCTCAGTCCCTTCAGTTTGCAGACTTCAAATCAGACCTGCTTTCCAGGCACAGACGTTATTGTAGCTTAGAACTTCCTCATTCCTGGTGAGAATCTCGGGACTCAACGTGCAAACTGAGACAACAGAAGTAATCTTTTGCCAAATAGTTGCAGCTTGCATTGTTACATAACAATACAAAGTTGTCATGTAACAGCGGCATTAAAACATCAACAGAAAAAGAAGGGTTGAATGTTTCGAGACATTTGCTACATAATGCAATGTTGAAGGTTTTCATATTCAACACATGTGAAATTAAAACACACTGTAGCAAATTCCAAGGTTTTTTTAGTTCTTTTTTTTTTTTTTACACTGAATCAAACATGGTTTAGGATGAAATCTGGTGATGGACACTGCAGCTTTTAAGTGCTTAACCAACCTCCTGGTTTTAGGAATTACAGGACTAGTTTAAGGACTACAAACTGTAACAAGTAATCATACATTTTCTTATGAGCTAGACATTTAAGTGTATATCACAGTATGGTTCACATGAAGACACAAACAAATTCTTCAAATGCTACAAAAATGACAATGCAAGTGGAAACCAAAACTCATATGCAAAGCAATATTGAAGTACAAACAACTAACTAAAAATCCAAAAAGAAAAGAAACGTTTCAGATATTAAAAACCACTTGTTATGATCCATATCTGCTCTGCATGACTTGCCCTCTATACTATAGTCTATTCTTGTGTATCCTGCATATTCTATATCTACCTTGTCAGCTAAAAACACAGAAGATACATCACCAGAGTGACTGATTAAATGTTAACTTCATTTGCCTCATACTCAAAAGTTGATCACGTATTTGTGTGATCATAAACATGATCTGAGAACAAACAAAGTGCTGATAGCATAAATATGAGGGATGTTTTCAGTATTGCCAGGTTGAATCCTCCTCAAGCAGCGCTGTTGAGAAAATCACTGAAATCCCCAACTGCTCCGGAGCAGCAGTTCAACTGCTGGATGAAGGACGGACACGTTGGTCCTTGTCTATTCTAGTGTGTGTGTGTGTGTGTGTGTGTGTGTGTGTGTGTGTGTGTGTGTGTGTGTGTGTGTGTGTGTGTGTGTGTGTGTGTGTGTGTATGTGTGTGTGTGTATGTGTGTGTGTGTGTGTCAGGCCCACAGGTGTCTCTGGCTACATGTCAACAAGTGAGGCAGGAAGTACGAGGCGGTGCCGTCCTCAGGCATCAGTTCCAGAAACTCTGTGGGACTCGTCTCCATGGCAACCACGACCAGCGTCTCTGTTGGCATGAAGAACGTCCGACAAAAAAAATCAACACCAGATCCCAACTCAACTTTCTGGCCCATCCAGTTATTGTCTTTCGGTCAGAAGCATTTGTCTGGTGGTGCCTCCGTTAGCCGCCGTGAAACCCGACTCGATTCACTCAACAGCCATTATATGTAGAGCACAATTACCTTATTGCTTTCATAATACGGGTACCTGCGACTTTATAAATAGTAATAGTAAGCTCCCTTTCAGCACAAAATAGTTGTAGCCACCAAACCTTGTGTATCGCATTTCAGCGACAGGGAGACATAGTCCCGGGACGCACATCTGGGACTATACAACTGCCTGGCCAGGCCGGTTGGAAGCAGGTGGAGGACGACACGCAGCCACCGATGTAAAGAAGTGCTCTCGCTGCTTCTGTCCGTCTTTTCTCCGTCATTTTTCTCCTCCATGATGTTTAGAGAACTTGCCTCGCGTCGGGAAATCACCGACGTAATTATCTCTCACTGGAAATCATCATGATTTTGTGGTCAAACCCTTTTCATTCCTCATCTCATTTTAGGGAGGAAGTGACGTGTGTGTTGTCGTTCGTTATGCTAGTGTGGGGGATGCTACGTGATCTTGTTAGCTGTTCCGTTTGAGCTAACGTTACTGTTAGCGAAGTTGCAATACTGTGAACACTCAAGCAATACACCTGCAAGTTAAGGAAACCAACGTCTGAGTCGTTACTGCGGACGTTACAATATCAACGTTTACACGAACATGTTTGGTAACTGTCAAGCTTGAAATGACAACTAACGGTCGCGCAATTTAAATCTACCTGTTATTTTTAAGTGCGCACTGATATGCAACGTTTTAAATGTAAACAGGCTGTACAGTACTTTATGGCTGAATAAACTACACCTCGTGACTCACTCTCAACCAATCAGAATGCTTGATTTGATCTACCCGTATTATAAAAGAGCAATAAACACGTCATTTATTGCTCTTTTGTGCTCTACATATAATAAACACATTCTAAGATGTTTTCATTATTTGACTTCATCATATTTTATGTATACAGCTAATCAGTTCCATCTTCTGTAAATAAAATGTACCTTCGTGAAGGTCTAACTACTGTTTAAAATCCTCTCTGTCGCCTTCTGGCAGTAATAAACGTGAGTCCTTTATCTATCTATTTGTTCTGTTGACTCATTCCCATCATGTGCACATTCGTTACGCCCTGTTCCCACAGTGTCCTCAGTGGAAACAGCCCTGATTTAGATTCCTACATTGTTCTAATGTCCTTCTTAGATTGTTGTCTAACAACAGTGCATCAGTAAAATAAACCAAGTAAAAAATGACCCAATATGAGAAGTTTGACTAAATGATGTCAAGTGACCTAAAACTCAAAAAATACAGTACTGGGGTACTTTTAACAGATTGATGGTATTCCGAGAGAGGCTTCTACCTTTGAGAGCGGCCAATAGGATGCTGTTGTCTGCGGCGGCTCTGGTCCGGTCACAAAGCTCCGGCAGCAGCTTCTGCCACCACAACGGCTGTTGAGATCAGACAAAGCAGACGGGGTAATACCTCTGATCAAAATGCAGAATATACCAAACATTCAGACAGTGAAAACATAACACTTTTGAAAGGTCAGGCTCCTGCTCAGCACAAACCATATGCTTGTCTTGTAACTGGTGGTTAGCGTAGGCGATGATGGCCTGAGGACATCGGTCCAGCAGCTTTCCGATGCTGCTGTCGTACTGCCCCTCCCTGGTAGCGCAGAGGAGGTGCAGGCTGAAGCCCCATAAGGTTTCCTCTGGAAGACGCTCCATCAGGGGCATGACGGAGCCCACCGACAGCGACGGACCACACAGGAGAGACTGCGGATGGAATCAGGAATAAAAATCACTGCACATTCATTGTTTTACACCTCAAAAGGCAGATGGTGTCATTCATAACACTTCTAGATACTTACGGAGACAACCGAATGTATGACGTATAGAAGCAGACGTATTACCTGCAGCTTGAATAGCGCCTCCTGGTGCTGTGAGCTGGTGGCGTGCGCTGGATTGAGGACAGTGAGCCACGGGTACAGAGCGCCGTAATGGGAGCACGAGTTTATCTGAGACACACACAGCACACATCCAGGACTCTTATGACTCACATGAACTCATTTCTGAACATCACGCTGGTTATACACTATGATACAGTCAATAAAAGTGGCGGTCAAACATCACGAGGAGTCTTGAATTTCTCACTACCAAACATACAGCAGTAATTTTTAGCGACAGTACCAGATCGTCAGCGCTCTTCAGTGGCCTGCGTCTTGAAGGCGCCTGTGGTTTGTTGGTGTGTGTGTCCGAGGTTGTATTCGTCAGTCGGTCGATGTAGACAGACGCCACCCGGAACAGAAGTTCCTGGATGACGGTTTCCTGTGAGGACGCCATGAGCGTCGCCTCCCAGAAATCCACCTGTAAGCAGTTCTCACAACCCAGCTCCTAGAAACACACACACATACACACACACACACACACGTATTGCCATTCTTTTCTCGATCTTTCATGTGTAATGGATCAAAATGGACGAATAAAATCAAGACACCTTCTTTTTTATATTCTTAAAAGCTTGAAACAAATGTGAAAAATCACTTAAAACTTGCCTTCTATCCTCCTAGCACACACACACACACCTTGAATATGTGATCAGCCTGCTCCAGCTGGACTTTGTTGTTTTCATGTAAAGCCACCATGGCGGCCACAAGCAGTCCTGGTTGGGACTTGGCCAATTGGCGGGTCAACGCTGTGGGCCGGACGAGGGAGCGCTGGCCTCCACCGCCGCCATGCAGCAGCAGCCGAGGCTCCTCAATGAACCCGTACACCAGCAGCATCTGAACACACACACACACACACACACACACACACACACACACACACACACACACACACACACACACACACACACACTCCTCTGGAATGACTCGTATGCTGGGTGTTGTGTGACTGTTTATTGCTCCTGTGCGATCAAACATTTTTGTAAAAGGAGATCTAGCAAAGAATTGCAAGTCTTAAAATCAGCTAATGTGAAACGACGCCTTTATGACTTGGAACAAAGAGGCAACCAGGAAACAAGATCACAAGGCCTGAATGTGTTTGATGGTATCAGATGAATACAGTTTATACTTCCATATGCGGGTCTCAATCAACTGTGATCTGCAGGCAGCATGTGACTCCAACCAGTTTCAGTAATCTTCCTAATATGATTGAATGCAATGGCATCAAAAGCACTTGATTAATTTTTAGCGTGCTTTTCCTCTGAAATACGACAATATGTTTAATAATTATTTAATGCAAACATTAAAAGGAAAGTTTAGGCATGTTTAAAACAATATAAAACTGTACAAATAGCAACACGCTGGTGTGACATAAAAAATATGAATCTGTCAGACTGCTTCTATTTGCCTTTTTTTAATGGCTTTTTGAAACCCAATACTAGCTAATACATGTTTATGTATTAGCTATAAGGTAATTCATCGAGTTGGAAGCAATTGAATATGAATGTGCTTTGATATAGAAAGTGTGTATTATAGATACTAAAATGGACTGTTTATTGACGACACACACACACACACACACACACACACTAACCTCAGCGTGTCTTTCCATCAGATGTGTGTACTGTGGCAGGTCGTCCAGACGCAGCATCATGGTTGCCATGGTGGTTGTCAAAGGAACAGACACGCCAGCGGTGTCTTCCAGATGTTGTAGGATTTGCAGCGTCCGGGCAGGACTGATGTCTATCAGCGACGGGCTGGCACACACACTGACGAGCTCCGAGGGCTCTGATTGGCTGAAGATGTCGATGACCTCATCAGCTGCCTCCTGCAGAAAACATATTCTTTAATGTTAAACCTTAAATGTTGTGTTGTTTAACACAAATAAATCAGATGAATATAAAAATGAATCAATAATAACTAAATTGCATGTTTTATACACAATGTATGGTTCGTGTAAGAGACTTCTTGAGCTCAGGGAAAAACTTTTTGTTGACATTAATATTGAGATTTGGCTGTGAATGTATAAGTTGGGTGCACAGAAGCAGATGGAAACTGACTGTTTTTAATGTAAATACAAATGTATTCCACATGATAAAAGCTTCATGAGCCTTTTATGTTTGTGTCTACCTGACTGAAAATCTGCTCTGCTTCTTCGAACAGGTAATGCTTCAGGTAGAAGAGGAACCCGGGGCCGTAGGAGTGAGGGCTGCTGGGAAGCGGCCGGTTCCTGGCCATGATGTCTGTGACGGACAGAGCAGACATCCTGTAGTACGGCAGAGCCAGGTGGCAGTCCTTCTGGCTGGCCCTTACAGAACAGAAACACGTAGAATTATTGCAGCAATGTCTTTAAGTCTACAACAGCAACAACTTCTGATCGTCAATTTATTATTCATGAAGAAGGAAATACCAAACATTCAAGCAATTTGAAGAAGTCACCTTGGGCTGTTGGAAATTGTGGAATTGTACACTATTTTCTGACATTTTATAGATCCTACAATAAATTAAATAGTAATAATAAATAGTAATAATCAAGATCAAGTCATTCATTGCCAAACATTATTGTTCATTGCCGTCCCAAACAGAAAGGAACATACTCAAAGAAAGTAGCCACATCGTAATGATAGTAATGCAATTATCTCAACAAATTCCTTTAACTGCAAACACTGAATCCTCATCTAAAGTATATATTAATCATATTAAAATAAAGAAAGTAAAATGAGCTTGGATTTATTCATTTTAAGGGGTTTTACAATATTATTGTATAGCCCAAATGGCTGAACTCATCGTTCTGCTGTTAATGCTTTATCTTTTTATTTTACCTTTATTAATTATGGGGTTGAACCACTTAATTTAACAAGTAACTCAACGGCAAAGACACTATTTTAGGGTGGTGTTAAATGACTCTTTCAGGTATATTAAAAGGTAAGTGGTCAGTAAATGTACTAACCTAAACTTGTTGAATCTATTTCCGTGATAAAGGGGAACCTCATTTCATACTAAGGAGTGTGCATAGATTAAAAGATGGTTTGGGTATTTCTAAAGCTGCTTTATGGGATGTTTGTCCTTTATATAAGTGTGTGTGTGTGTGTGTGTGTGTGTGTGTGTGTGTGTGTGTGTGTGTGTGTGTGTTACCTGCTGAAACAGTCTCCCAGCTCTGCACAGTTTTGTCTGAGTGCCTCCTCCAGGTCTTGTCTGTCTGAGAGTCCAGCTGTGTGTTTCTCAGCCGGTCCATCTGGATCCGTCTGCAGAGACGGCGCCGAGTCTTCCTCAATGCTTTGTGGCTGCTCTGATGTTTGGAGCAAGGAGCTGCGGAGGAGGAGGTGAGCTTCACTCAGCAGGTGGCGAAGGCTTTGAGCCTGCGGGTTGGTCTCCGCATACCGCTGGCTGTATTCAAGCTGACGCACACAGACACAGAGAGAGTGTATCGACTCATCAACATGCAGCGTGGACATACTCAGAGTAAATCTTATCTTTTCTTTCCGTAATCTAGGCCTAAAACCTGTCTGTATCTTTAAAAGGAAAGAATACAGAAGGTCGTTAAGCTAGATTTAGGAAATATTAAACCTGAATGCTACCCTGTGACATTTGAACTTTTGTTAGAAAATACAACTTTAAAAGGACTCATTGCAGACAATATGAGAAAATAGACTTTGCAATGTAGATACATATTTAATGTACATGTGATGTTTTAATTTTTTTTTTTCTTCTCTTTTCTATATTTATTTTGGTGTCATTTCTTTAATCTGTCATGATTATCATAAATTAATTATGAATAGAAATATAAAAATACATAAATACAACAACTGACATTCAGATGGATGTTCAGATGGATAATATTATGTGTGCGTTACCATCTCTTGGTAAAGCGTGAGAGGGGAGACGGTGTCGACCACATAGAGGTTCCATCCGTGTCCTGCAGTGCTGCTTTCTTTGGGGGAAGAGATTGTCCACTTCCTGCTCCTGAGGTCAGAGGTCAAAGAGAGAATAATCAAACAGAGAGCTGCATTAATCTCTATATCTTATCTCAGAGTAGATGCTTCACTGGTCTCAAAATCTGCAAACGGTTCAAAGTGAATTTCCCATGATTCATGGTAACACTTATCAACAACAAAGGACGGTGAGTAAAACTTAAAGTTACCAGGAATCTGTACAAATAAAGATGGATTATTAGGTTAGCTGAATAAAATCCCAAACAGATCTTATTTCAGTAAAAATAGAATTAGTTTGTGAGCAAAACGTCACACACTGAGGACCGTTAGGAGGGTATGGTTGCATCGGGTTGGATGGGGTTTAGGAACTAAAACAGGAACTGTTGTCACTTTTTGACCAAAGGCACGCAGACGTTTAGATCATCAATTAACCACGGGCTGAACTCACTGCTGTTTCAGGGTTTTAGCATATTGCCATATGGAGAAGCTTGATTCAAGAAAACAACGTACACGGCATTTGTAGACCATCGATAATGAAAACTTTTTAACAGTTTCAAATTAGCTTGTAAACTGGCTACTTGTGAAACATACGTGTTGTCTTTAAATCCAACTCTAACCAATAGCCATTGGGGACACCGATGTAAATCCATGATTAACCTCTCAATTAGAGACTGTAGGTCTGAAAGATGAAACAGCTTTTGTCTTATTTAATTGACCTAATGAATATTTAATGAGTTAAGTTGATACAAGGCAGTGGCAAAATGCTAGTGCCTTTACTTCCCTTCTTCTCCAAATGAAGTAGTACCTTTATGCCGCTAAAAAAGCCTGAAGGTGTGAGATGAGGGCAAAGACATACTAGAACATGTTAAAGGTTCAGGCTAGTTTCCACCTGCCTGCAGCTCGGAATACAGCTTTCAGAGAAAAATGCAAACAAAAGTGTTTCATTCTGTGACATTAAAGGTAAAAAAGAATCCAAAGCGTCAAAGTTTTTAAAAACGGACTGATAAAAGGATTGGGCTGAAGCGAGTATTTCAAGGGTTTCTTGGCGTTGGTCTAGAAGTGACAACTGGGACTGAGGTGGGTTGGGCTTTGTCTTACAGGAAGGGCCGTGAAAGAAGACTCTCCAGAGCCGGCGTGGTTGCGGGATCGATTCCCACCGCCAGGAAAATACCAGTCAGCAAGGTGTGTTCTTTCAACTCACTAAAATAACAACACACACACACACACACACACACACAGTAAACAGGTATATAAATGCATGTCTGCCTGCACGCACATTACCAGTGCTGATGAAGTATTCTGGTACCCGTAGGGAGGTATTTGATGACATGAAAGGTGTATGATCTATACCCTACCACTGTTGTGTGTGTGTTAACTCTGTGTGTGTGAGGGACGTACAGGCCTCTGCGTTGCGGGGTGCGCTCTGGTTCCTCTGGTGCCTCTGCGTCGGCTGAGGAGAGCAGGACAACGTGGCGACCGTAGACGCACAGCGAGCGCAGACCAATGAACAGCTGCATCCTGAGCGCGCACACCTCCAGGCTGCAGGGCGGACAGGCCTTCAAGCGCACAGAGTGGGGAGAGTCGTGAGTAAATGAGTCCAGAGGCCACATGGCAAGGTTTTAAAAAAGGTGAGGCTCATACCTTCATGGTGGTATCGATGTAGGGGTCTTCAAGCCTGGCTGCTACTGCCGCACAGCGCACGGTGAAACACTGCAACGCACTCCTACAGACACACACAGGAGCGAGATGAGACTTAGTATGCCAAACAAAAACATATTTCGTCTAGTATTGAGGCTCATATTTAAATACACACGTCACTTTAACATACACGTACAGAACACTTGTTTACATTACTGTTATGTTTGTCTGAGCACTTTATTTTTTACTTAATTTAATATCTATTGCACGGTTGTTGCTGTTGTTGTTGTTGATTGTCTCGTCTAATGTCTAATATTATGCACTTTCCGCCAAGAAAAATCCCTTGTTTGTGTAAACATAGCTGGCGAATAAATGGTTCTGATTATGATTAAATACGTCTTTTAATGGAGAAGAATCCTTCAGTTTCCCTTTCAAAAGACTCATTGGACGAGTGATTTAGGAGAACTTGACGTATTCACCAATTAACGCATAATCTTATATGATATTATTGGGGGGCGTTAATTATGCTAATTTACAATTATCATGAACACACGCTCATGTACACACATCCGTCGTGTTTACGCTGGTCATTTACACGGTTATCTGAAAGTAGAACGGATAAAGAAAAGGAGAAAGTTAAGAAAATAATATGAAAATGTCCTTGTAGTTCAAAAGTCTTAAAGGCGTGGATGTTTGTTTTAACAAGCTGCGATTCAGTGAAGATGATCCGATTTCATATCAAATCAGACCGCGGACGTACTTCGTTATGACGTGCAGCAGGTGGTCCGTCAGCACCGCCTTCAGGACCTTCTCTGGATACTGATAGGCCGAGAGAAGCTCGACGCCACCCTTCAGACTGTACAGGTAGCCGGCGGAGGGGAGGGAGAAGAAGCAGAAAATGCACGATGGCTCTTCCAGAGACTCTGACTGGTTCCCTGGAGCGAGTCAGACGGAGAGAAATACAGAAACAGTGTTCTCATGTTGTGGTAATAATTCATGTACAGTTATTTTGTCAGTTATTGTAAATTGTATGACCAGTGAAAGAATGACATCATTTCGCTCATTTCCAATAACAACCAACTTTTCCTTTCCTACCCGGCCATCTATAATGATTTACATATCAAGCCCAATGTTTCATGAATATCCTAGAATTATATGATTAGAATTATACTGATGACAAGCCTCCTTCTGTCTTGTTTCAATAAGTAATTTTTTTAAGTCCTGACAGAAAGGAAACTGCTCTAATAAGAACATCTCAGTCAACTGGCAGAATTTCTTTTGAGAAAAATAGATCCCGAAGGTGAAGATGAAACGTTATAATTTGTGTGGGAGTTGCAGTGAATGCTATGCAGGGCATTGCTGCAACCAAATGAAGGTGCAACTGGTCTGAATAAATAATGCTCTGATGGAAATGTTTCCATTTACTGCTCTATAAATATTGTTCCGACATGGAAGTTGAGTCGTAACCTCAATTCCTGTGGCAACGTATGCCGCTGTTGTACTGACACCCACATCTGTATCTCATGCTGTGGTGCGGTACTGACTGGTGAACAGCGGGTACAGCTGTAGGGAGTGGAGTTGAGTCTCCTCCACACTGCAGCCCTGGAAGAAGTCTGGAGTAAAACGCCTGCGAGAGAGACGATACGTGCGAGTTAAATAAACCTCACATAGCAAGAATATGCTCACTGAAGCTCAGAAATACGCTACACACCTGAAGAGAACGTACGACAGTGTGCAATGCCCCGCACTGTCCTCCAGCCCGGTCTTTTCTACGCTGACAGGAATGTCACAGTCTTTTGCTCGATCGCCGAGCAACTCTTGGTGTCTCGGAAGGACCTGAAAGTCCGCCTGGTCTTCCAGATGATCTGCTGCACAGACACAGACACACACACACACACACACACACTTAATGATAGTCTGGTGTGAAGGGAAATTCCCTCACTAAACTTTATGGTCTTCTCAATAGCTAATTTCACCTATTTAAATGTGTGCCTAATGGCGGTAATTTTTCGCTCCAAAATGGGATTTTCTTTTGGGATCCGCAACAGACAAACACTGCCACCAGTTGCAAACTCAAGACTCAAAACACTGTTTCAGAATCCACGCTTTCTTACAGTCTGTAAACTAAACAAAAAAACAGATTATTGATTAATAAAAGAGGCAAACAAACAGACTTGTCTTTGTGTCCGATGATTCTTCCAGCGTTTTAGGTTCAGAGGATGTGTCCAGTTTCAGAACCAGCACTTCCAGCTCCGCCTGCACGGCCACGTATCTGCCACACAGCGCTACCTAGGGGTCAGAGGAGGTACATTTTAATAGTTTGAACTTCTGAAATACCGAAACACAGGTAAATGCGTCCTATGTTTGTGAAATGATCAAAAAGACGATTTAGGATTTTTGCTCCATTTATTTTTGGGGTTTTCCTGAAACAGTTCAACTGCTGATCGCCACAATGTTTCAGTTGTTAAAAGAATTCCAGCAAAACAAATGAGAACCGGAAGAAAACAATGTGTATAGTATGGATTATAACAAATCAATAAAGTAGTTATACTGTTGTGTACAGTTGGTTTGGCTTATAATTAACTAGATGTGTACACACTCCACACTCAGAAACCAGACCCGTTAGTACGGGCATTATTTACTGGTGCAACTCTGTAGCAGATGAATAGATTGAACGATGAGGAAAATAAAACTGAAGTGTAAAAAAGACAAATTGAAAAATAAGTACCTGTTTAGGCTTGATATTTGGAAGATGCAGGATAACTGAGCGTTCAAAATCCAGGAAATTCTGATTGGAATTTACGATCTGACCTGAAAACAAAGAGAGGACAGATGATCTTTAGGTCTTCAACAGGATAAGCCACAAATAAGTTATATTCTAGTCATGAACTAGAAATACAAATGAATTGAATAAGAGAATCTGTGGACGTGTTTAAAAGGCAGAGAGCATTATCATGAAGTACATGTGTTACTTTGGTTGAGTTACCTTGACTCTGACTGGAACTCTGCTGAGAGCTCGTCCAGCTGCTCTGAAGCATCTGCTCACTTTGATTCTGTTGGTTTGTTTACAGAGAAAGATTCATGAAGCCACTGCAACATCTACTGCATCAATACGTCACATGTTTAGATACAATATTAGTTTTATGAGTGAGAAACCTGGTGATAAAGTAAGACTTCAATGCACTACATTTCATATGTTATTACTTTTTGACGGCTTAAAGACTAAATGACATTTTAATGTTGTGGAAAACGATCACTGTCAGGTCTGAAGTGACCTCTAATCAATATAACCATCACAGAGATGTGAAGTAATCACGGCCGTCTGGCCCTGCTATGAACTCAAGCAGCTTCATCTTTTTACATTACATTGGTTCACACTTTAGAATGATCCCTCTGCAATTTGTTTCAGGAATTACATCACATCAAGGAAGTCCAAATGCTCGTCTTTGAATTGAGATAATCTAAACAAGGCCCCGGATGAGCAGGCGGACTCGTACCAGGCTCTGCTGGTTCTGTCTCCTCAAAGCAAACAGAACCAGGGTGCTCTCGCAGCCGACCACCAGGTCTCCCGTTACTGAGCAGCAGGCCACGGCCACAGGGCGCTCCGACAGAGGGATCTCAATGATCTCCATCTGCACCCCGCCCCGCACAGACGCCCCGCGCAGCAGGTGGCCCAGCAAGCGCACCCCGACGCGGGCCTTCCCCTCCGCCTGGATAGAGAGCAGGAAGCAAGTGGATGAAAATACATAAGTAAATAACAGGGTTCATCCACATTTTGACCAATGGATTTCCATGACTTTAAACAAAATGTTCATGACCAAACATTTTGTGAAATCTTGGTGTAAACATGAAAAAATGAGTAAATGTCGTATTTAAACTAACAATGAGAAACTATTGTCTCATTCATTTGTGTCATTTAAGGTTTACTGTATGCTTTATACAGTAAACCTTAAATGACACAAATGAATGAGACAATAGTTTGATTAAAAGAATAAACATTTATATAGATGCCTGTATGTATGCCTGCTTATATTTTGAGCGTCTTTCTTTTAAAAGCATCTTAATTATTTCAAACTCAGCGTAAATGAACGTCATGAACACATGAATATAACACATTTAACACATTTTCATGACTTTTCCAAAACCTTTGAGATTTTATTTTTTTCAAGGACTTTTCCAAGCCTGGAAATAACCATTTTACAATTACATGATTTTTCCAGGTTTTCCATGACCGTAAGAACCCTGAAATTAATGAATATTGCAGTAGATACACGGACGAAAAACTAACTTTTAAGCTTCATACTCAGAAACACATATGATCTTCCATAATTCTCTGGACTACTGAGCCTAAAATAAGTCCTCATTTGTCTTTGGTATATTTTGACACACATTTGTGCACCTGGACCAATTCTCAATGTTAGCACCACATTAGTACGGAATGTCTAGCTTATTTTTTGTGAAATTAAAGGTGTATGTTCTTATTCCGTACATAATACGGTTTAAATTAAAGCAGCATATAATATCAAAGAGAAAGAAGAAGAACAGGGTGTCCTTACATTTTATAGCACTACGACATTAAGTGCGTACCTGATGGCGCCAGTTGGTGTAGGCTCTCAGGTAGGTGGCGCTGTTCTTCTCCTCGATGGTCACCAGGTAATCTCCTGGATGTCACAGTGGGAGGTAGAAAGGAAAGCAAGAGTGTAAAATGTGTTTCTCACTGCAGCTCACTCCGTGATCACTACTGTCGCCGGCTGCCTCGCTCACATATAAAAGGCCAACGACAAATACACTGACGCTCATACAGTTGCTGATTAAAAAAGAGAGGAAATGTGTTTGTACCCATCTTGCTGTGCTGGATGCTCTTCACAGTGCCCATGGTGGCAAAGCGGCAGATGAGAGGGCAGCCCTCCTTCTCCACACTGTAGGCATCCACCTTGGTTCAGTTCACATCACAACATAGTCAGAACCCTGCAGACACCTTTCATCTCCACAATGTTATCTCTTGTGTGACTCAAGAGTATTCAGACAATCTGCAGACAGTTAGATGTGTTCTTTTATGAGGTGACACTGATCCTTTATGAGTTAATATTAGCTTTAAAATATATATATATATATTGGATACCCATTAAATAATGTATCATAAGTTCTTCTAATTACGTATAGTTTTCATTTTCACACAAATAAGTAACAAAATGGTTTAAAAATATGCATATTTTGAAAGGTAACCTTGCATCCTCCAGTAGCCACCACGAACAGGGCTCCGCCTCCACAGCAGATGAGTCCAGGCTCCTGCTCCACCTGAGACACAGAGGGAAGGGAGATGAGCTAAGACCCGATACAGACAACAAACAAACAACTGAAGTTATATAATTAGATTTAAAAAAAATCAGTAAGTATGAACCTACCTGTACTATCTGCTGTGAGGAGAAAGGATGGCAGTTGTAGACGTGCACCATGTTTGGTCTGCGTCTTGGAGAGTCACTTCATTCAAAGGTGGAAAGTTAACTGACTGCTTCCTCTTTCGTTTGGGTTTCTTGGAGGCCCCATCAAGCAGGACACCTACAATCATAAAGACAAAAGGCTGAATTAGAAATGGCTTGTACACATCACTGTGGACTTGAAAAAAGTGTAAATAGTATTTGTTTTCAATATGTTTGAACATATTTTGATAGACTAAACAATTAAATCAAGAAAAACAATTGTAGATGCAATCAATATTTAAAAACAGAATCGTCAATTACAGCCATAACGGAATTGCACATGTAAACCACCTGTAGTAACCTGCATCACATGTAATACAGCATTTCACATGTGATGGATTCACAAATAAAATTGCCATTATGGTTTTCAGACACTTACATAGACTTCACATAGTACAACGGAGGTAAATGCAACTTTTGCTTGTGGAGCCTAAAAGCACTTTAAAAGCAGTATACCAAAGTGAACCATATAAAACGAGCAAAACATGCATTAGACCAAGCGCTAACTAAACTGAACGTTGCATCCAGCTTCCCCTGCATCTCTGGCATCGGGCTGAAACAGGGCTGCAGTGTGTGTGTTTGTGTGTGTGTGTGTGTGTGTGTGTGTGTGTGTGTGTGTGTGTGTGTGTGTGTCTCTAATCGATATCACATGCCGCGGTCTCGTGAGAAGCGGAGGGTGTGCGCGTTACATTCATCGGTTTACTCGCTCTGTATTTACAGACAGGCGGAACTTAGAGAGTCTTTAGAAAGTGAAAGTATAACGGGTTCTTTGCTTAGTACTTACTTTGCTGACGGGTATTTAGTTCCTTCTCCTTTCCTTCTAGCTTAGAGGATTCACGGCGGCTGCTGCTTATTGATTTCACGCTGCCAGCAGGAAGTGAACAGTCGACCACAACAAGAAGCGCCCGCCCACTCTCGATTTTCATTGGCTCACGCTTCCTGCGTGTCTTGTGTTTGACGTCACGTTGGTACCGAGCTGTCACTATATAGGGTGGATTTGTCATACAATTGTAGTTTATTAGACTTTTGTTTTATTGTATTTGTCGGTATTTTCTCATCAGTGTATGGTTGTGTAGGGAGCAGTAATGTTGTCAATTTAAAAAGATCTCATCAAAAGATCGAAGCAAAGATAATTTCGAATATATATTCAATAATCAGTGATATCACCGACAGTATCTCTCTCTCTCTCTCTCCTAAGCAGGCCACTACTTTTGCTTTTGAAAAACAAAATGATACAAATAAAACACTCCCTCAGGAATATATGTATATATATATATATATATATATATATATATATATATATATATATATATATATATATATATATAAAATAACAAAAAAAGTATAAATTATGTACTAAAATAATAGTAAGCATGTAATAAAATAATAAGGTAATACTTTAACAGTCACCAACCTGCTTCAGGTCAATTGATTCCTAACATAAATACATTATATTAGCATAACATGGTTGTGTTTACTGTTCAATGAATCAAACTTAGATTGTGGAAAGACCAAATGGAGAAGAGCTACAAATAACTAAAACAACTGTTAATACATTTGGCCAAAGAATACTACTGCAATTAATACAAACGCTACTATACCAGATTTACACATCCCCGTATTAAATACAGTGGAGCAATAAACCCTTTCAGATTGCCTAATTTCGAAAAAGCACGTGGCTCGAATATGTACATATTTTGTCCTGACCCGGCCACCGTTGCTGGGGAAACCGTGCTCCTGAGTCGGACACATCCGCTCTGCCATAGCAACCACCGCACACGGATTTATGTGTAAGTAGAGTCGATTCACCAACGAATGAAACTCTATGTGTGTACATGCACAACGTCATATACATGTTTGGATATGATAAGATACACCTTGATAGAAGACGCACTCTGACAACAAGTATTAACGAGCGGTAACTGCCCCTGAAGGAACGGAACAGATACCGTGTATTTACCGTTAGCAAGCTAACCCAGCTATCACGTGACTTGAGCTACACCTGCCTGCTGGTTCAGTCTGTTTCCGGTTGCGTTAGGACGCTGCTTAGGCTGCAGTAGAATAGTCAAATAAATGACTTCCTAACGTCTAACAATAACCACTTTTCCTTGACCTCTGTGGAAAACGTCACGGGGTTAAGGAAAGATGGGAAGAAGAATTCATGAGGAGTTAGGAAAAGACAACCGCAGTGTTTAGTAAATCCGACTCCACTTTCACTAAGTGACGTAGTTATGACGCGACGGCAGGCGAATGTTAGTGACGTCAGTCCGCTGCGGTGAAACTACAACGTTGTAGTCCATCTCGGACCACAATAAAGATAATTTTAAATACTTCGTCCGTGTGTATTTTTCAGACAGTACAAAGCTACTAAACTGTTCAGTTTCAAACATGCTGAATTAAATACGTTATCCCACCAATAATGTATCATATCCCTTTATGTTGTTATGGTATATATGAAGATTATAATCTGATCATTAGAATATGCAGACAATAGTTTATGAAACACACAACTCAGTTTAACCTAGACGTGTTGACTTGATATTGTTTTATTGTAATGTGACAAAATGGTTGATTCAAAAGATGATAATCAGAAACATGACTCAAACTCAAGAGCTCGTCCAGTTTAACTCTTTTATCAAATCTTCTGTAGCTGAAGTTAAATAAAAGAATGAGGGCCGAGGCTGAAGTACTATTTTGTCACATTACATTAACAACAAAAAGAAAGAAAAGCCCCCAGTAATTACTCCATGGTAGCGTGATTAAGCACTCATGTATTTAAAAAAGTGTAGGTGAAAAGATAGATGAACTTCATGCACTCTGGTTAGACATGTTGGGAGAGCGAGTGTGACGCAGTGCGCATGAGTGTGAAAACAAGAAGCCACACTATCATCTAAGTGGTTGATGTATTTAAGTAAATTCTAGATGTTTTCACGTGTTTGTCATTCAGCCCTGTGTTTGATGATGCTGGAGAAGATAGGCTAAACAAGAGAAGAAGAAAAAGCACAAAGAAAGAAAGGGTGCAGAAAGAAGAAATAAATGAAGAAAGGTAGGTGTGATCTTTGTAATGTGTCTTCATGCGTCTGTATTTTTCTTCATAGGAGCCTTGGGATTTTAAAAGACAAGGTTGATGTAGATTGTTGTTTGTTTGTTTGTTGTTATGAACGTTGACATGAATTCTACAATTACGTTTCCTTTTTAATTTCTTGTACTATGCAGAAGATGCCCAATATCCGGCAGACTAGACTGAGACGAATAAATGGAGCAAAGAAGACGAATCAATGGAGCAAAGACGCCATGGAGCAGGCCATGCAGGAGGTGCAGGCAGGCAGGCTGAAGGTAAGGCAGGCGTCCAAGCAATTTGGAGTCCCAAAGTCGAGCCTGTCCGACCGACTCACCGGACGTGTAGCCGCTGACTGCGTCCAAGGCACACCCCCGCTTCTCACTCCTGAAGATGAGAGGTCCCTGGTGGAGTATTGCCTGTACTCTGCCAGTCACGGGTGTCCTCAAAGAAAGTATCAGGTGGTGGCCAAAGCTCTGGCCATTTTTAATTATCGTAATCCGCACAAACCCCGGACTGTTCTCGGCCAAACCTGGTGGATTAATTTCAGGGAGCGGAACCAATGTCGCCTTACCTCCCACATCCCAGACATTGCTGACCACGGTAAGACACCATGCACACGGAGCGGTGCACTCAAAGACATCCCCTTTTCCCGGTTACCCCCACCGGATTATCCGCCTTCATCTCCATCTTCCGATCCCTGCCTCACCCATCCACTGGTCGCATCAGGTCGCGTAACGGTGGAACTGGCCCGTGTCTTGTCCAAAACCAACCAGACCTGTGAGGTCCGAGACCTCAGGAGTGCCTGCGTGCTGACGGCTAAGCAGATGTCTGATGTCATCAAGAAGGTGGGGGACAGCGGAGCACGAACGGAGGCCAGGAGCGTGAAGCGACAGGGGCCACAAGAGGCCGACCTGGTGGTCTCTTCCTCGACCTCTCGCCTCAGGGCCCGGCCAGCCACCAGTTCTGGTGCTGCTGGACCCTCGGCCGCCTTTGTTCCCACTTGTGCCTCATTCACCTCCAGCAGCCTGCCAACCAGCCTGAGCTTGTCGTCCAATGACCAGCATCATAACATTGGAGACGGTAACGTTTCCTTAATTGTTTTGATTGAGAAAAGCATTTCTATGTTTACATATGAATAGATGCACAAACATTATTCATTATTGATATAATCTGAAAAGACGATGTAAAACACATTCAACATCATTTTAACACGTGGGTAACATTATAATAAAAACAGTAACCATCTCCAGACCACTAAAGCATGTATTTTTATATACACAGCGTTCAACCTTTGGCAGACCTCCTCTATGCCTCCCCCTTCTTCTCCTGGCTCCTCCTCCTCCTTAACTGCTGAACCCACAACATCCACTAGTACGTATGCCGGACAGTCTTAACTTGTAAACCCATACAAATTCTGCAATTTCCTCACACGTGTCCTGTATTTTGTTTTTCTTCTTCCTCTGACTAGGTCACATAGCTAGAAAGAAGAGAACATTGGAAAAGAAGATGTTGCGATGTGGACGGTGCAGACAGCCGTATCCTCCAAAGGACCCGGAAGGATTGGTTCTGTGGGTTCAATGTGACAACTGCCACAAAATGTTTCACACCATTTGTGTGAGCTCGGAGATGGACCTGGATGACGATGAATTTTGGTGTTTTTGGTGCCTTGATCTTTGATTTTATTGTAATTTCTCATGGCTCATGATGAATTCAATTTTAGTTTGACTTAATTTTCAAGTCACAATTGTTCCACATTGACATTAAAAAAATGTAATTGTTAGAAACTTTTAAGACTGATGCTGCAAAATACATGTTCTTTATCTGACACAAATTGTGGTCACATTTATAAACTGTGTTTCGTGTACAAATGCATGTTTTGCAGAATAGACCGTTTGTAATGAGGAGAGCTTTTACAGGCGCCAGCAGGTGTTGTATGCACTGAAATATTGAAAAGATTAGACCCTTTACATAATCTCTGATGTGTTTCTTAACAGCAGAAAGACATAATTTGACATCCAATTGACTGAGTTTCTGAAAGACACCACATGGGGGCAGTAGTTTACCAACAAGGGAGTCGGTCATGGATAAGAGACCAAATGTATTTGCACATGCAGATGTTGTGTTGTTTGTGTGGCTTTCTACAAAAACTGTTTGTGACTCCAAAATATATTTTTAAGCTCTTGGAGGAACATAAATGTTGATGTTTTTTGTAGTTTAATGTATTAAAATTTCTGCTTGACTCGATTTTCTATATACTTGAATTTGTACAACACTGACATTACAAACAGTAAAGTTTACAGACTCCAAAGTGTCTTTTGTCTGAGCCACATTAAAGTAAAATGTGATCGTGTGCATCACTTTGAGTTGGATGAGTAATTCAACCCCACTTGGATTATAGAATGCATTATATGCATGGTGCATCAGTTAAACACAGTTTTACAAGTTAACATTTGTTTTGCTGATCATAGTTTAAAACAAGGGCATTTTGTTCAGGACCTTGTTTTGTATGAAATACACATTTAATAATTAGAGCCTTTACACAATCTGCAATGTATGTTTTGACAGCAGACGGGCACCATTTTACTTACAATTAGATCATTTATTATTAAAAACACCACCAAAACGATGTATTGTTATTTTTAGTATGTTAGCTAACCAGTAAAGTGACATATGCTAAAGTAGCATCACTGGTAACTTGTGCTGTTCGCTACGTTATTTATGTGAATGACTGTCTACAGTTACAACTGGCTTTTACTTGTTTTATGAATAAATATATCATAAACATAATTAGACCTTACCTGCAAAGATAAATACCAATCAGGATTACCAGAGCACCACCTTTTTTACATGACACTTTAATATCACGGAGGTCTCTCTCTTCTCTCTCTCCCCTCTCTCTCTCGCTCTCTCTTTCTCTCTCTCTCTCCCTCTCTCTTTCTCCCTCTCCCTCTCTCTCTCGCTCCCTCTCTATCTCTCTCTTTCTCCCTCTCTATCTCTCTCTCGCTCCCTCTCTATCTCTCTCTTTCTCCCTCTCTATCTCTCTCTTTCTCCCTCTCTATCTCCCTCTCTCTTTCTCCCCCTCTCTCCCTCTCCCCCACCCCCTCTCTATCTCCCTCTCTTCTCTCTCTTTCTCCCCCCCCCCCCCCCCCCCTCCCTGCTGACAGGTACTTGAAGGTTGAGTCTCATTACAGACATCAGCTGAGGTGCAGACGGCAGCTGGAGTCGCTGTCATCCCTGGACTGTAAACTTTGCCGTAGCGGTGCATCGTGCCTGGAGGACGCTTCAGCCCGCGCAGTGACAGCGGGCTCCCGGCTCAGCAAGCGGTGTCCGCTGCACCGCCTCTGTGTCTCTGTCGCTCTGCAACTCCCGCAAGGTGAGACACATCTTTTAACTTCAATGAGCGGCATCGCTTTGATTCATGAACATTTGCTGGTGAAAGACGTGCAGTCAGTGTTTTACGCCTTGAAGATGCATCCCGCCTCTCTCCACCTGCAGGACGCTCGTCTGTACGGTGCACTTGACTTGCAACTTCAACATCATTTGGTGCAGTTCAAATGATGTAGTTGGGTAAACTAAATAAAAGCAATGTTGCAAGTATTCCCATTTGAGGTGCGGGACCCCTGATACCATGTTAGACCTTCTGCATAAACAGATGCGGAGCTGTTTGAAGGTAGTTGGTGCAGAAGCCAGGCATTTCCCCGAAGGAATGCCCTCACCTCAGAGCTGAGTCATGCAAATTATACCTCCCTTCTCCCATCTCCCATCTTTCTGCTGTTATCACCAGGCCACCGTCATTTAATCTATAACACAAGTTACATCTCATTCAAATTAAGATTCTTGAAATCTTTTTTTTCTTCAATACATCTGATGTCTGTCTGGAGTGACATTTTCAAAATTGTTGCAAACTCACTTAAACATTTCATTAAAGTGGAAAAGCAAGATTGATTTTCCTCCCACTGTGTAAGGTTTCACGTAAACTAAAAGAGATTCCATACGAGTGATGACTAGTTGTGATGAAGCGTTCCTCTGCATATCCAGCGCGTTGGGTTTTATAGGCCAACAAACAGTGATGTGGAAACATGTTGGCTCACAGCCCCAATAATATTTTGGAGATCCAAGCAGCGTTGAAGATTTAATACACTCAGCCAGTTTTTAGGATTAAATAAATCTTTACTATATTGATTCAGACTGAATTATATAATTAGTGGCTGACTAGTGACTTGAGTAATATGAGGGTTTTATTCCCTCAAGGACAAAGTACAGGAGATGAATGTTGACTAAAGAAAATTAATTTTATGGGGTTAAATTACACTGCCAAAGTAGTTCCCTGTTACCCTCGGGGCTTGTAAAAGAAATACAGAGACACTTGTATTTAAATACCCAATAAAGCAGAGAAAAGTATCCCCTGGGAGAACACTGGAATCAGTGATCAGAGAAGGACTTTAAATGAAACGCAAACCTCCTGGAGGCACAAACCCAGACCAAGTGCAAACCGCCGGTATCGCGGTGCGGTGGGATAATAGCTGCTCTGCTCGAAGCGCATGCACAGTGAAAGTCATCTTGCCTTTCACACAAATAAGATATGGAAACCATAAAAGAAAAAAAGATAAGAAAAGAAGAGAACATGCGAGGAAACAAAGAACACGAGTTTGGAGTATTAGATGAAAGGAAAGCGAAGGCGAGATGTTTTTTTTATCAGCCCTCAGATTACTGCCTCCTAGTTATTCAACCTGATCCTCACTGACATGTGATCCTCTGTCATATTCCAGCTGCTTATTGCTACTGGAACCTACAGGTAAACACTTCCATGCAGCTTCAGACACGTTCTCAAGGCAAGCACACAAATAAAATGATACTCCACCTCTGTCGAATGTTTACGTTCACACTTTGGACGAAGTTCAGGGGAGGTCATGGGCTTCTCATAACCAGAACACAGAAAGATGCTGAACAGCAATAGTTCAATAGATTTTACACGTCAGGTTGGTGTGATGATATATTTAGTTTTTTATGAGTTTTGCCAGGTTAAGCTGTGTGCCGAGTATTATTTTTCTTCTCCTGAATTAAGAGTCAGTGATGGTTGACGATAAGACTTGAGATCTTACTTTAATACTCACTGACTGTACGGCTCGGCGACGTTTCAATATTCTGAAGTCATTTATCAACTTGCGGTCTGGTCTTGGTGATATTCTAATTTATTTTTCCAATACAAAAGTTTTAATGAATTCAAGCAAATTGTGATTCAAAGATAAGGAATTCCCCCCCTTTTTTTTTTACATCTCTTAAAGGCGCAGTGCATACCCTCTGAAGTAGTTCATGTCATGAAATTCTAGTTTGATTGTTTTATGTGAATATAATGATGAGCTCAAAATGGTCCGGCCCTAATAGCTCATCATGCTATTTGTGGTGGAATCATTTACATGTTGCCAGCTAGTAACAGTTTGTGCTTTGCTTCTATAATTGTGTACGTATGGCAGGTATTGAAATATGAACTGAACTTTGTTTGTTGCACTGGTGTCGGTTGTATTCCAGCTGGGGTGAGTTTGTTTATCGTCATGTGGCCTTTTTAGTCATAGGACACATGGGAAGCTAACCTACTGTATACCTGCAACCTAGAGTATTAGCACAGTGGCCAGAAACAAAAGTCTCATCTTCTCTGCGTGGCGTCCTTCATTTGAAATAAGCAAACATTGTGCTCCCCGGCTCAATAACAGGAGCTGGAATTGCCTTGGTGGTGATGCTGATGTTATTTTTGCAGCTTAATTCAATTGGTTGGATTGTGTCAGTCTAATGTGATTGGCAAAACGGATGCCCTTGGACTACAGAAGGCAGCCAATACAGACGTTCGAGAGTGACTGGCAAAATGGAAAATTGTCCTCTAATGCTGTCATGGCTGCTCCGGACCTTGAGTTTGATATTTGTCGTAGTTGCTTTGGTATTTGTTGAGTGTTTGTCGAATAGCCAGGCCTGTTTGGATCATTCGGTGAGTGGGATGCTGGGATAGGTCAATTTATTTAAGTGTTATAGTACAATGGGCACTGTGACCGTGCTCCAGTGAAATGTGGTCATGGGAAAAAGATGAGGTCAAACTAACAGGCAGAGGAAGTTGGATTGGACCGGACAGGAAGAAGAACCCCCGAGGGACGGGTCCAGTTTTCTGTATGGGGATCTTGTTCTCTGGAGCAACTGGGAATGCTTTTCTACTCATGAATGCGAACCTCTTCTCGTCTCCCTTGTCCTGTCAGCACTGCTGGTAATGTGTACGAGCATGTCCAACCCATTGTACACTAAACGGACGTGAGTTACACATGATGAAGCCTTTTGCTTTGGCCAGTCGGTGGCATCCCTACTGAGTTGCCTCTAATGACGACAACCAGTGTTTGTTTTTAGTCCAGAAAAAGGAACCCTGATCTCCCCAGAGGACATGCAAGAAATGTAAAGTTTTCCTTCCCCCCCAAGCAAGTCATGTCTAACTCCTTTAAACATGCTTTCCCTCTTCTTCCCTCAAGTCGTCAAATGTATTTGTTTGTCTGGAAAAGGTTCTGTGATCTTTCAACAGTTTTCAACTATCGCCATGTGGAGCTTTTTTTTGTGAATGTTTTACGAGATAAACCGCTCACACTATCAGGAGAAAGCCTCAACACTTCAAAATGACATCCAGCTGTTCAATAGGCTGTAATAGCCTTCTGAGCAGCGACGTGGATCATCTGGCTGAAAGATGCCGTGAAAGGCCCCCGCTATCTGTGTGCAGTAGACTGGGCCGCAGGCGTAGACAGACTGGGCGTGGCCAGCGCAGGTTTCATTGGCATCTCCTGCTCGACGAACCCAGTGGTTCAGACTGTAAAACTGGAGGCACTTTTTTACGGTAATCATATGGAGGGCACCGTTTTTAGACCCTTTTCCCTCTGTGATAGTCCTTTAAAAAATAAAATAAAAAGGGAAACGAGCCAATTTGGCAGCAGTTAGAGATGACTGAATGTACTTTCTTTTAAACTTCACATTTACTGGTTTGTGGGGTTTCATACTGAGGGGGTAAAAGAGGCAGAAAGGGCAGATGTCGATGTTTTCGTGGTTTCCCTGAATGAAGCTCAGAAGCTGCTATCTGTATCATAAAAATGTCATTACAGATATTCACAATAGGCTTTATGACTATTTTTTATTAGAATTGTGAAAAGAAATAACGCAGTTGCAGAGATATCCAAAAATATAAAGGTCTTGACTAATTTGACTATCTATCATTGTAAGTATGGTGCAACAGTAGTTTATTACATGGCATGTTACGTTACAATAGTCATCCATCAAAAGGACCTCCAGTATCTTTTTGGAAGAATAATTAAGATAATGAACTGGGCATTAAGAGATGAAGAGGAGGTATGTCAGTGTGCATATTTGCAACATCAGCATAATGTGTATCTGCCATAGAATAATGAAAGAGCCGATAATGCCGATGACTCTTCATGCATGCATTTGCAGGCATGTGTGTCTGACCTATAGTGTTCTTGACACACTACCCAGGAGTATCACTGCTTTTACTATGAAGTGACACAAAAACAAACAACCAGGACATAGTGCGTCTCCATGAGGTATTTCAAACATTTAAGGCAGAAGTCATAGAGCTTAGAGAGCCTTTCATTACCCATAGCAGAGTAATGTAGAAGTATAGTCTCACAGAAAGTGCTTAATTCAGCTTAATTTGATATTTCTGTCTGATTATTAGTTAAGATAAAATGATGAACATTGTAATAGAAAATTACACCACAACACAGGCTGTTCCCATTATCCATATCGGCCACTTCTAGTCATTGAACACTGGGTTGTGCCCAAAAATCTATTTCAAGCAGTTAATGTGATGATGATAAATTGACAGTTAATGAAAGAGAGCTCTAAAAAACTAAAGTAGATCTGTCATTGACTTCTAATGCTGTTTATTGTTCAGCTCTACTGTAGATTATCACCTTTTTAAAGACTCCTTGTGTAAATGTCAGTAAATTCTCAGTTTTATCATCTACTGTCCAGCTTCCAGAAAAGGGAATTCTGCTGGAAATCATCGTGAATAATTAGTTTACCGTGCTGACATTGACATCACGTCAGAGTGCAGACGTGAGTGATGAAGCATGCTCTTTCTGATGCCTGGTATACAGTATGTTACTGTGAATAAGATCATTGCTGTTGGGACAAAGAGGTCATTCATTCATCCTCCTGAACGACCTCCATTTCTCCATTAGGTTCAACTGGAAAATGTGCTTGACACTGACAGGAGACCATATACTGTCTGAACGACTCCTCTTCTCTATGTGTGTGTGTGTATGTGTGTGTGTGTGTGTGTGTGTGTGTGTGTGTGTGTGTGTGTGTGTGTGTGTGTATGTGTGTGTGTGTGTGTGTGGCTGGAGATAGATCCTAGGGTCTAACAACATTTGGTGGCAGTCTGTGACATCACTTAATCTGATTGGGTATGGTGGGGGTACTGCACGTGCTTAGTGAACGCCTCTTTGCCTGACAAGGTTTTTAGGTCTTTACAAAGGCGTGTTCCGACACACACGGATACAAACACACACACACACACACACACACACACACACACACACACACACACACACACACACACACACACACACACACACACACAGACATGCATAAAACGTAATGACAGCACAACCCCCAACATGCATGTGTGCTCAGCCACTCACTTAACACATGACACAAAGGACACAATGACAACACACAAGCAATGATGCTAACACACAGGTACTCAGTATGTGCAGCAGAGAATACAATTAATTTATTATTTTCTATTGATCCGGAACAATATTATACATCTTTAACATTCTGGAGGATGAAACTATCTAAAATGCAAACTTTCTAAATTTGTTAATTAGCTGCTTCTTTGTGTTGTTGTGACTTTTCTTCTGTCTTTCAAAAAGAATTGAGAGGTTTTGTTGTACCACATTGTTAATGCATGCAAACGGCTTGTGACAGTTGGGAGTGTGGTGTGTATGAATGAATATTAATATGAATGCACCTTCAGATAATGTGTGTACTGTCCTCCCTTTAATGTCTCCAGTTGTATTAGTTCATTGTGGGCAATGTTTAAAAGCAATGAGAAGAAGTGATTTATGGCAATATTGCATTTTATACGATGTTTGCTTCGATGTGATGAAGAACCTTAGTTTATCAGGTATTTCATTTGCCGAATTAGCAACAGTAAAGTACACACGTTTAAAAAAAAAAAAAAACATTGACAGTTACTGAATTGATTTATTCGAAAATAGATTATCTGCCAATCTACGGACCGATGTTTTGATAAAAAATTACACATGCACTTAGTTACTAACCAATACTATCGTCAGATTCCCAATAATGAAGGATTCGGCTTGGGAACCGGGCAAAAACACTTGATCAGCACATTTTTCTCTCTGTTTGTTTATGTCATCTGCAAACACATTGTAGATGGGTTTCCTGCCAACTTAAGACACTAACAGGATCTTTCTAAATGGAGCCAGTTTAAAGTCAGCAGATTTTGTTCTGTATATATATTCACCAAGATTGATCTTGAAATAAAGCTTCAACATTAATATTTCAACACTTTGTCATTACATATGTTGCTATGTAGTTACAGTGCTTCTTAAACATGATTTGTGGTCGTAATTAGCAGAGGTGTTAGGCTGAGAGCAGCTCTTGTTACCGGCATCCAACTCCTGTGTTGTTGCTGTACATTCTGTTTTTTTGTTTCATGGCTGTATCTTGATTGGCAGCAGAGTTTGATTCTCAGTCTCAGTATCAGCCTTCAGTTGAGACTGAGACATCATCACCCTTGGGTGTTGTCTGCAGTGTTTCTGCTAATCGCCCATTAGACTGATAAAGAACAAGACTTGGCTACAGAGCTGCATTGCAGTGAAAAATAAAGGCACACATCGTGAGGCGTACATGTACTCACACACAGAAAACTATGGGTAGACGTGGGACATAACAAATACACTTTTTCACAGAAATGTGAAAAAAGCAGAACCCCTAACTCACATTTTAGAGTTGAATCAACAAATACATCATCTTTTAAAGATATGTGTGCAGTCTACAGTACCATGGGAGGAGCGCAGTTTGTGAACATCCTCGAAAAGTATCAGCTAATGTTCTTTAACTGGCTGTAATGGCTTGGATGTTTTCAGTGAAACCTCCCACATCTTGTCTGTGCTTACAGTTCCAGACCCCCTAAGAGGTTGTGAGCATGCATCATTCACGTCTTGTTGTACTTTCCAAACGCCAACTAGAAGTAAACTGGCAAATTCCAGAGCCATTACAAGTGAAAGAACACTTAGCACAGAGAAGATGAGTAATTGTATTTTATTTGGCTTCATTTTTCGAATTAGATTCCATGCATCAATTGCACAAACCATTGAATCTATCACTGTGTGAGATTAAATAATGAAGGTTTCACAATTCGTAGCTTTGGCATCAATTTCTAATTGTGTTTTTTTTGTATGACAATCAGTCACCTAAATTAAATCGATCTTCACTTCCTCCTTTGTGTTTCAGGTTGCATCCGACTGTGTGTGAGTGTGCAGATCGTATGTGCGTCTCTGTGCGTGCCAGCTGCGCGTCCACGTGTCACAATGAAGCACCAGTCCATCTCTCGATGGCTGAGCCAGCTGGGGCTGCCACAATACTGCCCGGCGCTGGAGCTGGAATATGACGGCGTAGAGGTAATGCATGAATACACACCAACAAGCCTGTGACATCTAAAGAGATATTTACAGAAGTAGTTATTCATTTAAACTATTTAGTAATTGATGGCTGCAAGCAGGCTTGCCTCTTGAGGCAGCAGTAGACCAAACATACCGACAAGGTTAAAAAAAACGTATTTAAACCGTTCCAAACTGTTTGCAGATGTTGTTAAAAATATGAATAATTTCCACAATAGTTTTGAGACACTATAAAAGACTGGCATCCTTTCAAACTGAGTGCCTCGGTCAGCTTTGGTGGGGAATTCTCTGGTTTTGAATTCAGTAAATTTGCATTACTCTAAATGTACTTGTGCACAAAAATAGACATCACAGCTGGACAACTAGAGGTAAGGAATGCACAAGCGTTGTAGTACACTTCAATGCAGTCCACCACCAGCCCAGACCTCATCTCTAATAGTGCACTTCTATCTTTGTGTCGTGTTTGCTTCTAAGGAAAATGCCAATATTGGTTGTTTAAGTTTTGTTTTACTGTAAATGAAAACAGGTCCGTCCTTTTTCTGTCTTGAACTTTTTGTCATTCAACTACAGAATAACCATTATCTATCCTCACAAATAACTACTGTAGCAACTCATTCTAGGTCTAAAATTAAGCACAATTCAGAATATGCATGAACCATGTTTCATTATCTTTATTTGTAAACTAATTTGCTGGGTGAAATTTGAAGTTTCCAGAAGAGCTGCCATGTTTTCCTATACGGGAAACATGGGGGCAAAACCCAAACTCATCCCAATGATTGTTCACGGTGCACTCATATTGATTCAAAGGGGCACCAGTAGAAACATACTTTTTGCGAGTAGGTAATTATGCAATCGTACGCACTACCAACAGGGTAAAGAGCAGAACTACGTTTTTATAAGCGGCCGAAACCCAGAAAATGAAGATACAGGCAATAAGACTTGAGGCATAGCAGGAAGAATGTCAAACAAATGGCTGTTTTTTGAGCGTCAGCACATAAAGCTGTCACTATCTGAATGGCCAGACGGTAAACATGTCTGTTTAAAGGGGGGTTTCAGTAAATGTTGTATTGGAATGCCAACTGTTGTCGTTGAGAGTGTTTCCCACAGCAGCTTAATGCAGCAGCCCAATAAAACTTCATCACAGGCCTAATAGACTAGATGCACAGTGATGGGGGTTTTAGCATCCAACCATTAGCTAACTTCAATATTAACATTGCACAGCCATTGGCTAGGAGATGAGATTGATTATTCCGTTACCTCCTGCTAATGTATACCCAGAATGCATTGGTGTAATTAGTGAGGGCATAACGGGGAAAAAGCGTAAGAAAAATGAGGTGAAAGGAGCAAAAACAAGGTGAGACAAAGTGTTGTTTTAGTCTGGTTTAACCATCACGGAGTTTGGATTGAAGTTTCTGTGCGAGATATTCTCTCAAAGTTAGATTCTCTGAGACTAAATCTACAAGTTAAATCAGTAAATGTCACTTTTCACTGAGAGAAATGACTTTGGTTGAAAGGATAACTTGTCCAGGGGTGTAAGTTTGCATATGAGCAGTAGGGACACGTCCCGACAAATACTTTTGGGAGGACAGAATTTCCCTGACCAATATTTGGAGCAAACTTCTCAAATAACGTTTCGCATTATCTTCTGTCGCACAGAGAGAAATAGAGAAGAGCAGACTGAGGAGCAGAAATGCGCTTCTGGTGTGATCATCATGGCCGCAGGCAGCTATGAGGTCATCAAGGTCCCGACCTCGGGATGTATTTCTTAAACTGCCAGCCATCAGCTGTCTGTCGTGGCGAGGTGACTGGAAAGGGCAGAGAGTGGCGTCTCCACAAAACATATTCATGTACTTGGTGATTTATGCACAGTATTAGAAGGTTTTATCTCAAACAATTGGCGCTCTGTTGTGCCATTCTCTAAGTTAATGCTATTTGATGTTATATTTCTACAACTGATGATGATGATGATTTCATCAGCTGCTCCACATAATCCACGTAGCAGACATGCTGGTGTTGTGCACTCGGACAACCCTAAACTGTTATTTTAAATGTAGGGTTTTAAATGCAGACAAATGTCACTTTCACTCTGTCTCAGTAGATTGTGCTGAGATCACCATCTGATTGTTTCACAGTTTGATTTAAAGTGTTTCTACTGAAAAGGTAAAGGGTAAATAATTCAGCTGCAGAGTAATGGCTTCCCTTTTATTTCAGTTTAGGCTATAAGTTGCTATTAAATGTATACAATAACCTAATTTCATCTTTATAAATATAGTTCAAAAGTGGACCCATTATTTACCTGCATAGAATTACAAGCTCCTCAGACCAGGTGAGTGTTAAATGTATGAAATTAAAACAGCAACAATTATGAAAACAGCCAGAAATATCAGCTGGAAACATTGTTTGAATGTTACGTTCATGGAATGTCAACTCGAGACAGCCCAAAATATCTGATGCAAACGTTGTTTGATCCTAAAGTGTATGAAAAGGAACTTCATAGGTGGATGCATTATGTGGCAATATTGATATTTTATCCGCCAGGATTTTCTCCTCTCTGTTATTTCAGCCAAGATGAATGTGACATGTTTGCGAACATTTCTCAAAATGTTACAACAACAACATCCAGCTCGGTGGCTCCGAGGCATCCGGGCCGATAACTTATTAAAACAAACCGGTCCAACCAAACTCAGCCAACGTCCTCCACACTGGTGTCAGCTTCATGAACGTAAAGTTTCCAAAGGGCAAATTTTCTTTCTAGGTCTAATGCAAAGTATTTGTGTTCATGCCTGTGAGCTACGACACGTCCAGGTGCACCTCTGACGAGCCAAGAAAACTGTGAGCCAACTTTACATGTTTCAATATGTACCTTTATGGAATGATGAATGGTTCGCGCTCATCTCCAACACGGGAACATGGTTTGCATACCTGCAGTGGATGTGACTTTCCATTAACGACACACTGTTTGGTCAACGGCAGTGTGAACAAAGACAGTGTTCACGCTCTGTAGAGCTGCAGAACCACATGCTCATTTGATTCATTTTAACATCAGACATTTTGATTTATGGCGCAGCGCTGTCTGTACCACACTGCTCTGCCGTTTCATCGCTGCAACAACATTCACGAGGGGCAAAACCAACATTCACAACTGCTCCATCAACTCTCTATGAGGACCGCTATGAGAAACCGTACTGTTGTTCTGGAGAAGAAAGACAAAAAAAGAAAACATGTCAAGTTGCTGCTGCACACGGAGGGAGACGAGAACGACGAGGGAGGGGAGATAGATTCTGAGATAGATTAGGCTTGTGATATGCTCACCGTGTCTCACACACACACGCACACACGGTCAGCATCAAGGGGTGTGTTTGTGTGTGTGTGTGTGTGTGTGTGTTACTCGTGTTAAAATCAGCAGAACTAATGACGGGTCTTCTTCTTTTAAGCTACTAACATGTAATTCCCGAGCTCTCAGTCTCTGCACGTTGACTGCATTGACCGTGTGTGTGTGTGTGTGTGTGTGTGTGAGAGCATGTGCATGTGTGCTACTGGCTACTTTGGTATGCATGTATGTGGTCACGGTCATGAATGCGTGTGTAACTTCTAACTTGCCGTTTGTGACTAAGAGTGAGTGTAATTTGATTGTGCACTGTGTGTGTGTGTGTGTGTGTGTGTATATGTGTGTGTGTGTGTGTGTGTGTGTGTGTGTGTGTGTTTATATTCATGGGTTTGCCCTGTGTAGTCTAAATAGAGCTTGTGTTTGTGATGAACTCAGAGAATGGTCGTATTGTTGAGAAACCAAAACAACAAGGGTTTGAGCTGGGAGAGTCACAGTGGGTGTCATTTGCGTGTGTGTGTGTGTGTGGGTGGGTGGGTGTGTGAGTGTGTGCATGCGTGCGTGTGTGTGTGTGTGTGTGTGTGTGTGTGTGTGCGTGTAGTTCCATTACTGTACAAGGTTGTTCTGCTTCAAAGACTTGTGGCTATTCGAGGGGTCGCTCACGTTAATACCATAGTGAGGGTTGAGGTGTGTGTGTGTGTGTGTGTGTTTTGGAGTGTGTGTGTGTTTAAGACAATGCTCTAATGACAGGAGCAGGATGAGGAGGGGAGGAGATGCCACACTTGTGGAAGACAGGAGGTCACCAGTGGTCTCAACCATTTTCCTTTTGCTCTTCTGGAGCCACCAACCTGTCTAGAGTCACTGTGCGTTACTTCTCCTCTACTAAGCTGAATGAAGTGTGAAAATTGCAGAGAAGTGATTAATTAAAATGTTTCAATGCAATGCACTGCTATTCCTACTTGTCCACTGGGGGTTGTGCTGTCCTTATAAGAGCAGCATGTCCAATGCTGGTACGCTATTATAAAACATACGTGCTCACATACAGGCTGTGTGACTCAACAGTCAAGCACACGCTTGTTCTCATGCAGAAGCTGCCGCTAGAAAACATCTTTGTCAAAAAGGGGAGAAGCGTTGAGTTTTCCCAAATCAAATTTCATAGAGGCAAATGGGAAGCCAGTTCTCTTGTTGTGTTCACTCATCTTTCAGTGAGTATAATAGTATAATATTCAACGCCACAATCAGACGAGAACAGACATGAATGACAGTCTCATGCTGGTTATCATCGGTTCTGCAAATCAATTGTGAACGTTTTCAGAATATACTTGTCATTCTTCACACAAAAGAAATGGAACCATTTAGAGGTGCTGTTGTTCATAGATTATGATGCCATGTATTTACTCAAATGATTGCATTTTCTGTCAAAAATGAAACCCCTTCTTGTCAATCGGCTCATCCTACTCTTGTTAATGTGTGTTGAGAATGCAATGTAGATGAAGGAGAGAGTATAAACTATGGTTTAATCTGTGTCTAAACTAGTGCACACGGTGTATTCTATGACATCTGCTGCGTCCCATACGTCTTTCAGATGGAAAGAGTGACCCTGGAAATGTTGTTGTTGTCGATCAGTGCACAGGTCATATGATATCTTACGATATGGTATCTTACGAAAAGTTATTATTCATTTTTCGCGCGTTTTCCAACGAATGTTCAGCAGTCTTTTCAAAATAAAAGAAAACAAAAACAGCTGAGTCAGGCTTAGGCAAGAAAACTACTTCATCATCAGTAAAACATTCATTAGATTAAATGTTATAAATACGCTGCAATTATCCGAACAAAACACACATTAAGGCTCCCTCATGTGGCTCGATGGCGTACTGCACATTAACAGGTGTTAAATAAAATAAACGATGGAAGAAATGTATGCGGTGACCCAAATAAAACCTCCTGTGACCTTTCAGTGGCTTTGAGAATGAAAGCACCATCACTTTACATTAACTTCTGTGTTTGTGTTTTCCAGGACCTGCTCCACCTCTCAGAGTATGACCTGCTGGAGCTCGGAGTCCACAATCACCTCCACCGCCTTCACCTCCTCACTTCTCTACGCCTCCTCCAGGAGCGAGACAGGAGGAGAGGTAGCCACACACACACACACACACGAGACATTACGAGTCAATTACTGCTGAGCCTAATGCAATGATATACTGACTATTGTGAGCGGTTGTTTGAGGAGCCACACCATGATTTAGGACAGCAGTCAGAGTAGTAAACATTTCCAGTAATTGCAACCACTGCTTTTAGCTTTTAACGGATGTTAGAATGCAGTGTGACGAGCTACGGAGAAGGAATGCAGCGGGTCACAGCGTTCCCAGGCTCGTCCAGGCTGCCCAAATACCGGGAAGGGAAACGTTCGGGGATCGACATGCGACTCAAGTGGTTCACCTTTGGGAGGTGTCAGGGAGGTCCGCAGCATTCCGTGTCAGTGAACCAGCTCATGAAATATTCTATTTATAAATATACATAATCTGAGCTGATGACATCATGATGTCACAGAAAAGACTGATCACAAAACGGTGGCATCGCAGAACACAAGGTGAGGGGAGGAGCTTAATATAACATCTGAGCTGTGATGTCATAAGAGAGCAAAAAGGACTTTGGTGCTTTTACTTGAGCTCAGCAGAGGGGTCTGTCTCCTGTCTCCTGTCTCCTGTCTCCTGTCTTCTGTCTCCTGTCTCCTGTCTTCTGTCTCCTGTCTCCTGTCTCCTGTCTCCTGTACACAGAGACAGAGACAGATAGCATCAGTGTCATGTAAAGACATGCTTGTGCCTGGGGGGTCGGGTGGTGGAGGGGGGATTGTCTGGTGGACACGCACACACATAGGACAACAAACACACACACTACAGACAGACACAGACACACACACACGCACACAGACACACACACACAGACACACAGGGACAGACAGAAAGACAGACAGACAGACACACACACAGGACAACACACACAGACACACACACACAGACGCACACACATAAACACACACAGGACGACACACACACACACACATGACAACACAGACACAGACACACACACACACACACACACAGATAGACACACACAGACACACACACAAACACATACAGACAGACACACAGGACAACACACACACAGAGACACACACGCACGCACGCACACACACACACACACACATACACACACACACACACACACACACACACACAGGACAACACACACACACACACACAAATGTGAACACTTCCAAAGCTGTCGGTAAATAAGGAGAAGAGTGCTGAGGCCTGCAGTCCCGCTGGGTTTAATCACTTCTAGGAGTGTGTGTGTGGACGCATGGAGATGTGTGTGTCGCTCTGTGCGGGACCGCCGGCTTTGTTTGCCCAGTTTCCCATGCATTATACTGGGAAATGTAGCTGTTGTCTTGGTGACTGTCTGAGCCCTGCAGAAGTCCAGTTAATGCCAAGTGGAGAAATCATTTTAGCGAATCTTCTAAAGTTAAATAGGGAGCATTCGCCTTGTTGACCCCTGCAGCTGTTCTCGCATCATATTACAGACATAAATATACCAGGAACAAACTTTTTTGTTTGCACGGGCAAAATATGCAGTTTGCGACCTAAACACTGCGCCTCCATCTGCCGTGTGGACAAGTAGTCTTGTCTAACCAGACTGTTTAGAGTTTAGAGAGCCATCTGGAATGGAGTGTCTTCTATAAAATAAATACAGACCTCAACACGTGGTGAGCATGAGACCGTTTCACTTACTGCGTTTAAAAGAAGTTACGCTTTGTGCAAATGAAATTGTGTTGCTTGTCATTTCCTTCGTAGGACTATAACAGTGTTAAGAGGCAATAAAAGTGCCGGAAGAATCTGAAATTAGAATTGACGAAATGAAAACGGTAAAAGAAACAGTTTGAAGAATGGCTTCTATAAACATGCACGTTGTGAGAGATGAAAAGCCTGTAGCACGATGGCATGTTTTACTGGAGCGGTTGATTTACTAAAGAAATGGATCATGGTCACCTAAACCTAAACCTAAACCTAAACCTAAACCCATCTGAAATATAAACCAGTTCCAGCACACTGCCAGGCTCCAGAAGGAGCCAAAAGGGTGTATATATTTTCAAACAAGCCATAACTGTATAATTGAATGCATAAATAGAATGGGCTTGAACATAAAGTGTCATGGTGTACTTTATACAAACATTGGCAACTCATCTAACAACATGTTCTATTCCTATAGATTTTTTTCATTTTTAATTGTGAGTTTCAGTTCGTGACCTTAGAGTCGAAGTTTAGCTTGTGTGTGTACTGATGACTCACTTTCCTTGTGTGGTGTCTAGATGTCTGTGGACTTTACACGTACAAAAAGACATAATAATAATAATATGACTTGCATACTGGTGGTGGCGCTCGATGAGTCAAGGGATCACAAGCTATTTGGATTCATGCTCTGACAACCATGAATGTGTGAATGTCCAGACAGCCCATCTGCTATTGTAGTATTTAACAAAACTACCTTGCAATGGATTGACATTCAAAGAGTCACATATGTGTGTAGCAAAGACATTAAGATGTAAAGAGAAGCAGTGATAAACTACCTTGAGCATTGAAAATAGAAAAACTCAACAGAAGAAGAAAAAGAGGAATCCCATTGATCTGTGAGTGACAAGTACAGTCAGTGATGTCCGCCAAAGGCACATACGACACAGGAGATGAGCTTCCCAGAAAAGCGTGCACGGCCACATTCCTGAGATCTGTGTGGCCGCTGGTGTCGCCCCAACCTGCAGGTCGAGCTCCGCTGAGGTGAAACAGCCTCTAGTTGACATCACTCAGTCACCAGCTACTGTGGTATTATCTGTCTGCCTGGCAGCCTGCCACCCCTATCATTACCACAAAGGCCAGATTTGTTCAGCTAATGGTATCCTTCACACACACATACACACACACATGCAGCATCCTCCAAAAAATGCTAACTCAACACTTGTCCCAGATAAGAGCATTCCAGTGAGAGCACCTCCAGGATAAAACGCATGCAGACTCACACACAGCGTCCAGGCAGCACATATTAGTGTCATCATATTTATGTTCGTTGGCTGCAGTATGGGATTACGCGGCTAGAATGTGAATCTGTGTGTGTGTCTGTGTGTGCGTGCCAGGTACTTTCCTCGTTGGCAGGACTTAAAATGCAGCAGAGAAGTAGAGATGCTCCAATTAGAACAATTAGTCGGTAAAATGGGAGGCTTCAGTAAAACACACGCTCACATTTCACATATTTGAGGCCTTTTAGTTTCAGCTCGCAGTGTGTTGAGTTACAGTTGTGCTGTTGTGCTGAGGCTGTTCTGTGGACACTCATTAACTCCATAGCTGTGTTCTTGTTTGTAATTCTACGTTGAAAATAGGGCACGCATTTCTGGTTATTGCTACTTTTAGCAGCATGGATGCTAAGCTGCAGTTTGCTGCTTGATTCAAATGAAAAAATGTAATTCTGTAATCTCACCAGAGGCAAAGGTAGGTAGATGAAACCAATATTGCTCAATATCACCTGAGTATATTAATGGGTGATTCTTACCAGCTCTGTCATGTGAAACTGCTCGGTTTATTAGATTGCTGGTCATCTGAAAGCAGCAGTGATTTTTAACAGCCATGCACAATAACACACACACATCTAGGACGGAGGGTTTTATCTAATCAGGCACCTGGCTCTGGAACAAATTAGTTTATCTTTTCCTGCACACCAAAGACAATACATGGATTTCACACGTCAGATTGTGGTGACAAGAAGCGTACTGTTTGTTCAGACTCCTCCATCATAATATTCCCTTTTATAATATGTCCTAAAGAGAGGTTATTAGTCTCTTATTAGTATGCAATGAACATATTAACCGTAAAGGCATTACCACATGTACAAACAGCGTGGCGGAGATGCTTTTAAAGGGACCGGCAATAGAACCAGTATCTGTTTAGCTGTTTAGCATGTGCTAATGTTTTTGGTTATTGTACTATTATTTACTAAAATAGTGGTTGCAGTTTAACAATGTATGAAAGAAATTGTTATTTAGTCCTAGATTTATTTGTTTAAGTTATTTTTCCGACTGACTGTCAAAGTAGATAATAAAATAAAGTTATATGGCATTAATTCACTGGGTTTAACCCTGAGCCAGACACATCCAAACATATCATATCCACACAATATTATTGAGCTGTTTTTAAATATATATTTTTTTATTTGAATTTGATTTCATTTAAACATCATTAAAAATCATATTTTTGAGGGAGACCTGGCCAATTGGCAGCAGCATAAGAAACACATAGTTACAGACAGAAAACACAGAACAAGACAAGTTAAAAGAAACTAAAAGCTAAGAGACACTGACGCAACAGAGTCAATTTAAGAAACATTGACATTTTTGGGAACCTGTCTCTATTTCTTTCATTCTAGATTTAAAAGCAGTCAGTGGTATCATTTCTGCTTTAAAACATTCTGCAATGTATTCCAAGATATATATCATTTTTAAATCAGAATCGGTATAGGGAGGGAAATACATCCATATCAGAGCATCTCTACTGATAAATACTGCCATGTTTGCACTTTTTCCTATCGGTGCACTCTCTGAGCTCCAGTATAGCAGCTGTTTAGTCCGAGGGTCAGATCTGTTGTGTCCCTTCCTGAACTGTATGAGCGGAGGAAGTGAGTCAGACAGACAACCCTCTGCTGCGCTACGCCATGCTAAACACGACAAGTTTTACATTGTACGTATGTGTCTGAGAGAGAGAGAGAGAGAGACAGAGAGAGAGAGAGAGAGAGAGAGAGAGAGAGAGCAGGTGTTCATGCAGACAGTTTGTTTGTTTGCTTGTTTGTTTGTTTCCCTGCTGGACCGTGGAGTTGCCATGGGGACAAAATACTTAACAGCGTTCAGTTGGGAGTGGCATGTGACACTTCACACATGCAAAGCTGTCATCTTACTAAAACTGCTCCTGAGCTGTTTTCTCACATCTCAAGTTGACCAAGTAAAGCAGAGATTCACTTTGACATCAGATCCCAGATGTGAACCTGTTCTGTCCTTTTCTTCACTATGATCAGGTGGATCACTATTCACATCACACTGGCAATATCCAAAACAACTGAATTCACCTTAATTGACAATGCAGAGGTTTTTAAATCCACAACCTTTGCATATGAGATCATTTATGTTGCATCAGGCTGCGACAGGATAATCTCTTTTAAGGTTATAGAGACATCACCGTGACCTCGAGGTAAGACTAAGTGTACTATAAACATGTTCCTCTGTCTGTCTGCGTGTGTCAGAAACACCATCGCTTATCTCTCCCATGTCAAAACATGGACGATCCAGTTCCCAGAATTAGGCTGATCCAAGATAGGAACGTCCAAAAAACAGAAATACTTCAAGGAAAATAAAGCTGAAACATTGGTTGCTAGACTTTATATGTTTGGCTAGAATGTGATTGAATAGCAACTGACTGTAATCACTGACTGTGCATTGTACTGTATTTCTGCTCCGTATCTGTGCCTGCTGTTTCATGTTTTTGCAAAAATAAACAATTAAATTAAATTAAATTTATTTACTATAGCCCAAAACCCACAACTACACTCAATTGCCAGTGTATTAGGTTCACCTAGCTGAAAAGTAATGCAGTGTAATACAACAGTCCTGCTATGAATCTTAACTTTGTGATGGTTGTAATGTTCAGTTGTTGAGAGGTGTGGGTTCGACCGTGTGATCATTTTAGAGGAGCGTCATGTGGTTTAAGTGTATCGAGTTGTATAATGAGGTGTTTCTGTTATTCAGCCCACCTTTGTTAAAGAAATGGGATTAGGCTGCATTGGGTTTCGCTGCACCTAATAAACTGTCATCTGAGTGTGTATGTCAGTAACCTTCAGTCAGTCGTGTCAGGCCTGTTCCTTCCTCGTTCTGAGTAAATGCTGCTATAACTTAAGGTAGAAACAGTCAGTAAAGTAGCGTTCAACACAAGCCCCCAAAAACAGGAATACTGTTGGTCACTGCCATCCAAAAATTCATATGACCATTTTGTATTGCTTTCTGGGAGACTCTCTTCTTACAGGTCTTGTCAGGTATGTGGTTTTAGGCATAGAACAAATGATCGATGCTGTCCTTTTCCTGGTGAGGACAGTCTCAGTTATTTGGGTGCGATACATCATAAATACATAAATGGGACCATGTATATTTTACAATTGCTCTAGGCCGCTGCATGTTGCAACCTTCACAGATTCATATTACGCAGAAGCTGTCGTGAATCACGAGTGTTGATCCTGTGAAATTCTGCAGCTTTCATCGTGAGGTTCGTTTAAATAACCGACACGAGTCCCTTCAATTAACTCAACTTTGGTTTTCTTCAGAAACCATGATAGGTTCCTTGTATTTGACTTGGTTTGCAATAGGAAGCGAGGCAGAATCACCACAACAAGACAAACATGATAAGCATGAGAAAAGTACACAAAGCTATAAATCAGTGCACTCTTATGATTGCATGAGTCAGAAACATTTTCAGATGTCATTCCACCTGAATAGATTCGGGCCAATTATTAATTTATCGTAAGACCCGGCCGGAGGCTGCAACCACAGGAATGAGGAGTGGCCCAAAACATTTAACTATTTACCCTTCACACTTTTCTGATCAGAAACACTCAGATGGAAACACAAGCATGTGTGTACACAGATCTATAAAGAAAAAAGGGAGTGGAGGGGGAGGATGAGAATGTTCCTTGCACAGTTCATATCTTCATACTGAGAAGTTACAGGGAAACAACACATCTCCACGGAAAGGAACCAAAATGAAAGAAAATGTTTGCTTATAATAAATCAAAATTAGGTGCAGGTGGGGTCTCAAGAAGGTATAGGGAAGCCAAACCTATCTCTTTAATGGTTTGGGAAACACTGATGCCCTGGGGTGGAGTGGTGGTCAGTGTTTGGAAAGGACCGACTCAGCGAGGCGTGGTGCCAACACGCTGCGCTCTGAGTGCCGATGTGGGGGCTCGGCCTGAGGGACTCGCATTAGCAGGAAGTGCAGGAAGTGGCTGTAAGGATGTGGCCTTCTTCAAACTCAATTTTAACGAAGTAGTAAAGTAATCGTTTTCATCTTTAGACTTTTCTTAAGTTGGAGATCAAGCCTGGATGTAGGCTTCCTGTGCAGCGCAATTCATTTGTACACAGCATCTAAAAATACTGTGTTAAGTAGAGGAAATGCCACTGTGCATCACAATGGGACGTCCTGCTCTGCCCTTTCATGTATGATCATAAACCTAATGGTGATAGCATGATCCCCCAGCAAAATAACTCTAACACAACAACAATCTACACATTTTCATTCCAGATGAAGCTGCATCAGATTATGAGTATGAAACCAGAACAAATGGGTTTCCCACTGTGAGAACAATGTGTCCACAGAGCATTACAGTCAGGTGGGAATCTAGAATCAGACTAGATAGATAGATAGATAGATAGATAGATAGATAGATAGATAGATAGATAGATAGATAGATAGATAGATAGATAGATAGATAGATAGATAGATAGATAGATAGATAGATAGATAGATAGATAGATAGATAGATAGATAGATACTTTATTAATCCCCAAGGGGACATTTGTTGTCAGAGTAGCAGTTTACAGACACAGAATATAAAATATAAAAACTACAGGGATGAAAGATATATACAAAAAACAAATAAAATACAAATAACTGGGATGAAAGATATGTACAGCGCAGAGTAATAATTTAGGATTACATTTAAACAATAGAGAAGTGCAAAAATGCAAAGTATGTATGTGGAGTGTATATGAAGTGTGTGAAGTGTAAATAAACATAAACGTGTACAGTGATGAATTGATCCACAGAGGATTGTAAAGTGAGGATGAGGATGTGCCTGCTTTCATGAACGGTTTGTTATTCGGTAAACAACCTGATAAGATCTTTCATCACAAGGACACACGTCCGTCAAGGATTATAGTTCTGCTCTTGCCGCCCTTTTTGGAGATTTTGAGGTGATTCAGGAGATGATTACAGATTTCCCTCTTTGACTCACTGTACACCTTCCTGGAAATACCACCCTCACACACACACCCTCACACACATACACACACACACACAAAGATGCCGAGAGCTTTCACAAGCCCGTGTGAAATACTTGTGAGATTGACTCAGGGTAGAAATATGAAATTCAAGAGTCCCTCTATCTGTACCGGAGTCCAGGAGCAACTTTGACGTTCAAGCCGTGCTCCTCGCTCACAGCTGCTTGTTGTGAGCAGGTCAAAAACATATTCATGTCATGATTTGATCACCATTACCTAATGGCCTTCTCTTAGTGACTAGTTTTAGTTTGTGGGCTTCTTCTGTACTGTATATGGTGAAAAGGAAAGATGTTTAAATGTGATAAACAGTACAGCCATAGTAGTTCCCACCCGTAAAAGTCCAATTGAAGTTTAATTTCCCACAAATCGTTGTACTCAAATCATTTTAACTACACAATGAACTTTTACAAAATAACTGATAAAAGATATCAGAAACACAATGTTTATTCTGTGTTTATTGCCACGATGAACAATTTGACTCTGTGAAAGTTGCATAAGAATAAACATAGACATAGAGTAAAACTATAAAATATAGAAATATAATAAAAACAACAAATATATGAGCAACATACAGTAATACACATTATTTAGTGGCATGATTCTGTTTATATTATTTGCAGCCCTGAGATTCTTGAATGACCCCTTGGAGTCTTGACATCATAGGAACCTCTAGCATAAGAAATTTGGTTTAAAAAAATGATTGGCTTTAACACCCCATGTACACTTTTTACAGTTTTGTTGATCATTTTTGTGGCTTATGACATTTTACTTGACAAGTTATCTGCTGTGATCGGTGACAGTGAGGCAGGAAGGAGGAGTGGCCTGAAATTAAACAGACGGTGAACCTCACCCCGAACAGCTTCGGCCCTCATGCACTTCCCCAGCTTTCTCAATCTTCACTAATGTGAAAACAGCTCGAAGATCAAAAGGGCCGACATGTTTTGTGGCAGCGTCTCTCCGTGCGTGTCTGTCCGATGCGGGACATCTGATCATCCCGGCCTTCATCCTTCATAGCGGCCGGACGGGCTCCTTGTATTGTCTGAAAGGAAACACGTGCACGTGCACGCACATGCACGTGTCTGGGTGTTATCAACTCCAGACAATACAGAGGAACAGGAGGACAAAGACAGGAGAGAGTGTGGTCTTGAGGTCCAGTCAACACGCACACACACACACACACACACACACACACACACACACACACACACACACACACACACACACACAACATGACCTCATACCTGAATGACAGAAGTAGAGAAGCTCTTTTACATGTTTCTACTTTACTAGATGAAATTTGATCGATTCTGCCAACGTTCCCTCCATCTTTGAAAGCTTTGTCATAAAGAACACTGAAAGTGGATTTTAAACCGCGATGCTGAGCTGATTTATGTTTCACTCAATTCTGAGCCGAGCAGTTAAACTCCACGAGTCTCGAGTGCACCTCAAACATGTCACAACCATGCAAAAGATCAGGGTGTGTGTGTGTGTGTGTGTGTGTGTGTGTGTGTGTGTTCCATCCTCTCTCTGCATTTAGCAACATTCGGTCACATCTAAATCTTCTCTAAGCACCACAGCGGTTGGTGGTGTTGGTGGAAGAGGTCCCAAACAAAAAGACTTGGAGAATGAAATATGAGGCTGTGCAGAGAACGAGGAAGAGGAGGAGGAGGAGGAGGAGGAGGAGGAGGAGGAGGAGGAGGAGGAGGAGGAGGGCAGAGAGAGTTTTGTTCAGGAGTTGGGGGGTTGTTGGGGGGCAAGAGACAACTCAGCTAAAACAGAAAGAAAGAAAACTCCTCCCAAGCACTGTGGGGAAAGAGGAGGGGTGTGTGCTCGCAAATCACTCCCCAGCGAGAGAAAGAGGAGGGCAGGGCTTCTGATTGTGCAGCGCTACTTGTTGTTGCCTGTCTGAAGGAGCGTGAGTGTGCAGTCTTGCAGTCGGTCAGCTAGTCGGCCCCTCAAGTCATTCAAACAAACTATGACATGGAATCGCTTTGATAGAAGTGTATACATCTAAAAAGAAAAAGAAGAGCAAAGGTCGGGAGCAGGAGGTCACACTAACAGGTATGAGAGTCTGTGTGTGTGTGTGTGTGTGTGTGTGTGTGTGTGTATGTGCGAGTGTGCGTCCATCTACAGTAGATGTGTGGAGGGATGTGTGGAGACAGTTATCTTAATGGTCATCTTTTTCCTCTGGGTGCATTTTCATTCGCCTTTAGTTTTTTCTGTCTTCTCATTATCTGAGCTACAAGTTAGAAATAGAACATGTTTCTTTCTCTTCTCTCCCTGTGGTGGATGCATGTCTCACCACACTCCTCTTCCTCGCTCAGCGGTCCCTTTCTCCATCCCCGTCGGTTGGATTGTTTACAGTGAGTTAGAGGGTTTTCTCAGGGACTTTTTTGAGCAATAAGTTGCCTTCCCAAGACACTGGGTGTGACTGTGGTTCCTGGGTTTGGTGGCAGGAAATAATTACATGCAATATGACAGATAAGATCAAGAGCTTTCGTCAAGGTGTTTTCTTTTTTATATGTTTTCGAGTGAGTTTGGGGGTTGCTTCCTTTGAAGTTTAGGTTGAGGTCACAGCTTTTCATAGAAGTTTATTTCTCTCAGTCAACCACTGATATTATAAATACACTGAAAAGTCATAAATATGTATTGTCGTATATGACCTCAAACCAAACAGTCAATGTGAGGCTCTTATCAAATGGCTCCTTGCTCAAGAAACCCTTTGGCAGGTTGAATGACTGTGACCTTTCACTTATGAGAACACAGCTTTAAACAGCAAGCCACCCACGGGATGATGACAGAGGCAGACGTGTGTGTGTGTGTGATGTGTTGATGTTGTATCCAGATACACACACACACACACACACACAGCAGGTTGTTGCAGACATTAGTCAGTGTTGGGTTTGAATCCCAGTGTCAAGAATCGAGCCAATGAGATTCAACCTTTAATTAACGCTGAAACGTGTCTGTGTCAGATTCACAGAGGTCAGCTTTAACTTTGTGATGGTCACATACTTGCAGTGTGTGTGTGTGTGTGTGTGTGTGTGTGTGTGTGTGTGTGTGTGTGTGTGTGTGGTGTTGTGTTACTTGCCCCAGTGGGATGAGGTGGTTGGTATTCCAGTAGTCTTCGTCGACTTCCCAAAGCCTGACTGACTGCACAGGTTGAAAGTAAAAAAACAAATACATTTTTCCAGACCATGACTTGAGTTTCATTTTGGTATCCTAACTTTAGTATAACTTTGTGTTTAAACTTTACTGTATTTCAGAGGAGAATGTTGTAGTTGTAGGCGTACAAAGTATATGATGAGCACCTAGTGGAAGCAGCTAGCTGTTAAAAAGTAAAATGAAATAAAAGACGACCTATCCTGTCTAATCCATACAAGAACATGACAAATGTCAACATGATAATTGTTGGTTTAACAGGGAGTCAAGTGCTGGAATTATTTATTATCCAGGCCATTGACTTCCTGCAGTGCTGTCATCACCTGCTGGTCCCAGCTTCAGACAAAAGAGTGGTGTTGATCTTCTCATCTAACTGTCTGCAAGAAAGCAAATACGCATCTAGAAGTTACAGATTAAAGATATTTAGGATATTAGGTGTGAAATGTAACGGATTACTTCTCCATGGTACTATTGTTGTTTTAACTTAATTATGGAACTAAATACTTCTTCCACCACTGACTGACTGCTTCCTCTCTGAGTGACTGAGTGTGTGATGATCGGTGACACACACACACTCTGTCCGTCTCCGTCACTGCAGACATGTGAAATAAACACACACTGAGGGTAAAGGTGGAGAGAGATTCAGTAACAAATGGCAGCTATGGCTGTGGGATTTAATAAAATCCTCATTAACATGTTGCATACATACTACACACACACACACACACACACACACACACTGGTGGGCCCACGCACAGAAGAGCGCAGTAGGGACACCTCTCTCTCTCCCTCTCTCTCTCTCTCTCTCTCTCTCCCTCTCTCTCTCACTCTAACAAAGGCTGCCTCTAACCAGTGGTCATGTGACAGTTGTTCCCATTGTTCACTTCTGGCCAGGGGTGGTTTTGCTAATGCACTAGTGTGTGCGTGTGTGTGTGTGTGTGTGTGTGTGTGTGTGTGTGTGTGTGTGTGTGTGTGTGTGTGTGTGTGTGTGTGTGTGTGTGTGTGTGTGTACGCTTAACAAGAGACCAGTAAAGCAACGTGTGATAGTTGCTGTTTTAACTCCATTTAATTTTAAAATGATATTATTGCTGAGCGTGTGTCTTGTATTATGTGAACCAAAGGACTTGTAAGATTCCTTCAGTCAAACCTGAGTCCTCTACATGCACAGTAACCCAAGGTGCCAGTTTTTAACACCACTACTTCAGTGGATTAACAGCAAAGCCTGCTTCCTACTTGTTCATGTGTACGGTGAGCTAGAGAGAGACAGGGACACATTACATTACATCAAACAGGAAAGTGTGTGTCCTCCAACATTGTGAGACAGAAGTATAGATATAATTAGGTTTATAGTGGAAAGGAGAAAGGGAAGCATGAGAGATATTTGTTTTATTGGCAGTAATCCTTTCTAATGAGCTGGCTGCCGTCGACATGTTTATACTGCCACTTCCTCTTCCTGTTAATCTGCGCTGGTTTCCCACCCAGGGCCTTGTGTATGCGTGTGTGTGTGTGTATGCGTGTGTGTGTGTGTGTGTGTGTGTGTGTGTGTGTGTGTGTGTGTGTGTGTGTGTGTGTGTGTGTGTGTGTGTGTGAGTGTGTGCTGACATTCCCAACCCAAGGTCTTCACTGCTGTTGCAAACCTCTCTTCAGAATATTTTGTCTTTTGTACCATGGTCAAGGAAAACACTTCTCATTGGTTTCCAGGTGTCCATTAGCGGGGGAGCTGCTGGTTTTTTGAGTATTTTGACACGGTATATTCTTCTCTATGAAGCCTGGTTCCAGACCTCTTGAGTTGCTGACCACTGGAGCCTGATAAACCAATATTAGCTATTTAGAGATCTATTGTATCGCCGTATATGTAATGTTTATGTCAGTGAATGACAAGAAGTTGTAAATCCTGTCTCCGCCGGTCTATAGTCCACATCTTTTCAGGTGCTACAGCTAGAAAAACGATGAAAAAAAGAGCCACAAAGATGACATGAAAGCAGCTATCATAGGTTTTTGTAGGTCAATTTACCAAAATAACTGATCATTATGACAAACATAACATGTTAAGTTAACTGTTCCTTGCAGCTGCTACATCTGTGCTTCTAATTTGACTGAAGATGACATTGGGGCGTCATCTATCACTACTCGTCGCTTAGGACAAGACACGATCCGGCCCAACAGAAATCCATTGAAACAAACACAATGTCCATCTGGTTATCAGGTTAGCCTCCGTCTCCCTCAGCGTAGAATCAAGGTAGTCTGTGGAATAATGATAAGTTATATTTCTCAAGATTTCTTCGTGTCAGTTTTTCTGTTTTAAATTTAAAAAGCTTTGTCATTGCAGTCGTTCACAAAACAAACTGTAGTCGCTGCATTCTCCAAACATTGACACAGGATTGGTAAATAAAAGACCATTAGTTCAGCTCACAATTACGGTGCAGGCAAGCTCTTTGATTGGTTGTGTCTTATACATTTAAATAATTAAAATGTCCTCCTGTTTTCTGTTCACAGGCTTGTACCTTTGACTTTTTAAGACAGTTCCATGCCGATCCAAATCTTGAAAGTGCTTCATATAGGACATGCATGGTCAAAGCAGGAAGAGATTTTCTAATTGTGTGTGTGTTTGTGTGTGTACATGTGTGTGTGTATGTGTGTGATGCAGGGCGCTGAACAGCTGTAGGGAGGAGAGGATGATGCAGGGAGAGAGAAAGAGGAGAATCAAAAGAGCAAAGTCTATTATTACGAGAGGTGGAAGGACAAAGGATAGAATGAAGGTGACAAAGTGAGGAGGCAAGAGAAGAGCTGACATCATGATGGACAGACAGAAGGAGGAGGGGATGTCTGGGTGGAGGGGGTGGGGCGGCTAAAGGTTGAGAAAGAAAGGGATAAAAGTGAAATAAATAGTGTGGAGGGAGTAGATGGGGGAGACGGAGAGAGAAAAGGTGAAAGGAGAAGAGTGAGTAGGAATTTCACACCTCCACTCGAAGTGGAAATTACCTCCTATATAGCTCCTAGCATGAATAATTTATTCATAAGATTAATCGACAAAGTATTCATGTGCGTAAGTGCTGTCTGTCTGTGGTTTCACTCAGTGAGAGACAGTCCTTTCTCCTCTGTGGATGAGGGTGTGTGTCTGGCAGATGGTCAGGGCCACACACACACACACACACACACACACACACACACACACACACACACTCACACACAGAGCTGACCATGCCTGAGGGTCTTATAATAAGTCCTCCTCCTCCTGTAGTCGTTCTGCCCCTCAGAGGAATCCACACTCTGACCCAGCATGCCTTAGCAGGACTTTTACAGTGTGTTTGTGTGTGTGTGTGTGTGTGTGTGTGTGTGTGTGTGTGTGTGTGTGTGTGTGTGTGTGTGTGTGTGTGTGTGTGTGTGTGTGTGTGTGTGTGTGTGTGAGTATTCACTTTACTCGTCACGTTGAAGAGTCTTGAACTGGACAGCTGTTCCTTTGCCAAAACCTCTATTTGCATTTTAATTGACATTCATCATCACAAGCTGGTGACTCCTTGACCTCCTGCTGGAGTTGGGTTTAGTTCCACTTTATATTCTTGGTTTTCTGTATTCACTAAGCTCCAAAGCTTATCGATCTTTTGTGAAACATTTTATATCTCCTTGATGTTTTTTTTTTGTATTTACAAAACAGAGCCTTGTATAAAACTGAGGTAGCAGGGCTCTGAATGTAATCTGTTGCTTTGGCCAGTGGAAATGAATAACATTACAGCAGCTGTCGCTAATCAATTCACAGATTGTAAGTAACTTGGCAAAGTAGAACCTGATTGGTTAATGTGCTCTCAGTGTCTCGGGGAAAAGGGTTGTTTGTAAGAGATACGAACGCACTCTCACATCACAAATGGACATACCAGAGTTATGTGCTTTTCTTGTGAAACAGAATCATACATTAGACTTAAAAACTCCTGCAGAGAGAATAGCGACAAGCATGTTTTAATGCTTGTGTTTTGCATATCTTATATATGACATATGTACATATATGATTTTCTATCATCCAGTTGTTCAGTACTGAGCAGCAGATGTACAAGTTATTCAGAAAAGGCGCTTCTCACAGTGTTCAGTCATTTCACAACAATATTTCACTGGAGGAAGTGGTCCCAACATATCAGGAAATGAGCCTGTTTTCTTTCTAACTGGAGTTAGATGAAAATATATATAATATCCTCCCTGTTCATGTCATGCAGAGCTTCATGACATACTTTAGTTTAGCACAATGGAAGCAGGGAAGACAACAAGCCTGGCTTCATGGAAGATGACCTCTTAGAAAGGCAGCGTGGGCCTTTCTTACACATCGAATGTGCTATTCCAGCTAGGAACAGGAAACCAAACCACTTTGATTTGTGTATCTATTGGCTAGCTTGCTAACTAACAATAATATACATGGAAACTGAACGTTTTCAGAAACATTGAACGGCGTGCGTTTCCTCTTCTGGTGTAGGCTAGCTTACTATGTGCTAGGCTAGGCTAACAGGTCCTGGACAAGCTCTAATCTATGTAGATTAAGTTGATTTTATCTGACTTTAAGCAAGAAGGCAGACAAGCATAATAAAAACCAACATGTTCTGAGTGTTCCTTTCAGTTTCATTCCCTAATTAAAGTCATGTTCCTCTCTGTCCTCAGGTAACCGGCTGGTTACAGGCTTGTATCGCTACGCTGAGCCCATTACAGATTAGCTTGTCTCACTACTCTGGCCTTACTTGACCCGCTTTATCATGCTGCTTTGAGATATAGCTCAAAACATAGGACTCATCACTGCACATTGTACAATCGGGTCGGATAGTCCTCATTTGCAGTGCCCAGGATATATAAAATCATGCCAGGCAGGTTACCCATGTACATAAGCTCTACGTTTGTACTTGTACAAAATACCTCCAACCGTAGGTCCAATAACTGTCTACGCTAATTATTAGTCTGGAAAAAGAAGTTTATTATGGCCCTTAGTCTTAAATAATACTCTTACAACAACGTGCAACTGTTGCCTTTGTGTCTATACTGTATGTATCACACACACTTTGTGTATATTTCAACTCCTCTGTTGATGCATGGACTTTAATTTTACTTTTAATGCAATGGTTTGTTTTTTCTTGTCCTGATTGCCAAGACAAAAGCAACTGCATCTGGTTGAATACCACTAATGACACTTAACTTCATCAAATAAGGAGATCATTTATTTGCATTCAATTCACATGCTGAAACTAATTCACAGCATTGACAGACGATTTTTACCTTTGAAATCCAAATATTGTTTAACCAGGAGCCGCGTCGATCGCCTCGGTGCTAAACATTGCCTCTTCTTCAGGGCGAAAGGGCGTCTGAGTGCTATGAGTACTACACAACCCCCACAGCTTCCTCTGCAGCCTATACTTTCCCTGATCGCAATCAGGTTGTCCAAATAGACACAATAACAAACACCAGCATAGTTGTTTGTGTCAGATTCTTTGGTGAGATTAGAAACAGGGAGTGTTTGTGGGATCTCGTACCACCCTGTCTACCAACATGTCCGTCAGCTGATGGTATTTTAGTGTTTACAGTATGACTAACTGCTGCATGCTGAGTGATTCAGAGCAGATGAGAGCGGGCTGTCCATTCATCATCACAGGGGATTTAATCAAGAACCTGGCCACTGTTTTCCATCGCTGCCAACCGATCTGTCCGGTTCATCTGAAACTTAAACTTAAACTTTATTACGTTCGTCATTTTACATACATACTGTACATACATACATACATACAAACATGCATACATACTGTACATACATACATACATGAAATGTGGTAATTCTGCGTGTCTGTCTGTCTTACAAAATCAAGCTCATTAGCAAAGAAAGTTGTGTGCCGTCGGTGCTGCTTCTTGGTAACGCCTTTTGTGTTAAGAAGTCTGGAGAAGAATCTGGTTTGAAGTGCCTCGCTGGTATTTAGAGAACTTCAAGCATTCATTGTGACATTCAGAGTCTGTTGAAACTGAAGCAGAAGGTCAGACCTCTGTTCTCTTCTCACATTGTCTGGTGACATTTGTATTGGCTTTGAGCCAAGCATCATGTAAAAACTACAACTGCTGGACTCCAGTCTTTAGTCCAGTCAGTGTTATGACTTGAGAGGTTGACAAGTCATCCTTCTGTACAGTGTACTAATGCTCTCCTAAGTACTTAATATATATATATATATATATATATATATATATATATATATATATATATATATATATATATATATATATATATATATATATATATATGTATATATATATGTATATATTTGTAGCTTGGAATACATTTTTTTAAATTTATCTAGAATTGTTTGATTATCGTTGGAAATATCGCTTGTGTAGCTTTCAAAACCTTTCACTGAAATATTGTGATAACATCAAGTCTTAAAAATAGTGCAGTACTGGGGAAGTGTCTTTTACTTACATTCTCCAAAAACAAAGAAAAGTAAGTTTTGTGTATGGTGTTACATAATTGTTTTGTAAAATGATTGTATTTGATGTAAACAACACATACACTATAAAGGTTTTCCGACATGCACACAGGCAGAGTACCATTACTTAGCTGAAGCTACTGGTTTAATGTTATGTAATCAGAAGCTGTATTTCCCTGCAGGCCATGAGTTGCTGTAGATTGGGTATGCATGTTGATGTGCAGTATGTGAGCCTTGTGGTGGTGATGGGAGGCCACCTGTTGTACTGGATCATGTATCATCATATTTCATCTCAGTGAGGACCTCGGTGTGTGTTTGTGTGTTTCAGATCATATGTCTTCACAGAAATGTTCTCCTTTCCGTCTTGTCTTCCTATGGTTACATAACTGTGTTCCCCAGGTTGTACTGTATGTTAGGCTATATCACACCCTGTGAGGTTAATTCACCTACATTTCTTTATGTATGTATCACCTTAATAAAATTATTAAAAAGCTTTATACGTACAATGATCAACTCTTCAAATCCAGAGCTTTCAATGGCTGGTTGACAGGAATCAAGGCCAATACATCAGATTTTTTAATTTCTATATGTGTTTCTTTCCAGAGTTGAGGATGATGGCAGAGGGGCGTTTTGCCAGTCTGCCCAGGTCCCACCATGCACACCACTCCCTGGGAGGAGGCCCTGCACACCCTGGACTACCCTCCAACTCCCTGGGTGTCCCCAGCAGCAACACCTGCTCCTCCAGGGGCCTCCAAGCCTCGCTCGCCTCCTCCATGGACCTCCTCAGCTCCAGATCTGGGTGAGTTGGCTGACCACCAGTGGCTCGCAGCACAATCAAAACGTCTCCAAAGACTGTGAGCAGGATGCGCGGTGTGTGAGAGCTTAATATGTTAGTCTGTGTACAGTGAGCAGCATCAAACACCTTCAATGCCTTTGACAGCATCACATTTATGCCCTGTGTCGGCTTGTTCAAAGTTTTAAGAGGATAAAATCCTTACGAAACCCCAGTGGGTAGCTAGTTATCTTGATGTGGTGAACATGGAACATGGAACTGTCAATAGCTAGAATACATAATATATGCATATATATATATATATATATATATATATATATATATATATATATATATATATATATATATGCATATGTGTACATGTTTATATAAGGGGTGTATATGTGTGTATGTGTGTGTATACACATGTGTTTGTATACACATGTATACCCTTATGTATCTATTTGTATTTGTATTTATTATTATTTGTATGAATATGTGCATGTGTATCTTTATGTACATGTATTGTGGACATATTTTCTTTATATGCATATCCAGAAAATCAATACAAATTTGATTTAAAAAAAAAGAAAGAAAAAGAGGATAAAATCCTAACTGGAAGGTTTTTTTCTCAAAGTATAGAGTCTTCTCAAAGGTTCAGGGTGTTTTAACTTACTTCAATGCATTATGTAGTCTTATTCGTCTCTCCCCTTGTGTCATTTGCCCCCCCAGTCTCCCTGCAGGGCAGGGCAGCGGCCTATCAGATCTGTCCACTTCTTCCTACCAGCCGGTCTCCATTCACGGGACGCTGCCTCGACGCAAGAGAGGCGGGGCCAGCCTCACGCATGGAAACTACACCTGGGACCCCAGAGCCAATCCAACGCAACAGATACCTTGGGGGAAATCGCTGGTCCCTGGACACGCCCATCAACCCATGACCTCTCCGCTGGTCCAAAATATCATCGATGACTGTCACGGTTACAGGTAAACACATGAACACACATGAATATGTCCATGTTGTTCTATTTATTGATAAACGGAACTGCTTTTCCAATATGTACAATTGGGATTTTGTCATCACGGTTCATAGAAAAGTGCAGTGACCTGTTTTTATACGTTGCTTTACCTTTAATTATCGACTGAAGGGTGACACAATTCTTTACACTCCTCCGAAAATGTTCCTTTTCAAATTAAAATACTGAAAGGTAAAGTAGGGCTGTAAAGTAGGGCTGTCTGGCCTGACTTATAGATGAGGTCTCCACAAAGAATCACACGAAAGCACCACTTTAAATCTTGTTTTTACCCAAAATGTGCTCATAAGATGCTTGTAAATAAGTAATTCAGCATGAAAAAAGGCATAAAGACCGATAATTCGATGAAATAAATCCTAGTCAACCCATTATCCTGAACAAATTGTATAGCGTGCTTCTTCAGACAGACCCACACAGAGAGTTTGGAGTTGCACAGAGAAAGGCGAGTTGGTAAAGAGCCCCGAGGAGGTGGAGCAGTTCAGACTTCAGAGGCAACGCGCACACCTCATTCTTCATCATGTCCTCCCATCTTTCCATCTTTAGTGTAGAGTTACGACGGACAGTATCTGATGTAGCCAGCTGTGTGTGTGTGTGTGTGTGTGTGTGTGTGTGTGTGTGTGTGTGTGTGTGTGTGTGGGTGTGGGTGCGTGTGCGTAGCCCCCAGTAGTTGGGTTACCTTTGTAGGTCAGGGTGTGGCAGGACAGATCACAGATTACTGAGAGCTCTTTGTCTGCCCTCTCCATCTTTCTGCCTCCATGCTGGATACATTTCATACACCGCTGACACACAGCAGGACAATTTGTCCAGGTCAGATTCAAGCCGTGCAAGTGGCAAAAATAACGAAGCGTCATTCTCTCACACTGGTTCATTTTATATGGGTATTGTAGAGTCAAGTGTGTTTCTAACCTTCACTTTTTGTTCTTAAAATGCATCACGAGAAAAGAGATTGCTTTCTGGTCTTGGCTCGCGGGTGTCGTTCTTTATAACTCAGCTAATGTTGGCCGGACTTCAAGCAGCTTGAAGTTTAAAGGGCAGCACTTGGTCATAATTTAATTAACCCACTAATGGCCTCACAAATACTAAGAAGACCCTTATATGCAAACAACGGCAGGCCAGAGAGATTAATCTCACTGTGTCCATAGATATTTGATCGCTTTTTTTAACTTAATGAAAATCAACTTCTTGCTCCTAAGTGAAAGGTTTTGCATAAAAAATGTTTTAATTGTAATTTCAAAAGGTATATCTTCATTCACATAACAATACATGCAACGGATAATACATCTCAGCTCATCCCATGAAATGTTTCCTCGTGATTTTAAGTTAGGATGATTAGAAATGTGCAATTGTGTCCATAGCATGTGATATAGTAAAGAAGTAAAGAAAAAAAGAACATGTCACATGTTCAATAATACATGTCCTGATGTGGTTAAAGCAACCTGAAGCATTATACAATTCAAAACTTCTCTCCCCGCTCACTGTTGCTGTTTTGAAACGACACACATGTCCCAGTTGGGTTTTCCATAAGTACGTAACCACTGGTCGGTCTTGACTTTCCATTGCTCATGCTGTCAGCTGACCTATGACCCCTGACCTTATGTTGCACTAGCCTCCGATTGGTCAGCGTGTCTCTCTGTTGACCTCCGTGGGCCGCTGAGCGGACCACCAGGAGAGGAGGAGGGGAGGAGCAGCGCAGAGAGGAATGAGAGGGGAAGAGAGGCTTTTCATTTCCTCAACATGAGACGCTAAAGAAACGGACCCATGTATCTGTCGAGTGTGTTTGGATCATAACTAAGCTTTAATATTTATTAAACAATTCGCTTGGGTGTTCCATGAGCTGTCAGACAACTCGTGTGAATGTTCTGCAGCTTTGAGCAATTTTTTAAGTGTTTTGAGTATTTATCGTATCTACACCTACATATTCAAAAGGAGACATTTATATTTATTTATGGAATTGGGACACGACTCCAGAAAGCAGTGAAGGACACTTTGGAAAATCAAAAATATTGTGTTTACTTCCTTACACAATGTCCTTTTAGTACTGTACATTCACTTCATGTCGACTGACAGCACAGAGGTTAATCGTGTGGATTGGAAACACAAACACAGCAAACACTGACTTTGCACTGAGTCTGTGGATCTTCTTTATGAAAACACACTGACCTCTGGAGGCTGCCTGCAGACCTGCATGCTGCTCATGAGCGCTCTCCTTTGCTCATCCCTCTCTCTCTCTCTCTCTCTCTCTCTTGCTCTCTCCCACACACAGAAATATGGTGCAGTCACTCTCGACAGCCAGCTGTGGTCGTGCTGAGTATTGTGTGGTGAAGCACAAAGAACAACAGTAGCCAGAAAAAGACTGTGGCGAGTGCAGCCTGCTGCTGCCCTCCCTGCTTGTGTTTTTTTTTCCCTTCTCGCTCGCTTCCACTCGTTCTGCCCTCAGAGCTCTGTCTCCGCCCGTGTTGCAGGTCAGTTTTGTGGTCGCAGAAGCAGAAAAACCCAGTGTCTGATGCTGTTTCAGCAATATGGGCAGAAAAAAGGCAAAGTTAGCTGTGGTCAGCTTGTGTATCTCACTCTCACTCTACTTTGCTTCAGTTATTTTAGTGCTGCAGTCGGGCAAACAACACGTTATCAGGGAGAATACAGATTATTCAAGATGCGGGGCGGGGACGTCATCCTTCACTTGACGACCCGGGTTTAAACGCAGGGGATCTCCATCAGCTCCAGGGGGCTGCTGCTCAGTTTGAGGGCTCGACCTTTGACCTCCATGAGGAGCAGAGGGAATTTCCCTCAGTCGTAGCACATTCAGCTACAGGAGCGTATGGGTGTTGTCTGGTATGTGGGGATTCTCATCGCACCACCTCAGACAGGGTTACGAGGGCCAGGTGGTCGGAGTGGTGAAGGTTTTGGGGTCAAACAAAGGTCCAGCCAACAAAGCAACACGAGCCACTGCAATAAGTGTGGTCAGTGTCAAACTGAATGTCTGATTCTCATTTACATTTGAGACCACAGAAACGTCCTGCGCTCTTCCTCCTCATCCTTCTCTTCATCGTTCGTCTCCTTCATCCTCGGCAACGGTGAAGAACTGTGAGCACCTTTCCCTCCTCACTATAACATAAACCACTAATGAAAGATATTTTCTGATGCACCAATCAATTGATTTCCCCCCTTTTTTCTTAAGCCTTATACATGCAGCATTTTATGCCACTAATATGATGCAAGTTGCGAGAAACTACATGTATCAGGACAAAATAAGGCACAACACAAAACATTGGATATAAATCACCTCGGGCTTGGAACATTGTGATTAAAATTATATTTACATCATCATTTAAAAAATATTTTAGAGGCTAACGAATCAAAAAACTGGGGAGAGAGGAATTTGATTATGAAAATAATAGTTCCAGCTCTAGTAATGAATGGATCCCCCTGTACTTGTGAATGAAGTAGCAGATACCTACTGGCTCATTGTAATTTATAGATTTTTAGAAAGTAAACTACATGGTGGAATAGATGCTGGTCTGCAGAGCACTTCAAATGTATACAGTTGACGGGGAAAACTTTCCCAGGAGCTAGTAGTATCCAATAGTAACACCCCCGGCGCCGTCAGACAGTTGTTCCTCCAGCAACAACTGATGTGTCCTCTGCTGTGAGGACGATTCGTGTTGATACGCCGTGGGCGGTGTCAGGATACGTTGGATTATTATGTTTAGACCTGGAACCGGGTCGGTTGCCGTACGCCGAGCGTCCTCAGCTCTGCAAAGAGACATCATGCTGCCGACCCCTGAGGTTGATGGAGAGGCCGGAGCGCTCCGCCGTCTCTGAGTAATGAGCGTACGTTGTTGTGAATGGAGGCTTCTGTTTAGTTACACAACTTAATCCCACTCATTATTTGGGGCCACATTAAACTGAGAGGGCTAAGAGCTAAACATATTTGGTTTGGTAAGTAATGGACTGTGCTAATATTCCCGTGGGAACACCAGTGTAGGCTTAAGGGATTTAAACTACCAACCCTGGTAACATAGTCGGGGATTTGCGCTAATTACCTCTTTCACTGAGCCCCAGGCTGTAAGCCTCCCGCAGAGAGAGACTCAGAGCTACATTTATACGCTCAAGTACCACATGTGTAAGGCAACGATGGAGAGCAATGGAAATAAATACGGGCATTCTTTAAAGAACACAACTTGAGGATCTTATATTGCCCAAAACAAACACAATGCCAAAAATACAGTGCCTGAAAATGTGTTCAGTGTATTCTGACTTTTAAACAAAAGTGTTCAAGAAAAGCCAAATAAACTGGAGCGAGAGGTTGTTCAGGAAACAGATGACAAACTGCTGATGTGGTTGTTTTGGGGAGATTATTTGAAGAAATCAAAGAAAATGCAAAAAAATGTCACGGGGGAAAAATAAAGAGAAAATGCTGCTGTTTTTATGTGTGTGCTCTAACCTCTCTGTGAAATTGTCAGTGGACTATGAAGGGCAGGCGTGTGGCTGTGATGTGTGTTATGGTGGGGGAGGAGAGAGAGAGAGAGAGAGAGAGAGGGAGAGAGAGGGAGGGAGGCCAAGTCAAGCAGGCAGTGAGTGAACATGTTTACCACTGACTGAGAGAAAGAAAGAGGGAAAGACAGACTGCGAATGGGACACAGAAAGAGAGGGACTCTGATTGAAAGCAGTTCAGTGTGAGCTTTGGTTCCACTCAACTTCTGTCTTTCAGAAAAAAAACTGCAATCAGGACAGCTCTGCCTTTCCAGTCGACTGTACGCCAGCTTTACAGCACAGCTGTACCTTATCTGTCAAACATGGACACTTGTCATGACCAGTGACATCCATTTGGACCTTTGAAAGCAAAGCGACTGTATCATCTTCTTAAAAAAACTGAGCAGAGTTTGGGTCTCTAAAGACGCAGCATCAGCACCGTCCTTAGGGGACCCACCTGGACGCAACACAACCAGCGCAGCAGTTTATTTGCATCAAGAACGGAAGAGAGGAACCAAAGATCAGCGCCGAGCCGTTCGGGTCCAGGAGCAAGATGTGTTCACTAAACAGGACCATGTCTTTGTCTGTGTTCCCCAGGGAGCCCGCTGCCGGCCCGGACGCCACCGTGGACTACGTGAAGGTAGGAACGGCAAATGTGCTTGTTTGTTATTTACTTGTTACACCGACTAAACTACCACAGAAGCTGCCACATGCAACCTTCTATGTGCAGCACAGATTCAGTAAATTGTTATTGCCGTAGGTGCAAGTCTGCTCGTTACGTAGCAAGAAGGAGTGTTGGAGGTACTGGCATGCAGTACCAATAGCTGGAGTATAAGTAATACTACTAGTTATTTAAAACCACAATGATTCCACTCTGTTGTGAGAATGCTGCAACTCTAAACGCTTTTTTTCTTCGATCTTTGCTTGGTTAAATTAAGTTTTAGACATTTAGTAGACATCTGAGAAAAGTGATTGAATTTCGTCACCATCTGAATGAGCTGAAACTGGACGTGAAATGATATTCACCAGTTTCTGCAGCCTTCAATGTAAACATCACTCATGGGAGACGTTCATCCAATCGCCCCCGGGATACGAGGATAATTCGCCTGTTAAATCATAGGTCTGCCACTGTGCTTAGGCTGTCACCCGGCTGTAAATCATATTCACACACACACACACACACACACACACACACACACACACACACACACACACACACACACACACACACACACACACACACACACACCACATGAGCCCCCCTGTAGAGGGGATTACAGAGAAGTCATCATTCACTTATCACAATATCATCTATCTGACATACAATATGTTATACTGTCTATATTTCTATCTCTCAGTATATGTCTTTGCCTTATTTCTTCAACTCACCCTGTACAGCTTCACTTAATTATTAGGGAAAATCCATGTAATCTAGGCAAATATTAAATACACAGTAAATACGTACATGAAATGATGTGAAATCTAAATACGTTTTGAAAATCGATTAAAATGGTTTCCACATAACTGAGAATCACACGCTGCCAAGTACTGAACATTGGCACAAAATACTAAAATAATAATATTTGTTTATGTATTCTGCAATCAAATATTATGATATTGTCTGTTTTAAATAGTGATTTAGTTATTTATTTCTCCAACATGTAATAGGGGGGGAGAGAACAGAAATGGAAAGGCAACATGCCGAGAAACACATTTTAGTTATTGTTAATGTATTTATGCAGAAATTCAGTTTTCCATCTGGTGCTGTAACTGAAAGCGTCCACGAGCTTTTTGCTCTCTCTCCCCATGTGAGGACAAATGAAATTCAAACAAAATAAAACCTCTGCACAGACATCTTATTAACAAAGTGAAGCTAAACTATAACCATTGTTTAAACATTATGCACTACACTTAACAGTGCAAAGTAGTCCTACCTACACAAACATATTCAGATGGTGCTTCTCCATCTCTCCTCTCTTCTCCGTTGCTGACACCTCAGTCTGAAAAGCAAACTCAGTCCTTCCCACGAGAACATGGAGGAGCAAACCACACACACACACACACACACACACACACACACACACACACACACACACACACACACACACACACACACACACACACTCAAACCTGCACGGCCACACATTCAACTCTGCACACACACATGCACAAACAGTACTTGTGTGTATTTCTTTGGTCAAATTAGGGTTGTGTGCAAATGTCAACAGAGAGTGTGTGTGTGTGTGTGTGTGAGTGTGTGTGTGTCGACCGCAAATGGAGCTACTGTATCCCAGATATTATATAATATGTGTGAAAGTGTTGCTGTCAGCTGTGGTACTCCAGGTGTGTTTGCATTGCCACTGTGGATGGAAAGCACACACAGATGTCCATGCACGCACACGCACACACACAATCTGGGTCATATCCTGTGGAAGGGTCAAAAGTACAGGAACTATGCAGTGAGCCTTGCATTGTTTAGAGCGATCCGGCCATCGATGTGGGTTCACCTGATCAACTGCTTGCTCAAGCGTAGGCAGCTCAGACGTATGTGGACTAAGCCTTTGGTCTGGCTAGAACTCAACCTCATCATAGACTTGAAGCCTTGCTCTGGCTGCATCCAGTCCTTTTAGCTCCTCTAAACGTCCAAGCTCTCTTTTCAAGTCTTCTCCAGACTTTTTTCTTGCAGCATTCTCTTCTTGCCATTTCTTTAAGAAGGGAGCTTCTTGTCTCTCCTCTTCTCTTCTTGAAGACGATGAGTTAATGCAGCTGCTTCTTGGTCTGCAAGTATCTGCAGTTCAGATAATTCCCTTTGAATAGTGCTGATGTCTTCTTGTAAGATGTTAATGGGATCCTGTTTTGTAACTGGCTTCTTAGCCACCTTAGTTAAAGCTTTCCAGCGTTCCTAAATACTGTCAAAGCGAAGTAGTAGCTCTTGTTTTTTCTTTCTGCAATTCTTATCTAGACTCATCCGTCTGTTACTTGTTCTACGAGTGCTCCTTCATACCGACTCTTTTTGGTTGTGACATTTTAAAGTATTTTAAAGTATCCTGCACACAATCGAGTTGTCTTAAATAAGCAGTGCAGTTTACAACAAATATTTTACAAAAATACTTGAGAATAGAATATGCTGAATTAGGTTACAGTCTTTTAAATGAACCCTTCAAAATAAAGTAGGCATTATAAAGATTTGGAAATGTTGCAGAATCTAAAACTTCACTCCATATGCAAGCTTTATTAAATGCACACAAACAAAACAAATCCTCTTCTTAAGTAAATCAATTGAATAATGAATGATCAATAGCACAAAATCACTTACATTAATGCCCCATAATATCGTGTTAAACACTGTTATGTTACTTGGCTACACACAGCCCTTTAAAGTCCTTTATAAGTTTTCACTCCCTCCAGGAAATACACGACACCCTAGTTCTTCTGTTACTGATGGATTTATTAGTGTCACGTGCGCCTCAGTCAACACCACACTCGAACTGTTTAAGCACATTTCAACATACACAAAACAAGTTGGCGTTCACGTTACACAATAAACTGTTTTTACGTAAAATATGCGCGACGATCATTAACATAAATAACTCAGCTCGCTGGCTGCACACAACCGAGGGAAAACAACTATAATCTTGAAGAAATCAACACTTCATTGTCACTTTAATTTAAATATTTGAGTGGCGTGCTAACAACTTCTACCGCTGCATGTCTTCAGGAGTCACACCTAAATGTGTCCCAGCACAACATGGGACGTAAAGATAGTTCCTATCAATTGTAAATACAAATATAAGTAATATTCAAGAAACAAGTTGTACAAATAATACGATGTAAACAAGCCATAAATAAATAATGACATGAATAATATTTATGGCAGTTAAAACCCCGTCGGATGCTGCTAACAGCGCATCGGCTGCTGTAACGTGAGCGCGCGTGCCTCTTCCTAACTCCCGTAATTTATCGATAATTTTAACAAAACGGTGACGTTATAAGGTTCCTTGTTCCTACGTGTAAAAGAGATAGCTGCCTCATGTCGATTTAAATCTTCATTTCTCAGTAAACGGGACCGCCTAGTCACAGCCGCTGTGTCGCAGAATTATGACACAAAAGGCGCGCGACGTGACGTCAGAGATTCGACGATCAAAGGCACCTTAGTCCAGAAACTCCGTAACCCAGAGTTTCTTTTGGCTGTATTGAACACAAGCAAGTAACCTACTTCTTCTTCTTTACGGGTTATTGGCGGTTGGCCAACAACCGTTTGGTGCCTTACCGCCAAGGCAGGTAACCGAGAAGTGTTTGAGAACGAAATGTCTCAAAATTATTTACGCACTACTCTGGGCGATCCGGAGATGGAGGAATTACATCAAGTATTTTCATGGGAGTATCTTGAAAAGGAAAACATGAGTCTTAAAACACAATTGCGTAAGTCCCAGACAGAGCTCTTTAGATCAAATGAAGAGTTGAAAAATGAATGTGAAATTAGGGACACAGAATTATATGAAACCAGGATTAGGACTGAAAGGGCGTATACGGTGCAGGAATCAGAAATACGTTTCCTTGAATCAGACTTAAGCGAAGCGAGGGAGGAAATGGTCAGGCTCGCAAGAAAGCTGGAAGAGAAGGAGTTGGAATCGAGTAACAATAACCATATGATTGCTCAGGTAGCCCAACTTGAATCTCTGAAGAATCAAAACCAAACAGAGATTACCAGTCTGAAGGCAACTGTTGATGGCCTTGAGCTGTCAAAAGATGACATGGCTGCCAAAATAAAACACCTAAAGAAGACACTGAACACAAAAATACAAAACCTGTTGGCCACTGTTCAGGATTCCGAGGACATCAAGACCTCTCTAATCAAGCAGAATAAGGTCATTGCTGATAAACTGGGCCAGAGTGAATTGGAGAAAAACAGTCTAACAGCAAAGAATATTAATCTGCAGGCAGAAATTGAAGATCTACAGGAAAGTAAGAAAACCCTGACTGCTAGTGAGGCCAACCTCGAATCTCTGAACAAGAAAAATCTAAAAGACAATGGAGATTTGTGGTTAACAGTGCAGGACTTTCAATGTAAAGTAAGAGAATGTCACAGAGCCATCAGGGATAAAGATGAGGTAGTAGAAGCACAGAAACAGACCATTGACAAATATATGGCAAAGCTAAAACAATTGAAGCAAGCAACAAAGGATTTTCCGAAAAAGGAGACTTTTCTAAGTGTGCAGAATGAGAGCATGGGTAAGGAGCTCGCTGAACTTAAGTCTCTGACAGCTGAACAACAACAATCAATCTATGATCTCAAAGACCAGCTCAAGATGAGGCAGGAGGAGAACAAAATTGCTGGCCATCAAAATGAGATCATGGGTAATGAGCTCGCTGAATTGAAGTCTCTGACAGCTGACAAACAACAATCAATCTATGATCTTAAAGAACAGCTCAAGATGAGGCAGGAGGAGCTCAAACTAAATGGCCTTCAGAATGAGAGGATGGGCAATGAGCTCGCTGAATTTAAGTCTCTGACAGCAAAACAACAACAATCAATCCTTGATCTTAAAGACCAGCTCAAGATGAGGCAGGAGGAGCTAAAACTTGCTGGCGATCAGAATGAGATCATGGGTAATGAACTCGCTGAATTTAAGTCTCTGACAGCTGACAAACAACAATCAATCTATGATCTTAAAGACCAGCTCAAGATGAGGCAGGAGAAGCTAAAACTTGATGGCCATCAGAATGAGAGGATGGGCAATGAGCTCGCTGAATTGAAGTCTCTGACAGCTGACAAACAACAATCAATCCTTGATCTTAAAGACCAGCTCAAGATGAGGCAGGAAGAGCTAAAACTTGCTGGCCATCAGAATGAGGTCATGGGTAATGAACTCGCTGAACTTAAGTCTCTGACAGCTGAACAACAACAATCAATCTATGATCTCAAAGACCAACTCAAGATGAGGCAGGAAGAGAACAAAATTGCTGGCCATCAGAATGAGATCATGGGTAATGAGCTCACTGAATTTAAGTCTCTGACAGCTGACAAACAACAATCAATCTATGATCTTAAAGACCAGCTCAAGATGAGGCAGGAGGAGCTAAAACTTGCTGGCGATCAGAATGAGATCATGGGTAATGAGCTCGCTGAATGTAAGTCTCTGACAGCTGAACAACAACAATCAATCCTTGATCTTAAAGACCAGCTCAAGATGAGGCAGGAGGAGCTAAAACTTGCTGGTGATCAGAATTGGAGAGAAGAATGCTGTATTTCTGTAGAAAATACAGGCTCATCTGAGAGCCTCCTGGTGAACACACCTGAGGATCACACAGATGATAACACACCTGAGCATCACACAGATGAGAACACACCTGAGGATCACACAGATGAGAATACACCTCAGGATGTCGATCCAGCTGCTGAGGTTCAGGCCAGACCTCGGTGGTTTCGCTGTACTAAAGGTCTACTTAAAGCAGGATTCTATGTTGGCGTCAGAGTCGTGGTTGCCCTTCTTGCAACGGGACTATCTCAAATGATTGTCGATGGTATAGTCTCTAACTGCTCCCCGACGTATTCTCACTGCGAGCTGCTAGAGAGCTTCACCTCTCTCCATTACATCACACCTCCTCCCGTCTGAACAGGACAAACTACAAACTTCCATCTCGCCTATTGTGAACTATGATAGTTCATTATGAGTGACCTCTCGCCTAATGTGAGCTGTGATAGTTCATTATGAGTGAGAGGAAAAGAGAACAAATGGATGGTTTTCTGAATGCACTCAGAAAAATGCAAATAAACTAGTAAAATAAATACTAATACAAACTTGGAAGAGGAACTTAATTTGTAAAATTAATAGAAATTAAATGAGAACTTTTTTGTGTGATTATTCTAAAGACATTTTAATTTAATAATTTACAAACTGTAATAACAGTTAATAGCGTTAATTGAAGCCATTTTCTTCCTCATTCACGGCCAACTTTAATGTATGTTTTCAAGAACACATTGTGAAACACTAAATAAATCAATTCAGAAGAAAAACTGCCAACCACACAAGAAGCCTGCAAACAATGCAGCTCTAAGCATCTTAATTCATGTAGTTATTTCAACTTGTGTGTTTATGTAAGAAAATGAAAGCACAAAAGAAATGTGTTGAGAGCTCAGGTGTGTGTGTACGTGTGCTGCTGTGTGCTTTCTTTATTTCTTTCAATCGTTTTATTTGCAATTTTTTACAGGTTACACATTGTGCTATGTCATGACAAAAAAAAGTGATTGAAGGGTTTTTTTGGTCAACTGCGAGCTCAGCTGGTTGTGCAGCCTGACAGCAGCAGGAAGGAAGGACTCGTGGTACCTCTCCTTCACGCACCGGGGATGAATCAGCCGGTGGCTGAAGGTGCTGTGCAGAGCTGCCAGAGTGCCCTGCAGCGGGTGGGAGGATGTGTTGTTCGTCAGGGATGATAGGATGATAGTGTGAGCCTTTCCAATGGGAGAATTGTCAAACATTGTGAAGCTAACTAGCAACAGATGGTTTAGCGCCGTCTTGTACAGTACACATGCGTAGGATGGATGGAAGCAGGGAAAGAAGTTTCTGTGGAGAACAATCGTATAAAGATACCACTGTAAGCCAATATCTCTCCTTGTGGTCTCGTTTCCAGAGCAGTTTGATGTATACATTCAGAGTATTGTCTGGTTTGCTCGTTCCCCCTCACTAAAATGAAGTAGAAACATTAAAAAAAATCTCAATTTAGCAGCTTTTAACAAAAGTTATAAGACAGTGGGTTGAATGTAAAAGCTGTTCTATAAATATCATAAAAAAACGAGTTACAAGCCGCTACTACCTTCGGTGGTTGTCCCCGCTGTAGCAAGCTAACGCTGCTGCTAGCTCCCCGCTGCTACTGCCCGTGTCCCCTCGAGCCGGGGCTGGTACCGCTACCTTCGGTGGTTGTCTGGGAACTAGCAAGAGCTAGCGAGAGCTAACGAGAGCTAGCGGAAGTTAGCGGAGTGCTAGTGGAGCGCTAGCGGAAGTTAGCGGAGAGCTAGCAGCAGAGCTAGCTGGCTACAGCGGGGAACTAGCGGGGACACCCATCAAACATAGTAGCGGCTTATAACCCGACTTTTACGGTACACACATGTATGTAGCAGTTTATACCATACATAAAATGCAAAACATTAGTATCCAAACTGATGTGTCACCAGATGTTAGGTTAGGTAGAACAAATGTACTCATCAGTGGGGCTCATGGAGCTAAAGTTGCTACAATTGTTGGGAAAAAGCAGGCCGATTCAAGTCTGTGAGGGGAATTAGGAAAGATTGGGACAAATTTCCCACAGGATAAATCAGAGCAAGAAACACCCAGAGAATCCTGACTAAACGGAATAGCTGAAAGTCTTGATGAATGATGCCAAAGGATGTTCTTATGAGTAGAAAGGTGGAAGGAAATTTGGCAATCAATAGACTCAAAATTGTCTATCTATTATAACAAACACAATACTTTCTGCTACAATAGGTGGTAGGAGAATACTCCATATTTTCAATATTCTTTGATAACAAATTGACTGATTGTGACAAGAGACATATAGGAAGAAAGAAAGAAAGAAAGAAAGAAAGAGAGTCAAACCAGCTGTTAATCCTCTGTAGTTCAGAATGAACACAACTCTTCTTTGACTCAGACTTCTCTAAATGACTCTCCCTCTTTTTTCTCGTTCTCTTTTATTCCCACTCTGTCTTTGAGTGGAACACATCAAGTTGCTCTCCCCTCATGAGAGAGCTTGAAGACACAATAATGCTCTGTGTCTATGTGTGTGTGGTCGTGGATTGCAAACTCTTTCAACTCTCAAAGTGATGACATTTAAAAGCTTACGGTACACACACACACACACACACACACACACACACACACACACACACATGCATAGTTTAGTTATCAAAGCATTCATTCAAGTGTTTACTTACTGAAATTAATTCATCTCTAAAATGATAAAAGTGCCTTGCTGTGCTGGAGGAGCGCTTGAAGGTAGAGATGAGCTCTGGTAACCTCTAGTGGTCAGATTAAGGTACTACAATATTAGACAGATCCCCACAGCTGTAAATGGATCAGGAGTCATTCAGCCAGTTAGAAGTCCAAACAGCAGTGTGACATTCATCAGGATCATCGTACCAGTCTGTCAGCATGCCAGCAGGACTTCAAATAGCAACCAGCTGGTCACGCTGCTAGCCAACCATCCAGCTCTACTAACCGGCCTGCGGGCGTGTCAGCCAGCCAGTCAATCAGCTGCACAGCTAATCAATCATCCAGTTTGTCAGCCTATAAGCAGGCAACTGGCCAGCAAGCCAAAGGCGCGCTACAGTAAATGAACAATGAGCCACCGAACTGGATTTTTTTAGGGTAAATTTAAGAAGATTGCTTTGATTTTAAATCAGAGCTAAGTACTAAATAACCAACTTTTTTGTAGAAACCATGAACTGCCACTTTAAGAATCTTTCACCTTCTTTATTTATGTGTCATTATTATTATTGTATAACCCATGTATCAGACTCCATATATTAAGAATCACAATGTAAACCATGTTTCTTGAGTTATTATCCAAACACATGTCTCATTATGACATGTTGTATAAAGTGTTGGTTTGGTGAAACTTGCCTCCTACGGTGTACAATCAGTTTGTATTTCCGGGGTGAGTTTTGATATTTTCTCTTCATAAATCATTTTAAAATAGGTAAAAAAAAGTTATTCAAAGCTATCAACAAAACCTAAACTAATGTGCATAATCTCAATATGCTTTTGGGTTTTTCCAAGTCCTAGTTTAAGTGTCAGCTAATATTATCTTGCTTATAAAGGTATACATATATTTTTAGAACAAGTTTGGATTGAAGCGGAGGCACAGAAAGGATTATGTTTAGCATCTGAGTCTAACGAGTATAAAGCACACATACAACTGATTTACTGTGTGGGGAAAAAAAGACAGTTTGAACCTATTCAGACAAAATGTTTATTCCACTTTGCATAGATTAACTAAATGTTCCCCACGATGAAATATAGGAAATCTGTGATATAACATTTTCAGATGCATTGCATCTATATATAACATCACCTCCAGTACGCCATTGTAAATACTTGGAGGCTGTGACCCCAAACAAACTTGTGGATCTGCTTTCTCTTTTCACCGACCAACGACACACATTTTTCTGACGTGACGAGGACTCGCACAGTACAGGCGTCACGTTGCACAAATCAATACGACTGTCACCAAATCACAGTCCATTACTGATCGATGACCCATTAAAACACTCACACACTCAGACTCCCCCAGGGGGCTGACGTTCACTCTCTGGGATTTGAAATGCCCGACTGGTGCAGAAGGACACTGAAGCAGACGCTGGGACTGAAAGTGTGTCAGGAAATCAGTGGATGTGTTCAAAGCCCCGACATTTGTTTGATTTTAAAGACTGCTGGAAAGTTGTAAAAAGTTGAGAATGTTACATGTTCTGCAGCGTGCTTTGCTCGTATGTGTGTAATAGTTGTCACCACACAATTTGATAGAAATGTGGAAGATTAGCGGCGGTGAGAGTAGGCATGCTAGCAGTAGAAGCTATGTTAAAATACATTTTAATGTAAAAGTACTTGTTTGTTCAGTTAAAATGCACTCTGAGTAAACGTTTCTGGATTACATTCTTTTTTTTTAAAGGTGAGGACGAGTATATGATAAAATGATACGACTGTTAAATTAAATAACATCATAAGGCAACAACATAAATTGCATTAAATGTCAACTTATACACAAGTGTACAGCAACCAGATCCCTCCTGCCCAAGCCAACAGATGGGCACACTGCAGTACAACTTATTATCAACTATATAAATATACAACTGTCTTCCTCAATATAGAATTAACCAGAAAAGAGACAAAAACTCAGACAATGGACAGATAAAACTATGGCTCATCATTTCCTCTCGTATCAGCTCCACTATGCAATAAATACCTATCAAAAAACAATTAAATTCAATATGACCAATTAATCGTTTCCCCTCCCTTGCGATGTAAGTTGCTGAAACAGCTCTGCTCTCTTTAGTTCATTTGAAAGAAACAACAAACAGATAGAAATAGAAAACATAGAACCTCAGCGCGCCGATTTCTGTCCCTCGTTGTTTTTCCAGAGCATTCCTGGAGCGACGGATGAGTGTATTTTAAGGTGGACGTTTAGCCTAGCTGGTGATTTGGGGCTGCTGTGGTTGACATAAGTGTGTGTGTGTGTGTGTGTGTGTGTGTGTGTGTGTGTGTGTGTGTGTGTGTGTGTGTGTGTCTGTGTGTGTATCTTTGTTGATGTAACTGGCTGTTTGTGCGTGTATCTGCTTGTTTTGGGCATTTTCTGGGTGCCCATGTGTGTGTGTGTGTGTGTGTGTGTGTGTGTGTGTGTGTGTGAATTGGTGGGAAAGCTGTGGCACTTAACTAGTGCGTGGGAGTAATTGCTCACTAGTCATGTAACACAAACGGCCAGCTATTTATCAGCGTCACTCTGTAGGACACACACACACACACACACACACACACACACACGGGGATTGAATTTACAGCCACTTGCCATTAACTGTTTTCACATAGTTGTTGTCAGTGTCTGGTTATTTTCGGGAGAGAAATCTTGCCAACACAGGAAGTGATGTATTTTCTTTTTTGGGGTTGTTTTTAATAAATAAAAGAAGCTGTACTTTGGGAGAGCAGTGAGAGAAGCAGGGCGTGTCATTTATCTCTAGCACTCACTATTTATTTTTGTAAGTACATGTTTTCCAGTTTGCGCTTTTAAAAGACATTTTAGTGACAATTGCGAGTGACAAATAATTGGTTTGAGAGACACCCACAACATTTTGTAATTGAGGCTATCAGGGGTCAGAAGTGGCAATCAAGGAATCTTGGACCCCCGGAGATCCACTGTATTTCGCACACCCACTGTATATCAAATATAAGACCTAAATGCCATGAAGTTGAGGTCCATTTTGAAAATATCAACTCGTGATGGGCAGTTTAAACTATTTGATAGACTAAACAACTAATCAATAAATCAACAACATGATAGTCAGATTCATGAATAAAGAAAACAATTAGTTTCAGCCCGAGATGCAAAAGATCTCGAGCCCAAGGGAATCAAAAGTTGCAGAGAGGGATATTTTGTCCGGGCGAGATATTATAAGCTCCCCGAGCTTCATGCAAAATATGCACTATTATCCATGTGCCTTTGTTTATGTTCTTCCATCCATCATCCATATGTTTCAAGAGCCAGAGAGAGATTCTGGGCCACTCCCAGTCCGTCCACAGACCATTGGCTCACACCAGATCACATGGGTCTTTCTCCCACCCATATATGGAGCGTGTGGGGGCGGGGCAAAGGGAAGGACCTCCAGAGCCGAGTGAGCAGTGGAGGGTTCACTCTGCGGGAGGCTGTGGAGGAGGGTGACAGCTTCAGTGCTCATCCTGATGGGGTGTTGGGACCTGAGCTCTGTTCTCCTGCAGACTCTGACTTATTGTAGTGGATTTACATCACAAGTGACCACACTGCAAACTGTGTCGCTCACTTCAGCTCAGGGAACTCCTTGATGGAAGTTTTCCCTGGAAGAGGCCAATGGGACTCTGTTAATGGACCTGACATTTTCGGGGCGTGTGGCCAAGGTGACTAGGGCGGGTGTTAACTGCTGAAGGGAGCTAGCTGCAGGCAGCACTTGGTTACCCAGTTAGTTACTTAGTCCTGGCAAAGGAAAAGTTAACAAGAATGTCCGAGGGATGCAACCTCAAGACCCTGACAGCCGCTCTGTGCTGCTTCTACCACAAGAACTCTGTCATCACTGCCAAGGTGAGAGAAAGGGGAGAGTGTGTGTGTCCATGTTGTGTGTCAGTGTCTTGGTATCTTTTTGGTGTGAAATCCTTTATGGCAAGCGTTTCTGCAAGTGCTCATGTTCAGGTGTGTTTGCTGCAGCCTTTGCACATCACCTTTATTTCTGCTTTACCCGGTTTAAGTTTGTGTGTCTGTGTCTGTGTGTGTGTGCATTCAGTGCATGAATAACCACAAAATCTGGAGATTTGCTGTCATGGAAGCATGGCTTTTCGGGGCTCCCGTTATCTGTTGTTGTCGTCTAAAGGAGAGCGCAGAAAGAGAGACATTAAAAAAAGACATTACCAAAAAAGACACATGGCTCCACATTGCAGGGTGGAAAACAATTTGTGCATGGCAACACTTCCATCTAATCCCACTGAATAGTCCTCCTCTTCCCCTCACACTGGGAGTTGAACACTGGGCTTTTATTACTCGGACCAGACGCTCTCATAAATGACCGACTGTGTGACTGTCTGCCTGTGTGTGCGAGCGAGAGATATATAGCCGCCGTCATCCATAACTAGTGCCGGCGGACAGACAGGGCAGTGTGTGATGGCAAGGGTGGGACACAGATAGTTCCAGGCGTAGAGGTACCAGGACGAGGGTGATGGTCCCCATGAGGATGATAAATGACTAACTTGGGATAGTTTGTCCTCTTTATGACGTCGGTGAAGCGCATGAATGCCATTAAGTTGATTGGATGGAGCGAGCAGCGAGGTGACGGGGTTCATCCCTCCGGTGGACGAGCCGGTCGCTTCTGTGCCGTCCCGGGGCCCATTTACATCAGCTGTCGAGAGGCAGCCTGAGCCCAAATGAAGGGAAACGTATGTGGATGCATGTCACATGGGAGGGGGTCCGTGGGAAAATGATGAATTATATTTGGGCTTTTGTTTAATTTGATTGTGTTTCGTTAATTTAGATTTCCTTCAGCCTCCCTGCAGCTGTTGCTATTCCTCATTCACAGGAAATCATTTTAATTCTCACCCAGAGACATTATGAGACAAAGGAAATGAAAACTAAACTAAACTCCCGGCCAATGAACGTGAGAAGCCCTCAAAGTGTTCAGGAAAATGGACATTTGAACATCTATTCCATGAAGAGTGTGAATTGAAACTTTCCTCGAAGAATTGAACATTCAAATACGTTGTCCGAGGAAACTTTGATTCGTGATCAATGGCTGAACTCTTCGCTTCCTCTTACCTCATATAATTAACTCACATGAACAAAGAAAGTACTCAAAATCCAACTGTCTCTCAGTGGAACAGTCCGTGTGCAGCTTTGAATTCAAAGAGAAACTAACAGACCGATACTGGAATTAGTGCTAATTGCGCAACTGTCTAGTGCAGGAAATGTGTAATTTATGCTGATATTGATCTTTAAAGTTGTTGGTTTCTTTCCAGAGAGAATCAATCTGTTCATCTGGGTGTCTCCTTTGATGGGAACTTGTCATCTGCATGTGTTATGTGCTGTCGCCGTATCATCGGATCCTCTCTGGCTCTACAATGTGCCTCCAGCGCTGCCTTTCCCTCCATCTTTCCCCCAACACACTCAATTCTCTGTTTTTCTTTCTGTATCTCTCTATCTGTGTCTTCCTCACGTCTTTACATCTGATTCCAAAGAGCCCGGGGTTTTATTCCATTCTCATTTCCCTCACTCCCGTCTTTATTCTCTCCTCCATCTGTCTCTTTGGGAGGCTGCCATTTATTCACAGAGAGCACGCTTCTTGTTTTGGTGGATCAAAACTAACTTGTACTTCAACCACGAGAGACCCCATTGACCCATTTGAATCCCTAACAGTGTATGAGGCAACGATTGAGCAGATTATCTGATATGTTGTGCAGAATGTGCTTAGAGCAGCACTTTAAAGTCATTGTATACAACAGATTACACGTGTTCCCAATGGGACACAAACAAATACAAGCACTCAAATCTATCTTTAAACAATTAAGCTGTAACCTCTCCCAGGCTCAATTGTTGTTTAATTTAAGTCTGGCAACAACCAGATGTGATCCAGGCCGGTTAGATACATACACCTAAAATAAATGAGGTGTATGTATCTATTTTGTGAAGGCTTCTCACCAGATTTGGGAACCTGATGTCGAGCTGCAGAAGCCACTCAATACACAGAGGGTCCAGGAATTTAAACCAACAAACTACCGGCCTTTAACCTGCTTCTCAAATGTTTGCAATGAAAAGACATTCAGAAAATGTAACCTGCCTCGGTCCTCAATGTAATACAATTAAATAACTACAAATCCTAGATGTGTTGCATTGACTGACGCACAGTCACACATGCACAGCTATGCATCGTAGAGATGTTTCTAATGATGACCCCTCAGTCTCGGTCCCAGACCCACCAGTCAGACGCCTCCCGGCCTAAACACAGGAAGAAGCGTCCATCTAGTTGTGAGTAAACAGGAAAAGTGGAGACTTTGTGATCATGGCTCCAAGATGTCGAGATCCTTGAAATCAAAGGATTCAGACTCATTAGCCTGAAAGAGCCTTGAGAATGTCCATCAGCTCAAATGTACAGTGAGAGACAGCAGCGTTGTGTCCTGCATTCATTTATTCAAATAGTGGAATGGAATAAATACAATTTCATCGAGTTTCCTCAGCATTGCAAAACATTTCATTGTGGGTGAAAGGTGGAGAGATGGAGGTTGTTGCTGAATAATCTAAAGTTTTCCTTCACTTTCCTCCTGCATGTATTGTGGAGCTGCACTCCTTCACACTGACTTAATGTGACAGCTGGATGGATTTATGCAGTGCAGTAGCTGGGAACAGCAAAAACCATAGTGCCATGAGGCGGGGGAGGGGAGGGAGGGGAGGGGGGCGGAAACTGAAGGGAGAAAGAAAAAGATAACGAGAAGAGGAACTACCAGATTAACAGCAGACCAAACTTGTTATTTTAATTGTAATGAAAGTCACCACTTGAATGGCAAGACTAGAAAACCTTCCTTTAAACCTGCAGTAATATAGTTTTGATCCACCTGGTGTTCCACTAACGTGATTTACATTGTGCTTGTTCCTGTAGCCCGTTACAGCATTATTTTCATAGCTTTAAGGCTCTTTCGTCATTTCTCATCCTGCTTATTCTCAGGTTGAACCCTTATTGTGGATTTTTTTAAATTGTAGGTCAATAGTCTCATCCAAGAATCTCCAATTCTCTTGCAGTACACATGCAGTACACGTGGGATTTGAGCGAAAACGGATTATAGCGTCCAGTAGTGTGTGTGTGTGTGTGTGTGTGTGTGTGTGTGTGTGTGTGTGAGATGATGAGGAATCTAAATAATAATGCTTCAAGGTTATTTGTCCTAACCTCACTGAACTCGGAGGACAAGCAGCTTACCGAGCGGTCCGCTGCTTCTGATTGGTCCACGCCGGCTCAGACTGGATTGTCACAGCAAACAAAAAGAGCTGCTTTTGAATCTGAGCATCATCTCCCACCGTAGACACAGAAACCCTTCAAGAGTTTAAGGAAATACTTTCTCTTCATGAAAAAAAAGCCAGGAAATCCAACAGGATTTTCTTTGAACAATACCCTTTTGTTTTGTGTCTGTCTAAAAACTGCTGCACTTTAATTGCAGAGATTATTGTTTTGGCGAGACAGTGTTTTTAAAAATTGGAGAGAATGGATATGAGAGGGGATTACATGCCCAATGGTCCTGTGACAATCTTTGAATGTATTGTATTCATCTTTGAACGTATTCATACTGTGGCCTGTGGGCCGATGAGTGTCTTATAGACCAGATACAGATACTTTAGGAATCCTATTAAGAGCTGTATTCAATGCTTCTCTTACAGTATGAAACAATTCAGTATGTTTACATTTATTCATTTGGATTTTATCCAAATTAGGTGAACTCAGTGACAGAGTAGTGTGTTTCTCTTTCTCCAATTGTTTTGTCATCAAGCTCCACAAGGCTGCTTTTCAAACTTCCACATTTTGGATGAAGTGATTTTTTCATCTACAGCCAACCGATAAATGAGGTAACATATCCTTTAACTCCCTGTATTTAGTGTTTCTAAGCAATATATACATAGTAAATACATGGTTTATAATGCACTATACTGTTGCCATAATCAGATATTAGGACATTTGTAAGTGTTCATTAATGTAGAGTATCTCCCATGAAGACATGGTACGTGTTGCCATGCAGTATGAAGGCAGTGAAGGTGTCTTAGTGGCTCAATCAGGACATGATAGCACTGAGAGAAGAAGTAAGAGAGGAGAGGAAATAAGGATGTAGGAAAGACCGTTGGGTCAGTACAGTCCACTGTACTGTACTGCTGTGGTCCATATGCACAGGGTGGTACAGTATAAATGCAGCTGCTCCCTGAGGATGACATCATAGTGCAGGGCCTTATTAAAGGCCAGCCTATAAAAAACACTCCCACCCACCATTTCCATTTCTCCTCCTTCTCTCCCTCACTTCCATTTCTCCCTCATCACTCCTTTACTCTCTCTCTCTATATATATATCTTCTTCTTCTTCTTCTTCTGTTCATCCTTCCTTCTACACGATCCATTTTATTGCAATGAATGTAATCACAGATGTGACTGTAATCTATAAGAAAAGAAAGACATGTCATTGATCAGCGCTCTACACAACCAGGTAAAGTGAAGCAAGCTCTCGTGCTTTCAGTCCATCCCGCTCAGAACCAGTTTGTCTCTGTGTTGTGTTGGGTAACGCCGGTCCAACAGGAAAAGCACGCTGCCCAGTCACGGTTGGGACATTCTTCTAGCTGACGTGTGACAGAGAACCAAAACAAAAAGTGAAATAAAATAAAGGTGATGCAACCTCTGAATCGTAAGTACAGGGCATCTCTCTCCTGTCTGCCTCCCTTCGCCTGCTAGTGCCACCAAATTGGGGTCAACTTGGTACAACAGCTGAAACCATTCTGGCGAGCCCTAACATGATCAATAATTGATAATGAAGTGACACACTGATCTCCAAATTGCCAATGATGGTCAGAGCCTCAGTTACATTTGGTAATAGAAGTTACAATATGGTGCAATATGGGCACAATGTTGTTGTTTATTATAGTTTATCTTCTGGATTCAAGTGCTAAAGTTTATTTATTTATTTATATATTTATATATATATATATATATATATATATATATATATATATATATATATATATATATATATATATATATATAAATATATGTTTAGTTTTTTTTAAACCTAAAACATTATAAACGATGTGCTATTATTTTTTAAAGACATTTATATTGTTGTATATTAGATTATCCACACTGTCATTTAATATTTTTTTTTAAATAATTTTCTTTATCCTCCACTCTCCAGATTAAACAGTTGATACTAAAACCAAAAGGTTACTGAAAAGTCAGACTCCGTTGAATAAATTGGTAACATAAAAGTAAAGAATAAGGAACAATGTCCAACTACAGAATGTTTCTCCTGCAAATTATAATCAAATTGAGATTTTCACATTTGATTTATTCATTCATCGAGTCGTTTAAAAAAGAAGAAGAAAGAAACACACAGTTTGCACGTGACCAAACTACTTTGCAGTCATATTGAACATATGATCTGATTTCATAAGAGTGAAATCAATGCAACCGCAGGTCTGCATGATGGCGGCCTCTACTACCACCGCTGCACCAACAGACACACAATCTTACGACACAGTCGGGCTGCACTGACACGTTTCCTCTGTGTCAGACTGCAAACAAACAAAATCAGTGCTCGAGCATCATGAAGGTCTATTGTGTCCTGTGTAGAAGCTGTAATGGGATACGCTGATTTCCTGTTAGATATGAAGGTGTGGCGACTGAGGGCAGAGGGGTCTATTGTAATGACTTTAGAGAGAGAGAGAGAGAGAGAGAGAGAGAGAGAGAGAGAGAGAGAGAGAGAACAAGCAGTAAAGAGATAAAAGGTTTGCACAAGGTTTCAGTTTCATGGCGACATTATAGAGTTATTTCCATTTCCATCTCATTTTCAATAATTCCCTCTGTGTGTGTGTGTGTGTGTGTGTGTGTGTGTGTGTGTGTGTGTGTGTGTGTGTGTGTGTGTGTGTGTGTGTGTGCGTGTGTGTGTGTTAATGTCGACACTCTTGTAACTTGTAACTCACTGTCAGATCATTCTGCCTTGGACCTCTTCATCCGTGCAGGTTTGGATCAAAGTCTTCTTCAGAGCGTCTTTGAGGCTTCACGTTTCAGTGTCTTTTTGAATGGTCGCTCCAATCAAGATGCAAATATACAATTTAGCGTTATAGTATCATAAAACTGTGGACCTGCAGTAGAGCCATCCTCAGCAGTGTGAGCACAGATGACAAACTAGTTTCACCTGTCAACTCTAAGTGAAAGTTCAGAGGGAAGTGTATGCGTCACCTGTGTGTGTGCGTGTGTGTGTGTGTGTGTGTGTGTGTGTGTGTGTGTGTGTGTGTTTATGTGCGTCAGGTGACGGTGTGTATGAAGGCAGGTCTGGGCGGCTGGGTGGGGTCAGGATGAAAAGACAAGAGGAAAATCACAGAGGAGAGAGAGAGAGAGAGAGAGAGAGAGAGAGAGAGAGAGAGAGAGAGAGAGAGAGAGAGAGAGAGAGAGCAGCATGTTGACTGAAAAAAGGACTTGTGTTTGTGTGCGCTTGAGAGCGAGCTGCTTAATGTTTGTAGGTGTTGGATATGAAGTGTGTATTTGATTGAAGGAGAAAGCGGGAGCGATGCAAAGACCCAGCAGCTGCCATGTAAGTGTGTGTGTGTGTGTGTGTGTGTGTGTGTGTGTGTGTGTGTGTGTGTGTGTGTGTGTGTGTTGTGGTGCGGGTGGTTGGGCCGACTCTGCATCCCAGCAGGTTGTCACCAGGTCGTTCTGTCCTTCTCTTTTATTTGACTGTCTGGGCTCGCCGTCTGGATTTAACTGATCAATCACTCGCTCATCTGAACTGTTCATTCTCCCTGTCATCTGTGTTTTGGGTTATTTTCAATCAGTTTGGATTTAAGTTCATATTGCGGCTGTCGGTTCACGGATTGTTAAATCCTTTGAGGCAAATTATACATTTTGGGCTGGAAGGTAAAACTTTTTTTTTTAAGTCTGATGGCTTCTTGTTTAGGAAAGTTCCCATTTCTGTTACGGCTCTTAAAAAGTTTTTTCTTCAATCCTTCATGTTATGTTATATAAGTGTAGTTGGGCCTCATCACATATGTTTAAACTGCTGCTGTTGGTGTTTACTGTGCAGTTTAATTTGGCTTTTAAATTGTAGCACCTTGGCTCTTTCCCACTTGAATTTTGTGTTTAAAATGAAATCATTATCATTATCATTATTATTATTATTATTATTATTATTATTATTATTATTATTATTATTATGAGTATTACTGAAAGAAGTAGTAGTTGTAAAAGTGGTAGCAGCAGTTGTACCAGTAGTAACAGTATCAATACCAATAAATGCATTGACGTAGGTTATATTGCTATCAATACATGGAATAATTAGCTTTAGCTTCAGCTTTAGCCTCAGCTTTAGCTTTAGCCTTAGCTTCGGCTTTAGCCTTAGCTTTAGCTTTTGCCTCAGCTTTAGCCTTAGCTTTAGATTTAGCCTCAGCTTTAGCTTTAGCCTCAGCTTTAGCTTTAGCCTTAGCTTCGGCTTTAGCCTCAGCTTTAGCTTTAGCCTTAGCTTTGGCTTTGTGACTGAGGTCTAAATGACGAGTCAGTGTTTAGTTGTTGTTGCAAGACCACCGTTCCGAGACCACCGTTTCAAGATAAATCTGAGATCGTAGATAGTGTACAGGAAACTTTCCGCTTTAGCTATCATCAAAGCTGTGGATGGATGAATGAAGACACTGCCGTCTGTTTCTGTGTGTCAGTCCATAGAGGTCAGCCACTTTATTCTTCTCTGTTTTTCTATATTTTTCATGGCAGTTCTCCAGAGATCAGTTCATCGTGGACTGCCCCTCAGAGAAGCTTCGCAGAGAGCTGGAGGAAGAACTAAAGCTGAACTGTGAGGAGCCGAGAAGCCACGCATGGTACCACGGAGCGATACCCAGACAGGTAACACACACACACACACACACACACACACACACACACACACACACTCACACATACATCTGAGTCATGCGTCCCTCCCTTTAAAAGCCGAGTTAAAAACTTGTTGAACCAGATCACCTATTATTAGACTGCCACACTGCACACACAGTGCTTACAGGAAAATTATAACTTAAATGGTGGCCTCTGCAGCGGGGCCTGGGCTATAACATAAGGTCAGTGCATAAAAAGCTCTCTCTGTATGGCGTGTGTGTGTGTGTGTGTGTGTGTGTGTGTGTGTGTGTGTGTGTGTGTGTGTGTGTGTGTGTGTGTGTGTGTGTGTGTGTGTGTGTGAGTGAGTGAAAGAGAGAGATTATGTGTTCCCTCTAAAAGCTACTCTGAGATGTAATCATTTTTAATAAGCTGCTTCCTTTGGCTAAACTAAACTACCAATATATACTATACAAACACTTGCTTAATTAAAGTCTGTAATGTGCGTAAAGGGTTATACTGTGTGTGTGTGTGTGTGTGTGTGTGTGTGTGTGTGTGTGTGTGTGTGTGTGTGTGTGTGTTTGTCTCTGCATCTGCATGTGTGTGCACGTGTGTGCATGAAAGAGAGAGAGAGAGAGAGAGGATAGGCATTACATTTCACAAGAGTGTGATGGATATGAAGATTAATAAAACAAAACATTTACAGCTCATTAATCACCTGTCAAACCCAAATACACATTTTAGTTTTGAATGAAAAATGTATTTAACTGGTGAGTTTTGCATTTCAACATTTCCTTGGAGCAACTTAAGGTTACTTTCTTTATCGATTGATGATTTTCTTAATTCATTGATTTTCTCAATTCCTTTATTAATTGTTTAATAGAAAACTATGAAAATTGTGGAAAACAGTACTTTGACAAAACAGAAAAGTGTAAAACTAATCTGACAGTCAGGAGGGTTTGGCTGAAATTAATGTATATACATTGTGGAAGGTAAAAAAAAAGGTTTAAAATTAGTCAAAGAGCACATTTCCCATATGAACATTAAACAATAAATGTAAAAATGTGATTCTATTCTATTTTCTGTGAGAGGTTGAGGCTTTAAATATCTTCATGACTTACGTAACCTCTGAAAACCAGCCGGCACTGAGCTCATAAAGAATGTAACAGTATAACAGCCGACCCTTATTAGATTTAATTAAATGTTTGGACGACAAACAAACACAGTGTGCGTGTGTGTGTGTGTGTGTGTGTGTGTGTGTGTGTGCGTGTGTGTGTGTGTGTGTGTGTGCCCATATGTAATCTTCTGTGTTGCTCCAGGTTTCAGAAAACTTGGTGCAGCGTGACGGAGATTTCCTGATCCGTGATTCGCTGTCCAGTCCAGGAAGTTACGTTCTGACCTGCCAGTGGAGAAATGCTGCCCAGCACTTCAAGATCAACAAGAAGGTAAAACACTTGAAGGTGTATAGTGTAATACTTTGGTACGCCGGTGAAGTCCATCCTACACTTCTAAAGAGTCCTGTGAATGTCCTGGTCAGGATCAGAATGATAATAATGAACATCAAAACAGGACCAATGAAAACAGATGATACTGTTGATGCTAGTGTGTATTTGTTTTGGCTTCACTGAAGACAGCAAACATTTCATTTCATGCTCTATAGCTACACTCCCTCCATCATAAATATTTCCTGCAAAGTCTGATATGGGGATCTTCTCAATTGTTCATGTTATTTTAATAACAGTCATACAATCAAAGCAAGACGCTGAAAGCTCAAGACTCAAAAAAGTGTTTTCAGTTTAGATTTTGTTCTAATATTTGCAATTTCCTGGGGACTCTTTTCAAATTCAAATTGATTTATGTGCTGCTCTGTAGCTTTGTATTGTGTGTCTTGTGTGTTACGTATAATGTTGTATTGTGTCTTTCATCCTGTACCGTTTGATGTTGTGTTATGTTTGTTATGACCTGTCAATGGACTACAGATGCAAATTAGCTGAAGATATAATCTGGTACAGTGCATCAAATGGGGAAATTTATGATTGAACTGTACTGGTCTCTTTTAAATAAATATGACATCTCTCCTGCAGGTCGTGATGCTGAACGAAGCCTACTCCAGAGTCGAGTACCGGCTGGAGAGGGAAGGGTTCGACAACGTCCCGGCACTCATAAGATACTATGTCGGCAACAGAAAGTCGGTCTCTCAGGTGGGTTTGGTGAAATATTTGACACATAAACAGTTTTAATAATAGGCTCTCTGACACGGTTGATTTGTTGGTGCTCAGTAATATATGGGAGTTAGTGCGTTTTCCTAATGTGAGACACTTAAAGAAAGCTGTAAGTGCACTACCTTCCTCTGCTGACATTGACTAGATGTCAAATGCCATCAAAAGAATTAGTTATGAACGTAATATTCCACTGTCTGAGAGAGAACGTTTGATGGAGAAAACGTCTGTCCGTGCATTGAAGGTGGTCGGAGCCATCATCTTCCAGCCAATCAACAGAGGGCTGCCGCTCCGCTGCCTGGAGGAAAAGTACGGCCTGTCCAGCCATCACCGAGAGGCGCTCATGCTGCAGGAGCGGCGCAGCCGGAAGCGCCTCAGCCTCAACATCACCAACGGACACACACCGGACAACGCAACCAGCGTGCAGCACGGCACACACTGCCGGGACAGCGGAGGGAGCCGAAGCAGCCAGCTCCGGTTGGTACTCTCCTCCAAAGCCAACACGAGCACGCTGAGTAACGGCAATGCTCCTCAGTGATGCGTTTGTTGCTTCTGGACAATCACACATTGAGCACGTGTAATTTGTTACATTTTGACAAATACCACATTAAAAAGAATGCTTTTAGCTCTAAGCGACACAAGCCCATTACTGAAAGTGGGTCGTGGGCTACAGACCAAATAACATGCTGTCTGCTAAATTTGAATAATGGAGACCCGTCTTTCCTCAGTCATTCTCTCTCTCTGTTTCTCTTTCTCTCACACTCTGTAAAAGACTTAAATCATTCCTTTAAATCCCTTCCTGCTTTTAACGCGTCGCCTCGAGCTGTTTACATTCATCACCCAGGCAGGTTGGCTGTGTATATATACGACATGTTCCATACGTGTCTCAAGACCTCTATAAATACAGACACTGCATGTCTGACTCTCTCAGCCGAAAGGAACAGAGGTGTGTCATTTCACGAGTGAATAGAGCTTAATGCATGGAGTCGGTCTGAGTGAAGAGAAAAGATAAATATGCGGTCCAGAGCAGAACCGAACACAGAGGTGGAGAAGAGAAGAGAAGTATAGGAAAGGAGGAAGAGAAACGTTGTTTCTTTCTCTTTAATGTCCCTTTTTATTCTCACCATGTTAACGTTTTGATGTATTCCTCCTTTACTCATGTTTATGTGTAACTATGTCTCTATAATATTAGTTACTGACGTCCTCTTTCACTCACAGGTTGAAGGATCGCTGTGGCAGCCAACCAGCAAGCCTCAATCAGGTCCAGGAGAGGCGACGCCCACTCAAGGCGCACCAATCAGAAAGCTACCTGCCGCTTGGTAAGTGAACGTGAGACATCTGACAATCTCACTGCAGACAGACATCAGTCTTTTCAGAGTAAGAGTGATAATACAGTTTGTTTGTTTGTTAGAAGCATGATGGAGCTATTGTTCACTTTTTGTTGTGGAGGATAAAATCTAAAAATCAAAACGTGATCTGTGAGATAGAATCAAATAATTTGTATCACTCGTTTCCTTTCTTCCCCTTTCTCGTTGAATATATATATTCTCACCGACACACTCGTTCCCCTTTATTCTCGTCTCTTCTCTCTGTAACCACCTCTACTTGTCCTCTCCTGTCGGCTCCTCCTTCATCTCCCAGGATCCAAAGCGCAGCCTCAGCGGTCTGCTGATTCTCTCCTCCCGAGCCCAAACACCAAGTCTCCGGTCTTCCGGACGGGCAGTGAGCCGGTGCTGAGCCCGTCTCTCCCACGGAGATCTGCAGAGCTTCTGGCAGGTCGGTAGATCTGGAGGCTAAGATCCAGAGTAACACAAATAATGACGATTACAAAGCCTCTCCGCTTCTACGGGATCTAGTTCAGTATATTGTTGAAGCCAAAGAACATTCACCCAGCCATATCTCATTGGCTTCCTTCAGCATCAAATTGCAAAGCATTCTGTCCCAATTCAGTTCATATCTGCAAAACACTGAATGCAGAGCTTATTGTCGCTGGCAAATCAATCAGTGCACGACGTCCCAACAGCAACGGTGCAGCAGTCTTATCGCTCGTGAGATCAAAAGCACACACAAACCTGAAGGTTTAGGCACTTTCCTTTTGGGCTCCTGCTATTATTTGCATGCAAATCAGAAATTACATTTAAAGTAAAGTAAATGAAAAGAGAAACTGTGGTCTTATGTGGTTCACTGCCACAGAAACAAGATGAGATATGTCTTTAATACAAACGCACTCATTGATTCAATTTGCTTCCAAGAATAAGCGATGACGTCTGTCTGATGAAACATATTGTTGACGTGTTTACAGGCCAGGCCATCCGGGGCTCTGACAGCCAGCTGTGTCCCAAACCGCCTCCCAAACCCAGCAAGGTGCGTCTGGCTCGCCTGACCCGCTCCCCCGGCCTCCAGCCTCTGGCTCCGCCCTCCAGCTGCTCCGGCCTCTCAGACTCCTCCTCCACGTCCGCCCTCGACTTCACGTGCCTGGAAACGCTTGGCTCGCCCTGGAGGACTGAAGGTAACTTCATCTTTCATGAAATGCATCCACATTAACTGTTATTCAAAATAGTTTCAGGAAATATGTATATTTTATAACTAAATAAATACAAATATAAAGATTGTGCACAAATGATATTGATAGGGAAGTTACGCAGATATGATGGAGATCAGGAAGACTTAAAGTCTAAATGTGAAGAAACAGCAGCACAGAGCCTCTGAAACAGTAACTGCTGCTCATTAATTACGACGTTGCTATACTCATAAAAAAAGAAAAGCTTATAAATTGTACTGTATCCTTCAGCCTGAAGTTATTTGATTTATTTTAAGTTTACGAAAGGTTAGAAGTCGCTTTCAGTCCAATTGAATTGCTCCGGGTGCTCATATTTTACTTTAATAACCGTAATGTATGGACTACTACTAGTAGATCTATGATCTACTAGATCTATGATCTACTTCCTCTTAAAGTTCTGAAGGAATTAAAAGTATCAGAATCAGCTTTATTGGCCATGTGTGTTTACACATACATGGAATTTGACTCTGGTTTCACGTAGCTCTTCGTACTCATGTACATACACAATATACAATAAACAAGATAAATATAAAAAAGACATTAAAGACAACAGACAACTGTTAACACTGTGATTGTTCCACAGCCACCCCGGGCCCTCCTGTACCTCCAGCCAAACCCCTGAAGTTCCTCCATCAGCTCCGCCCTGCAGACTCTCGCGGGTCGTCCTCTTCGGTGCTTTCCCCTGCTGAACTTGTTCAGGGTTCGGATCCTGGAGCGAACACGGGATGGACGGATCGGCTGCAGCCGAGCCCTGCGGACCGGAGGTCAGGCAGCCCGCTGCAGTGGCAGGAATCAGACCTCCTTCACCCGACCGCGGACCTCGAAATCCTGCCTCCACTCTGCAGCTACGTGGAGAGGCTGAGAGAGGAGGGCGAGGAGGAGGGAGGGAGGAAAGGACTGGACAGAAGCTCCTACCATCACGCCATCGCCGCCTTAGAAAACACCAGCGAGGAAGAGGAGGAGGACGCATGGAGGGAGGAGGAGGAGGAGGAGGAGGAAGACAGGAGGAGCAGTTTCCAGCGGCCGGTCGAGGAGACGGAGTCGGCGTTTCAGCCGGCAGAGTTCGGATCCCGACTTCTGCCGCCGGAGAACAAACCGCTGGAGATGGTGGTGCTGAAGAGAGCGAAGGAGCTGCTGCTCAGCCACGACCACCACAGCATCGCCCGACACCTGCTGATGGCCGACTGCCAGGTACACACACACACACACACGGACACATACTCACGTACGCACACACACACACACAGGCGCACACACGTACACAGTTCAACAAATTAATTCATGGTAATTATTGAATGGCAATATATCTTATAATGCAGTTATAATATAATACACAATGTTGGAGGATCATTTGATTTGGAACCCATTTGCAAAGCATTTTCACCTTTTTATTTCTCATAACCCTCATCGTAATGTTTTTTAGGCTGATATCAATTTGAGAATGTCAAACCTGTCAGTGCTCTCTAATAGACAGACAATATAATAATCACACCATTAATAATTGATTAACGCTATAGATCTTAAATATTGTATTTGGTAATAATGGAGAATATAAATGCTGATAATCATTAATGATTCATTATTGATACATTACTTCCTAATAAACCATGAGGATAAACACCAGACAAAGGATTGTTACCTATCCAATACATTATTAACCATTAATAAAGCCTTCAGTCATATTAAAACCACGTGACGTTCACACACACACACACACACACACACACACACACACACACACACACACACACACACACACACACACACACACACACTTAATTAGAAGATGTTTACAGCTCCTCTGTTTGTGTCACACAATCAGATTGCTATCCTGCAGTGGATGCTATAAAATGATCCTCTTGACGCAGAATAATTAGTCAGAGAGAAAACAGCCCTGAGTCAAACACACTGTTACACCTCATCAGCACACACACAACAGACACAACAGAGTAAGTGAGGAAAGTAAAACAACTAAATGTCATTGATTAAATGCCTCTTTTAAACCTCTTTTTGTCTCCAGGTTGCGAGGATAGTCGGAGTGACTCCAGAGGTTAAAGGTCAGATGGGCGTGTCTTCTGGTCTGGAGCTGGTGACGCTTCCACACGGTCGACAGCTGAGGCTGGACCTGATGGAAAGGTACACACACACACACACACACACACACACACACACACACACACACACACACACACACACACACACACACACACACACACACACAACAGATATCATGTTGCGTCACAGATACAGAATGAAGTAACACATTTTTTAGGAAGTTTAAGTCCCCATAAAAAAAGTAGTTTGACATTTCTGGGCGTTGTCTTCTGAGCGTAAGATGAGAAGGTCGACACCACTCTCACGTCTGTACACCAACATGCCAGAAAGTTCCTTTTAGCTCAGCACAGCTCTCCTCAGGGTCCCAGACAAATGTCAAAGGTCACAAGAATGATTATATATACACATATACCGCTATATCTGGATTCATATATCTTTATTTTAACCTTGAAATTGTCTTTATTTCAGTAAAGAAATTATAAAAGACATTTTGTGTATGTTTTTTAGTGAGATTCTGGGTACTTTCATCCTTTAGGGCCTCAAAATTGTTTGCATTTTAACTGGTTTCACTGAAACTGACACAACAATCTGCACCAACACTGATATTTAAAGACGTCAATATGATTCATAGTCTTTAAGCCTTGATTGAAACCAAAAGAGAAGATGCATCTCTGTCCCCGCTGGTGTTGATATCCCTCGTCTCCTCCGTCTCCAAGGCACCACACCATGGCGATAGGCGTCGCCGTGGATATTCTGGGATGCACGGGCAGCGTCGACGAGCGGGCGTCGACCTTAAATCGCATCATCCTGGTGGCGTTGGAGCTGAAGGACGCGGTGGGCGACCTGTTCGCTTTCACGGCGCTGATGAAAGCTCTGGACCTGCCACAGGTAACACACACACACACACACACACACACACACACACACACACACACACACAAACTTGATATATAGTACACTTTATTGGCAAGCATGTGTCTTTCTTTTGCATGATCGCATTAAATCATCTGACATGGATACAATGGATGGTTTCATGATAGTTTGGGACTCTTACAGTTGGTGTGTGTTGTTGTTGCAGATCAGCCGCCTGGAGGAAACATGGACGACTCTCCGAAGGAACTACACACAGACCGCCATCAGCTACGAGAAAACTCTCAAACCTTTCTACAAGAATCTGTATGAGGGAACAGGTACTGAACACAAACACTATCAGTATGAAGTAGTAACACTTTGGGATCTACATCACAGTTTGTGACTTTACTTCCCGACCAAAGAGCCAATGAACCGCCGCCATGTTGAGAGCCGTGTGGAAGCAGTCACTCAATCATAACTCTCCTCTTCCTCCTCCTTCTCCTCCTCCTCCTGCAGCTTCCTCACCTGCGGTGGTCTGCGTCCCCCTCCTGCTGCCCCTCCTCACTCTAATGGAGCGTCCGTCAATCACCCCAGAGGGGGCGGAGCTCTGGGAGACCAGCGACCAGGGCTGTGACATCATGCTGCGCCACCTGGAGGCCGCGCGCGCCGTCGCACACAACGCACAGAGCTACACGGCCAACACGCAGAAGATCTTACAAGGTAAAGAAACAGAAAATACATACACACAAAGACATGCATGTGTTGTAATGTAATAAACAGAAGATGTTAACACAACAGCTGTGTTCTTTCTGTCCTCAGGGTTCCCGTGCGATGAAGACCTGCTGGAGGTGTTTAAAACAGACTTTCAGCTGCGGCTGTTGTGGGGAAGCCGCGGAGCTTCAGTCAACCAATCAGATCGCTACAACAAATTCAACCTCATCCTCACCGCGTTGTCCCGGAAACTGGAGCCCCCGCCCAAAACACAGACCGTGATCTGACTTCAGATGAGCGACGGCTCCCATCGGACGTCAGACAAGTCAATGTCCAGTAAAACTTCACGTCAAAGAAACACAAGTTTATTCAGAATGCACATTACCAACAGTCTCTGCACAATTCACAGATTATAACATAGCGTCAGACTTCACGCTCTCACACACAAGCAGAGTCAAGATGGAGATGATTATTATTACGTTGTACTTCTTTACTCCAGTGCTGAGATCAGGAGATGCAGAATCTACAGGCTACTAAATTCTCCCATGTTTTGGTGAAAGAAATCCCCCAAATAAATGGTGAAAAGCAGCGTTTGGTCACAGTTAAACTAACAAGGACCTTTTTTAAAGGGAGTGACTGATACTTGTGTGAGAGCAGAGCAGACGAGAGGCTTAAAGGGACACGTTGGTGTAGAAATGTTGCTTTTTCCTTCACAGGCACGTGTTTTATTTTTACTCTGACATTCCAGTTAATGGAGAACATCGTTCTACGTTTAGACCAAAAGAGAACAACTATAAAATGTAAGAACGTACCCTTCAAGTCGTTAAAGAACCATGTATTTATTCCTGGTAATTCAGCGTTATAATAAAACCCAGATAATAGTTTCATAAACTGAAGAAGGACATTTTCCTTCAAAGTCAACGACTGTGCATATTGTCTGGATATAAATAATGTATTTAAAAGTTAAAATGAGATTGCTGGCTGCATTTATCTGTTTGTGACCTTTGATACAAAATCACTGGAAAGAAATCTAAAAATAAATAGTTAATATATATACAGTGACATATATTAATTTAATATTAATATCAAGGTTTCCACAAGGTGCTTTTTTCACCAAATCATCAGAAGACAAAGACGAACTTTAGCAAACCTTTTTTATTATTATTATTTTTTACAGTATTTACATACAGTAGGAGCAGAACATCTGTTTGTAGCAGCAATTTAAACTTCCTGTACATATGTATGTGTAAATGTAGCTCGAGGAGGAGGATATTTGTGTTCCTGCACCTGAAAGAAATGAGTCGGTTAACATGTATGAGACTAAAGTTGTACATATTTGAAATATTAGCATGTTAATAATAGACTGTACATATTTTCTGTAGATGACTGACTGAAAAATAGACGTTGATGATTTTTATGTTTTTATTATGATGAACTACTGTGCTGAGAATTAATAAATGTGGTGTACGATCTGACGAGGTCGACTGGCTTTAAATTAATTCAAATCTTGAAAACTTTAACGACACATTTGAAGGTTTGTGTTTGGTTATAAAGCAACAGACAGACTAACATACTTTATTTGACCCTTGATGTCACATAGTAATAAACTAAAGGTCCCATCTGGCCGAGTCAGGAGTTCTCATCACTTCTGCACCGATAAAATGTCACAGAAGACAAATCCACTTTTCAATGCCGTTTATTTTCATTAGACAATATCTTGGAAGAAGGAAAAAAAAAGAAAATGTTTTTCTCACATAGTGTCTGACAACATTTGAAGTAAAAAGATGTGCACAATATGGAAAGAGAAGTACTGCCATTAGTTATTACAACATATACAACATGGATAAAACACATTTACATGGATGTCAATATCCTGCAGAACCACCTTGTACCTGCTGCTGTTATCTTTATCCACAGCGATCGGTGCGTTTCCACAGGGCAGACATGATGATCGGCGTTCAAAAACAAGAGGAATGCAGAAGACGTCTGGTTTATTTTTATTTTCTGGGTGCTAAACGGCACCACGCTCACAGCAGCTCGGCAGCTTTCAGGAAGGAACCGTTACGAGTGGACAAGAACGTCAGCATATTCATCTCAAAGCTGCTTTATTATTGTTTTTGCATAATATTCAGAAATACAGCACAATGGCTATTATAATACTTAGCTAACAGTTTATATATGTATATTAATGGGTATGAAAAAGAACTGTTAATGGGACTTTTGGTGAATTTGCTCATGTCCAAGCTGCTGCCTTCCCCTGACATGATGTATTCTTTGATTAAAGGGACATTAAACTCCAAACATGTCAGATGAGCCTACAGAAGGAACTCTGGGATGATGAAATATTTGGAGTTTGTTTAAGAGTTAGAAAAAAAAAAAAATGTCCTGCAAGAATCTTCACAGCAACACTACTTCAGCAGGACAGAGGTCGCGACCTTTATCGTTCACTCCACTACGGGTACGTGTTCATGTCTGAGTGCACGTTTAGAATTACAAGCAAGGTTCTGGTTTTAGTGCTGAAAGTGGTGCGATTTGTTTTAATCTATTTTCTGTTAGTCGTTGAGCAAAAACATTAAAATCTCAAATAAGCGGCCTTTCTCTGTTTTATATCAATATTAATTGAATGCGTTTGAGTTTTGGACTTTTTGTTGAACAAAACCAACACTGGAAGACATCGCCACGGGCTGTTAAATCTTTTGATAGGCATTATTTACTATTTCATTTTACACATCATAGACTAAACAATTAAACACAATGAATCAATAATGAAAAACAATCAGTTGCAGCCCTAATTGCTTCATGGGAGAAACTGGAATGAACAGTGCGATTGTATTGCCACTCGAACTAAATAAATCTAATATGCAACACTTAACTGCACACATCTTATATCATAGTTTAGTTGTTTTTTTTTAACATGTAGCTTCAATTTGATTTGAGGCATCACAAGCAGGCCGCTGCAGGAAACAGGAAGTCATCAGAGAACTGGTTATAAAAAGCAAAAAGTGACACTGACCACTTTCATTTGCGTTCACTTTTTTTTTGCAGAGAGTTCGATGAGAAGATTGACACCACTCTCCTGTCTGTACTGTACACCTGAAGCTAGCCCGGGTCCGAGAAAAGTCACAGATCGGAGAGTAAAATGTAGAGAAGCGTGACCAAAGTTCAAGTAACAACACCGACAGCTTCATTCTGTACATTTCACAGCTTGACTACAACTGAGGCGGCGCCCCCTGCTGTTTAGATCTACAAGCAGCGAACCATTGGTGGCACTATTGACTTAAATAGCATCAAAAGGAAGTCAAACTTTTCTTCAGATGTGTAGTTTTGGTAGTCTCTTGAAAAAATAAAAAATACAGTGAATGGTTAAAACAGAGAGACGAATGAATTCAAAGAATCTAGAAAATCATGCACAACAGAAGTCGGTCATTGCTCGGCAAGAGTTACAAAAAGAGTATAAAAACCATCAGGAAGAGAATTAACTAGAGACGTTTCCGTTTCTCGCTGCTACACAGTGGTCATTCATAAAGTTCACACCTCTCTTTGCGGGCAACACAGACCCTCATTCACCTATTCACTCTTTAACTCGTTCATTTTAAATCAGACTTCAGGGCAAAAGTGCATCAGGTCAATTTAAACCTTGTAGTCTCTCGTGAAGAGTGTCAATCAAACAAACCTACAAACAATCACCGTGGGAACACATTCAGCATGACATGAAAGATGTTAATATGTACAAATCATTCAACGGTAAAAACCAGCGTACACACGTCTATATATTAATGCGTATGGAGAGTCAAACAGGCCAGCATCCTACACGCGTTGGGCCTGTTTGGCCTTCCATAAACATGTTGATACACGCGTGTGTCGTCACTTTCACAAAAACAACTGACAAACATTTTTCCCCAGGGAGGAAAGGCAGAGCCCAGGTGGCTGATGGGAGATGTAGTCAGGCAGAAGGGCAGACGTCCAGAGATACGTGTGGAATAACAATAATCCCTCCACAGTGAAACAACAAGGGGTGTTAAGGCAGAGTCTGACTCCATAGAGCTCCTCCTCATGTTTGGTGTCAAAGCGGCCCAGTCCGGCTGGAGCTGAGCTGTGGTTTGGTGAGGGGAAACTGCCACCTGCTGGTCAACTGGTGGTATTACAACCCCAGGAAGGAAAGAGAGGAAGTGTGGGGAAAGAAAGAGAGAGAGAAGTAGAGGAGTCCTGTGTTCACCTGACCGTCCTTCTATCTGTCCAACGAGGAACTCTGAGTTATATTAAACGCACAAACATATATCATACCCATGCTTCCATTCAAATATGAGGATGACAGCGTTCAACACTCAACCCAATGCACACACACACACACACACACACACACACACACACACGTAAAGTTGCAGTTAAAGGCACAGACACAAACGCCCGATCAAGTTTGGGACACGTTACGGACATGCGAGTGTATGCAGGTGAAGGCAGGCATGAGGAGCAGAGTGGCTCAGGCGGGCAGGCAGACATCACCAACAGAGCACAGATGATGATGATGATGATGACGACGACATCGTTAGTGGCAGCTAATCATGTAAGCACAACTGACCCTAAATAAAAGGGTGACAAACCCTGACAGTCGGAATTTGAAATCAACTGAATTCCTCTCGTGAGGAGCTGGACCAATCATTCAGAGGATATTAAAATGTTTTATCTTGAATTTGAGGGGCTCCATTCTTGATGTTGGAAATAGCCGTTTGACTAGAAAAACAGCTCATCACAAAAGTCACTCACTTTGGCGTCTCCAAAGCTTTCGGACGCGGCTCATGGCCTTCTTCGAGCAGATGGGTGCAGCGTCTTCTTCTGCGATGAGGCGTTCTGGTCAAAAGGCTAATTCATGGTTTGTGGAGCTCATTGATTTGAGTGAGAAATGGCGAGCATGCGAGAGACTCGTTTCCACAGAGGTCACCGCTGCTCTCTGCGAGCTCAAACCTTAAAGTTCTATTAGCCACGCCCCAATTAGTGAGGTCACAGCAGACATTTTGCCGACAAGGCGATGCATACGTGAACGTTTGAACCCACAGAGAGCACCAGCAGCCTTTTCCCCTTGATGTGAATGGATTTTCCCCCTCAAGGCCTTTAAACAAGTGTAAGCCATCACAGAAGTTCCACCGTTTCAGACCCTAAGAGACGAGGAAGTAGGAAGTTGCAGCTTGTGTTTTATTTGAACTAAAAGTCTGGCAGCAGCTTCCTCTTCCAGTCCGAGGGCCGAGCAGAGGGTTTCCCCCAACTGCTGAAAAACTTTAGAAACTCTTGCCGGTCAGGGTGGGACGTCTCTCATGGCCGACACTCTTTAAACTATATTAGCGCCTTTTCTTTGGTTTTAAGGTCATCTACTCTTCTACTCATGACCCTCCCTTCTTCCTCCATTAACATGCTTTGCCGGTTATGGATATACGAGCATGCAGACATGCAGACCTGCCTCCGCTTATATCTCTCTCTCTCTCTCTCTCTCTCTCTCTACCTCTCTCCCTCACTACCTCTCTTCTCGTTCTTGGGTCGCCCCCACCACCAATAATCAGCGTGAGCCCTCCACCAGCCAATCAAATCGCCCGGCCACCCTGCAGCCCTCAGGAACCTGCGGTCACATAGAGGAGAGAGCGAGTTACTACAAGACGCACAAGGTGCTGCAGTCATCTCACACACACACACACACACACACACACACACACACACACACACACACACACACACACACACACACACACACACGGGAGGTTTAAGGAGGAGTTTGGTGTTTTAACAGAATAAACTTTCATTTGGGGAGACTGCCAATTTTAAAAAAGGTATGAAAGTCTTTTTATTTCCCATCAGAGTGGAATAAATTCATGGGAAAGTGAAGAAAAAGAGGAGGGAACAAAGAAAACAATTAAGAGTGGAGGAAGAGGAGAAGACATAGATAGGAGGGAGATGAGGAGATAGAAGGAAAGGAAAGAAGGAAAAGGAGGTCAGGGAGGAAGACAAAAGCGAAGGAGGTGTTAAAAGATAAATACGGGAAAAAAATGATCTAATTCATTGTATACTTGGCAGCCTCCCCTTTAAACCCATTTAACCAGTTGCTGTAAGAACTGATTACGTGATACTGGTAACGAATACAATGCAGAATAGACCCGTGTTTGTTCTGCAAGGTGTTGCTGCGGTAACGATGTGTGTGAAACACCTGCAGAGAGGTCACACCATCATGGACGCCAGGGACACGGTCAGAGCGGCTTTTAATCAGGGACTCACACAGTGACCAAGACTGAAGGATCAAATAAAATACAGGATTTTGTCGGAGACAATTATAAGAATTATTGCTACAACTGAAGTGAAACCACCTTCACACTGCACACTTCCTTACTTAATCTCTTAACTGGAGGCTTCAAAATGTCTGGAAAATATTCTTAATGTTTACCATAAAAAAACAAAACCAACAATGAATTGATCCTCTAAGAAGTATTATCTGTGTTTGGCCGTGTGGGAGTTTCAGCGCTCATCAGGTAATTAAAGTGTATAAGAAGGAAAACTTTCTCCTCAGGCATCTAAAATCATTCAATAAAACGTGTCACACCTCGTGTCTACACAAAGGACATAACATGTGACAACATTATGCTTAATGCAAAAACATAAAACAAACAGATTGAAGTGGTTTATACGTCTTTGTCTATCAATTGTCTTCTAATTTAATTTATATTCAGTTTGCGCTGGTGAAGTTAATTTGTAGCTATAGAGAAAACACTCATCTGAATTAATAATTCATCTGAGTGAACTTGGATTGATTTTGCGATCATATTTACAAAATCAATTCCATTTAAAAGGTTTTATTTCCATATTTTGGCATTGCAATTTACAGTAAAGAGTTCAGGAGTCGTGAGAGACGTTTTCTGCAGTGATGTGCGTCTGCAGTGGGAAGCAATGGGCTCAGAGAGCCACGGGCAATCATTAAAAATAAAGAACAGCAGCTTCGTCCTTTAAAACTTCCATCTGTGCTCTGAAAGGACGCGCGACATCATGAAGACTAAACCAGCCGAGCTCCTGTAGCGGTACGATACAGGAAGCTGGAACCAGACAAACCTTTAGTGTGATGGCACCGTAACACAGAAAGACTAATGTACACACACACACACACACACACACACACACACACACACACACACACACAGATAAAATCAGAACATGTTGTCGACACATGAATCAAAAGAGTGTAAAGTTCGTTTTAAATGTCTCCAGTTTAAAAAAAAAAAGGAACATAGAAAATAATCAAAAATAAATTGTTTCTCGTATATTACATAAAACTTTAACACTTTGATCGATAAGAAGTGATATAGCCTTGACAAGAGGCTCAAAACAGCATCTTTAAAAACACACACACACACACACAGAGAGAGAAATGCCTCATGTACAACATACAAATCACTCAAATGGTCTCTGTGACCTTCGACACTCACCTCTGGAACATCAGTGCCACAGAGATGAGAGGACGGATGATTACAGGGTGAGAGGGATGCACAGCAGGACAGAGAGACAGGAGGAAATCAGAAAACAGATGAAATGTCCATGCAGGTGTTGAGATGCTGTCTTTTGTGTGTGTGTTCCCTTTCGTAGTGTTATTTGGAGGAAGAGGAAGCAGGGAGGATGGTGAGGGCGACAGACGGGATGAGCACAGAGTTAGCTTCAGATGTAGGTGACGGCACCTTTGCTGTTCCTCTCCATGGTGATCTCTACGTAGGACGTGGGCACGTAGCCCTCCTCGCCGCCCTGCTTCCTGGCCCGCGTCCAGCCGTCGCCTTTATCCTCCTCGATGATGTACAGCACCTGCAGCGGGAGGTAACACAGGTTTTGTTTTAATGTAAATGAACGCGGTGGGGTTCTGGATTAACTGCTGCGTTAAAGTCAGAGCGAGCGTTACCTCGTCGTCCGCCATCACCAGCGTGCCCTCGTTCTGACCTGAGAGTCAAACCACAGAGTCGTTAAGCACACATCAAACTACCGTGTGTCCATTTAGCTTGTATGCTGGAGCACATAAGCATCGTATCGGGAGCACTTCATAATAACTAGACACTATTTAGCATTAGTAAAGAACACTTAATTCATCATTTATAAAGCATTGCTCCCACATGAACACTCATTAGTAACTCATTAGTATGTAATTCATAAACAGTTTTATTCTTGATTAATAAGATTGACCATTGTGCGTTTCATGATTGTGTTTTCATACTTACTCATAAATGATGGATTCCCCATTTGTAAATTAAGTATATATTGCAAACCAATTATTAAGGACTTATAGATGATGCACTAATGGTTAACATGTGCTTTAATACTGCAATTCATGATCAATTCAGGTCGTTACTAGTAGTTAGTTAAGTATTTCGTGTGACCTCATCTAAAGTGAGGACTATCTATTTATAAATGACATTGAAGGCCAGCAGCGCCTCAAAGCTAACAAAAAAGGGAAATAGACACAACACGTGTTTATGAATTGCATACTAATGAGTTACTAGTGTTGGAACAGTGCTTTATAAATGATGAATTAAGTGTTTACTCATGCTCTACTGATGCTAAATAGTGTGTACTTATTATAAAGTGCAACCATTATATAGTGATTATTGGAGGCTCACCCAAAGGGCCAAAGTAGGAAGTTATAATTCATACTGGCTTTTCTCTCATTACACAGCTGACTTCAAGCTAACGCTTGTCCTCACCGTCGAAGGAGTAGAGCGCTTTGCAGTGCCCGATGACGGGCAGCGGGTCGTCGTCGTCGAACTCGTCGTCGAACTCGTGCAGCTCGGGGTTGGGTTGGCCGGGCTTCGGAGGACTGGTGCGCTGTGGCGGTGCGTGATGCTCCTGACTGGTGTCGTCTGTGTAACTGCCCTCGGGGCTGATGGGAAACAGGAAGCATTGTGTTTGATATCTATGGTTAGGATACATCCCTTCTTCATGTCCCGTGACCAAAAATGTATCTTAGCGGGAACATTTTGTTTAGGTCAACTTTCTGAAATAAATCCTGAGTAAAATTAAGATGGTGACCTTCATACGTTGTGTATATTTTGACCTCCATTCAATGTGGAATCAACCAATGTCAATGTGAAAATAACTTCTTTAAATAATGATGTAATCAGGTATTAGACCATTCAAAACCAAGTAATACATTCAATAATTAATTAAACATTATGAACACATTATTTATTGGAAGCTTCATTCCTTGCATTTGTCGAATTGTATACTTTTTATATGTTCAGCGGATCTGCTGTGCACAAGAAATGCATTTGAATTAAACTTCAATGGAAGAAAACAAATGTAACTCTGCCTTCAATTTTCCTTATGATGAGTACCAAAGGACTCCAAAAATCAAGAATTATTACTTTAATTAGTTACTCAATGGTGCCATAAACAAACACTCAAACGCAGAAGAAGAAGACGAGGTAAACTCTAAAGCCAGCGAGTCTGATTTAGAGTTTTCATAAAAGTACTCTGTAACAATAGTTTGTAGCCTCTCATAATTATAACTTCATGGTCCATATTGCCTACTGAATTGATTAGCTTCAGTGGTTCTCTAATGGGGGTACGTGAGATTACAAAAATATATATTTAAAATGATTAAATTAAATACATTTTAAATCCTTTAAAAATTGTAAATTAATAAATATTCAATAAAATATAAGTGTAAGTTCATGAACTGAACTTTAAATATTCTATATTGAATCAGACACTGATGCCACAGCACTGTGTATTCCTTGGCTGAACCACTGGATTAGTTGATTTTGAAAGCAACGATCACTCTGAATCTCAGCCTGCCATTCATAAATCCATAATGTTGAACAGTTTGCCCTGAACCTGCGTGTGGTGTCTTTGTTTACCTCTCTCTGCCTTGAGGAGTGTGGTGGTGGTTGTCAGCGCTGTGTCTTCTGTCTCCTCTGGAGCTCTGCTTTCCCTCCACCTCAGACAACCACGTCTGTCAACAGAGACACCGCCATCATCCACATGGAGCTCATCTTCACCCGCTACTAAGCATCCCTGCTTCTCTTACCCTCCACTTCCGTCTTGGGTTTTACAGTCTGGTAATCTTGGCTCTATTTACCTCGTTTTTGTGGATCTCCGACCGCAGCTTCTCCATGTTGCATATGGTCTCTGATATCTTGGGCTGCAGGCTGCTGGGATCTCCCATCTGTGGATTCTTCTCATACACGTCCTTCATCTTGTTCAGGGCATCTCTGAAAGACACGGAGCAAACATGCACTGGGGTCGATGGGATGGACGGACGATAATACGCAGTTCAAGTGAGGAACAACATAAGCACATCTACGCTGGCTTTACTTCCCCGGAATTCATTTTTCTGGAATAAAAAGGCCCAACCTTTGATCAATCTCTTTCTGAAGCTCCTTCCCGAGTTCGTCGATCCTCTGCTGCAGCCTCTTCCTCCTCTGCTCGGGGGGCAAGTGGCTGAAATCCTCCAGAGATGGGGCCTGGTGGTAAAAAAATAAAAATTAAATAGATAAATAAACATCTTAAACTACATACCAACCCATAATGAAGTCAGTAAGGTGGAGGAATGATCCAGGAACAACAGACGGAATAAAGGTTGATCTCTAGGTCTCTCTGATGTGTTAGAACAGTCATTATACCTCCTTGTTGAGCCCAGCGGCCTCCATGTAACACATGTAACACATGTAACACACGTAACACACGTAACACACGTAACACACAACAAGACATGAAGATAAGCAGCCGGAATCAGCACGGAGTTGTTGCACTCAAAGTTAACTTAAATGAAGAATAGTTGACAAAAGGCTGAAAATCCACTGCAGAATATAAATCTTGTAAAACTGACTGACGCACCAAACCTCCCAAGACACGGTGAAGTTGAAACAGACACCCTTTGAGGAAGAAAACTAATTTACAACCAATAACTTGGTTAAGATATTCAGATACTTGTTTTTCCAGGTTGTCAAACAAGTCAAATCTGTATTCTTTTCTTCCCTACGGCTTTCTAATTGCCATTATTTTGCTCCTGAAGTCAGTTGCCTTCTGGGACCGTGTCAGTACTGACCAGGTAAACGTGCCGTAGGAGACATTAAATGGGGAAAAGGGGACTAAAACTAAGGAACTCTTATTGGATGCATGTGGGTGTAATATTTGATAAGGCAGGACATCTATTTTAACTCATTAAGGAGACGTTACCGTCACTACAGGGTTTATATATTAGACACTATGGGAGGTGAGGATACATGCATGAGCACCTACACTGCTGGGTCTTCTTATAACTACTCTATACACACACACACACACACACACACACACACACACACACTTACCATCTTGACTGACCACTGACGCATTAACCGTTATAATAAAAAGAGACAAACACGGATGCTGGTTAGTTGTCAGTGTGTCACACAGCGACCAACAAGCCAGTTGGTCACTATGGAAACCAGTCCCATCGATACGGGTTCCCAGTGATGTCAGAAGGTGAACCTCCACGACATCATCAAAAGTTAACCATTGCACACCCTAGGGGGCTGAATAGGAGTATGAATATTCTTCAATAGTTCATATTCACTAAATACTAATGTAATGCATATGAACTGTTGAATATTTATACCAACGATTCAACAGCGAGGGAGGTTTTCCTTTGCAGGGAGGTAGAATTTATTAATTTATCTCTTTGGTGTCAAATTACAACAGATTAAATTACTAAGAGGTAATGGTGAATAAAGAATGAGAGCAATCACTCATTCAGGCAAATTAGGAGAACAGAAAATGCATTCTGGTATATTCCTATTAAATAAGTTCATATCAAATTGATAAAATCCTCTTCCTGTCTGGAAAACATCCCTCTAAATGTGATGATACTCAATAAGCACTGAGGCGAGGTGTTATTCTCAAGTTGGTTAAACAGACTGAAGCAGAACGTTCTGCTTCAGAACATCGGGCCGTCAGCAGAAGCACTCCAACACACACACACACACACACACACACACACACACACACACACACACACAGATCAGTGATCAGTGGACGACCGCAGAGCAACACAACGAGGTTAGAAACACTTTTTAAAGTCCCACACAACACGGCAACCAGAGCGTAAAAGAACATCCAATCACCAAGGATCCTCCATCTTGTGACTGAAGCAAACATCTGTTCATGAAGGAAAGGAGAGAGAAGCACACAGACACAAAGGAAAGAGGGAAGAAGAAGCTGAGAAAGAGAAACAACCCGAGAGAGACAGAGAAAAGAAATGAGGGAGAGAAACACAACGTGGTGCCTGCAAGTTTCACTGACTTTAAATTTTAAAAATATTCATCAAATCAGACCTATAAGAGAAAAGAAAAGCAGATATCTAAAAAAAAAAAAAAAAAATTGTAAAATCAACTTGTTTTCTTAAAATTGCAGACACCCTGAAGAAGAAATAAAAAAAACTAAAACCAAAATCAACCTGTCAATCAAACACACTCGAACACTACTTCCTGTCTCACCCCTCTCCTGAGGACCCTCAGATTCTGGGGGATTCTGGGTACTGTAGTCTTTATCTCAGACAGATAGTGGCTCACTAAGTCAGCGCTGAACCGGGATGGAGGAAAGATGTGGGAGGTGGACCGGGGACGGGAGGAGGATGAGGAGGAGGAAGGTGGTGGAGGAGGGAGGGAGGAAGGGGACTGGTGGAGGAGGAAGAGAGGAACACGCGTAGAGGTCAGGATGACACATTATTCATCATCAAAGCATCCAGGTTCACATGGAGAACATTTACAGTCATGGAGGAGTCAGAAACATGACTCGTGTGTGACTCTTCTTTGTTGGGTGTGTGTGTGTGTGTGTGTATGTCAGTGTGTGTGTGTGTGTGTGTGTGTGTCAGACAGGAAATCAGCCACTGAGAATTAAAGGCCCTGAAAACATATTTTCTCAAACAGCATCTTAGTGTGACGGGATCCTACATGAACATCATACTTTCTGACAAAGTTAGATTATATATATATATATATATATATATATATATATATATATATATATATATTTTTTTTTTTTTCTTTACTTTAATTTTACCTTATTTCGTCATGAATATTTAATGTGACAGAGAAAAACCTTGAGACTTTAAGCCACCTTTTTTAAGGGCTTTTAAAAGTCGCACTGGTTGAAAAGCTTAACTGACCCATGAACACAAACGCACACCGATCCATCACACATCACACTGATACTGACGACGCCAACATAAACCAACAGCAGAGGTAATGAGTAACCAGCATGGGCTTTATGGAGAGGGGCAAGGTCCAAGAAGTGTATCGGAGAAAACATTTCAGAGCGCTGGAAAGGTGACAAAAACATTCAACTCAAGACGAGACGAGGGGAACGACTGAGGAGCGGAGAGAGCAATAAAACACGAGTCAGCATGTGACCTGATATTCAGCTGCAGGGGCGTGAACTTTCACTCTGGCATCGAGTCTGTGAGGAGGTGAACACGGTTCTCAAATTACTCTCCTATCCAGTGAATCATAAACCATAATTGTTCAAATTAAAAAGGCTGTGACTTCTATGTCTAGAGCAGATTTTTGATGACATCGGCTGTAAGAGTCTACTGTCCACAGCAAGGAGAACACATGACATCGGCACTTAAATACAAGTTAAACATTAACTTATTAATGTTTGTTTGTTAATAGCTTTCCAGAAGAGGTTGCTGTTTATATAAAACAAATATTTGTTTCTCCAGTTTGTCTCATATCTGCAGTTTAAAAAAGGTTACTTAAAAATTGTGGAATATGGCAAATATTGTCACTAGTATGAAGGCATGATCTGAACGAGGTTGATTCACACCGTTATTCCTCATCATTCTTTCTTCTTCTCATAATGACATCATGTTGTTGGTCTAAGATGACGACGCTGTAGTGTTGACTTTCAAGTCCGGCACAAAAATGCAACTAAAAAACCCCAAAAACCCGACAAGCAGCCTTCATTCCTTGTACCTTAGGTTTCTTCCCAAACAGCCACAGCTTGTTCTTGGTCCTGCTCATTGGGTGCTTTGGGTCGGTCCGGGTCCCGGGGGCCCCGTCCCGGTCTCGGTCCCGGTCCCGCTCTCCTTTGGGCGTGTTGCTGATTGTCCCGTCTGATCCGGTTCGGCTCAGATTCTGACTGAAGTCCTCAAAGGGGAAGTCGCCCGGAGGTTCGAAGCCCGACTTAAACGACTCCACGACGATGGCTGAATCCTGAAGATGGAGACGATGGAGACAGATGAGTGGAGGGAGACAAAGAGGAGAGGCAAATAAAAATAGCTTTTCCTCTTCCGGTCACGTCCATCTTCAGAGAACCTTCCTGAAGGAATACGCTGTTGCTTAACTTTGGGGAGGGATGGCGAGAGCGCCATCCCTCCCCAAAGTTAAGCAACAGCGTATTCTCTGAAGATGGCCGTGAGCGTTTCCTCTCTTCCATCCGTCCTCCACTACATACCCTTCGCATGTCGACAGCTTTGGCAGCAGAGACCATCCCGTCTAGACATTTGGAGACGATAGGAATGACTCTCCGCTCCGCCTCGGCAAAGCTCCGGTACGTCTCTCCGAGCTTCACCGTCCGACGATCGTCCATGTCCTGCAAACTCTGGAGCAGGAATAGGAACGAAGGCTCATACGGACACTTCTGCTAGCCTTCAGCCAGCAAACAACCAGTCAGAGCAAGCAGCACTGATGGGAGTCAGTTTATTAGCAATGCTTTACATGAGACACGCTACATCACAGTTTGTGTGTTAGTGACTGATTACACACATTAAAAATAGGTAAAACAGGAAGTAAAATGTGAATGTTCTTAGTTGTTTTGTGTTAATACTGTAATTGGAATCCCTACAAGACTATAAGCGTGTGCCTTTACCTTGAAGGTGTGCGGTATGACGTTGTTGAAATGCTTCCACTGCTCTGCGTTGAAGTTCTGCAGCTGGGCGGCGTACTCGTTCTTACTCTCGTCCGCCATGTGAGTGCGCAGGTAAAACTGGGCTTTGGCCTGAAGGAGGACACAAACACAGACAACTTGAGCTGAAGCCTCAACAACCTCTTGTTTGCCCGACAACAACCACAACAGGGAAACACACGGACGACGGTACATACAGATTTCTACGACCCTGAACACAGATTTACAAACCTACACCTACTATTAAAATTAGCATTTCTAATACATCTTCACTGAGGAGATTTGTCAGCAGGATCACGGACAAACTGCTGGCCCGATTTTCATGAAACTTGGTGGAAGGGTGCATTGTGGGCCACGGAAGGACCCGTTCAATTTTGGATCATATCCCAATCACAAGGCGAATACATATATTCATTTTTCACTTTTGGTAACATTGCGAAATCGTGCATTTGGCATTGGCGGAGGTCTGGTCTAGTTTCCATGGTCTTCAGTTAAGAACAGTTTTTAGACAGTACCTCATCTAAAAACAAGACTTAGTGGGCAGTTCTTTAACCTCCGTTTGGAAAGGTTTATTTTCCTTCAAGCTTCAACTTAATCCACCTCGTCTAATTATACGGTAAGTGTGGAGGGAAGAAGGAGCTGGAGTATAATTTCATAGGCATCAATTATACACTATGGACTTTAAGGAAAACAAAATATTTAATTGCTGAAATGTTACGGTCAAAAGATGAAAGAGCTGTGTTTGATTTAGCCACGGCTCATCCAATAACTCCAGTCACGTGCCCACTATAGATCACTATAGTATATACTTTTCATTGACAATAGAAGAAAAGGGAAGCCGGCTCACGGACAAACGAATGACTTCCTACCTTCTCCACCTCTGACTTGGTGGCGTTGATGTCATTATCTAGCCGATCGTAGCTGATCTGGGATTTCTCTGCTTCCTTACACTCTCTCTCAAACTTCCTTTTACTCTGAAAAAAAGACACAAAGACAGAAAAAGAAAGATGGCACAATGTTAATAAACGTATCGAATACACGGTGTAACCTCTTCATCATAATGCACCGTCTCTTTCTTGTGAATGAGAGTTTGAAAAAAGAGGGCGAGAGTGAGGGGGATGAATGAGGAAGAGAGATAGTTTACTTCCTGCCAGCCCATCTGGGTCACATTAGTAGTGAAGAAAACAGGGAATAGCTGAGACATTACAGTCCAGTCACCAAGTAGTCACTACTAAAGTCATGCAGACCACACAATGAAACACTCTCCATCACATGTGCCAGAACAAAGTCATTCTAATGGGCTGCAGGCCAAACTATTTAACTGGGCATGTACTATTACAATTTAAATTAAACAAGCAGCAATTAGCTTTTCAGCTCTTTCAGCGGCGGTTAATGACATGTTTGTGGTCTAATGAGCGGATTGTTTTAAAATAACTGAGCAAAATGCAATTATGTGACCTCAGGAGTGAACAAACGGAATCTCTCTGTGGAGGATTTTAGGAACCAAATAGAAGATTGTAGAGGGCAACATGTGGCATGTTGGCTTGGTATTGATTTGGGAGAGGCTCTGTGTGTGTGTGTGTGTGTGTGTGTGTGTGTGTGTGTGTGTGTGTGTGTGTGTGTGTGTGTGTGTGTGTGTGTGTGTGTGTGTGTGTGTGTGTGTGTGTGTGTGTGTGTGTGTGTGTGTGTGTGTGTGTGTGTGTGTGTGTCGTCTTTGGTCCCCACTGACTGGGAAATTGGCCAAGAAAGAAGAAACGGTCCATTCTCGTACTAAACTCACTGTATTAATAACAGTACAGAGGGGCAGAAAACACAATTGTGATATAAAAGCATATCTAAAATGTGAGAAATGTCATTTGTCTCTTTGTGAAATAATAGCATGAGTGGAATTAGGGGGTGGAGCCTCATTTGTCCTAAAGTTACCTTTGTTAGCATTTCATGCATTCTTTGTGCAAACAAGTAGGAGACAAGTACAGCTGGCTGTCCCAAAAAAAAAACATCTACACATATCTAAACATTTTTTTTTCTCCATGCCTCCTCTTCTTTCTCCTCTTCCTCCTCACTTACATTGTCCATCTGTTTCCAGCAATGATCCAAATGCTGCTGGGCCTTCCTGCCCTCCTGTAGATGCTGCTCATATACACACACACACACACACACACACAGAGAGACACACACACACAAACAAACAAATGACATTTACACAGAAAAACACACATAAATAGTGTATATAAAAACATTCATTTACACGTACACAATATGACTGGATTTTTTTTTACAATGACACAATAACAATCCACTGGAAAGAGAAGTGCTGAGGCCACAGACACAGATTTAAGAGTCTAGTGACTAAAGCAGTAAAATGACAAATTTAGACTTAACTGCACTGAAAACTAGTTACTCATTAAATCATTATGAAAGTTTTGTACTTAATTGCTTTTTACAGAGCTAAAAAAAAAAAAAAAAGCTGGTAAGTAGACCTTCAGTTGGGTCTGTTTTGATCATATCCCATTTCCAAGGTCAAGAATTAACCTGTATGCTTAAAATTTGTGCTTTGATACCTCTATTTTATCCAATGTTAAAATACAAACAAAAATCCCTGTCTTTATATTTTTAAGACATCATTATGACAAACTGCCTGTAAACAACAGCTTGTACATTGAGCCTTATAGCGTGATATTTGATGCTCGACAAGCAGAGGGCGCTGTTCTTCTAAAGCACATTGATCTCAGACGGTCAGCTCATGGCATCAGCAGATGGTGGAAGTAAAAAAACAGATGGTTGACATCTCATCCAACAATATTTATCCTCTTGAGTGAAGCCAAACTGAAAATAAAGGCTCACGAGGCGACACACAGGATACAAAGGCCAAACGGCAACATCCGCTTCATGACAGGAAGCAACAGCGTTTCCCAGAACGTCGGTCTGAATTATCAATGGACGCACTGTGAGCTGCGTCGCTCGTATTCGACATTACCCAGAGGGCAGTGGGGTATGAAACCCGGGCCGTGTACTCACGTGCTTCCTCTCAGCTTTGATGTCTTGGCTGTACCTCATCAGCTCTCCGTACACCTTGTGGGCCATCTCCTCCGCCACCACCTCCCTCTGGCCGGCATAGTCGTTGAGCTCGTTCAGTACGGCGTAGAAGGACAGACAGGAAGTGAACCTGCAACACGGACACGCATGTGAACATGTGATTAATCGAGGGGCGCCGCAAGCACGCCTACTTTCTGGCCGGCTCCCACGAGCATACAGAGTCATACAGAGTTCATCAAGAGATTCAACAGCAGCCGAACTGATGCACTAATATCTAAGTGTAATGTGTGGATTATTGATGTGTAGTGCATGCGACATCTTACATTATTGCATGAATGTCCTGCATTATTTTAAGTGCAAATCTTCCAATTTAACATGTTCTTTTGCTAAAATGACTTTTCAACTTCTTTCCCTACTTTCTTTCCCTAGAAATATGACTCAGAAAAGAGTAAACATTTGCATGGACCTTACATTTATGCGTAGAATCAGTGATGATAGTGACAAACAGGGATTCATTCCATTCACTGAAATGCAATTTCAGTCATTTTTACTTCCCGTGGCTCACAAGATATCTTCACAATGTTGTTGTAATGTGGTCAGAAAACACCCTGAATACTGTTTTTGTACTTATGGGAAACATTTGAGTGTGCAAAACATTTTTTGCGCAATGCATAAAGTGTGAAAGAGTTGGTTGTCAGTCACGTGGCACACCTGCTTCAGTGAGGATGAAGGTGAGAGGGCGGACCCATTTTTATTGTGTAAAGCTCTGGTGTCAAATGACTAATTCAAGCGTTTGTGAATTTGCAGTCAGACCAAATGAACTGAAAGCACTTCCACAAAGTAGATAAAAGCAGAACGACTGGAAAATAGAAAGAATCATCCTATTTGACTCACCTGGGCTCCTCATCTTTAGAGCGCTTTGGACAGTATTTCTTCACCAAGTTCCTGATAGGAGAGAGAGAAGCAGACTCAGAGGTTAAAATACTGTCTGATATTTTAAGCCTGGCACTCAGGCATACACACACACACACACACACACACACACACACACACACACACACACACACACACACACACACACACACACACACACACACACACACACAGTCTCAGTGTTTTATTAAAGATGAATCAAAGATTTAAACATCAAAGCTTCTGCCTGTCCGTTCCCTCAGGCTCTGACAATACAGACTACAGTACAGCAGCGAGTTAATGATTTAACTAGAGAGCAAAGGCTTGTGTACGTGTGTGTGTGTGTGTGTGTGTGTGTGTGTGTGTGTGTGTGTGTGTGTGTGTGTGTGTGTGTGTGTGTGTGTGTGTGTGTGTGTGGGAGTTTTCAACAACAAAAAAGGAGCCTTCCTGCCGAATTCCTTGTCTGAACTGCATGTACTGTAAAAACATCAACACACAGTTCCATCTTTGATCATTCTTCAGACCTGCAGAAGCAGAACAGTGTGTGTGTGTGTGTGTGTGTGTGTGTGTGTGTGTGTGTGTTTGTGTGTTTTACTTATTCTAATGGGATTTCCCCTCTTTGAAATCAACCACTGGGACTCTACTGGTTTTTAATGAGCGTTATTGTGTTGCAACGTTGGGATTTAAAACCAGTAAATGAAATATTTACTCACAACGTGATTGCCTTCATTTCAACATGTTCAATGCGTTGCACTACCAAGTGCAGACACTGACCAGCATGCGTTTGAACTTTAGTAATATGTGCATGCTTGAGATGAAGACAGGCCGCCCCCCCCAAAAAAAAAACAGATGCCTGAAGCAAAAAGGAGCAGCACTGTGTTCTGTAAAGTAAGGCAACCAAAGCTGTGTTTGGGATGAAGAGCATGTCACATGTAGTCTGCCATGTCAAGCATGTCTGACTGTATGATCGCCTCAAATATTGTTAAGTCTCATCCTGGGATCAGTCTTTCAGTCACTGTATGAAAAGATAAATATGATTTATTTAAAGAAGGCCTGTGTTAATGCAGAGCTATTCTCTCATTGGTTAATTAACTGAATGTACTTAAATGTCTGATGTATTATGCAGGAAAATTAAATATCAGTTCAGGACTCAGGACTGGGAGATAGTCGCTGTGACATGACTCGGATTAAGGAAAGAGAAGCTTCATCCAGACATCCTTGTGTCCAAAAAGCTTCCTGTTTTTGACGGAGGAAGAAAAAGAAGATTGAGTGTCTTCAGAGCTGCTATGAAAGCCTGGCTGTGTGTGTGTGTGAGCATGTATGTATGAATGAGTGTGTGTGTGTGTGTGTGTACCGTAGCTGCTTGGCGTAGTTTTGCTCGATGTCCAGTCTCTCCTTGACGAACTTTGCAAAGCGCTCAAGGAAGTCGATCCCCCATTGAGTGTGTTTGTCCAGGTTATCAAACTGGTCCTGAAGAAGAGAGAGAGGGAATAACATGGAGGGCAGAGGAAGAGGACGGGGTGGAAAGATGAGAGACAGAGAAAGTTAAGTTAATTGTGATTAATGCCTCTGGATTGACAGAACACTTTTTAAAACTCATTGTGCACATGAACTACACATTTGAAAGGATTCAGCAGAGAAAGGAAACGAATGAGTAAGAAGTCAAATGGAAAACTATCTTTCCGACGAGAGGTTAACATTCAGGGTCACATGACTCAGGAGTCTGTCTGAATGTAAGCCTGTTATTATTCAAACAAATTAAATGAAGCATGTCCTCCTGACAATGACTCAGCGGCGTTTCATTTCTGCCTTGTGTACATATTATACACACACATCTCATACATTATGAGGCCGGGAGCAGACTCTATCTTCAAGTAATTCTTATGTCAACGATTAATATTATTCTAGTGAGGACAGGTGACATAAGATCCCATCACAATGCAGTTTCAGTGTGTGTCTTCAGGATAGACTGGCAGCAATGGCTCTGCTCGACTGGAAAATCATCACTCTCTCTCTCACACACACACACACACACACACACACCAATCTCCACCCTTTTCCAACTGTTTTTAATGCAAGACTTAAATCGATTTGAAATTAATCACTCGACAATATACGTGCATATGTTGGTAATCTTCTTGGTGATTGACTTTTCCAAAAGCATAGCTCATCAACTCAGTGCTCCCTGGCCGTGAAACATCGGTGGTTACATGTCCGAGCGTATTTGGACACGACCAGTGAGAGCCATGAAGACGGTGTCCATTTGCAGCTTTTACAATCTAAATCAAAAGTTGGCATTGTGACACACATATGGTACACAAGTGGATTCATGGAAACTCAAATACAGAAACGTCTTTGTTAACACAGAGCAATCAAACATTGGAGATAAGCCATCCCCAGTTTGTGTGTCAACACCACGGCCTGGATCGGGGTCACCAAGGGGAATACGAGACAGCCGACCTCCTCGTTTGTGAAGTTATCATCTTCTTCAGTTACAAAAGACAGCAGGGAGGCTTTCAAGCAGCCATGCTGAGCTTTAGTGTGTAGAGGTCGAGTAGTAATGTGTTTTGGCAAATCAAATCAAATCCTTAATTTCCACCTAAATCAAATCAGTTCTCATCTCTAAGTCCAAGTGGACACATTTTAAAAAAGGTGTTTCTGAGATATTGTGTTCACGAGAATGGAGCGGACGGACAAACCGCTGTATAAAACCTCGAGCCACAGCTATCGTCAGCGTGGAAGGCATCAAAAACCATCATTTGTGTGTCAATTCTGTAAAAAGACAAATCACCAGGACAGAAACATCAGTCTGATGAGGCAGTGAGCAATAAAACACAACAGCCTTCTTCTTCCAACGAGAAATTTCCTCTAAGAGCTCAATGTCATAATAAATGATGTGAAACACATTTGCAATTCATTTTGATTATCCGTCTGATATTTCCCTGTGTTTGTGCATTGAGGTCCACCCGAAGGGATTCATTGATGCTTGTAACTCGGGGTCTTATTTCCACTGGGACCTGGAGGAGAACAATCGACTAAACAAGAGAGCGTCTGCAGTCAAAAACAAGACATCAGACCAAAAGAAATGACCAAAATAACCAACAAAAGGAGCCCAGCATGTTCAAACAGACCAGTGACGGGCTGAAACATGGACTGGCGGCGTAAACGGCACCCACTGGTCTCTGCGAGGCCGAATGCCAGCTTTCATCAGCCAGAAAGAAGTTGAAAAAGATGCAGAGTGGTGCAAACAAATGCCAATTTCAAGCCTATCTTTTTAAGATGTATCCGTAGTGCAGCCGCGATGTGAAACGGGGACAAAGGAAAGCCGGATGTTGCCCTGAAACATGGCAGGATGCCCGTTTTCTGCTACGTCGTTTATGGTCTGCCCGTCCGGTTGCCTCTGCTAAACACCGGCCAGGCTTGTGACAGCCTGGCCGCCTCCTTTTAGCCGCTGTGTGTGTGTGTGTGTGGTTGCGTCAGCCCGTGTGACGGGTCCATGAATAAGTAATGGGAGATGAGCTCATCCTGTAGTTTGTGGCAGGCTGAGCGCAGACCGGCTCACCGGGGAGATGACGACATCTTTGTTCTCCGGGTCTTTCGGCAGGATGGGAGAAGAAGTAGGGCGATGAAAATGAGGAGGATGGTTTCCGCTCTGCCGGCTGAATCTGGGGTTTACAAGCTGGGCTGCACTCAGCTACCCAGCAGCTGCTGCACCTGCGCTGCACAGGAACGGATCCACCGCCGTCTTGTTTCACTCTGGTATGTCATCGAAAAGACCAGCAGGTGCCGACGTGCTCATGGTCCAATCAATTACTATCGCATTGCTCCGGTTATTTGGTTTCCTCCTCAACACCTCATGTGGCCTAGTCTTGGTCCCAAATGTAACTTTTGGCAGAACATAATAATATTTTTGTAATTCTAGTTTTTGCAAGATAAACAAATATTCTTTTTTACTTCATGTAGATTGACATGTACATAATTTTTGTAGTCATTCATTCCAAACGGAGGCAGTATTTACTTAACAAAAAGCTTTAACCTTAACATTCCTGACTTCAGATCACATAGACAAATAAGTGGCGGCTGAAAAAAAGGTTTCTTGTTATTTACATTAAAGTATTTCAAGTCCTCCAAGTCACGGAAACACCGCAATTAATTTAAATTGTATAGTGCATATTGATTTATCAACTGAAATGTTTTTCGCGGTGACCACTTTGGCTGGAGAGCTAGAGTGATGTCACTGTACGATGTCTTATATCTTGGACTATATAAATAAATACGTTTAAGGACTCCATGCCAAAAATAGTTTGAGTTAAGAGCAGCAGCCGAGTATCAGCTGGGCTTTAAAGTCATAATTACACTGGTGCTTATGCCTAATTGGACACATGCCACGATGATTGGTGGACAATCATTTTTGTTTCCTTCCCAGATTAAATCGCAAACAAAAATGGGTCACGGTTCTACTTCTGCTTAGTTTCTCACCGACAAAGCTCCTGCTCTGCTTTAATGAGCTTCGATCTCAGGGTGGGAGAATAAATTAGTCATTTAGCTTCCAGACAAGGAGAGCTCAAGAAGCCCCTTGTGTGTAGATCCCACACAATGCATGTACACCCCGATTAACCAATCAGGAGGCTAGACGGGCCGTGCCCAGCCAATCAGAGAGGCAGGCGGCCTGTGTGCGTTCCATGGGAGAAGGCAGGTTAATTAGCATAGAAAATGCTGCTAGGACAAAAGACTAATTACACACTGTGGCATTCCAGAGCAGACAAACACACACACACACACACACACACACACACACACACACACACACACACACACACACCCAGACTCTCTCTCACACACACAGCGGCAGAGACGGGTGGGAAATGTCAACTTGTCTGAAACACTGGCATCACTGACGACCCCCGGGCTCCGTCTGAACTGTGTGTGTGTGTGTGTGTGTGTGTGTGTGTTTACATTTACTGTGTCTATGTGTGATCCTCTTCCTCGAAAACAATCCCCCCCCCAAAAAAAAGAAGAGCATTCCAGGAATGAGCTGGGGAGCGAGGGAGGGGCGGAGAGGCATTTAAAGGGGGAGGTAAGGAAAACAAGAGGAAAGTAGGAAGAAAATTGGACAGGAGAACGGGCCGGCATCTGTGTGTGATAAACATTATTTTTGGTCTACGTCTGTATAACACGAACATTTGATTAAATAACAAACCTAAAGTATCACAACCTTTAAGTAACTGGATTTGAATTGATCACAAACTATAAACTCAAACTGTGAATGTTATTTTTCGTGTTATTAGTAGACACTGCCTACATACAGTAGATGCAAAACAGGAATTTCAAGCAAATGCAGTTGATATGTTTTGATCAAGTTCGCTGATATTAAGGGGAGGTCGGTGATAAGAATAAACAGCCAAATTAATTAAGAAATTGTTAAGGATTTTAATAAAAAACGTTGCATACGGCAAGAAATAATCTTGCTGTACATACTGTATATATATATTTTTTTTTTTTCATTGTCCATTAACCGCACTATTAAACTATAATCATATGCACTGCATTACATAACAAGTATAATAACATTAAATGTTGGATCTGGATCCAATAGATCTGTGAGTAGAAGTTAGCATTTCGAGTGAGCTTTACGTTCGGAATATATATACATACATACATACATACATACATATACATATATACATATATATATATATATATATATATATATATATATATATATATATATATATATATATACATACATATATATACATACATATATATACATACATACATATATATATATACATACATATATATATATACATACATACATATATATATATACATACATATATATATATACATACATATATATATATATATATATATATATATATATATATATATACATATATATATATATATATATATATGTATATATATATATATATATATATATATATATTTAGTGTGCAGACTCGTACCTATGCTGGAGGTCTGAGTTTTGTAAAAATAAATATATAATAATAATAATAATAATAATAATAATAATAATAATAATAATACAGACACACACGCGCATGCTTTGCTGTTTCATTGCTGAGATCATCTGGATTTGAATAGACTTGGATTTGTTGCTAAAAAGGTTGTTGTGGTGAAAAGTCTCAAATTTCCATCTAAGGGCAAACAGACAGGAGCTCCGGCCCTCTCTGCTCTGCAGGAACCGCCCGCTTGACCGGCTTTACAGACTCTGGTTTTAGCCTGAAGGTTTCTGGATTTTGATCGCTGCCCAGAACGCTTCAACAGTGTTGAGCAAGTAGACACAAGTCTTCCCTCTTTCTATCTAGTAGCTCAACTCTGTGTGTTGGAGGTTTGATGAACGTTTGAACTGCACTGGCAGCTCTTCCTCTTCCTCTTCCTTCAGTTCCCTGACAAAGCAGCAGTTTAAATGTACAAATAAAGCTTCAGACCTCCCTCTACACTTCATGTGGCTAGTTCACAATAAAAGCCATGAAGCGTTTTATTAGCTGGAAGGCTTTTGCTGTGAAAAGCACCAGGAGGAAGCGTTGCGCTCGCAGTGGATTTGACCACCAAAAAGGTTTATGACAGTTTCACAAAACTGACCATTTGCACCATGGGTAAAAAATGCTGCTGTACAATGTGTTAAACAAGATAAATAACTCATCTTTCACAATGTTTTGATTTGGTTATGTTGAACCTGCAATTAGGGCTGAACAATCTTGGAAAATAATTCTCACTTCTTATTTTCAAAGAAAGACTAAATCAAATTATTATGGTACGATTTCTGCGGGTATCTGTAACAAACAAGTCTGTAGAATATGATGTGTAGGCCATGACATATCAGCAGCACAAAAATGTATACTAAAAAAGATTTACCTTTCACAATCGCCTCCTGCGGTTTGAAGATTCCAGTGGGTTTTATTACGATTTCAATAAAAAATGTGGATTAATTATGTCGCTCTACCTACAATCCAAATAAATTTCATTTATTAGAAGCTTTGTTAATGGTCTCATGTTGCTTTGAAAAGTGCTGACAGCCTATTCTATAACTATCAAACGTTGCCAACTGGCACTCAACATGACCCATCTTTGTAGCTGTTGGTATTTTAATGACTTCAGTTTGAAAAGAGCCGTTGACACTATTTCATCTGCACACGAACACACGCACACAATACGTCCGTACAAGGCGGAGAGGGAATTTGTGATTCATACTTCTTAAATTGTCGTTATTAAAATAATTCAGAGAGCGAGTCTCCTGGATCCCAGTCAGCGACACTTCACTCCTGCAGACACTCGGTGACTCCGTTTGGATCTATGTGCATCCAAAAGCACACCGATGGAGTCAAATGGGTTTTCCTGTGAGCTGAAGCAGCCATTGTCCAGACACTTGTTTACATCAGTTCAGACGGCTCAGCTGAGGTGAATAAATGGGTGTTTCTTCCTCTTATGTAAGCGCTTGCAGGAGCTTTTGTTGATCCCAGTCTGTGTATCGTTGAGATGGAGGATTATCCCAAACAGAGTGCACTGATTTACACCTCGCTAACAGCTGTGCAGATTGTTAAAGACAAAATCCAGGTCACGGTCAGATTTGTTTTGCACCGGGACGACTGCCGAAGCCAAGAAACTCGATCAGCGCTGAAGGTCTTGTATCCCTGAAACCTCTCTGGAACGAGTGCTTTCAGTTTCTCAAGTGGCTGGACGAGTGAAGCGCCCAGGAGGCGATGGGGCAGGAACCCGTGCTCACTGTGTGCAAGCAAACACAACCCGGGGGGGAAGGGGGGGGGTCGTTGAGAAATACCAGCGCTTTCCTCAAACCCAAAAGGAGCGCAGAAGGAAAAAGCATCGCAACTGCTAATAAATACCTTAAACACAGACTTCTCAACACTGAAACTAGATGTTGGCTGAAAATGTCAACAGCGGTCCGCTCCATGTTTTCCCTTTTGTGACCGGGCTGAAAGAGAAAGGAACATGCCAGAAACAGAGGAGGAGGTCCGTCTTCTGGTCTGCATCTTTACAAAGGAACTAATTCATTAGTTCATTATTAGTTGATTGTTATGCAACAGCTTAATAGCACAGTAACTGATTCATGGTTACTAGGAGAGCAAAAAAGGAAAACATGTTCTACTTCCAGGTTCTTAAATTTCAGGCTGTGTCTCTTTTGTCTGACTTTATAATGACTGAAAACTGAATGCCTTTGGGTTTCGGTCTGTTGGTCAAACAAAATTTGAAGACACGACCTTGAGCTTTAGGACATTGTGACGAAAACCAATAACTGAGAAGGAAAACCATCTCAGCTTTTTTCTTTGACTGGTCACCGTTTAAACTAATTGTGAAACAAGTTTCCACAAACTTATTTCTGGCTGCGGTTCCATTTGCTGTCGCTTTGAATGGACACAGACAAAACCCATCAGGAGGCGTCTGTGTCCCGAGTCAGAGACGGGTCAGTCTAACGTTAACCCGGCGCCGCCACAGGGGAACCCTGTTCCACTAAATAAGCACTACAGTGGGCCTATTATCCCCGCAAGTCATCCAGCGAACGTTGCCTAGTGGCATTGCTTTACCCATACACTGATAGAGAGAGAGAGACGTGTTGATAATAAACATGGATGACACTGACTCCATCACCTGATCTCTTCCCACAATAAACACTCTGTTGCTGCAGCAGAGACATGCACACACTATGTCTTTCTTTCATACAAACAATATCAGCATTGTATTCATATTTAAGCCAATGTGCTTCATAATGTAAGACAACAATGCTTAATAATGACCATTAATTTTGCCTCAGCTTCAATCCACCCGTTCTCCTCAGTCATTCACCTGCTCTATACCGGTTTTATGTGTGAGATTTAGTCAATACAAATCTTTTTGCTTTTCTAACATGTTGTGCCAGCAAGGAAGTTGATTAAAGAATACATAAATACATGAAAGTGTGGGCATGGTGCTGGAAACTGTGACATTCCCAATGAGGTGTGAGCTTTTCGCTGGACAGACTTATTTAAAAAAAACATGCGAGAGCTTTTTTTGTAGAACGAGCAAAGTTAAATTCAGTCTAAAGGTCCTAAAGGTTATCCTTTTCCTATATTATGGTCATATATAGTGAAAGACCCAATTCAAATGATTAGGAAATACATAAGTGTACTTAAAAAAATATTGGTAATTGGTAATGAATAAGAAAAGTTGCCTGTAAAGTGCACTTGACACATATACCGTAAACGTCGGGTTACAAGCCGCTACTACCTTCAGTCAATGTCCCCGTTAGCTCCCCGCTGTAGCCAGCTAGCGCTCCGCTAGCTCCCCGACAACCACCGAAGGTAGCGGGACCAGACACGTGTCGACACCCGAATCGGGCAGAGGGGACGTGGCCAGTAGCAGCAGCAGCAGGGGGCTAGCAGCAGCGGGGGGCTAGCAGCAGCGGGGGGCTAGCAGCAGCGGGGGGCTAGCAGCAGCGGGGGGCTAGCAGCGCTAGCAGCAGTGCTAGCAGCAGCGCTACAGCGGGGACACCCACCGGAGGTAGGAGCGGCTTGTAACCCGACTTCCTGATTGGTCCGCCAGTACAACCTGCGTCTATTGGGCTGTTTGTTTTTTTTGCAACTGAAAAATAAATGCATGCTAACGTGCAGTATCATAAGATTCAAGACTCGATCGAACATCACATTTGGTCAAATTGAGTTGGATTGCATCGTGTCGGGCCCATGAGGCAACATATACCAACGCTAAAGACATCGAGGCCTTTAATCATGGCAATTATGTACGAATATTACGTTAAGTCTCTCAAGGATTTGCAGACAGCATAAATAACTGGTGAGGCAATCCTAATCCATTGACAGCCATTCCCAAAACCACTGGTTTGGGTTAAAGCCACTATTCTGTATTTACTAGCCGTCTGTTGAAAACACACACACACACACACACACACACACACACACACACACACACACACACACACACTTGGACACACCTCCTGTCTGTGGCTAGCAAGTCAGGTTTCATAGCAACCCGATGCCCTCTATTGTCCTGCTCTGCTTCACAAACACACACCCTGATGGACTGGTTAGGCGAGCGAGAAAGAGAAACAGATAGAAATCACTCTAATCCAGATACGGTCGTGTCCAAACAAGCACTGGATGCAACCCATGTTTTAACACGGAAACATGTTGCAGACACGTGCTTTTCCTCCATGACCGTTTAAACACAACGCGTCTCCTCATGTCAGCTGAAATGTGAACTGTTGACACGGTGAGGTTAGGCGTCAAATCCGATTAGTTCTAGTACGAGCGGCCACTACTTGGTCCGTCTCTCCCTTCCCGACAGTCTGCCAACCAACAAATCCACCGACTCTAATGCAAAGAGCCGTCTCTGTCCGAAAGGGACAAAGTGGAAATATAATAATCCAGACAATCAACGTTGTCTCACCTTGATTTGAAAGTCAGTGAAATCTGAGAGCAGCGAGTCGCCTGAAGTTTGACCCAGTTTTTAAGCCGTCAAAATGTTTCAGTACTGCGTTGTTTATGGTAGATGAGCTAAACCTTAAAAGGTCACCGGGTCAACAGGGGAAACCATGTGTACTTATCAATAAGCATATTGTAAACAAAACATAGTTAGAGTAACGGATGAAGCGTCCGACTGTTGTCTCCTCATGTTTAAATGAAGCAGGAAACAATATCAAGTCTAGAAATCACGATACAGAATTAGCTAGAGCCGAAACAATCAGTTGATTAATTAATTAGTTAAGTGACTAAACATTAATACTATTAGGTTGATCGATCAATATTATAAAAATGAACATAAAATTCCTTGGTTTCAGCTTCTCAGACGCAAGAAATGCTTTTCTTTTATGTATCTTGTCTTTGACGGTAAATAAAAAATCTTTGAAGATAGCACGATGCAATTGGAAGTAATTATATTGAGCTATGGGGAAATATAAATGTTTCCACTATTTTCTGACATTTTATAGATCAAACAGTTGATTGAGAAAATATTTGTTTCAATTAATTAATAACTTAATGAATAACCCCTTATTTGTATTTATTTATTCTATATAAACGCTGCTAATCCCGTGTTGTATGTTCTGTTGAAACAGAGCAGAATGTCTCAAACATCAATGGTTCACATGATTGGGAGAGACTGTCAGTAATGACTTTCAAATGACTGCAGTTATGTTAACGTAGTTAAATAAAATGTCAGTGGCTTTGATCGGAAACCATCAGCCGGTCGTGATCAGGGTCATCCCTCTGACACTGAAGGTCGACTAGCGGATTTCCTCGATCACTATCTGATCTAAAAAGAGGAAACAGAGGAAACCCTGTTCTTTTAACGAGGATTATTTTATGTTTTTAGGATGACATCAGTCATTTTGCATGTGCTGGGCTGGCTCTGGTCTTCTCCTGAGAGGAAGTTGTACGCTGTTCAAGCCCTGAGGAAAACGTGTGATTTGTGATATTGCGTTATGGAAATACATTGAATTGTTTTAATGTTGCTGCTGATCCCACAGTGGCACATACACACATAGAGGCAGTCTCTGTACGAACATCATCATAGGACAAATAACCCAATAAAAAGCTTATGCTGCACTGTGTACTGTACTACACGGGTCTAGTTTAAGTTGTAAAGGATGACAGTGTCTCACTCCGAGCCTCTGCTTTCTGAGAGTTTACAGTTTGGAGACTTTGTTGTAAAACATCAAACAAATAATGGCAAGAGCACCCGTCTCCCTCCAACTCTCTCACAAATAAAAAGGCTGCAGACTACTTACTTTCGCATCGATTCAAATAAAAAGGGCTCTTAAATCAGAACTAATTAGAGGTCAAAAGATGAGAACGATAGACACACACACACACACACACACACACACGGCTAATTTCAGCACAATCCTTTTCAGTGGTTGTCCACAGTATTAACCACAGCGTTTCCTGTGTGTGCGTCCAATATGAAAGAGCAGGATGTGATGATCACTGTATCTGTTCAACAATCCATTGAGCTGTGTCATCAGACCATATGTGCATGCTTGTACACACACACACACACACACACACACACACACAAACAGCTCATTCATCTCAGAGAAAAAGCCACAGGATACTTGATTTATCTTACCGCTGACTCAAGTGCACTAATCAAAGCCAGGGTTTGGCATGAGAGGGTGTGTGTGTGTGTGTGTGTGTGTGTGTGTGTGTGTGTGTGTGTGTGTGTGTGTGTGTGTGTGTGTGGACCCCGACACCTCTTCCTCTCAGTGTTCATGCTGGTTAGTGCGGTTGACTGTAGGCTATGACACTGGGTTTGGGTGCTGACAGCTGGCACTATTCTTAGGCAGTGAACGCATCACGTCAGTTTTAGTCCACTCAGCACTGACAATCGCAAAACTATAATTAATGCGACCAAAACATCATGTCCTTGCATCCTTATTTGTGACTAACCATCAACAGCACGGGTTAGGTAACGCTAATTCATTTAAATTCTAATTCTGGTTAAAAGGAACAGTTTGACATTAAGGGAAACGTGCGTATTTCCTTTCTGGCAAAGGGTTAGATAAGACTTCTGTTCACTAAATATAAAGGTCAGCCAGCAGTCTGTTAGCTCAGCATGAAGACTGGAAACAGGAGGAAACGGACACATACAAAAACTGTAAAAAGGACAAGTTGTGCGTATTAAACAAAGTAGATATAATGCGTTAATTAGTGAGCTTTAGAGGTCAGGTAGATTCTGTTATCTTTTGGGCAGAGCCGGAGAAGCTGTTTCTGAACTTATGTGACGGGGTATCAATCTTCAAACTATTCATTTGACATAATAATAAATAGACTTTAATAGGTTTTCCATAGACGGCAGCTTAAAAATGACTATATTCCAGATGAAGTTAGTTTTAAAACTGTCTGTGCATTGAAAAAGAAACATCAAAATAGTCTCTTTATCTCCACGGAAATGGATGGAATATTCCCCACAATGTTCCCTTATAGGCAGCGGGAAATTCCTATTTAATAGCTTGCATTAGCTCAAAAACTGCCTGCATTCATTGGAAACATCTCCTCAGCTCACCCTTTACCACGGTATAAATAAGCATGCAGATTCACAGAAGTGCCCTTTTATTTCCTGCTGGGAGTAGCTGAACATGACCGACCTCATCATGTGACCTGCTGACAGACTCTTCTGCAGTCGACACGCAGGATTTCATGTTTTTCCTCTTTTGTCTGCATGTTTAAAAGCAAAAGAACACCACAAACTGGCCCGCACAGTGTACTTGGCTGTTAATGTGTATCATGAGGGTTAACCATTAACTCCATATCATATGACTAATATTCGATAAGCAGGCAGAACACTGGTGTAGTACAACTAACCGCTGCTGCAGTCATCAGATGAACTACTCGTGCCACATTTCCACCGCATGGTACGGCTCTACTCTACTCAGCGCGTTCCTTTCTAAAGTTGTGGATTGTACCTGGGAGGGATGGGCCGAACTGAAATCCCCCTACTGACCACATTGCATTAAGAAAAAAAACAAAAATGATTAAGAGAGAGAAGCACATAGATATGGACTGGCCATATATGGCGCCGTAAACCTAAGCGGCCTCAACGTACAGGCAGTAAGTTACATTTACACAAGGGCATGCTGAGACCTAATAAATCAGATGAATCAACAGGCAGGGCGGATATTGTGTGTGTGTGTGTGTGTGTGTGTGTGTGTGTGTGTGTGTGTGTGTGTGTGTGTGTGTGTGTGTGTGTGTGTGTGTGTGTGTGTGTGTGTGTGTGTGTGTGTGTGAGATTTTGGATGGTGAGTTGAGGTTTCCATCTTTAGTCTCTGGCTCTCCTTTCTCATTTGGTTTAAAACCCAATAATTCACCAAATAGATGCATTTACATTACGAGAGCTTTCAAAAAATACATTTTCACTTTGTTCAAAAACTGTATCCTCTCCCTCCAGCACCGGTATTAACTGGTCGGTCTAGCAGTGACCTGACAGCACCACATAGCTAGCATGTTGGTACCTTTCACATCAAATATCCCAATATGTTCGACCAAATACCTTGATATTGATATTACATTGAGCTGACGCTTTTATAGGGTTAGTCGGAACAGATGTATAGGACAATAACGTAGGGTTTGACTATTGGTGCTTTCACAAAATATTGGCACAATGAGCTTATTGCATCAGTAATGTGGATATAATGACTAAGTGGGTAAAGATAATCAAACAGCTCCAACAGTCTGGTTGATTCAGAAAATTACACTTTACAGCCTTTAAAACCAGGAAAAGACAACACTGATGCCATTTTACCATATCCAAATTCTAAGACGATATCTATGTATTGATATGACATCAATAATTAAGGAAAACAAATCCTTTACGCCTCCATCTCCATGTTTCTTCTTCTTGGTGTTTCTGATGAACAGACTCAGCAGTCGGCCTGCTGCTCAGCGTGGTCGCATCCTTTCTTCTGCACTTTGACTACCTGACATATTATGGTCTGGCTACCCGTGGAAACCAGTGGGTACAGTGTGTGCTTCATGGACAGGTTACCTGGGGAACCAGAAACCGTCCACGCTGAGCAGCTTGTGTGTGTGTGTGTGTGTGTGTGCAAATGAGCAGCACAGAACAGCTTTATTGGGCTCTGAAACGTCATCGTCCAAATAAACAGCCTGGGAACCCTCTTCTGGAGCGGGAATTAACATTGTTTCCTCGTCTGCAGACAGGCTGCATGTCAGACAGGGAGGGAGACGGAGGGGAGAAGGGGAGGGGCCGTCCTAGTTACGCTCAGCCCGTGTGTGTATACATCCTTCTGCACATGACGCTGTGGTATGCGCGTTGTGGTGAATTACTGCCAAAGCCAGCGTGTTCCCATACATGTACATGACTGATCAGCCACAACGGCAGAAACATGCATCGCAAATAGAGTCTGCTGGCTGATAAGGCCGCGTCGTAAAAACTGCTTTTGTACACAACGCCAACTGCTACGTCAGCACCGAGGGGCGGAGGCCGACGAGAACCCTGGAGATGGTTCCTGGAAGTCAAAAAGACGAAGAGCGACCCTGAGGGTTGATCTGCAGCTGCAGTCACTGGAGACTTGAGAATTATAGTTTTCATTCGTTTGGTTTTGATGAAGAAGGAAATTCAGGGTAAAACTGAGCCAGTGCTAAACCTAAACTAAAACGGATACTGGATAGACTTCAAATGTACAAACAATCATTATGAAATCAGAAAGGCCGTACATGAGCGGGCTCCAGCCACCATGGGGCTTTCCTACTTTGACCAAAAGACCAGATGTTAAATCAACAAGAAGATAAATACAAAAAAGAAAGGAACAGTGACTTAGAATTATGTCTTCAAAATGACCATTTCCAATATCAATAATTAACTTTAACCCTGATTAAAGGACTTCTACAAGGTTCATTCAGAGGATACTCCACATTTTTGATAAAAAAAGTACCTATTTCTCCATTTGACAAGAAAACTTCACCACTCTCTTAACTGGGGTCAGAACATTGTTAGCAATATAGCAATACTCCTCATTTAACCATTTAATTGAGCTAAAACAAGAGATTTCATTCACTAAATGATCTTATTTATACCCCTCTTGCCACTACGGTATCCCGTTTATCCCATACAGTATGTGGCCCCTGGGAACAAACTTTTTCAAAACAGCAGCCTCACTTAAGTCTATTTAAGGGTCTGTGACTAAAACCCTTTGAAAACACTTCTTCCATCTTGGCCTTTGGGGAAAACTCAAACAAAGAGTTTTGTGCTGGAGAAGAGGCGGGGTTTGTTGAGGGGGTTGATGAGGAGGAGGATGAAGAGTGTCGGCGTAAGGATGGAGGGGAGTGGAGAGGTTATCAACTCTAAAATGGGAAAAGGAAGAGCTAATGGTTTATTGTCTCATGGCAAACACACACCCACTGGTCGTTATTCACTTGAAGGCGAACACACACACAGAAAAAGGGAACAAAAAGGTGTTTGATTCATTCCTGCTTGATTTATTCGCCGTGCACTAATAACATTGGTAGCTAAGGGAAGTAATGGTGCTGCAGAGGCCGAGAGCCAGATCACTAGACATGGAACTGACCGACAATCAGGCGGCACTGAGCTGCACAACGCTCCGTCTTCTAGAGTGAGACTCTTGCTTCTGTCTTTGAGCCTCGAAGTCATAAAGTCATTTATGACATCTTTTCTGCGGGGTTAGGCCACTTCTGAAGTGTTGCCGCGGGTTTCATTTGGTTGTACGCTGGTTGGGTAGAACTCATTTGCATTTAAATTACATGAAAAATAACCCCGCCCCCCCAAAAAAAAGATCAGCACACATGGAAATTGGGACACGTCACACGCCTGTACGCACGCACACGGCTACACATAGGAATGGGAAAGTAGTGTGTGTGAAGTAAAAACAGTACATTCATGTCGTCAAGGCAGGAGGAAAGCAAAAGCAAAAAGACAAAGCAAAATGTGTGCGTCAGTGAATTGGCCTTCACATATTGTATTTATGATTATATACTTTATCTAATCACATTTCAGGAACTAGATTAAATAACTGTTGAGGGGAAACTGCCAAAGTGATGGCTCAGTTCACATTTAGGTGTTACTTTGTGGATATTACAAAACATTTGGCAATGATAGCATTGCTGTTGGATGTTAAAAGCAGTGCATATGGTTTGGTTCTGGTTCCCGCCTGTTTTTTTGGGCTGTTTCAGGCTGGTTGTGTCGCACAGACCTGGCAACCCTGCGTCTCCATCCACAGAGCAGATCGCATCAGAGCAGCTGAGGTGAGCGGATTTGGCAGCCAGATGATGTGTTTCGTACACAGCAGGAGCCAAAGGACAGCTGGAGGACATCTCGCTGCTACGGCACCAACTTGACAAGTTATTGCAGGTTTTTGCGACGAGGTCCACAGCCGTGACAAGAAACGTTGGTCTCACGGCGGCGTCAGTCAACCGGTGAGAAAGATTCTCATTTTTAAGGCATGTTACACTACAAGGGGTGACGTACAGCTATTCCATGCTAAGTCGTAACATATAGATTATTATTTTCACTGGAATCAGCCGGGTCGATTGAATGTGAACGATGCCATCAAAGGTTCCTAACGATAAAGATTCGGTATATAAAATATTTGGTGATCTCGAAAATTATTCTGGGAAATCTACTGAGGTATTCTTGATGTCAAAAAATTAAAGAATTAATTTCTGTGGCTAATCAAGTGAATTAAAGACTTGAAAAGCAAAATATTGATGAAACAAATTGTGAAAATACAAGATTGCCAGCGGAGGTTCTGCTCATTGACGTGCAAAAATTACCCACAGTGAATTAATATGCTTAAAGGATATAGATAGTATAAACAGTATGGCAACAATCAATATAATGACAACTGCCCAACCCTCAACCCCAACATTATTTAAAACATCTTTCGCCGTTAATAAGCAGGGCAAACAACAGGGATCGCCGTCAGTATAAAGTGTGTATCACATGTAAGCCCTCAGTGACAGCAGACAGCCATCCAGCAGAGCTTAGTCTAATGACTGGGTTGGAAATGTACGGAACGTTCACCAGAAGAATTCCCCCCGTCTTCCAATTTTCCACGCGTCCCAAAGCCTGATTTTTTATCCGCTGGCTAATAAAGTAGCTGACTAATAAACAGTTGACAGACCGACAGCAACCGGTGAACGCACTCAGACCAAAGTCCTGCCTCTAAACGGTTCGTGAATCTGAGACGTCTGGAACCGTTTCGGTCTCCTGTGATTCAGTTTTTACTTCCTGGAAAGAAACGATGAGGAATATTGACGCTGCTGACAAAAGTTCAAAATTAGAAACGATAATAATATGTTATCTTTACGACCGGAATGAGGAGACACAATGAAACAGAAGTGTATGCAGCACATATCGAGCCATGAGTGAGATATCTAAGAACATATCAGACTTCATTCACTACCTTGCTCTTGGCTTGAGGAAAGAAAAAAGAAAAACCGCTGACGCTTTGGGAAGTTTCTTGACAAGTAACCCTGCAGGTAGAAAACTAATCAGAGAGTTTAAAGACACAAAAATAGGTCACATAACAAGTGTGGACAGAAACGAGTTCATCCAGGGTCACCGCATTGGTCTGACAGGAGCACAGATGTGATGGTGTGTGAATCTGAGAAAGGTTTGAGCGCCAAACAGCTGGCTGGGTGGATACAGCTGTGACTGCATGCAGAGGGAGGACGGCGAAGGAAGAGAGGGAGGAAGAGCAGAGGAACGAGGAAGAGGAGGAAGGCAGCTGTGGTCGTGGGTGTGTGTGTGTGTTAGCATCACGTCCCACAGAATTAAATAACAGAATTCATAAGACTATTCATGAGAGTTCATTTCTTACTCATCACGGCCTTCATTTGTTTGTCCTTTTGTCTTCTGTGATATTGCCGACACCATTAATCAGATTCTGATAACATTTTTGAGAATGCATCTCACCATTACATTGCTACAAGGCCTTGCCAAAAAACAAATTATAGATTGATTACTAATTTAAGTAATTAGCTCCTACAGGTGTTTTCCTACTCTTCTCATTGAAGCCTTGTTTGAAGTTGAGAAACCAAACTTTATTGACTACTAAGAATGCTAAATGTGTAATTCGTCCCACCCTAACAGCTTCTACAAGAACAAACCTCCTCAAACATGCAGTTATTTTTTTCGTGCAAATACTGCTTGGAATTCACTAGCTCCTCATATAACTCACACTGGTAATAATCTGTCATTCAAAAAACAATTAAAAGGCGCACCTCAGCACGTTTTCCTTTGCTTTTTAGTCATCTGATTTTCTTGTATAAATTATGGTTGAACTGCACTAGGTATCTGACTGTACTATTTGTATTTTTATGTTTTATTCTGTTTGTATTATTTTTAACTGTTTGTTTCACGTTATGTTTTGCACGTTTTTGTATGTATTTTGTCCTTTCTGTGGACCCCAGGAAGATTAGCGGCCGCTAAGGCATCAGCCAAATGGGGATCCAGTAAATAAACTAAACTAAACTACACAGCCAAACTGAGCCTGGTGCGATAGTTTCTGCTGCCGTTTTGCACCCATTGCTCATGTTTGGATACGTTTATGCAGCGTGCTCGTCTCTCGGTGCTTGGACCGCCATCCAGTCACCTCCTCCCACGTCTGAAAACATCTCCCGTCATTAAGCGTCCTCCCTCCGGTCCTCTTTGTGGGCGTTCTCCTCCTCCGCTCTCTCACGCCTCCTTCCTCCCGCTCCACCCTCATCTTCCTCCCCGGCTCCCGGAGACGTGCGTTTGCACATTTTTGGTAATTAAGAGAGGCAGCCGCCCTCACACGTGGGACGTATCCAAAGTACCGTGGGCTTCAGCAACCGTTGTCACACTTTCAGAACTGAAAACACGTCGTCTCACTCACGCCTACAAACCCCCACAGCAGCCAGGTCAGTGGCCTCAGCTTGTCACGCCGCTGTGAGCTGCTCAGAACCGGACTACAGGAATGCGTCCAATACAGCATCCAGTGCCACAGATCATGAAGTCAATGAGAAGCTCCAGCGAATGGTGGACCAAGGAGCCACATACGCAACCCTTTCATACTTTGAAGTCAATGTATCGCTGCAAATTACGATTTATTTTGATCATCTGACCAAAACTAATTTATGGTCAGACCATTGGGCAAAGACTGGATGAGCACAGGAAGCAGACACTATGCGCCCGGTGAACGTCAGACCAAAACCAGTAACACCATCAACTGGCAAGACGTCAACGTCATGGACCAGGAGTTAGTGGAGAGCCTTTAAACGTTTTAGGAGGTTTTCAGATCCAAAGAAAAACAGTGGAGACATGAACTTCCATGCTCAAATCCAATAACTGTATTTCAAATGTCAGAAAATAGTGGGGAAACATATTTTAAAAAGCTCAAGGTGACTTTACTTTCTTGTTTAGTCTCCCCAACTGTCCGAAACTCAAAATTATTTGGAAAACTGAGAAAATAAACCAATTCTCACATTTGAGAATCTGAAATCTGAGAGAATGTTGGACATTTTTGCTAGCTAAATGACATAAACTAGTAATAGATTACTCAGTTATTTTTCTGTTGATCAACTAATCATTTAATGCAAGTACAAGGGTTGATTTCCAGCCCACTACTGACCTCAAGAAACTTAACTTTCACAATGATATTTAAGGAGTTTTAAAAAAGAAAAAAACACCAAAAAGGACACATGCGCAAATATATCTTTAAAATCCAATATGTCCTCATCCAGATCTGAGACGGTAGTCTCATAATGCAAGACAACACAATGTGAAAGCAGCAGAGAAGCTTCCCCACGGGTCAGTAAGACCTTGATATATACTGTACACTACGATCTATAAATACCACAGACAGGAGCGGGGATATCGAACACCCTTGTCTGAGTGCGATGGCCACCTGATGCCAAGAATGCAAACAATCCCCTCGCTGCAGGTATCAAATGATTCCCACATAACCCCGGTACCCCGCTCTCCAAACAACACCTGAGGGAACACCGTAAGAAGGCTTTACCAAATCCCCACAACACATGAAGGGAAGCAAAGCAAACACTCGTGACCCCTTAAGCTCCAAGAGCGTTAAAAGAATCAAAAAGACCTGCTCACTGCTCTGGATCCGAGTTTCCACAATTGGTCTAAAGCCTCCTCTGCATTTAACAGCTGACTTCAAAGTAAAAGCGAGAGTCTATCCAGCCGTTTAAAGCCGGTCCTCTTTCCTCTACCTCGCAACCCTTCATCCCCCACCCTCCTCTTTCAGTTTGGCCGACCAGGAGAGACGACGGCCTGTCAGCCTCTTGTGCTTCGGTCAGACATGGCTGCTCCAATCTGCCGGCCTCCGGCTCACCTCACCCAGACAGACCGGAGCTCAGCGTGGCAGCATCCTGGCACTCGACACACACACACACACACACACACACACACGCACACATACGCACACAGAGCTTTAATTCAGACCAACACTTCCTACTGTGTGTGTGTGTGTGTGTGTGTGTGTGTGTGAAGCCAGCGCACTAATAGGATATTCCTCGCTTGCTTTGTGATGTCTCACATTACCTGGGTTATAACCAAAACGCAGACAAAAAGCAAAAGGCATGAAGCTTCATTATATATACTAATGCTGCTTTTAAAATGATGCTGTTAATAAAAAAGTACTTCAATTTATTAGTTAATTGGTTTACAGCATAGGGCTCTAACCCGAGGGCTCACAAGATGATCAAAACGACAGAAAACATGATATACAGAAGTTATTATAACTTCAAATATACAATAGTGAGGATGTGACAGAATCAAAGGACTGCAGGCCTGTAATGTTGGAACTCACTGGATTAGTCAATTAACAGAAAACCAACCAAAAGTAAGTAATCGCTTTGTTATTTTTTCCTCAATAAAAAACTACTGGTTCTAGATTCTCATATGTAAATAATGCCGGATTTTCTTTATCCTATATGACAGTTCATTAAATACCTGTTTGTTGGATTGTTGGTCCAATAAGACAAATCTGAAGACATTCAAACTGAGGATGGCTCAATGCAGCCATCATTACCATATGTGTGACAAGCGATCACCTAAACAGTGAATGGTATTTGGCCGACCACTGTAATCTCTGCTATTGGGCAGCCAATAAAGTCTCATGTGATGTCAAACAGCCAGGCTCCTACTTAAGAAATGAAACAGTCAAATATGTACAACGTCTGACATTAGATAGCCAGTCATCTGTAAAACACAACAGCCAATCAACGGCTTTACATCACATCGTGCGGACAATAATCCGTAATCTGACATCAAGCAGCCAATCATGTGTAATCTGACAACAGACAACCAACACATTAATCTCATCAGTGGATTGAGGGGATTATGACGGCCCATCAGCAAGCGTCCAGTCTGCTTGAGCGAAAAGACGCCGCAGAGATGGACGGAAGCAGGTTGGAGAGATTAAGACTTGGAATTTGACATACTTTTACTAAAATCAATCCTCTGACTTATTTCATTGGGATTTCTGGTGGTGGATTTTCTATATCAGTTTTAGACATTTCATTTTGAATTGTATTCGTATTAATAAGGGTTTGAATTTTATTTATTTTTTTCCTTCTAATCTTGAATTTTCTTTTGTAATTTTTCTGTCAAGAAACATCACATACAGTGATGGGGATTTAAAAATAAGGTAATCATATGGCTGAATTTACGTATATACGTATTTATTAAAAATAAATAGTAAAAAGATCAGGTATTTTTAAACACTCATGCTGAAACAAATAATCGATTAATGGATTTGTTGATCAACACAGCGTGGCTCGTTTGTGATAGCCATCTTTTTTCCAGTTTTTGGAAATTGGAAAGATGGCACCGATTAATTACTGGAAGAAAAAACAAACAAACAGATTAATTAACATTGAAAATAAGTTGCAGTCCTACTCAGGACCAGTTATAGTTTTCTTGGTATGACCATCCTTCTATCTTAAATGTTCATGCCACTGAATCAAATGGTAGAAACATCCAGAAACATACAACTGTTATCTCATATTTTTCTGATAAATCAATAGTCTTTACGGTCTTAAACCCTTGTTCACAACCAGTCTCTCCATCCGTCTTTCTGGGAACGCAAACTGACACAGCTCAATCAAATATATCCTCTCAATTATTGGTACTAAAATGCCAGAAGGTTAAAAAAAACCTGCATGGATAACATGAATAAAAGATCCACTGAAATCCCGACAAATCACATTTGTTCATGTGCACAATATTTTCCAATCCTTTTTAATCACAGACCTCGTCTGTAGCATTATGGTCGTGTTACATTTGACGTCTGAGCAAGCAAAGACAAATGTGCTTCTATTAAACACTGAGGTCAGCTGGAGGAGTATCATCTCAAGGAGGTTGAAGCGCGCGCACACACACACACACACACACACACACACACACACACACACACACACACACACACACACAGAGAGAGAGAGCGGATGCTTCTGGTTGCCTCTCTGGTTACAGCAGCTTGTGATGGCCAACACCCCATACAATACAGTATGTCAGCTATGACGCTTGTTCAAACAAATATAAAAAATAAAAAAAACATTAACTCCAAGTTCAACACACAGTCAAACCACATCGTAATATCTCATTTGAGACAAGGGAGTGAGGTAAACTCACTGATATCTGCTGTAGCCACTTCACAAAGAGCAGCAGCAGCTCGTGTTGGACTGATGTAAGTGATACAATATAACTCACTTCTATTTAAGCTACTCTTTGAGTTCTAATAGATTGAAAGACAGACGATAGAAGGCGAATATATATATATATATATATATATATATATATATATATATATATATATATATATATATATATATATATATATTACACAAATCGGCTGGTTCGTGTGTTCCTTCTAATCAGATAGAAGTTGGGACAAAAGATAGGTTAAGTGGCCACAAAGAGACATGCTGTGTCAGTCATTGAAGCCCCGGCTCTCCCGTCTCTCCCACCGGATTCTCCACCCTGCTGTCGGGGGGGTCCCTGCCGGGCTTCTCTTTCAAAAACAGGGTGTGACACTCCCAAAAAAATAACTAAAGATACAACTTTGTAACTTGCCGGTCAAACAAACAAAAATGATAAAACAAAAGCGGCAGCTCAGGTGTTATTTAAGTTGATAAGTAACCGGGCCGTAACCCTAACCACCCCCCCACCTTGTCTGTCTCTTCCATTGTTCCGCCGCTGTCACCGCCGTGAAGGTGCACCGCGGATTAGCTTCGCCGCTAACGAGGCAGTTGGCCAGCTAGCGCCCACGTTAGCCGCTCGCATTTGCACACAAAGCTAAAAAAAAAAAAAGGTAACACGGCACCTTTTGTCACACACACACACACACACATACAGATACACACTCTCTCTCTCACACACAGACCAGTCGGTGTGTGTGTGTGTGAGTGTGTGTGGTTGTTGACCGGGCCACGGCGCAAACAAGTCCAACGGTTGGTCAGCAAACAGTTTACGGACGGTGAACGTACCCAGAGCTCCGTTCCCCAACTCATCGCGACTTCTCCCGTATTTGGACGCAGATTTCCCCGCTCAGACGCTTCCCGAGCTGCCGCTGGTACTCCCGGTCCTTCTGACTGACTAATGCCGACAAACACACACACTCCTCCTCCTTCTCCTCCTCCTCCTCCTGCTCTCTATCCGCCTGAATCAGCAGGGCCGCCCAAAACCAGGGGCCCTTTGGTTTATTGGCCAGGCCAGCCAAGTGTTTTAGGATCTGAGAAAGATGATCAAATACCAACAAATAAAGAACAAAAATACAATACTGGAAAAGCTGTGATCTTTCTTTAGGTAATTAGGTGATTTTAGGCTCCTGGGAAAACAACACACATATCAAAGAACTGCAGTAGTCATCATGTAAAATAAAACATGTTACCAAACATGGAGCAAGTAAATCCCATTCAGACAAAACATTTTATGAGATTGTATTCATTATTAATCTAAGTATATTATTAATTCAGTAATAACATACACGTAAATTAACCAGAGCAGTGCTAAGGTGGTACTTTATTACCATTACTGATTCAGGTTTAATCAATTTGATTTTACTCAGTTTTATATTATTTTGTCGCTGTGATTTCATGTGTAAAGGCAATTTAAAGTTTACCTTTCCAAGTGCTATAGTGTAAAAATCATTCAGATTAAGTATTGATGATATTAGAGAACAATCAGGGGGAAAGTAAAGCTACAGCTATAACTATTACATAAATGTGATCCATGAATTGATATAGATATTTGAGATGGATACTATAAAGATAGAGCTGTTTGATATTTGAAATTAAGCAGTACAAAGGCTAAATAATGAAACATGTGTTTTATTACCTTTAAAGAACAGCTTGTCTGCTATCTATATCTTTACAATTACAACCCTGAATTACTGAAAGTAATTATTCAAGATGCATTACTTTTCATCATTCAAATATTTATTAATTAGATAGTTTTGTCATTGAACTAGTTGATCACTGTCTTTTCACCTCTCCAAGAATAACTACAGGCGCACACAATGTTTACTCTTACTTTAGGTCAGTACAGTGTGTGCAGAAAGTGTCCTATCTCCTTCTGATGCAAATATATTTATTTAAACACGTCTGGGGTTTATTAAAATCAAATTACCTCCATGAAAGAAAAACATGTGATCGCTTAAATGGTCATTGGGACATCATTTTGAGAAAATCTGGTTTATCTCAGGTAGAAGAGTTAATATTAATGAGGAGACTTAGCCTGCAGCACATCACTGGGATGTGGGACAACTTTGTTTTCATGTTGTAAATGTTTTAAATTCTAACAATAATCAATCTTTGGGCAGAACCCCTACTTAGTAATTGATGAAAGAACAGTTCCCTCTAGTGGCCAGGACATATAATTACAGCTGAAGTCAAGGATCAGGGTCACACATCGGCCACATTCAGTGCATCGGCTACAATAAACACATTAAGAGGACGTAACAATTATAAGCAAAGTACAGTATAAATATGAAAAATACTATAATATGTATTTAAAACATGACAATGTTGTGCATGCAAAGGTTCATAATATGAAGTATACATAGAATGGGGGGCTTGATGATGAGGACAACTGCGGATGTTTAATTGTTTTTGGGGTAGGAGATTTTAGTACTGATGAATACAGCCTCTTGCCAGAAGGGAGTGACACAAAACAAGTGTGTGCAGCGTGAGAGGGGTCGGCCACAATCTCTCCTGCCTCAGGGCCCTCAGCGGGCGTACAGGCCCTGGAGGGAAGGCAGATTGCAGCAGATCACCCTCTCAGATGAGTGAATAATACGCTGCAGTCTGTCCTTGGCCTTGGCAGAGGCAGCAGCCAACCAGATGGTGATGGAGGAGGTGAGGATGGACTCAGTGATTGCAGTGTAGAAGAGCACAGTCAATGTCTTTGGCAGGTTGAATGTCTTCAGATGCCGCAAGGAACGGCTCCCTTTTGTACACCATAGGCCCCAATTGGGGTCGTTTTCCGTTCTGTACCCCTTGTTCCCCGTGTTCAAGTAGTCATATGAACCCCAAATGAGTTCTAATACTTGTGTTGTTTTATATAATTTTTTTCAGAATAAAATAAATAAATGTATATAAAAAAAATAAAAAACGTTTATAACATATTTTGATCATAACTATGAACATCCAGCATGATTATGAGCAAGATTTGCCAAAAATCCCTTCTTGAGCGATCCCTGAGTTTTTCCAGCTTTGCACCAATCACTTTAGAGTTGCCATAAATAAACCTAAAAAATAATAAGTCACCAGGAAATTATGGAATCACCTCTGATGTTGTTGGAACCATTCCTTCTGTTTTACCTTGTTCTCAAGAAATTTAAGAAAGATATAAATTGCAACTTTTGCAAAGCTCAACTTAAAACTGTGCCGCATCTTTTTCGGCATTGTCAGCAATCAAAAAAGTTATGGGAAAATGTCTCAAAATGTCTTTGTGATGTTTTGTACAAAGATGTTGCATTATTCTATGAACATGTTATATTTGGATTCTTTTGCTATGACAGAACATTTGAGGAAAGGGCATCTATCATGTGTTTTTTACAAAGAGTTTGAAACTCTTAAATACTGTTCCAACAAAAAGGCCATGCATTGCCTGTGATACATATTTGTAATTACACGCACAGAGTGGCCCCCTTTTTATTTTATTTTGTACTTTTTTTCTATCTAATTTTTATTCTGCGGTTGCCTCCTAGTTTAAATGTATTTTGCTGTTTCTTATTAACAATTTATGAAATTGTACATATGAAATTGTAGAAATAAATATTATAATGTTTGATATACATTATGTAATGTTTTAAAGGACACAAATCTAACTGGCATGCATTGTGTGGCGATCGTCGGTGATCGAATCTGCGCAGGCTCGTCTCGAACGAGCCGACTGGGATCGATTAGTAATGCCTGGTTCAATAAACTGATATAAAGAAGGCTGCCATCACAGTGCACGCTGTAAACATGTACCGCTGTATTATAAGGTAAGAGACGGCACAGCTTTCATTTCCATGCATCTAAAGTCACACATTTAGCTTGAAGAGCACTCGGAGGTCTCACGACCTTTGGCTTACATTTGTTTCTGCGCAGTTTCAGGTAACGACTTATCTCCCGTCAAAGGCTGCATGCAAAACTATCACTGAGCTGAATATCACGTGCACACTGACATGTATAGACGTTTACAGACTGACTTTAGCTGGGACATTGACCCTCAAGCCAGAAAGAAACAAAGTATTAGCAGTAAAAGAACACGGAGACTCCATAGAAGTAAAGTAGAGAACAGCTAGCTAGTATAGTGGAATAGTTGTGCACGTTGTTTAATGAACAAGGTCAGTTTGAGTCATTGCTTCTTTTCTTTGGCCTACTTGTGTTAAATAAAAAGGTGTTTTAGTTCGTTGCTGGTGCTTTGAATGAACACGTCCGGTGCATTGCTGTGCACAAAACGTCAGCTTGTTCTCCACCTTCAATAACACGGAATCTATGGTCGAGAACCGGAAGCAGGGGCTCGCCTTCAAAGTAAAAGTTGCACGTCAATTTTAGTATATATATATATTCCTTTTTATTTCACTCATGGGTGCATATAGCAACAAATACAACACAATACGAGGACACAGGTATACTCATTGCAGTTAAAAAAAAGTGGTTAAAAACATACAGACCAATATTATATATGTATTTCCAGTAATATTAAGATGTGTGATAAGTCTGACTGGATAGCTTTCTCTCTGTGATCGTGACAGTATAACGCCAGTAAGCTGACAAGATCCAACAAGATCCGACTAGATCTTTCAAGTCTATTTACTGTTTGTCATTCTAACTATTCTAGAATAAAATAAATTAATACATAAAAATCTTTTTCCCTGGATAATCCTCTGGCCTGTTCAGAACTCAATTCACCCAGCGCTTCTTATTAGGTCCATTACGTCAGCACAATACACATAGCGCCCCCTAACCATGAGCCTTTCTTTAATTTGCGTTTTTAATAAGACGGCCTCCTCCTCGATGCTCATGGGTGAGCTGCTCACAACATGGCCCCTGCATTACAATGTGTAATAACAATGGTAATAACGTATCAAACTAGCATGCCAATCAGCTCCTCAAACTTCTTTATCATCAAAATCATTATTAGTGCAGCTCCCTTGATTCAGGTGTAGGCCACACACAGCACACATGATAAAAGCCAAATTAAAGTTTATTAAACAGTTGAAGACCCACTGGTTTCTTCATGTTTTCTATCTCTCTGTCTCTCCCTCTCTCTCTCTCTCTCTCTCTCTCTCTCTCTCTCTCTGTCTCTCTCTCTCTCTCTCTCTCTCTCTGTCTCTGTCTCTCTCTCTGTGTCCTGAACAGGAGTGTGAGTAGAGGAGGAGTGTGTCCTGCCTTTGTGCCTCCATCCACCCAGTGTCCGTCATGGACGCTGAGAAACACGCCAGAGGAGAGACGTCACAGGTGGACTACAGGCGCACTACTTATTTAATATGCTGCTGTTTTGTGTGAGGAATAAAAACAACAATAATATATAAATAACATATAGTTTTTTGAACAATTTGAGCTAAACATTTTGTGACTAATAATATTTTCTTATATAATTGTAACAAGCATATAGTCACAAATTCAACTTTTCTTCAGTCCTATACAATAGTGCTGTCCCAGGTTTTATTATGAGTTAATTAGCTATAAACTCAACTGCTAAGTAAACATTTGTGGTATACTTGACATTCCACAATAATATTAGAGTCGGACATTTATTGTAATAAAGGTGAATCAAACTGCTGTTACGTCATTTCCGTTCCGTGTTATAACCTGTGAAGTCCTCGGCTTTAACTCTCACTCGCTACAGCTTGTAAATTATGTTATTTATGTAGATTACAATTGGAATGCTTGCTCTTGTGATTTGGATGATTAATTACTTAAATTACACATCTAAAAAAACACTTCTTTTTAAACATTCAGCCAGCTATATTAGTCATGTTCAGCAACAATATAGATTTTTTTAAATTTGTGAATCAAAATGACTCGGAAGTAGAAGGTCAAGACTCCAACCAACACAACACATTTGTTAGCCGATGATGTACTTAAAACGTGTTGGCTCTTCTTATTCATATTATGTTTTACAGTACAAGGAAAGAACTTAACAACACACTAACAATCTGGCAATAACGCGCATACTTTGACCTTTTTCTCCAGATCTTCAGATGCTCTGATATTGTCACTCCTTCTCTTCCCCGTGTTGTCCTGTCCCTTCTGATCACCTTAGTTAGTGTGTGTGTCTCCTGTGTGTTGCAGGCCGGCTGAGCGGTGTTGGCAATGTTCGGTCCGCGGCGTGAGCTCGGCCGCCGGGAAGAGGAAAGCTCTGCCGAGCGCCTTCCCGGTGCTGGAGCAGCCGCTCCTGGCCGACCACCGCCGTGTGTTCGAGGAGAACCTCCGCAACAGCAACGCCTGCCGCGACCAGTGAGTTCTACTTCATAGCTCAGATCAGAGCTCGTGGATTTAAACCTGCATTATTTATCGACCTACATTTGTAAATGCGTGCTATTCATTATCTCTCTCCTCTTTCTGCTTTCTCTGTTCTCTTTCTCCTCTCTCTCTATGCTCGCTCTCTCTGTAAGGTATCTAGAGTTGAGTGAAAAGATAAGGAAAGGTGGAGGGGAGAAAGCCATCGCCAGACACACTCAGAGAAACAGGAAGTTGCTGGTGAGAGAGCGGTTGCGCCTCCTGCTGGACGATGATGACTTCCTGGAGCTGTCCCCATTCGCTGGCTTCGGCCTGCCGTACGGGGACATCCCTTCTGCCGGCTGCCTGACTGGTCAGACTCCGCCATATAGCTGCAAACCTGCATCTTTAATGCTGTACTATAATAACAATAATAATCTGCTGACTTCACTTCAGGCATTGGCAGGATCAACGGCCTGTGGTGCGTGATCTTGGCCCACGATGCCACAATAAAGGGCGGCACCGCGTATCCCATCACGGTGAAGAAGCAGCTGCGAGCTCAAGACATAGCCATCCAGAACCGGCTGCCCTGCGTTTACCTGGTGGACAGTGGAGGAGGCTTTCTACCACTGCAGGTGAACACACACACACACACACACATGCCATAATAAGAGCTCAGCATCAGAATTGTGTCTCAATGACAGCATAAATATTGTGTGTGTGTGTGTGTGTGTCCAGTCAGAGGTATTTCCCGATAAGAACCATGGAGGAAGGACGTTCTATAACGAAGCCATCATGTCTGCCATGAAGATCCCACAGGTAAATAAAATATAAAGTAGAGAAGGCTTGCTTTAACCGAACATAAACAAAAATCGGTGAATTTGTTGTAATAAATATCTGGCATGCTATTATGCAAAACAATTTTATTATATTCAATTCAATCAATGTTGAGCGAGGTCCAGTGAGAGAGAATTTCCTCACTCAATAATGTCTAACTTGTGTTATGATTTAGTCCCATATATATTAATATAGCCTAGCAGTTGTAGTCAACAACTAACTGTCAAATAAAGAAAATGAATTTTCAAACTTCTTGTTTCAGCTCTATTCTCTCTGTTAGCATCATTGTTGGAAAATTAATGAATGTGTTAGGATCCTGATCATATTTTGCCCTTATCTATATTCCCCGTGCCTTTATTTCGGATGTGAGTAGATACATTTGCTTTGTGCTTTTTCTCGTCGTGGCGCTTCCCATTGCTGCTTTTAATAATCATTACGGGCTGTGAGCACATGAGAACACTGGTTTCACTCTGCCCGAGGGAGGAGTGAACCTATAACATTCCTCTGGAGAACACCATGTGAAATAACTTCCCCGACTCGCGTACTCTTCCCGACCTCTCGTCCGGTTTCTCCCGTTGAGGCGCTCCTGTTAACTCCATGAGGGTTTAGTTCTGGCCCACTGTCACATCCTAGACTGTTTGAGGGCTCTCTCTCTCTCTGGCAGACATTTTAACTCCTTTATGAACCCTTTCCCTAAGTCAGCATGAGAAATACCCACAATTCATAGCATGTGACGTGAAACACGCAGTTACCAATCTGAGCATGGAGACGTAAAAACAACGAGGACGGCACATAGGTATTCAGCCGGATAAATTACATTTACACAACAACATTACGGATTAAAGATGGAACAATATAATGCATATAAATGTATATTTATTCATCAAACATTTTGTTTTGTTATTTAAGCTCTTTTGACGAAATCAAGTGAATAGATTATTTGAAATGACCTCTCATCTCGTGAGGAAAGAGCCTGGAAGATGTTCAAATCAGGGAGTAAAAAGTCTAAAATAAATACCCACAATATTTGTTCACATTGTAGTTGCATCAAAGTGCTGTCCCGTTCATATTTACACCATATTAAACCCTCACAGCCTCTCACACTCAGCCCTTTACCAGGTGACGTCAGTGAGTCCCTGAGGGTTCAGGGTTGAGGGCCTTTATCTCACTCAAGCTTATCAGAATACACACATTTAATTGGCCGAGTAGCATCATGTGATGTGATTTGAAGCGCATGTAATTGGTCGGTGTGTTTCCTGGACCGCTGAACGAGTGCCTTACAGGCTGGAAAAGCGCTCCGTCAAAATTGAATAAGTCTCAATGATGTACAGGTCCAGGGTCCAGATGCAACAACATCTGGGTCCAGACCCCTGCAATAGATGATACTCTAAGGACCAAATGTCATTGGTGACAGTCAAATAAAATCCACATATATCATATGTTTTAGAAGCTGATGTTCTGACAGCTTTAGCCATTTGAAAAATTGCTCTCTCTTAAATTGCTTTTTTTTTTATCTGAACACAATGGATGATTCAAAAGGTGTCGGTGGTGTGCGGGTCGTGCACGGCAGGTGGAGCGTACATCCCCACCATGGCAGAAGAGTCAGTGATGGTGGACCAGATAGGAACCATATTCCTGGGAGGACCGCCTCTTGTGAAGGCCGCCACAGGAGAGGAAGTCACACCGGAAGAGCTGGGAGGAGCCCGGCTTCATGCGGAGTAGGTCCAAGAATCAAACCAGACCCCAAATATACAAATATTACAGAAATAACAGTAGGAATAAGCCAAGTCTGTTCATTCATCGTCTGGTTTCAGAGTGAGTGGCTGTGTGGATCATTTTGCCGTGGGAGAGAAGGAGGCTTACGATTGCACCAGAAACATCGTGTCCACCCTCAACTTCCGACTGCCCGAGGAAGAGGAGGAGGACGAGGAGAAGACGAGGAGGAGGAAGGCTGAGGAGGAGCCGCTGTATGATCCAGTGGAGCTTCTGGGGCTCGCTCCGAAAAGTTATAACTACAGCCTGGATGTTAAAATGGTACAGTGTGCAAAAAACTAAAAGCCTAATCATGACAGTATGAAACCCAAACGCAGAACAACAGAGTTTGTCACATAAAAAAAAACACACCCAACAAAAACGACTACACAAAATGTTGTATTATTATTCATGTTTTTTAATCCGTACAGGTGGTCAGTCGGCTGACAGACGGAGGTCGCTTCCAGGAGTTCAAAGCTCGCTATGGAACCACACTCATCACTGGCTTTGCAAAGATTCATGGGTAAAAGACAAACACACACACAGATTGAGGCAGTGAGGGCAGGGACAACAAACACTGGACTTCTTTAGCCAATAAATAGCAAGTTAAAGATTTTAAATGATGTTAAAACAATAGTTATGATTATTGTAAAGACATCACATTACAAGCAGATTGTGTGATGCACCTGAATCTCTCACGGACCAAATGCAATATGAACAGGAAATACAGTTTCTGTATTTTTGGGTGCAGAAATACATTTTCAATGATCTTACCGAAGCTGTTATTTCTTCTTTATTATAAAAAATGTGCTCGCATACTCTCACACTCGGTGACCACAGTGACGTCCTGATCACATGAGCGGACGCCAAAAAACAGAAGACCAAAACAAATGCCCTCCGCTGTCCCCTTGACCAAAGCCCAACTGCCACGCATGTGCTTGACTAGACTGATTATTATTATTATTGTTTGTGTATTGTGTTGTTTTCCGAAAGCATCTCAATACCGAGTCAGCAGCTGTTTTACTCTTTATTCTTGAGTATTAGTTTTCACATCTGTGTACATGTCCTGTGTTAGCCACCTGCTGGGAATAGTGGCCAACAACGGAGCGCTGTCATACCAGGCCGCTCTGAAAGGAAGCCATTTTGTCCAGCTGTGCGACCAGAGAGACGTCCCCCTCCTCTTCCTCCAGAACACAGCACCCACAGCAGCCTCGACGGTCTCCACGACGCAGGTATTGACTCCCAGTAAAACACACACACACACACACACACACACGCTTGTGTCAGCCAAAGTGACTTTTTGTTTTGATGGAGGCATTTTTAATGAATTTTTCCTCTGTTTTTCTCTCTCCTCTAGGCCGAGGCGAACAGTAACCACCTGAAGGCTCAGGGTGCCATGATGTCAGCGGTAGCGTGTGCCTCGGTCCCCAAAATCACTGTGGTGATTGGTGGTTGCCATGGTGCCGACAGCTACGCCATGGTGAGAGACACAGTCACCAAGCTGTCGGGTAATCTCACCGTCTTTGGTCTTTTTCCCTTCGCTAGAATTTAAAGGTGACGTTATCGACGCAGACATGGAGTCGCCTTTGGGGACATGCATTGTGCACTCGACAGACACCAATTGCAAAAGATTTTTATAAAAAAGATAAAATTTTTATGGCAGACCATCACAGATATTTACCGTGTTTTATTGGTCGTTGTATGTTTCACAGTTTTGCTCTAGTACCAATCTGTACCGCCCTTATTTCTCACAGAAAAATGCCTGAATATGTTTTTTTACAATTAATGTCAACAGCTTATTACTAATCACGACTATTCTACACTATTTATACTTCACGCTCATGTCGGATTCGTGGTTCATCCCACAATGATTTTAAAGTAGCTTTCTGATCGTCTCTAGTGCGGACGGGCATTCGACCCTAATTTCCTGTTCCTGTGGCCCAACGCCAAAGTGTCGATCACGGCTCCGGGTCACGCTGGCGCTCTGCTTCCCGCTGACGGTGAGCAGGAGGAAGAGGAGAAGCAGGAGGAAGAGCTCAATATGAGGCTGCAGGAGGAGAGCTCGGCTTTCTTCTCGTCCGGCAGGCTCTGGGACGACGGAGTCATTCTGCCTCAGGACACCAGGAAGGTAAAATAACAGTATTTTGTTAAGACTGTTCCTAAATGGCGTCACCTTCTAGACCTTTAGAGACACCATCTGAACTGAAGCGGTTCCTTAACGATGTGTTTGAATCCGTTCATGTTTGCAGGTTCTCAGAAACTGCCTGGACATCATCAAACAGCAGCAGTATCAGGTTTCCACGGAGAGACTCCAATCCCCACTGCTGCGTGTATAGACGCGTGTTGTGTTGTCCAATTTAATTGGATAAGGCTACAGGGTTTTTTTTGTAATACACGCACACAAAAGGAAATCCAAATTGGTGATGTGAAATGTATAAATAAAAATTATAATTAAATAATAGACCAGATGATGATCTGTGACGTGATTTAACGTGGCACTTTTAAATCCATTATTACCAAATGGAAAGAATGAGAACAAAGCTGCCGAGAGAGGACGGCATTAACCTGAGAGGAAACAAAGACTCGGCCAGAGAAGACATCGCATCAAGAAAAAATACGTTTGAAGTAATAATGGAATACTTGCAAATTTAATTATAACATTTTTCAACAACAACAGTACTGTTGATGCCTGTTTTCTCTTTTTTTTATATCTCAACTTCTACTACTACTACTACTACTAATGTTACCTCCGTGTACACTGGCCATGCCCTGTTTAGGGTGCTTCTTTAACACTACTTTGTGGGACTGTATCTTGATGGAAATGTATTTGCACAAAGTCCGTCCTCCACTAGTTCTTAGGAACTGGTTAATCCTGCAAAAGTGCCTCCTCATGTTGTTGGTATTTTAGTCATTCTCAGTGGTAGGTTTGACCTTGACCTGCGGAAGGTCACCCGGTGCTACAACACATGTGAACCATTCTCATTATTATGTCGCTTATGCCTCTGGTGGCCCTGTGGCGGTTATATTCAGCAGCCAAGTGGTCTGTTTGAGATCTGGCTTGAATTGTTTTATTTGTTCAACTTTTACACATTATCGTGTGAATCTGATTTATTTTACATTGTTGGGAAGGGGGGGGGGGGGGATTATGAATGTAAATTAATTATTGTAATGTAGTTTTTATGCTGGGGACATTTTAATTGTGAAATAAAACATTTTCACGGCAGTAAATTGATGTTTTTGCGAACATGTTTGAACAGAAGTGAAGCACCGTTAAGCTGCTTGCACCCAAACATTACAATAATTGCAAGAACATTTAAATTAAAGTAACGTGTGATTGTATAATAGCGACAGAGTAAATGTAGAGTGTTCTTTTTTAAAAATATTCTTCAAAAATCAGAATTTATATATTTTATTGGAAGTCTTCAAAAAGCATAACATTGTTCTCATCCTGTCTGCCTGAACATACTTGAAATGAAATGCTCCGTTTCAGTGCTTGTCGAACAAAAAACTATATTTTTATTAAAATGAATCTACACAGATGTCACCACTCTTCTAGGAGATGAAGCTTCAAATCTAGTCTCCAGAAACAGCTAGTAGCAGTGCTGAGAAGCAATTATATGACAGTAATTTTTATCAAAACAACTACACTTTAAATTTTATATGATTTGTTGTATTTGTTTGAAAGAAGAACAAATTTAAATAGCTTTTAAAATACATACTGCAAAGATATTCTGTATGGATCTAATTGTACCTCTAGAAAGTTTGTCATGATGATTTAACTATATGTAAGTGCAACTATAATTATGAAATAAAACATTGTAAATGGAATACATGTTTTTGCTGAGGTGTTTTAACGTAAACTCTCTGTTCACAGGCACAGTTTTTATCAACCAGCTGCAAGACACTGTTCAGTTGTCTTTCAGCGTCTGTACGTTACAATCAACAGACACCAATCGCTCCAAGCAATATCAGCCGGCCTTACATTTGTTTTACTTTAACTTGGCAAAATAAAACAACCAAGTATTTGGAGTCTATTTCTAATTGAAAAGCGCCTGTAGTTGGCTGGCAGGAGAGTGAACATGGAGTATTTGGGATGTGGTTGGGATGCCGGTGCGTCTCATGGTTTGTAAATGCCGTGGAAGGTCACGGGGATGATGGCGTTGACCGCGGCCCTGGCCAGCTCCGTCAGTTTCATGGCGTCCAGCACCAGCAGGAAGCCCGGCCTGTCGGCGCCCGGCTTCACCACAATGCTCAGCAGCACACCTGCAAGTTTGATTTAGATTTATGTATTAAATATTTGATCAGGAACAGACTAGAAGTTAAGCGTTTAATGTTGCTGTTATTGCTGTCCATTAACATGTTGTCTCTCTTTTCTTGTTGTTTTTTTATACAGATCTCAAAGTTCAGGCAAAAGCAACAAATCAAGTCAATTCATAAACTAGTTTGTGTTAACTTCAGCAAAGAATCCTTAAGATCACAAGCGTCATCTGTGTGTTACCATCATCCTCCTCGGTGGCTCCAGGTGTCGGTACAAACAGCGGCTCTGACGGGTAACACTCTTCCTCCTGCCACACCCAGGTCTCTTTGGTCTGAACGTTCAGCTTCACTATCTACAGGGACAGCAAGTCAACAATAAACAACCAGCAGTCTCAGATTGAGACTCGGTCTTTGTCTCTAGATCAAAGCGTTCCTACCCGGTCAGGAATGAAGTGGTTGAGCCCCAGACCGTAGGCGAAGGAATACTTCTTCCCACTGCACAGAGAGTAGTTAATCTGTGGAAACTCAAAGGCTGACAGAGAGACAGCAAGATGAGTCATACTGTGCATTTTTACAACATTTAGGTTGTTTTAATGGGAAGACTAAATGAGATTGCATGCTGTGTGTGTGTGTGTGCGTGCATGTGCGTGCATGTGCGTGCATGTGTGTGCATGCGTGTGCATGTGTGTGCATGCGTGTGCATGTGCGTGCGTGCATGCGTGTGTGTTACCCAGTCTTGGTCCTGAAAAGAGGACTTCAGGTTCGAGCCAGACGGTGCCGTCACTGCGAAGAACAGCAGTAGCTGTAGTGTAGGGCAGAGACACCAGATTCTTCCCCTTCTCTTCCTGACACACAAACATGGATGTACACACACACGCACACACACACACACACACACACACACACACACACACACACACACACACACACACACACACACACATACTGTATATGAACAGATGCAGTCATGTAATCAATCAAACATTCGCCTTCCCACCCCCGTTTTAGAAACTTTTAAAAGGGGAGTGTTGGGAGCGGGTGTAGAATTAGCACACAAAAAAAAGGAGGATGAGCACCACATTTTTATTTGGAATTTTTTTAATAATAACCTTTTGAAACTACATTTCAGATTAGTTATTTTAATAAAACTTCATTTTATTTCTGTTTGTATGATATTACGACAAAAAAATATGGCATACACAGTAGGTATTTAGGATTATATTGACATGCATATGATCTAAAATAATTAAATCTGTTATATATATGTTTAAACCTCAGGGAAGGTACCAAAGAAATGTTTACTAATCTTCATAATTTGTGCATTTTGTGCAAAATAAATGTAGCCCAATAGTATAAATACTAGTATTTATAAATAGCCCAATAGAAACAAAAGAAAGACTGGAGGCAAACACGAATCATCAGTAGTGGACTAAAGTTACACATCGAGAAAGCTATCTTGCTTGTTTTTGGATGCCAGAATCGATAATGCTTTCTGTAACCAGTGTGGCCTCGAGGCATGGTGGAATTAGCAGGCTAACAAGCAGACAGCTGGCAATTAGCTAGGTTGCTAACTCCACCATGCTTCATGCAACACTGGTTGCAGAAAAGGATCTGAACAAAGCTGTCACTTATCCAGCGTTAACAATGCGCTTTCCTACACTGTGAGTGTGTGCATTAAGGATTAAGATGTTATATTACTTATAATTTAGCGGCTGGCTAGTTAACTAGTTACCGCGCTAATTCCACAATGCTTTCATGATAACGTTACACTGGTTAGAGAAAATGGCCGCTCTGGAGATGGCAAAGCTAGCCAGCTAGCTCCCATGTCCTCTAATCTTCCAGAGGTGGAGGGGTCGGGTCATTTAATTTTGCTATTGTATTCTTCTTTACTGTTCTTTACTGTTTATTTATATTACTTGATTTTTTATTGTATTTACTATGTGTCTCTTGTGTGCACTGCTGCTGTAATCCTGACATTTCCCCACTGCGGGACTAATAAAGGATTATTTTATTTTATCTTATCTTATTTTATGTGGTCCCGCTGGTTCATGTAAACTTTCTCAGGTGACACCCGCGGTCCTTGAGAGGGATTGACTGAACATTTTCAGACAACAGAAAATAAACCTATTTATCATTAGTTTAAAAAGACCTCCAACACCAGCATTCCATGTTTCAGCATAAAATAAGGCAACACAACCATTAAATACAGAAGTAAACACTGCTAACTTGCAGTGTGTGTGTGTGTGTGTGTGTGTGTGTGTGTGTGTGTGTGTGTGTGTGTGTGTGTGTGTGCGCGCGCTCCCTCACCCTGTGTATATCCAGTGGCAGTACGTATCGTCTGACCTCCGGCTGGGGAGCTCTCATCGCTGCTTTCTTCACTTCCTCCCACTCCTCCTTGATGTTGGCCAGGTACAGGTAGTTATACACAAAGTCATGACTGCAAAAAAAGAGGGAGAGGGAGATGTCAGGGTGGGACAACGGCACTGTTCGTACAACACTCGCACAGACACGGTGTGAGGGTCACCATTTACCCTTTCCACGTGCAGAGGTCGACCACGATGAACCCCTGCTCCTCGTAGGCGTTAATGTGGTGAAAGATGTTGAAAGCTGACGTTCTGAACTTGTGGGTGCTCAGATACTCTGCCGGGTCTTTAGTGGCTAGGTGGAACCATGTCTACAACACATGCACACGCACACACACACACACACACACACACACACACACACACACACACACACACACACACACACAGTATATGAACAGATGCAGTCATGTCATCAATCAAACATTCTCCTTCCTACCTTTCTTCTGGTTTAGAAACGTTTAACACAGATTTCAAGAAAAGGGACACAATTTATTACGATAGCGTAATAAATAAATGGCAAGTAGACAACTTTAAATATCCTAATATGATAAATAATATCAATAAATAACTCTTATTTGTATCCCTAAATAGCCTGCATCCTTGGACACGATATAAAACAATGGGCTCCTGGATGTCTCTATGTGTCTCTTTGGCCCTCTGTTTTTTTTGTCTGTGGTCATGTTGTGTCTCCTTTTGGTCTCTTTATGGACTTTTTGCATCTCTTTTTGGTAATCACGTTTCTCTTTGAGGTTGTGTTGGATTGACCAACAACACGTGTCACTTCATACACAGGTCCATGGGTCTGCAATCCATCCATGAAACAGACAAGTCCACTCCCATCCCCCTCTGGCCCCGCCCCCTCCCATGGCCTACCCCCATGCTGTCGTTGGATTCAAAGCAGTCCATGTATGTGGCTCCTCTGATGCTCCAAGCCGACAGGAACTTGAACAGGTTGATCTTCACCGGCTGCTCCACAAACACAAAATAGTTGTCTGTCATACCAAAACTACAGACAGACAAGCAGAGAGATAGACAGGGATCCGTGAGCAGCAGTGGCAACATAGACACAGCCAATGCATTGTGGGTGGCGGGCATTGTTTACAGACGCAATGCTTAGATTCACTGCATTGTGTCTAAGTCGGTACCTGTGTATGTAGGAGGGCTTCAACCTCTCACTGCTGGGCAGCTGAACGAGCACCTTGGATTTCTCCAGGGGATCTGACTTGTCTGGAAACACAGTGACAGATAGTGTGTGTCACATGTTGTCTCCGAGTGTGTATATGTTCAGCTGAGTCCATTTCATTATGAAAAATAAATCAATAATCAGTCTCACCTTTCTGAAGAGGCGGGATCTTGACGATGTTGTAAGCCAGACTCATGTTCTTGCCAAAGCAATTGCCGATGTTATAGACTGTACCATCCGCTTCAATGTGGGCGTGGGCAGTCACCCCGTTCACAGAGAGGTACTTACACAGGTCCACCTGACGTACATACATGCACAGGGCAGAGATTTAATACGCATAAAGACTGAATATGAATAAGGGAAGACTGATGAGCGTTTACCAGATCAATCATCTGTCCTAAAGATGTATTTAAAGGATGTGTCAATCATCATTTTTACGTAAACAAAAAAACACTCCAAACTGAAATGGCAATAATTCACTCAAAACCCTGGTAATTAAAAATACAAATTTGAAATATTGCATTCTTCATCAAGGGAGTCTTGTCTGCACATGATGTCTACCGGTCAGCACTCGCCTTCTTTAGAGTCTCCAGCGAATCAGGATCCACCTTCGTGATGAAGTTGGTCTCTGTGACGGCGTAGAAGTCCTCACCGATCGGACAGATGTTCACGAGGCAGTTATCAGTCACCTCGATGCCTTTGAAGTAGGTAAAGAATCTAAAAACAAGGACAGGTGATGTTGCGTTGATATCCAAAGGAAACGTATATGATCATGTGAGTAATGCTTTTAATAATAATATTACAGGATGTGAACACTGTGGGGCTTTATATATATTATTATATGTACAGAACAACACGTCTAATATGAACAAAAAGACTGAATACATCAATGGAACAGACGCAATCTTTTATTTTAGTGTTGTAGTATAATGAAGGGTAAACAATTACTTTCACTATTGAGTAATCAATAAAAACTATTTTCTTGATTACGGCATTTTTTTAATTTTTAATTTATTTGATCCATAAAAGTCAGGGATAAGTCAAAAAGAAATGTGCATCATAATTACCCAGAGCCCAAGTTCACATTCTCCCACCAAACGTCCCAAACCCCCAAATATATTCAGTTTAATAGCTTCTAGATCGACTAATTGATTACATGACTTATTGTTTCAACTTCAAGGAAGTTGACTATACATTTAAGGTACTGTGGGGGTAAATATGGACAAATGGTCGTAAAAGATGCTACCAACCATCAAACAATGTTCTTTGACGAATAAGGTCTTGAAATCACTAAACTGGCACCAGCTTCATATTTAACAGATAAATATGAAAGTAGTTTTGATCTTAAGTCTATTCCACATATCGTTGGCTGCTCACACACAGCACCCACAACATGTGTGTGTGTGGTTCACCTGGAGAAGATGTTCTTGCAGGGGTCTGGGTAGGCCACTGTTCCAAACTCAGTGAGGACCACTCGGTTCTCCGTCATGGCTCGAACATACGCGTCGGTCCTGATAAACCTGAGCAGACAGAGATTCATGGCACATCAAACTGTCAACGTAGTTTTGAATTCCAGAAAACACATTGCTGATTCTACAGATGATGGATTTGTGTGCTCTGCATCTAGCAGAGTATTGTTTTTCTCCTCCACTTTCCAGTTGGGTGAATTCACCGTCAGCTCTTTCCCTCAGTTGCACAACACTGCTGCACTAACACAATTCAGATGCCATAAAATATCTGCAACATTCCTGGACCCCACCACCTTAGACCCAGAACCAAAGCCAGAAACCACAGCAAGAGACACAGCAGGGGATGAAGAACACATGAGGCAACGGACAAGTGTGTCTTCTTACTTCCTGTAGTAGGTCACCTGACCGTTCTTCAGGTCAAACTTGTGCATGAGAGCCTGTCCGTCAAACAGGTGGTAGTAAGGTTCACCGCCCACCTCGAAAAGACCTGGACCCATCCTGAGAAGACTGCCGCCCAGCCATGACGGTATGACACCTGCACACACACACACACACGCACACACACACACACATGCTACTGTTCAGTTTTAGTGTTGATAAGCACATGACTCAATCAAGAAATAGTAATGGGCCCAAAAAAGACAAAGATATAATAACAAACAATATATAACATGTTTATTAGTGATCTTTTGAGGTGCTGGTTGGCAGATGTATATTGGTTGTTTCCTCCATCTTCAGTCTTTGTGCTAAGCTAACCAGCTAAGTGTTACTCACACTTCTGTGACCCATCAGTACATGTGACCCAAAGAGGAAGTTTAGTTGCAATGCCGTCACGCAAATGTTTCATCACACTTTGTCACAAGTCAAGTGATACCACTGACTGCTTTTAAATCTAGACTAAAAGAAATAGAGGCAGGTTCCCAAAAACGTCAATATTTCTTAAATGAACTCTGTTACGTCAGTGTCTCTTAGCTTTTAGTTTCTTAACTTGTCTTATTCTGTGTTTTCTGTCTGTAACTATGTGTTTCTTATGTTGCTGCCTGTCTTGGCCAGGTCTCCCTCGAAAAAGAGATTAAATAAAGGTTTAAATAATATGTTGTTATGATAGGTGCTCCACAGTATTTAGAGAGGGTCACAACTTTTCATTTCTATAATAGCAGAAAGAGCATTGACACTTTTTTCATATCATTTATCGTCACAGAATCTGACGGGCCACTAAATCCAAAGTAAATGCAATAAAGTATGATGAAAACATCGGCAGAAGCAGTTTTGTGTGTGTGTGTGTGTGTGTGTGTGTGTGTGTGTGTGTGTGTGTGTGTGTGTGTGTGTGTGTGTGTGTGTGTGTGTGTGTGTGTGTGTAACCTTTATAGTTGGCAGACAAACATGGCAGTCTCGGTCAGAAAGAGAAGAAGTGTGTTTCCTATTCCTTTAAGAGCAATCCATCAGGGTTCCTGCTAAATAGCTTTGTAAAGACTTTCTATTGTTCGCTTCGACATAAAGGCAAAAAAAATAAAGATATAAAAAACAGAGCAACCCATTGTCTTTCCTACCACTGATCTCAGCAGGTATCGGTTCATTCAGCTCCTCCACCGTCTCAAAGATCTTCTTGTAGCCTGCAGCAGGATGCTCCACACTGGAGAGGAAAACACCTCCAGGAATGTGAGCAGCAGTTCCACAACATGAAGGTTTTAAAGGCCGTGTTTATTGTGTGCTGTGTAAAACCTTTAAATCAGGACTTTCTCTAAAGACAGGTATATATTTCAAACGTAGGCTACACACACTGATCATTGGGGTTCATGTCATGCAGACAAATACTGCACTCTAAATAATTATTATGGGATGTTTGCATCCATTATTGAATGTATATAAGACTCTGCTACACTTTTTCTCTGTCCATTTAATTGAATTACTCCAAGTATCTGTTCAATAAATGTGTTTTCACATTTGTTTTCTCTGAAGGAGATTGAAAAGGTTCATTTCCACAACACTAAACCAGTACATGCGTGTTGAGGATTTTATTGGGTCTCACTTCTTCATTTTAGAGTTGTGTTCAGTTTTTTCCTCATTTACAGGAAAACAAGATCCAGTGGAAAACTATAAAAACCGAATAACTCTCACATCCTTTTTTTCTTACAAGGAAAACACCGTCACGTCACTGCGTGCGGTCTACAAGCTGCTTTCTCTTCTTTCATTCCTGAGAAACAATCAAATTGAAACCTTGAAAAACCTTTTTGTTGTTGTTTTGCTTCAAGAAAAAAAGTTTCTAACTTCAAACATGCAAAACCATTTGAGCAAAGAACGAGAAAGTTTCCCTCACCGGCGGGCCATGCTGCTGTATGCTCCTCAGGCAGACTGTTTTTCTGCAGAAAGAGACTCTGGCTTGTATTTAAACCACACACACATTTCCTGCGGTGAGGGAGGAATTGTGGCCCCCTCCCCCTTTTCTTCCTCTCATGTACCTCCTCCTCTCCTTCTCTCCTTCCCTCATCCATCCTGCCTCACATCCCCCCCCATCCATCCTCTCTTCCTCTGCATCTCCGTCTCCTCCCGTTTCATGTCTTTTGCTCCCCTTCTCCTTCTTCTTCCTCCACTCCCACCCCTCTTCCTCCTCCTCCTCCTCCGGTCTTTTACCCAGAGCTGAACAAGCCAGCTTTGTCTCCTCTCCTTTCAGCCGTCTGGCCGGCAGCTCCATGCAGAATGTTCCCCCCGGGCCCCGAACCAAGGTCTTTGTCCACCTGGGAGCACAAACACTCACCGACAGGCAGATGATGTGGGTCAGACTCGTAAAGTCAGCTCTTAAAAGCAGTGTGCTGGGGTCGCTGTTTGTGCGTGGACTTACATGTAGAGGAATCCTGTCTAATTAGTTCCAGACAGCCTTCCACAAACACTCAAACTATTTCAAGTGGCGCTCCAGAGGAGAAGGAGCAACAGAGTTATCTCTGGATGAGAGAGTGATTAGCCATGTCAGCTGTCATTTCTGATAAATTACAGCTGAATGAAATAAACCACTGAACAAACAAATATAGTACGGATTGCCAGTAACTTTTGAACAAACAGTCACGGCCCTGAGAGAATTGAGAATTAAATCCTTTGGCAATCCCCCGAGGTTGAGTCCTGTGGTTTTGAGTGGCAGGTCACATGACCTAGTCGGTGCATCGTCATGATATTCGGTTCAGACGTTCATGTTCCCCTCCGGAGGAACCGTTCTAACTTTGGAGATCTCCTTCACTTTTCATCCAGCGCTGCCTTGAGGTCAAATCCTCAGCACTCTGTACTCGGCTCCGTTCAGTCTAAACACTAGATTTGTAAAATAAAAAAGTTAAATGACTGACAGTGATGCTGGAAGAAAGTAAAAGATAAACCAATTTAATGAAATCGATGTCACGCAATCATATAACATCCATTTATTTCTGAAGACCTACTAGATTTAGAAAAGAAAAAAAAACTTTCAAAGTGGAATGAACAGATTAGTAGGACATGTTGAGTGAATAAGCAGTTTAAATAATTGGATTAAAGTTTTGTGTCCCTATGACCACACACACACACACACACACACCTCAACAAGTAAGCAGGTAAATAAAACACCAATAAAATAAAAATAAAATACCAGTCACAACGTTAGTACCAGGTGTAATACAGTGTGTGTGTGTGTGTGTGTGTGTGTGTGTGTGTGTGTGTGTGTGTGTGTACACAGTATTTATGGCACATCACACACATCATTTCACACAAACGGTTCCAAACAGAAAACGGGACAATGGCACATCAATATAACGGCTTAATGGATTTATTTCCCAGGACTTTGCATAGTAAACAATGTAGAGGAAGAGTACAACTGTGTGGGAGTACAACACAACACCTCTCTATAAAAGCGCACACACACACACACGTGATCTGAGGTATAGACAAACATGTCAGGGAAGAACTAATACTTCATATAAGATGCAAAACAAATAAAAAAGCTTGAAATTGTAAGTCAAACCTGTTACTTCCGACATTTGTAATGATGTGGGTTCTGTATTGCACTTCTGTTTACTAAACACCTTTTAGCACCATCAGGGAAATGAATGGAGAGTGAAAGCAAAAAGCCACTTCACTGCTTTCAGATCATTCATGGAGGATGTATTCATAAGCATCAGCAACTATTTACCCAAAATATGACGGCGTCTGGTGAAACCTGCTGTGGGGAGGCTAATAAGCATTAAATAAGTATAAATAATTTGAATTATTGCCACACGCTTTGCTGGCAATTTACAATGCCTACATCCAGTGCAACTATATTTATCTATCCAATAAAGTCAGCAGAGATGAGTTCAAGATGAGACACGAACACGAGGAATAAAAGAAACGGGGAAGGACAAGCTCCAATCAAAAAAAACGGAGTTATATAGGAAGCTACTGAAAAATCAAAACAAACTAAAACATTAACGTAAAAGTCCTAAAAGCCCACAACACACAAGAAAACAACAACAGGAAGAAAAAGACAAGCATGGAGTTTTTGAGAAAAAAGGTTCAGTTCATTTCAAACGAAACTCGAGATTCTACAATATAAAATGTTAATAAAAGTCTACAAAAACAGTTCACTTGACAATAGACACCGCACAGAAATACCAATCCATCACTGCTCCCAATGCCGTCAGCATATAAATTAACAAATCTACCATCTAATTATTCCCATATGGACCAGTGATCTTAAACATTGCACATCAATTTTCTCCCAAAATGCAATCTGAGGCTTGTTCGCACTGGTTCCCACACACACACACACACAGGTCAGTATCAGATAGTAATAGAGGAGATAGGAGTACCAATTTTACTCAACAAAAAACCTTCAAAACTGCTTCATTGAAAAGTTTATATTTGAACACAGTCACAAACGTGAACTGCTGCAAGAAGCAACTGTGTGCCTGACTTGGTGTCTCTCTCACACACACACACACACACACACACACACACACACACACACACACACACACACACACACACACACACACACACACTCTTCCAGTCTGCATTACTACAGAAATGAGACAACAAGAATGTTCCACAACTCTTAGTCTCAGTGCAGTGAGAACGCCTGTGGCTTCTACGATGGAGACGACCTGTGTGCTCAGTTTAGTTCCTGATGCTGAACGCTTTGGTCTTCCTGATGTTGAAGAGCGGAGGTTTAATCTTTGGCTTGTCGGCCTTGTTTTCCCCGTCTGAGGAGGGGAACCGACGACGGTAGATGTCTGGGTACTGCTTCTGAAACTGAAGCAGAGACAATAGGACTGATTTACGCTCCCGTTCAAAGAGCAGCTGCCAGTGAGCTTCACGAGGACCCGGGTCTGTTACCTGCTTCAGCTTCTTGCGACGGTCCTTCTCGTTCATGTTTTTGTCGGTCAGCAGCATCTCCAGCAACTCCTCCATGGCCTTCTGGGACGACGTCATCTTTTGCTGTTCGAACTCAGCGCCGCTAATCTGACGGCAGAACGCGTACATGGGCATCGGAGCGCAGACTGGATTAACGGCGTCAACGTGGGAAACTCCATCGATCGGGACCTGGGGTGAAGAAGAGAAAACATCCGAAATCACACTTTGCTGACAGCTTTTCATTCAGCCATTCAAACCCTCCCATTGTCGAAAGTTACCACACTGTTGACAAACGACATGGTCCGCTATACTTTCACTAGATTTATGAAACCATCTCAAAATAACCTCCATAGACTGAACATCGTATTGCCATTAAGTTCAAAAGAAAGCCGTCTCGGTTTCTAATACCGTGCATGTATAAGGAACAATGTATCAGGGTTCATACACATTTTCACCAATACATTTCCATGACTTTAAACCAAATTTCCATGACAAAGTATTTTGTGAAATCTTTGTGTATACAGGAAAAAGTGAGAAAATGTAGTATTTAAACTAACAATGAGAATACAAAGCATACAGTAAACCTTAAATGACACAAATGAATGAGAGACAATAGTTTGATTAAAAGAATAAACATTTATATAGATGCCTGTATGTACGCCTGCTTATATTTTGAGCGTCTTTCTTTTAAAAGCATATTCATTATTTCAAACTCAGCATAAATGAACGACATGAACACATGAATATAACACATTTCCATGACTTTTCCGAAACTTTTGGGATTTATTTTTTTTCAAGGATTTTTCCAGGCCTGGAAAGAAATATTAAAAAATTCCAGGACTTTTCCAGGTTTTTCATGACCGTAAGAACCCTAAATATATAACCATTTTAAAATTCCATGACTTTTCCATGAGCGTAAGAACCCTGATGTATCTGTGCATGTGGTTTCATTCGCCCACATGCTGTCACAGTTGATGGGCGTACCTGTACGGTGCGCAGGTACTGTATGTGGTCATTGATGGCACTGAGCAGGTACTCTGGGACCGTGAGGATGCTTTGTTGGTTGTCCATTAGAAATGAAACCAGTCTGGTCGCCAACAGCTCGTCCAAATCACACTCTTCTGCGCTGCCCAGGACACAGCCAGAAAACGTGTGAACCATCTGGAATGAGAACCACAAAAAAAAAAAAGGTAAAGCGACAGCTAATCAATATGTCACTGGCCTGCAGGGAGAAAATTGGTGCTGGTTCAAAAGGAAAAGATCCTCCCATCAGTGTTGCGCCTCACCAGTATTCGGGTGTCGATGGCGGGGTGGAGGCGGGGCATGTCCACGTTCTGGCTGATGCGCGACATCATCCTCATGAGGAGCTGCAGCTTCCTGCGGGAGCTGGGAGGGAGGAGGAGGGTGCAGAGCTGCAGGGCCTCGATGGCCACGCGCTCACAGTGAGGCTGAAGAAGGCCTACACACACACACACACACACACACACACACACACACACACACACACACACACACACACAGTAATGATGATGGAGATCGATGAAGTCTGTAACAGCAAACGGCATTAGAGTCACTCCTTGTGGCCGCATCCATCCATCACTGCTACGTCACATTCATTCGCTCAGACAAATGAATGGCTTGATGGATGGATGACAGAATTAATCAACTACAGCTACAGTGCAAGACGAGTCAGATAAGATTTATAAAACAAAAATGTTTTGTATTGTAATATGCTATTAAAAGAAAGCTTGTGCACCCGTTCATAGCCCTGATGTTGGACTGTATACATGTGCATCATGTCACAGATCCACTAACAAAAGTCGTTATGGGAAGACATGTTTATATTACAAAGATAGATACTTTATTTATCCTGCAAGGGCACATTTTTTCACTACAGCAGCATTTATAGATACAGGTAAAGCAATATTAAATATTTAAAAAAATGCACAATATATACAATGGAAATAGAATAATATTAAATTAAACTAAGCAATAGTGCAACGATCTTACCAAAGAAACAAACAACAGTGTTATAGTTGTGTGATTGATTTGGTCAGATGTGATTTATTGTAAAGTCTCATTGCAGTGGGCAGGAATGATCTTGATCGCTGCTACTAGTGGCTGTGATTTATATTCCAGCTGAGGGAGGAAGGAGTCATGTGACATCTTAGACTTCACGGTTTAGCTGTGATCCAAATAGAATACTTATTTTTATTACATACTGCAGCTGCCCTAACAACTGTCACATGTAATATGCATTCAATTGGGACATACTACTTCTTCATAACATTGAACTTTGACCCTCCTACATATCCGCTGCACTGACCAGGAGTCAGAATAACCAGTGAAGCACGCCGGCTTGCATACTGCAAAATGGGGCCGGGTGCAGTAGGACGTCCTGGTATTTCTGGTGACAGCATTTTAAATACTATGTTTTGGGACATACTAAAGTATTTTTTTCCTGGCATACTAGACGCTTTGTTATTATGGGTATTGGAACAAACAGCAAATATTGACTTCAATGAAAGAAAATTTGAAAAAAGATGATCTCCAATGAGTAACACATTTTATAAATGGATCTGTCACTGAAATGTCCACGGTCCAGAAGATATTGATGCAGGACCGTGATACATCGCTGCAAAGCGCATTTCATGAATCAAAAGCAGCAGTGATGAAATGTGCACCTTGAGCCAGAGCCGTCTTTCATTACTTGTTCTGTCAATTTGTTTACTGGAACCTTAGAAATGTTAAACAACAGACGCCCAAAAAGTGAAATCATAGTCTGCACGTCTTCAACTCAACTTCACCTTTTGAGTTCAACAGGAGTTGTATCTATGAGTTAAAGCCCTTGCATACCAACAGCGGTTAGATGTTAGCTGGAGTTAGTTTGATTAGACAACAAGAGACAAGCAGACAGGTAGAGAGAGGTGAGGCGGTCTTACTGTGCTCGGGTTTGGGCTGCGGGTGCTGGGAGGTGCTGGTGGGCGCGCAGGCGGGCGCTTTGAACAGAAAAGCGGGTCGAGGCGGCTTTGACACATCCAGCGAGCTGATGCAGCGCCGGACAACAGCGGGCGGAGGGAGCGTCCACACGTTAGAGGTACTGCAGGCGGGCCTGGGCCCACCGGGTCCCGGAGCAGCACCAGAGCCTTGTGCTTTGGCCAAAGCAGACGAAGAGAAGGAGGAAAAAAGACGATAGGAGGAAAAGGAGGGCAGGTGGGAGTACAGCGAGGGAGGACGTGAAGCGGAGGAGTGATGCTGGTCCGCGGGAGTGTTCACGTCGAGGCAGCTGGTTGCGCGACCTTGAAACTTGGGCTCCTTGGCGTCTTCCTCCCTGCTTTCTACGACGATGTCCAGACAGCTGCCGGTGCTGTGTGGCCGCGATGAACGCGACCTGTGTGCCGCCGACAGGCCGGCGACAGACAGCCTGCTTCTGGTTGGACCCGCTGGAGCATTGTCCCACGCTAAGGGAGTTGCTTTGGATACAGATGTCAAGTCTGTGTGACTGTGGGCCGTCGTCATGGCGGTGCCGTTATCGTGACTCGCGCTGCCGTAGGCGCAGGACGCCAGGCTGTCGTTGGACAGGAACAGCTGTTGCCTGGTGAGAGGGGCGGAGTCATCGAGGATAGTTTCCAGCGAGCAACTCTTGGTCTGAGGCCTCGCAAAACCAGCTGTGCTCAGACTCGAGCAGCTTCCTCCCAGCTGACCGTCACCTCTGCTGGCGACGCCTCCTTTCAGCGCCGCCAGCCGCGACTGAAGTTTCCCGCCGAGCACCTCTCCCATCGGCGACTCGGCCTCGTCGCACGTGCCCTGCCTGAGCAGCGACAGGAGCAGACATTCGGTGGAGCGGAAAGAGTTCTTGGCCGGAGGCGGGACTGAGGGGAGGTCGGGCTTCTTGCGTTTCCCAAGTTGGTGTGTTGTGGGCGCCGCGACGTAGCCGCAAAACACTGAGAGCGGATGCACAGAAAGAGAGAGAGAGAGACAAGCAGGGCAGGCAGAGAGAGGGTCAATGCAAGCAGAAGGTGAAGGGGAGGGAGAGGGTTTAGTCATTTCAAACTTTTACTGAACATAGAGAACCGTCAGCTGATCCGAGACAACACAGAACAGGCATGGACACAGAGAACCGCTGCTCATACGGCTGTTAGGACACACAGAAGTGACAACAACCGAAACCTCTGTTAGCAGTCAAAAGGCACAGTTAGAGGTCAGAGAGATCCTGCGGAAAAACCTGTCAGTTCGAGCATTATTTCCCTGAAACACAGCAGCATCCACTGAAACGGAGCCCCTTAAAAGCTCGTCCCTTCAACGGCTGTTCCGCGATGAGGAACAGGCCTCGGTACCTACCCAGGACGTTGATAAATAGTTCATACAGTTCGTAAGTGAGCACGGGCGTCGGAAGGCTGTAGAAGTAGTCAGACACCGTTTTGAAGACGTCTCGCTCAAAGCCGGGATACGACGGCTGAGCGCTGTCGTACTTCGGCCCTAGAAACAGACAACAGGTTAAAGCAGCTAGCGGGAGAAAGAAGGATACTTCAAATCTTAGGATCTACATTAAAAAAGTATTAATTTTACTGATTGTTAAGCGAGATTCCTGGGAATGTGCAGGACATAAAGTCGTTCTGTAATGGGATTCAAATGTCAAAATGTAGGTATTGAGAAATGATGCATCAATGAAAAAATATATATAAAACTCACAGTTGGCCAGGCTCTTCATGGCAGACAAAACCCAATGTGGAAGGTCATCTAGAGAGACGATGAGCAGGTCAGACGGGTCGGATAGATTACGTTGTGTGGCTGATGCTCATGTTTATATCACATTCATAGTGGCCCACAGTTCAAAGGTAAGCAGTGTACATGGTAAAGGGGCCGAAGTGAGAAGACAAACCAAAAACATGATGGTTTTTATGCTTTCTTGTGATGGAAATGTTTTTTGTTGAATAAATAAATAAACCTACTGGTTTTGTCGTCCAGTGTGACCACTCCGTGCTTGTTGACTTTGGTCATATTATGGATGATGTTCTGTGGGTTTACGTAACGTTGGTCTAAAACCTCATCAAGAGACGCAACGCCCAGAATCCTCTGCAGGCTGAAACACAACACACAAGGTTTCGTTACACAAATAAATCTTCCTGGCTTTCTGATTACTAGACTTCAACCTTTGCTTAGGTTGCACGCATCATATTATTTCTCCCAATTTATTCTACGGGTCATTTCAAATAGGGGAAATACGTGCTTCCACTTTCTGACAAACTTGCAATGTCCCTGTGTTTTAAAAAAGTAACGGGTTCATACTGCGTCAGGGTGATGTCTCTCCAGATCTCCTGTTCATCCTCCACCGTTAGCTCTCGTCTTGGCAGCTGCTGCTCTCCTATTGGACGATTCTCTCCTCCTGCTTGGAGGGCGGGGTCTACATTCTCCTGGAAGGCACGAACAGAGCGTGAACCAAACAATGGATTATTGATCACATTTAGACTGTAATTTATAACGGTGACTGGAAAAAAAATGTTTTGCCTTGAAAAGCGCCACTGATTGGAGATTGTGTAATTTTCAAGATAAAGTTGTACACAATTTTGCTTGGATTGACAGTAAGGGTTGGCAACCATTTTCTTGTCTTTTTTAGTTTCCATCAGTGAAAACCACTTTTTCAAGTGTAAAAAGATTCAAGGTGCAAACTGTGCAACACATTATTTTTAATATTTGTGAAATTTAAATATTTCTAACTTAAACAAATGTTTAATTTAATATCTCATGTTGGGATGACAACCAACATTTGAAAGCGACAAGTGATCTTGAGCTATGGAGAACATGACAACAGATGCGCTACTGATATTTTATATACCAGAAATTGAAGGTTGACTGATAACATTTTTTTTGTCCAGTTACTGTAATAAAGTTTTGATGTCACATTTTCATTATTGAGATGACGCAGAGTACCTTAAATAGTCTAAATACCAGGAGAAATGGCAACCGTATTTTTAATTTGGGCAACCAAAGGCTGATGCCAGTCTAACTCACCTGCGTCTCTTTCTCTTGCTGCTTCTTGAGATTCCTAAACCTGAAGAAACTTTCCCGGTCCCTGAATGAGGGCCTTTTCTTAATAGAGCCAGGGGCCGAGCCTGAAGCGGAACACGGAATGGGCTTCAGAGGGGAAGAGGAGGGGAATCTGAGGGGAAGAAAGGACGAAGAGCGTGTCAATGTGCCATTTTAAGCGATTATAAAGCAAATTTCTCCAAAACGCTGCCTACCTGTACAGAATGTTGTTGTCCTCCAGATCCTCCGTGCCCCAGCGACCCTTCACGTCTTCGATCACATGGTTCTTCAGAAACTTCTTCAGAAGCTGCACCGTCTGCTGCCTGGTGACATCGGGGCCAAAATTGCTGTTGCAGCGCAGCAGCTGGTGCATCCACTCCACAGCGGCAGAGGCGGCGAAGCAGGAGGAGTAGTGCCGGAAGTTCTGCCGGTGTTTCCTCAGGGGCATACCGGCCCGAAACAATTGAGTCACCTCATTCCACTGAAACAGGAGACGGGGTTAGTGCAGTCCAACTGGTTCATGTACAGCAGAAGGTATGTCAATAACCAGTTTAATTGTAATGGTCAGACTATGAGTCCTGAGGGACATTACTGACAGCATCCACCTGAGGACCCCTGGAGGTTTACAAACCTCTTCTGGCTTGGAAATAAGATAATCATGTACTTGTCTGAGCACTGTTCTGAGACAAAGTTCTCCACAATCAAGACAAACAGAGAAAAGCAAGTAGTGCTGAACATATTCGTTAGTGCTCCTAAAAGGATCCCAACTCCAGCAATGCTTGTAAGAATAAAAGGCATTTATTCTGAGACCAAGTGTTTTGGCTTGTGGTCTTCTTCAGGGTATTCCAGGGGTGACAAGTCGAGGATTATTAGATTGACTGTAAAGGGGCTCTGTTGTACTAAAAGTGTTGCAGACCTGTTGGAAATTTGGGCATTTAAGACTATTCAGCAGCTCTAGCACCCTAGAAGCCAATCAAGTTGAATTGATTTGCCAACATTTGGTCAGATTAAAAAAAGCAATTTGAAGACTGAAAAATTGTCCCATTATCCTTACACATTTTAGTAAAAGATCAATGAAAAAAATTATGCACAGTGAAAATGTTTTTTTTAGTTGATTCAAGATATTGTTATAGTCATATGCACAGATAACAGTTACTCTGTATAATGAAAAGCTTATTTTGCTGGGTCCTCCTAACACACGCAATTACAATAAAGTTAAAAGGTAAAAAATAAATAAAAACAAGGCAAAAAATAAATTAAATAAAACTAAACTGGAACTAAAGACATATCCGAGCTGTCTGATCGTTGCTGCCTCAATGTACATGTTGTTCAGAAGCGAGCTGTCTGACTTGTATTGACTGAAGGTGTGTCAAAACAAGTGAATACTTTAAAGCTTCTTTTAAAAACAGAGGGTCACATAAATTCACTGTCTAGGCGACTATGCTTTATTATCTCAGTATTTAATAGAGGCGATATATAAAGAAGATGACGTAACGCTAAAGGACAAAATATCAATACGTGTTCACAACAACTTTGATAACGATTGATCCCGATGAATACAGTTATTTCGGCCCCCTCTCAATGGTGAATATGTTCAGTTTCTTTCCTAATATTCTATAGTGTTACATATTATTACTTTCGGACTTAAACATGACTCGGTTGGCGAGTGTTGCGTTCAGGGTAATCAGTAAAATAGTTATATGCAGTAATAGTTTTCGAGGAAAAGCCACGTATTGGGAGAAGTGACACACAATACCCTAACTTCGCTGGGTTATTATTACATAACAGGAAGTGCTCGTAAAAAACGACGATGAACACGCGAGGAAGTGTTATTTAAAACCAACAACAGTAGCTAGCGGCGGAGCGGTTGGAGATACATTTTCGCATGAATTAACGTTAGCTAGTTAGCTAACAACGTAGATACGATAACTTACCAGTTTGGTGGCCCGGTAGGGTCCAGGGGTGATAACACGAGAACTCATATTCATCAACAAAAACACAGCGCTTAAAGTTTCCCTTTCACCCGATATGACAGGAGGTAAAAAATATCCATCACTCGGGGGAGGATTTATTGAACCAAAGTTTTGCTAACCGGAATATGAACGGCAGCGCCGACGATACGCAGCTTCTGCCTGGCTGCTAGGCGTCTGTTCAAAATTACGAGCCGCGCTCTCCGGGCACGGGATTGGACGACGCGCGGGTCACGTGATCAACCTCAGTCCTGTTTTACAGTATGGCCACAAGGCAGGCGAGCGGCACAAATGTGCTTTTTACTGTCTATGCTTTAAAAAAAGAATGGAAACTAATTCAAATTTAAGGTGTAATGTTTTCTAAAACACTGTTCTGTCCTTGCAAATAACCTTCTTCAGCGCAGTTTGCTGTGCTTTAACTTTCTTAAAGGAACAGTAGAGAGCTGCAGTTTCAGCAATGTAAAAGTTAATCACTGGCGGGCGCGCGCACACACATACATACGCACTTGCGGAATTAACATTAGCATATCTTAAAAGGCCTTTTGTGGGGATTATCCTCATCATTTAAATTGAGAACTAGTGGGGGGTCCGACAAGAACACAGTGGAGGTTAGAGACATTACCACATGGATACTGGGAGGTTGGGTTTGACTCAAGCCACTTCTATGGAAATGCTAATGTCTGCAAACGGATACTAAAACCATACATCTAGCTTTCTGTTATAAAATACATCCAAACATTTTTTTAAACATAGTCACACTCTGCTTGGGTTAAAAAAAAAATCAGTTTGAAATGTCTCTGCACAGAAGAAGGCTTTGAAATGAAAATCGAGGATGAGGAGCAAATATGGAGTTATGGAAGTACGGAAGCCAAGAACGCCATGCTTGCATGTTATTTTGCTTATGATGTTAACGCAGTGTTATCTAAACATCACAAGTAAATCTTGTTTTCTTGCGATAACAGTTTAATTTATGTAGATTTTATTTTCTCAAGATCTTAGGATAATGTTAATTATGATTAAATTAACTTTTCTTTGACCATGATTGAAGTACAGTCGTCAGGGCGCCATCAATGCCTGCTGGCTTGGGCCTCCTGGTCTCTGATAAACAACATTATAAATAGGAGGAAACAACATTGCGTTTTTTCCTTTGATATAACGGGTTGATTATCTCGACACAAAGCTTGTTCCCCTGAGATAACAAAATAATTAAGTGATGATCTCCGGATAACGACATCAACAAAAAAAAGAATTGTAAGTGGAGACACGTGAATAGCAACGTGTGAGGCCTCCCAAGGTACAACGTCTCAAGTATGAGATTTACAGCACAAGTTTACAGATATTTCACTTGTGTCATTTGACTTGAGGCAGCGTCATGTACACTCTTGAGTGATTTAATGCCGTCTTTCTGTATGTTTTGCTATTTTAATCCCACCACTCAATGATCACTGCCTCCATATTTCACTTGTCTGGGTCTGTTGGCATATCTTCTCCATCTCCCCGATTGCTCCAAGACAGTTGACAGACTTCACACTTGTTTTAATATGTCATAGGGTCCTGGCAGCGCCGCTGGTAAAGAAAAAGCATTGCAGTGTGAACGTTGTGGGTTGAAATCCAACATGAAATGTTCTGTGTTACTTCCCTCCACCATCAGAGGACTGTTTCTTAAAGGCGTCCCTTGTTGTGAAAAGCCTCACTTGGATCAGTCGGCTCCATGAAGACACTTAGAGAGGATCAGAGCTTGAATTGATCAAAACGTCTCAGAGGAAGGAATCAGTCCTGCAAATCCTTAGAGTGACACATGTTTGGTTCTTCTTTTAAAATGAAGAATACAACATTTTTCTCCCTTTCCTATAACTTGTGGAGTGACTCATCTCTCAGCTGAGATGTATCGGAGCAGATGTCACACTGAGGATGACAACAATCAATCAAAAATCTTTTTTGGCAAAAAGCCAGAATAATATTTATTTATCCATACGCACAACTTCGGGGTGAAGCCCTGAATATGATCGTTAAAGCTCTTAATAGATAATCAAAAAATGTGGTTGAAATGAAAAGCCAGTATATGAGATGGAGCTGTTAACCCACAGAATAAGAGATCAAGAGGAGCGATGTCGTGACAAGTAGGAGAAATGGACGATGTTTACACGTCAACAATAGAACAAGATAAGAACACCTGAATGTTTCTCAGGATTTGTCACGTTTTTGAGAGGACAGAGCAAACCAGACCCTTTTTGTTGTAGTTATGATTGTTGTTTCTTCATTTCTGTGTATATGTTTTCTGTTCGCGGTGAAAATGCAAAAAAGAAAGTGTAAATAAAGACATTAAAAGGCAGGAGAAAACGTTTTTGAGGGTTTAAAACAAAACATATATGGATGTATGGAGTTGTGGAGTTGTGGAGCAGCCAGGCAAAGCTTTGTATTTTCTCCTCTGGAAGGGCCTTCCAGAGGGCACTTTATACAGGATGGACATCAATAGGGCACCTTTGTAGCGTTGTGTTCTTTCTTTTTGCAGGGTCACAAAGAGGGCACATTATAAGCAATGTGATCTCCACCCTTTAGTTTAAAAGGATCACTTCAGGAGTTTAAAGGTTAGTTGCAGTGACTTGTTTCATGCATGATTTTAAAACGTGACGCCCTAAACGATTGAGGTAAAACTTGGTGAGCTGCTGTTTTTCCATTTCTTTTTAAACTGAGTTTAAAAAAACTGGAGACTCTTTTCACTGACTGCCTGCTCCATATTGTTGTGGTAAACTACTTTATGTACACAGCCTGCCTCATGTGCTTGTGAAAAATAGTGCACGTTTATAGCTGACATAGATGAGTGTTGCTATACGGTTACCACACATGGGATGCCATTTATTATCATGTGAATACTAATTTGCACAAATAAACAGATGGGGAAACAGAGGAACGGAACTATGAGTCTATGATGAGCATTTAATCAGTATTAAGCAATTGCCTTAATTTTAGTACTGTGCTTATGTAGCCTACTTTTTTTTGAACTATCCTGTAGTTTTTATGAACTATCCTGTATTTCAGAGGGAATGTAATTTGGCAAAATACTATCTGTAATAGTTTACTAGTTCACAGTTCTAAGACAATAACCTTCATTATATGAAGGTATTTCACTTTTGATGCCATTTTGTATTGTAGATTTGGTTTGTATTTTAACTCATCGATCTTCAGAGGAACATTATAACGTTCAAAGGAAAGCTGCGGCTCTTTCAAAGTATATTATATATTGTCTCCATAAAAGCCTGACTGCCGTGACCCGGATTCGAACCGGGGTTGCTGCGGCCACAACGCAGAGTACTAACCACTATACGATCACGGCGAGCTGAACGTCAGGTACACACGACGACTCCACAGAAATGCTAGCATACAACACATCCAGTGACGTAATCAGACGTAGACATATTATTATTAATGTTATTATGATTTGTGCTAAGCACGTTAGATCCGAGTGATAGATAATGTGCACATTAAAGGAAAGATCGCAGGTGTATATAAAAACACAATTAAAAGAGTAAAAGGTTTGGAGCAAATGGAGCATTTAAACAACTTACGGGCTCCTGTCTACTGTACGTACAATTTGAATAATTAAGTTTTTGTTCTGGACTTAGCATTGCTTTGTTTTTGTGTGTAAATATGGTAATTTTAGCGAGAGCATAAAGTCGTTCTTTGGCTTTATTAAATAAGCTTATAAATAAAAGGGACACAGCTCCGTTTTTTTTGTCCCTCGTGGTTTGGGCGGGGCTTGCGGCAGTTTAAAAATGTAGTCGTGAAGTGATTGGCCGACAGCTGTGTATTTGTATGGATTCGATCTATTCTCTTTACCCATTGGACGAGAAGTAGCCACCCTCGCTTGTGATTGGCTGAATAAACAACGCGACCAAATTTCAAATGAGATCCCCTGTCTTTCGTCGTGTTGTTGAAGGAAGCGTGTCTGAACGGTTGCTAGTAGACTAGTATCGATTCAGATCTAGTAGTTGTGAGCAGTCAACATTAGCAGCAGCGCGCATACTAACGGTAAACGTTTTAAAACAACTAACTGTAGCATGTAGCGAGCAGCTACTGTTTCTTCATTTGAAATGGCTGAAACGGAGACTTCCTCACGGAGAGGATTTCTGGACTTAAGTCCAGCAAAGAGACACGACGCGAACAAGGAAAACGATGTTCCAGTTTTGGTTTTGACCCTCTTCTCCAAGGCTCCGTTTGTGACCTTCGGTACCGTGAAGCTGGGAACCTCCAAGTCTGTGGTTCTGCGCATTGAGAACCCGGCGGATTGCTCTGAAGCCGAGGTGACCGTTGTGAAGATCCCCTCCAGTAAAGGCTTCTCTGTGGACCGCAACCCGTTCACCATCCAGGTACTGGTCCGAGCTAACGTTAGCTAGCAGCTTCTCTCCAACCGACACACACACGAGTGTGTCTCTGTGTGTGTGTGTATGTTTATTTATATATATATATATATATATATATATATATATATATATATATATATATATATATATATATATATATATATATATATCTATGTGTATGTATATATGTGTGTGTGTGTGTGTGTGTGTGTGTGTGTGTATGTATGTATATATATATATATTTATATATATCTATGTGTATGTATATATGTGTGTGTGTATGTGTATATATATTTATATATACACACATATATATGTATATATATATGTGTCTGTATGTGTGTATATATATACGTGTGTATATACATGTGTTATATATGTGTGTGCGTATGTATGTGTATATATATATGTATATACATATATACATGTCTGTATAGACATGTGTGTTTATATATATATATATATATATAGATATATCTATATATATATATAGATATATCTATATATATATGTATGTATGTATGTATGTATGTATGTATGTATATATATATATATATATGTGTGTGTGTGTATAGATATGTCTGTATATGTGTGTGTATGCACAAACCTGTGTGTGTGTGTGTATTTGTATATACTTGTATGTATGTGTGTTACACACACACACCTTCGATGACTGTTGCATGGTCTTGTGTGTGTTTGCAGCCCGAGGACTCGTTCAGTTTGACTGTAACATGGACTCCGACAGAAGAAGGTGGAATCAGAGAGCTCATCCTCTTCAATGCCAACGGGCTCCTGAAGCACCAGGCCGTGCTGCTGGGGAGAGCGGAAGCACCGAAGAAGAAAAAGGTAAATGCAGAGAAATTAATTGATGGACAGAGAATGAATAGGCAACTAGTTTTCAAATTAAAACTGTAAAAAACGAAGATGGCTGCCCCATAGCTAATCTAACTGGGAGATTGATTGTTCATGAAAATGAGTCAGTTTTAACACACACTTCAGTCCTAATTTGCTTGATTGGTAAAGGGGGAAAAAGTTCTCATTGATTCAAACAGAATTAGGGAGCCTAATTAGGGAGCCTAGGACTGTAATTCTGACGCGCCACATATATTTCATGTTTCTCTTTTGCGTTTCAGAAAAGCTTATGGGATACGATCAAAAACAAGAGGGATGGTGAAAAAGTATCCGCGCCAAGGAGAAAGAAGACGGAACAGCCGTTGAAGATGGCTGCCAATAAAACCTTCCAAGTGTCCCGAAAGCCACAGTACACGCGGAAAAAGCCACGCAGCCCACTGGCTTCTCTCAACGAGGGCAGAGCCGTCTCCCAGCTCAGTCCCGTTGACGATTACTCTCTGAAATCCGAGGAGAAGAAGAACTTGACTTCCACCCAGAGGCAACGGTCTCTGGGCTTGTCGGGCCAGGAGAATGTGCAGAGGAACTCTCCCCTTGTCCTACTCGTCCCAGCCGGAAAGCTGATGTCCGCGAGCCCAGATGCTTTCGCTGGCAAAGATCTCACCAAAATGCTCAACAGGACGCTGTCGCCTATCGGGACTCCAGACACGTTTAGAAAGCTCATGCCTCATATCCGGTCCGATGGCCCACTTTCTGCGGCTGACGGTGCGTTAACTGGAACACCAGTTCTCTCTTTGAAAGATGCCCTGGCCCTCATCGACTCTGATCTGAGCTACATTAACACCAGTCCCCGAGACGCCAGCGCGAGCTGCAGCTTCTCGGATTCGCTAGAATCCAAGAGTGGGAATCGTGGCCTCAAAGCGTTACCCGATAGCCCGCAGGGGTCCGAGTCCAATGAGCCCAGACTCACGTTCTTTGTCAGCAAAGAGGTTGTTGTTGTTTCAGAGAATGATGCTGTCAAGGAAAAGGTCAAAAAGGCCTCGTTCCCATCTGCCACGGTGACCAAGAGCAGAGCACCAGCGGCGGTGGAGGCGACCCAATCAAGTGGCAGGAAAATGAAGAAGTCAAGACGAAGGCTTTTGGAGAAAACACTGGAGCTGTCTGACGGCAGCAGCCAGTGTGAGTCTGGACCGGTCACTCCAAGCCTCCCCGTTATAGACTCAGACGCAGAAACCAGGGGGTGGCAAAGCTCTGAGATCGCCAGCTCCCTGTGTGATGACGGACATCCCGCCCAGGAGGTTCCCTCCTCCTGCCCGCCTACGCCCGTCACCTTCCCCGTCACCTCCCCTCCACCTTTGGCCTCCACTCGCTTCTCTTTCTCGGCCGCAGCCCCGACTCCCGCCTCTTTCCCGGTCACCTCTCTGTCGCCCCTGGGCTCATCTTCTCCGTTGCACCTCAGCTTCACGCAGCGCGCCTCTCCGAACCTTTCGGTGCCGCTGCTCGTTCCGGACGACTCCTTTCCCGTTCACGTGGCGGCGAAGAGCAAGAAGAGGAAAAGCGAGGAGTTTTTGAGAAGCGACGCGAAGATTGAGGATGCCGGGAAAGCCCAGCGTGTCAAAAGGAGCAAGGGGGTCGCCGGAAGAGCCGAGACCCCACGGTCTGTGCAGGAGAGAAGTGCAGCACAGAGGCAACAGCCGAGAACAGCAGGTGAGCAAGTGAAGTGTGTTGATGTTACAATGTGTGATGTGCCACGATGTTGTTGGATACTAGAATCTCAAAAATACTGTCGCTGTTCCTTCTATCGAGGAATATCTGCCGTGTTCCTGGACCCTCTGTGTTTACTATGATGCTTTTTATTCTCTCCTTCAGGCTCTGTGCGATCGATGACTTCATCGTCTCTCAGGGCCGCGAGGTCCGTGGTTCCTGCCCAGGCAAAGCAGTCGAGCTCCAAACTCTCCGCACGAGGTATCAGAACGACGTTCTTGTGGTGAAGATCTGTCTGGGAGTTTTGCCAACATCAATAGGTGATGAAATACAAAATGACCTTTTTTCTTCTTCTCCTCTATTGTTCGCAGGTGCCCGGTCATCTAATATTTCATCAGTGAAGACTGCAAAAGTGATTGCTGTAGCGCAGTCAAAACTGACTTTTATCAAGCCGGCGCAAACTGGTATTTGATCCTTTGTATTCTGCTTTTGTTTATCTTTTTTTAAAATGAGTATTTAGTCATCTGCAACTACTCTTTTTTTTCTCTCAGCCATACCGAGACACCCGATGCCATTCGCTGCCAAGAACATGTTCTTCGATGAGCGGTGGATCGAGAAGCAGGAGACGGGATTCACCTGGTGGATCAATTACGTCCTCACCCCGGACGACTTTAAAGTCAACACTGAAGTCGCTGAAGGTAACGGTCAGCAGCAGCTTCCACCACTCCAATTAGGGCTGGGCGGTATGGCCAAAAATTCATATCACGGTATTTTGTAAGATTCTGGCGGTTTTCACGGTATATCACGGTGTATATATATTTTTTTTTAACGAGTAAACACATTGATTCCATTAACAGCATCAGTCAGCGAGCCGCCCATAGCCACAGCAGGCAGCAACAGCAGGCAGCAACCCTTACTTTTTACAGTTTAATACTGGGAGCGCAGTGGAGCTACTTACCTGCCAGGGTAACTTGGTTCAGTCATGGTTCACACTTGTTATAAAATGACAGCGCCGAATTGCATGCTGGGTAGAGTTCACGCACACAAAAAACAGGAAGAGACAGACCAGAAGACACGCCACACAAACAGCTGTTCGCCGCCCAACTTCCCAGCATGCAATTTGGCCGTGTAATTTTGAACCATGAGTGAACCAAGTTACCCTGACAGTGAAGTAGCTCCACTGCGCTCCCAGTATTAAACTGTAAAAAATAAATGTTGCCGCTTGCTGTTCTTGCGGACATACACAGCTTGTTGACGGCTGGTTGCTGACGGCACGGCTGTCTAGTTGACTGCCGTAGAGCAACAACAGTTGTGACAGTATATGGAAATCTGAAACCGGTATACCTCACAGCCTTAACTCCAATGATGGAGGGCGGGGCTTTTATTGTGTGGTGTTTGGTTTTAAGAAGTATCTCCTTGTGCTCTTTGAGTCGCTTGTTGACTCATTTTTATTATAGTCTGAAAACTTCTCTACACAAACGCAGTGGAATCTTTATTTGAACGAGTGTCCGAGCTCTAGAAGTCCTAAACGTTGCTTTCTTTTCCCCGTTTGTTTCTTGTGCAGTGAATGCCGTGTCCCTCGCCATGGGCTGCAGCGACAAGCAAAGTGTGCCTCGAGCTCCCACCAAAGAGGAGATGTCCTTCAGCACATACACGGCCCGCCGGAAGCTGAACCGCCTGCGGCGCTCCGCCTGCCAGCTGTTCACGTCCGAGGCCACGGTCAAGGCGATCCAGAGGCTGGAGCTGGAGGTGGAGGCCAAGAGGCTGCTGGTCCGAAAGGACCGGCACCTCTGGAAGGACATAGGTGATGGAACATTACATCATGCAACCGGTCGATGAAGGGCTTTAAAAAATGAGTAAAAGTAACATTATTAACCTGTTTTTCGTCGTCTTTCAGGGGAACGCCGGAAAGTCCTCAACTGGCTTCTTTCCTACAATCCGCTGTGGCTACGGATCGGGCTCGAGGTATTCTGATACAGCCGTGTTTCTTTTATTTTTTATTTGTCTTTCCAAAGTGTTCAATTGTCAGTGTCTTCTCTGTGCATGCCAACGCTCGCTAAGCAATCAGCACAACGTTCCCTCGTTCTCAGACGATCTTCGGGGAGTTGATATCGCTGGAGAGCAACAGCGACGCCTTGGGTCTGGCTCTGTTCGTCCTGCAGCGGCTGCTCTGGAACCCCGACATCGCGGCTCAGTTCCGACACGCCAAAGTGCCGAACCTCTACAAAGACGGTAATGGAGGAGCATTGGTTGTGTTGTCTGAGCTGCACACACCTTCAAGCGATATTTAGCGGGTTGTTGGCTCTGGTTGTGTTTCCTCTATCCCGTCAGAAACAGAAATGTTAACCTATTTATTACACAGAAATAATAAATGTTCAGCTTGGATAAAAGTTAAACGACACAAACTAATTTAATTTCCTGACTTTACATTTTCAGCATTGAAAAATCTAGGGATTTATTTTGTCATTAAGTGATCATTACTTTAGTCTGTAAGATAAAAAAATGTATTGCTTTGTCAGATCAAATTAAATTTGCAGTTGTATAAAACGGCAAATCCTCACATTTAGGAAGCTGGAACCAAAAATGACAAACTATTCTCAAAATAGTTGCCAATCAATTTTTTTCAATCAATGAATCCACTTATCTTTGCAGCTCTACTGGAATTCTACATTTTCTCAAAGGGAACACTAGAAAATTAGAGGTCACTGGATAGTTTGTCCCAACTTACAAATTACATTTCTGAGGTCCCAAAAAAAAGAGTTAGTTACAATGTGGTTTTGATTGGATTTAGAGTACCAATTAATTAAAAAAAACGTTTGCTGAAAATTGGGGAATTAATTACAAACTATTAGTATTTCCTCTGTAGTATAAAACCAAATGTATTTCATGTAGTTCTTCTGAAAGTCAATGTTGCGTTAACCAAGGTAACTGTTGCTTTGGACTGGTGTTAATATCTGTGTGCCCTTTCTCGGTTAGGCCACGAGGAGGCGCTGTCTCGCTTCACGCTGAAGAAGCTGCTCCTGCTGGTGTGCTTCCTGGACAAAGCCAAAGAGTCCCGGCTGATTGAGCACGACCCCTGTCTGTTCTGCTTGGATGCCGAGTTCAAGGTAGGCACAAGCATTACATACATAAAAAACACATTCATTCAGGATTTTAGTTTTTGTCCATCTGAATATCATTTATTTTGGGTCTTTTATTGCTTTCATACTGTTAATGCCTTTATTGAGAGGAAATCTAGGCTTATTTTAAGTATATGATCATTAACCTCTTCCACTCCCATTAACCTCTTCCACTTTTGCTAACATTCTTTTTTGTAAAAGACCCAAAAAATGGTACGTACCCAGATGCAGTGTTGAGAAAGAAAAAAACCCTAAAGTTTCTTGTGAAAGTGTCAGAGAACCTGTAGGTCATACAGAAACACAGCAGTAAAAATTGAAGATTTTTGTCCGCCTAAAATAAAAAAGTATCTCTCAGTATAAATAACTGTTGCATTATCTGCACAGGTAAAGGACCTTATAGGGCTGTAACTACATCAGTGAAGTGTACACCCATTGTTCCATCAGGGAACACTTTAGTCACACTGAGATATTTTAATAATGAGTTAATGACTGTACCCACTGTACACTTTACATGCATGCAATTCAAACAATGCTTCCTGAACAGTTTATGGATTTAATGACAGGAAGAAGAAAAAAATGACCTTATTTTTTAAAATTTTGTTCCAAATCTTCCAGGACTGTAGTGTGGCGTAATTTATGAATTCCTTTAGGGCCGAGGGCTGCAGGTGTGTACATAATACATGAATGTGTACATATCCTATCTACCTTTTTTGTATCCGAGAGGGAGAACGCACACTGGTATATATTTTTTTATGCACATCGGGAGCACCAACCTGACAGCCATCCATAAGTGAACCTCAAGGTCCCCACTATCATGTTGTCTGAATTTGAATCCTTCATTTGACATCCTTTTATTTGACACTGTTTATTGCATTTCATCTCATTAGGTCTTTCATGTGTGTTCTGAAACTCTGCAATATTCTCTGTGTGTTTTTCCTTCCCCTCAACAGACGAGTAAAGACCTGCTCCTGGCCTTCTCCAGGGACTTCCTGAGCGGGGAAGGGATCCTCCCGCGGCATCTGGGCTACATGGGGTTACCCGTCTCCCACGTCCAGAAGCCCCTGGACGAGTTCAACTTCGCTGTGAAGAATCTGGCGGTGGATTTGAAATGCGGCATTCGTCTAGTGTGAGTGAGACGGCATGAATCCTAATGTGAACGCTCTGATCCCCTTGTCGGGATATTCTCTTTCCTCGGAGGTCAGGCTCAGCTGCAGCTGGGAGGGATTCAGTGTCTCAGACTGGAGATCTCCTCTCTGAAGGATGCTCCCTCCAACTGACGTAGCAGTGCTGCACTCGGATCATGGGTCAATCTCGTGTGCGTGTACATATTTTAGTCATGTCAATGCCTCTGGTTGAATAAAGCCATTGTAGACAATGTTGGCGATCAATATGGCACAAGAAGCTTGATGGCAGAATTGTCGCAACAGTATTTTAACATCAGTGCAATGTTGCTACCGGTCACAACAGCGGCTCTGGTATGGGTTTCACCTTGTGAGTGAATACGGTGTAAGATAAGATACGTGTAAGATGCAGTCATAAAACTTTGCTTGATGTGTGGTCGACGTCAAGATGAAGATGGGTGTGGTCGAAGCGAATGCACTGGTAGTGGGGGTGGGGCTGATCCTCCACTTTACGCCCAAGACAGTGAAATATCTAATTACAAAGAGCTAATTGGTTGAATAATCAATCCTGAGCTGCTGTTGTATTACAATCAAGGAAAAGGCGCCAACAAGGCTGCAACCCAGAAACATGCAGGAATTAAATGATGCAAAACGTTGTGTGCATCAAAGTGACTTTTTCTCACACTTAGTTTCCTTCTTCTCTTTTTATCAAATGTTAAAACAAGAAATGCTTCATAGGATAGCAAATTGTCAAGCGGCTGATTATGAGTAGATATTGCATTTAATGTCTGTTATGGTGTAGATTCTGGTCCTTTATGACTTCAAGTCACTTAAACCACCAGCATTCATTCATTCATTCATTCATTCATTCTCGTGTGAAAAGGTGCCACAGCAACAAGCACGCAGCACTAAAGATGTCAGAAATGGAGGCAAACCAGTCCGTATAAAGTCTTTAATGCGGTGGGGTTCTCTTTCAGGCGTGTGATGGAGCTCCTCGTCCAGGACTGGAGTTTGTCAGCCAAGCTCCGCCTGCCAGCCATCAGCCGCCTGCAGAAGGTCCACAACGTGGACGTGGCGTTGCAAGTGCTCAAGAGCAAAGGGGTGGAGCTCAAGGATGAACACGGTAATTCAGAATTGTCTTTTCTTTTTTTAAGTTCCTGTGTTTTCCATCCTGTGCTGTGTATTGTATCCTGGGCTGTATTTTCCGTTTTTACTTGAGCGTGAACTGCTGCCATTTCACAGCACACCTTTTGAGTTTGATCACACGCAGCTGTTGCAGAGCTGAACAGCAACATCATTGGATTGCTTTGTCCTACGTGTGACAATATGACTCTTTGTGTTTGTGCGTCCACATTAAGTGAACGTGTGTCACAGTGACGAAGCGCTCCAGGATGAAACTCAGACCTGCCTATATTGCAAAAAGACCAAACCTAATGCCTTAAATTGGCTTTTTAAATCATGAAAATTCTTCAGCGACAAGACCTGTTTACCTAAACATGTCCTATAACATTATAGAACAAACACAAAATGAACTGTCCTATTTGACAGATTCATAATTAAATAATTGTCAGCTGCTGCCTATCATTATCATTATCGGTGGTGCAGTCCCCGTCACAAAATTCCCAAAGCTCAAGGCGATGTCTTCAAATTATCATTTGTCCCAATAAAAGGGTTGTTTGACGAAACAGAACATTTGTTCTGCAAAAATGAATTGCAGATAGAAAATAGGTATTTGATCAGAGTTCATCACACCAGATGAAAATGTGTTTATAAGCACCCCGACAAATTGGAATAATTAAAAGAAAATGGTCAAGAATATAAAATCGTTTTTTTTTTTTTTTTGCAGAAGTTGAAAAAAAAGCAGTATTCTCTGCTCTGATGCACTGAAGTCGCTGTATTTTTAAAGTAATTCTCATATTCTAGAGTGAATTTCGTGTTTGGGATCTCGTAGTCGTACCGTCTGACAGATCTCCAACCCGCCTGCCTGCTTTTCGTCCCCGGGGACCGCTAGTCGACTATAACCGTGACAATAAATACTTTTAGGTTTTTATTATAGACCTGAATTCAAGAATATGTAGGACATTTCAACAAACAATCTTGTAATCTTCGCTCCATCAATGTGGCTCTTCACAAACTGGGGTTAGGATCTCCTTCAGGATCGTATAGTTTTGTCTTTTCGCATGTTTTCAGCTATCTTTTAACATGCATTATGCTTTTTTTACAAGCAAATCTCTGATTTTTACTCTGCCCAGACTTTAAGGATCGTTTCTTTCTTCTCAGGCTCCAACATTGATTCCAGAGACGTTGTGGACGGACACCGAGAGAAGACACTGAGCCTCTTGTGGAAGATCATCTTTGCGTTTCATGTGCGTTCCAGACTTTGTTTACAGTCGGCCAGAGGCGCACAACATTGTCTTTTTTATTGTGGAAAGGATTTATGTTAAATGCTGTTCTGGAACAATCTGTTCAGGTGGAGATGATTTTGGACGAGGACCAGCTGAGGGAGGAAATTGGCTTCCTGAGGAGAACCTTGAGGACCAAACGGAGGCTGGCGTCCCTGAGGGCCGACCGGGGCCTCCAGCCGAGTCCTTCAAGGGCCAGAGCGCCGTATGAACACAGCAGCACGAAGATCACTCTGCTGATGGACTGGGTCCGAACCGTGTGTGACTTCTACAATCTGAAGGCGAGTTTGACATTGTTATCCTCTGCTCGCAGGCCAAAGATGAGGATTGTGTTTGAACTGATTAGGATTTCATTTCGTCTGGTCAGGGAACACACAGGGTTGCTTCTTTGTCCTTGGATGTATTATTGAGCTGTTATTCAGTTGCAGCCTTTGCTGCCGAGTGGTGGTTTCACCTATAAGGCAAAAAACAATAATAATAATCTAGTGTTTATACGGCTGTTTGCTGGGGTGTGTCGCCGTTGTGTGAAACGATGCACTCTCACCGTGGCCAAAATGTCTTCACATCAACGTGATCGTCAGAGGAAATGTAACAGGTCTAGAGGGAGCTTTCATTGTTGTCAGGCATTCATTTTTTTGAGCCCTAAATCACTGTCAAACACTCAAAAGTCCTACTTTAAAAACATTACATTTAGCTGATTCTTTTATCCAAAGCGCCTTATGTGCATTCAACCATGAGTACAAACTCAGAATAACAAGAATCAAGAAAGTACAATTTCTTCAATAAAGTGAAACCACAAAGTGCTATAAGTAAGTGCCATTTGAGTGCTACTTTTTTTATTCAAGCTATAGTGGAAAAATATGTGTTTTTAGTTTACGACGGAAGCTGTAGAGGCGTTCTGCTGTCCTGATGTCAATGGGCAGCTCATTCCACCATTGAGGAGCCAGGACAGCAAACGGTCGTGACCGTTGAAAAACAAAACGTAAATGAAGTGTCTTTGTCCGTCGGTGCAGGTGGAAAACTTCACCGTGACGTTCTCTGACGGCCGCGTCCTCTGCTACCTCATCCACCACTACCACCCCAGTCTCCTGCCAGAGCGGGCCGTCAGCCGCAGCACCACGCAGACGGTGGAGTGCTCGGCGAGGGGCCGCCTGGAGCTCGACTGCTCTGCCAGCGACTCCGACAACTCCTTCGGCTCCTTTCCGACGGGCCTGAACGGTACGCGGCAGCCGTGTGCTGCGGCGTCTTCAGTGCAATCGTCTGCTTGGATGCACATACATAAATATATAAATATATAAATATATAAATATATATATATATATATATATATATATATATATATATATATATATATATATATATATATATATATATATATATATATATATATATATATATATATATATATATTTAGGATTCTTACGGTCATGAAAAACCTGGAAAAGTCCTGGAATTTTAAAATAGTTATTTCCAGGCCTGGAAAAGTCCTTGAAAAAAATTAAATCCCAAAGGCTTTGTAAAAGTCATGGAAATTTGTTATATTTATATGTTCATCTCGTTCATTTACGCTGAATTTGAAATAATGAATATGCTTTTAAAAGAAAGACGCTCAAAATATAAGCAGGCATAAATACAGGCATCTATATAAATGTTTATTCTTTTAATCAAACTATTGTCTCTCATTCATTTGTCATTCAAGGTTTACTGTATGCTTTGGAATTCTCATTGTTCGTTTAAATACTACATTTTCTCACTTTTTCATGTTTACACTGAGATTTCACAAAATGTTTGGCCATGGAAATTTGGTTAACAGTCATGGAAATCCATTGGTCAAAATGTGTATGAACTATATATATATATATATATATATATATATATATATCACCATCACACAGACATTTTTGGTGTAATAGAAAGTAATTTGATAAGAAGTCTGGGGCATAATAATATATTCAGTGAATTTTGTTTCATACAATGCACATTGCATCACTTGGGGATTTGTATCTGGCTTTATCCACAGTGAACCTACCGGTTAATAAAGTACACCGGCTTTGAACATTAATTAAAAAGTAAAACAATTATAATATTTAAATGAGGGCCAGGTTTTAACTCAAATGCTTAATGTTTTGCATTTAAATGGAATTTCTGCTCATTGTAGAGGATAGAAAGACCATTATTGTTTTTTTTAATTACAGGATGAGTTCAGAAAAAGTGATTGACGGCATGTCATGGCTCTAAAGTTAAATGAACGCTTTGATCTCTCATGAAGGACTTTTAAAGGACGCGATGAAGAAATTAAAGGGACAGTAACAGACTTGTGATGACTGTTGCTCTTATCTGTCGTGAACAGGCCCAGATTCTCCATCGGTGGAATTTAAAGAGCTGCTGGAGAATGAGAAACACAACTTTGGGCTGGTCAACGCTGCCGTGTCTTTCCTGGGCGGTGTTCCCGCCATGATCAACCCGGCGGACATGTCCAACACCATCCCCAACGAGAAGGTGAGACCACACGCCGATCAGTTCTTATCAGACGCAGATCTGCAGGATACGTGGCCAACATATAATGAATGCATCAGTGGAGGCCTTTGCATGAAAGTCTCACTTTTCTTTCCAGCATTAAAATAATATCGTTCATGTTGATGAATATCAGATCACAGGTGTATGTTTATGTTTTGCTTTAAGGCGCACTTCAAGAACCAGACCAGTGGTTCTGCACAATAAACCCAATTAAGTGTTATGTGCATACAACTTGCAATACTGACATCATTTCCCATTCACATCATTTTAGTACACCTTCGAGATTTTAAGGTGGATGTATCACCATTTCAATTTGATAATGTTAACGGTTATTGCCTCATGCTTTGGGATTTGAGCGTCTCTAATGGAGCGGCAGCACATAGGAGTTTGTTTGGTCCTTTAAGAATACGGTCTCCTTTGTTTGGGTTATTATTATTATTATTATTATTATTATTATTACTTTTTAGACTGTCTTTAAATTCTTTATCTCATGCAGTTTAACTCGCAACAATTCTTTCTTTCCTACTTTCTTTCATGAGGCAAATACAGATGAGTTGCTCAAGGATGAAACACCTTTTTAACAGTTTTATCACCGTGTCCAGTAAAGCTTTCATGGTAAAATTTGAGACCAAGTCCAATGGAACTGTTTCATATGTCTTTCCAAACATGAAAAAAATACACAAAATATTTAGTAAGAATAAAGAAATCAGGGTTTTGACTAATGACCGCTCTAAATCCATCACTAAATGTGCTCCACCTTCCCTCATCCACCTTTGTTTGTCTCCAGGTCGTGATGTCTTACCTCTCCTTCCTGTGTGTCCGTCTTCTGGATCTGCGCAACGAAAGCAGAGCAGCTCGGGTCATACAGGGCGCCTGGAGGAAATACAGGCTAAAGAAACAGCTGCAGCTCTACAAGGTTGGTTCAATGTTTGGAACTACTGCAAAGTCATACCGATTAAGCCATTTATGTGTCTGGTGGAGACAAAATGTATCTGTCACTTTAAAATATCTGCAGGTTTTTTTGTGCCACTTTGTTCCTTTCCTGCTTTATTTTCTATCATATTTGACTTTATTGTTTGTTTCTTTTGGTTGCAATAAAAACTTAATCGTGCCAGTTGTTAAGTCATGGTACTATTGTTGTTCCACGTGGACTTTATTTTTGAAATAAGTACTCCCACTGCTGTTTGTGATATTATCTACATATACAATATTGGTATGAAACGATTAACTGGAGATAAATTAAACAAATGCTGCGCTTATTTATCTCATTTATCATTTCCTTTTGTGATTAGTAATTTATATTGAAAATAAGTTTTTGTATTTGTGTAAAATAGTCGAGTAATGTGCCATCTTTGAATTATTAAAAAGGTCAGTCAGGTGCGCAAACAAGGTTTTCATTTAATACATTATATATTAATTATTGCCGCTGTAAGCGGGGAAGGAAACTAAAATGTATGATTTTTTTTTTTTTTATTTTTTTTTTGTGGGGACACAGGAAAGAAACATGGCTGCCATGAAAATCCAGTTAGTCGTGAGGAGTTTTCTACAGAAGCGCAGAGGTAAGAGGCAGACTGGAGCCGCCGTGATCATCCAATCCTTCTGGAGGGGTTTCTTAGCCCGCAACCGGCTGAGGCTCCAGAAACAGGCTCAGCTCCGGGCTCTGCGGCACGAAGCAGCAACGGTCATCCAGGTGAGCGTTAATCACACATTGTGTTACACGATAACCCAGTAAGAGTTTTTTAATTCACTCAAAATAAAAAAATATATTGTTACAGTAGAAATAAGAGATTTTACATGCTGTTGGTGAACATTTGCTCAAGTCTCAACATCTGTCAATTTTGTTGGCCTGCTTGGGTAACCGTTCTTTGAATATTTTCTTATCTCGTCCATGCAGGCTCAATGGAGGATGTTTTCGACCACGAGGGCTTACCAACGCCTTCGATACTACGCCATAGTTGTCCAAGCACAGTGGCGGATGAGGAGGGCGGCCGCTGCTTACGGGAGAGTTCACTGGGCGGCAACTGTCATTCGGAAGCACTGGCGAGCGCGTGCTCTGGCGAAAAGAGACCGGGAACGTTATCTCTCCCTCAGAGCCGCGGTGGTGAAAATACAGGGCGGGTACAGAAGATGGAAAACCCAGAAAACGGAAAAGGAAAACCGCGCTGCCAAAGTGATACAAGCTGTGTTTAAGAAATGGTACGAGGGGAAAATATCTGCAAGAGCTGCTGCTGCTGTAAAGATTCAGTCTTGGTACAGAATGCAGATGTGTCTCCATCACTACGGAAAGATCCAAAGAAGCACTGTGCTCATTCAGGCCCAGTGCAGAGGTCACGCACAGCGGCGCCGCTATCGGGCGTTGAAGCTGCAGCGCCACTCTGCCGTTGTCCTTCAGAGCGCCTTCAGAGGTCACGCCGCCAGGAAACGGATGACGAAAATGAGATGCGCCGCCGTCGTAATCCAGCGCCGGTTCAGGGCCTCGGTTCAGGGAGATGCGGAGAGGCGAATGTTTTTGAGGATGAGATTCGCCGCCATTACCATACAGGCAGCTTACCGCGGACAAGCGGCTCGGGAGTCGCTGAAAAGACGCCGCAAGTCGGCAACGGTAATCCAGGCGGCTTTCAGGATGCACGCGGCCCGGCGGCGCTACCTTGTCGTGAGAAAAGCTGCAGCTGTGATTCAGCAGAAGTACAGAGCCGCCGTTCTGGCTCTGAAGGCGAAGAAGGATTACGACGCTCTTAGGAACGCCGCGCTCGTCATACAAGCTAACTGGAGAGGCCGAGCTGAGAGGAAGACGATGGAGCGGCGGCGGCGGTGTGCAACGCTGATACAGGCTCACTACCGTCGCCACGCGGTGCAAGCAGAGTACAGCGCCAAGAAAGCCTGCGTCGCGGTCTTGCAGCGCCGCTATAGAGCGCACGTGGCTGGAAAGGAGGCGAGGAAAGCGTACCTGCACACGAGAGCGGCCTGCGTGACGATCCAAGCTGGATTCAGAGGCGGGAGGGCGAGGGTGGAGCTGAGGAGAAACCACTGGGCAGCGACTGTCATCCAGTCTTCAGTGAGGATGTTTTTATGTCGGAAGCGATATTTCCTCCTCCAAAGTGCGGCGATCATCGTCCAGAGCCGATACAGAGCTCTTCTGGTGGGCAGGGCGCAGCGGGAAGAGTACAGTGCGCTGAAGCGGGCCGCCGTCACAATGCAAGCCGTGTACCGAGGGTGTAGAGCGAGACGAGTCCTGAAGAGGAGGCACGATGCCGCCAGGGCGATCCAAGCGCAGTTCAGGATGCACAGAATGCACGCGGCTTACCTCGCCACCAAGTGTGCAGCCGCCATCGTTCAGGAGCGCTACAGAGCCAAAGTGCTCAGGAGTCGACAGATGCGGAGGTACGGGGCGATGAAGTCGGCTGCGGTGTTCATCCAGGCAGCGTACCGCGGCCGCAGGGCGAGGAGCAAGATCGCAGAGATGCACCGAGCCGCCACGATCGTTCAGAGGAAGTTTCTGGCGGTTCGGGACAGGAATAGGTTCCTGGCTCTCAAGGCGGCAGCTGTGGTTTGTCAGCAGAGGTGCAGAGCAGTGGCTCGGGCAAGAAAAGAGCGGTTGGACTATCTGTCAAAGCGCACGGCAGTCATTCGCCTGCAGGCGGCCTGCAGAGGATGCGGGGTCAGAAAGCAGTTGCGTGTGCAGCGTTCGGCAGCCGTGACAATTCAGTCCCACTTCCGAAAGCACCAGCAGAGAACCTACTACAAGACGCTCCTCTGGGCCGCCAGGGTTTTGCAAGCGCGTTACAGAGCCAACAAGAAAATGAGAGAGGAGACGCGAGCCCTGAGTGCCAAGAGAAATGCTGCTGTTCTCTTACAAGCCGCCTTCAGAGGAATGAAATCCAGACGACTCTTCAAACACAGGCATCGGGCTGCCGGGGTTATCCAGAGAGCTTACAGAGCACACTGTGAACACCAGCAGTATCTGACCTTAAAATCCTCCGTGCTCACCATGCAGCGGAGGTATCGGGCCACTGCAGCAGCAAAGGTACAGATGCAGAAATACCAGACGATGCACAGTGCTGCTGTTGTCCTGCAGGCAGCTCACAGAGGTCAGAGGGTCAGGAAGCAGGTTGCTGGCTGGCATCAGGCTGCCACTGTGATCCAGTCTGCATTCAGAAGGCACCGAGAGGAAGTCAAATTCAAAGCCATGCGTCTGTCGGCCATCATGATCCAGAGATGCTATCGCTCCTGTGTTCTTCAGAGGCAACAGAGAGAAGGGTTCCTGAGAGCCAGACATTGTGCCATCGTTCTTCAGGCAGCTTTCAGAGGTCATCGTGTGAGAACCAACGTGGTCAAGATGCACCGGGCAGCTGCTGTTATTCAAGCCAACTTCAAGAGGCATAGACAGCAGTCAACCTTCAGGAAACAACGCTGGGCAGCCTGCGTCTTACAGCAGAGGTTTAGAGCTCAGACACAGAGGAACACTGAGGTGAAACACTACCAGGAGGTAATGAAGGCCGTCATTAGGCTTCAAGCTGCCTTCCGAGGAATGAAATCCAGAAGAATAACCAAAGAAAGGCTTCATGCCGCTTGTGCTATCCAGAGATCTTACAGAGGCTTCTCTCAACGCAAACAGTACCTGAAATTGAAATCATCTGTTCTGACCATTCAGAGACAATATCGGGCTGCTGTTACAGCTAAAGCCCAAAGAACAAAATACCTGGAAATACGCCGCGCAGCGGTCATCGTTCAGGCAGCTCACAGAGGTCAGAGGGTCAGGAAGCAGGTTGCTGGCTGGCATCAGGCTGCCACTGTGATCCAGTCTGCATTCAGAAGGCACCGAGAGGAAGTCAAATTCAAAGCCATGCGTCTGTCGGCCATCATGATCCAGAGATGCTATCGCTCCTGTGTTCTTCAGAGGCAACAGAGAGAGAACTTCATCAAAATGAGACTTTCTGCCATCGTTCTTCAGGCAGCTTTCAGAGGTCATCGTGTGAGAACCAACATGGTCAAGATGCACCGGGCAGCTGCTGTTATTCAAGCCAACTTCAAGAGGCATAGACAGCAGTCAACCTTCAGGAAACAACGCTGGGCAGCCTGCGTCTTACAGCAGAGGTTTAGAGCTCAGACACAGAGGAACACTGAGGTGAAACACTACCAACAGAGCAGAAACGCAGCCATCGTGTTACAGGCTGCATATCGTGGGATGAAGTTGAGGCAGGAGATCAAACACAGGCATCGGGCCGCCGGGGTTATCCAGAGAGCTTACAGAGCACACTGTGAACACCAGCAGTATCTGACCTTAAAATCCTCCGTGCTCACTATTCAGCGGAGGTATCGGGCCACTGCAGCAGCAAAGGTACAGATGCAGAAATACCAGACGATGCACAGTGCTGCTGTTGTCCTGCAGGCAGCTCACAGAGGTCAGAGGGTCAGGAAGCAGGTTGCTGGCTGGCATCAGGCTGCCACTGTGATCCAGTCTGCATTCAGAAGGCACCGAGAGGAAGTCAAATTTAAAGCCATGCGTCTGTCTGCCATCATGATCCAGAGATGCTATCGCTCCTGTGTTCTTCAGAGGCAACAGAGAGAAAGGTTCCTGAGAGCCAGACTTTCTGCCATCGTTCTTCAGGCAGCTTTCAGAGGTCATCAGGTGAGAACCAACATTGCCAAGATGCACTGGGCAGCTGCTGTTATTCAAGCCAACTTCAAGAGGCATAGACAGCAGTCAACCTTCAGGAAACAACGCTGGGCAGCCTGCGTCTTACAGCAGAGGTTTAGAGCTCAGACACAGAGGAACACTGAGGTGAAACACTACCAGGAGGTAATGAAGGCCGTCATTAGGCTTCAAGCTGCCTTCCGAGGAATGAAATCCAGAAGAATAACCAAAGAAAGGCTTCATGCCGCTTGTGCTATCCAGAGATCTTACAGAGGCTTCTCTCAACGCAAACAGTACCTGAAATTGAAATCATCTGTTCTGACCATTCAGAGACAATATCGGGCTGCTGTTACAGCTAAAGCCCAAAGAACAAAATACCTGGAAATACGCCGCGCAGCGGTCATCGTTCAGGCAGCTCACAGAGGTCAGAGGGTCAGGAAGCAGGTTGCTGGCTGGCATCAGGCTGCCACTGTGATCCAGTCTGCATTCAGAAGGCACCGAGAGGAAGTCAAATTCAAAGCCATGCGTCTGTCGGCCATCATGATCCAGAGATGCTATCGCTCCTGTGTTCTTCAGAGGCAACAGAGAGAAGGGTTCCTGAAAATGAAGCAGTCCACCATCACGCTTCAGGCAGCGTTGAGAGGCTGGCGCGTCAGGAGGGACATAAGCCGACAAAACCACAACGCACTTGTGATCCAGTCGTGCTGGAGGTGCTGGGTGCAAAGGCGCATCTTCCAAAGGACGCGTGAGGCGGCCGTGAAGCTCCAGCGGAGGGTCCGGGCCGTGCAGCTTGGCTCGCTGGAGAGGAACAACTACACCCGGATGAGGAACGCTGCCATAACACTTCAGAAACACGGCCGGGCCTGGATTACAAGACAACAGGTAATGGGTCTTATTTAAGTTTAGATTGCATTCACAAATGTATTAAGTTTGTTATCAAGTGGTAGTTTGATATAGTGGATAGATGAAATTAAAATATATATACTGTAATGAAAGGAAACCGCTGCCTGGCTGGAGAGAAGCTGGCCACATTTAGATGTGATTTGTGGTAAACTGGGTAAAAACGTGTGTCCTTTGCATGCTCCTGTGTTCCAGGTACTAGAGAGAGCCGCGGCAGAGAGGCGGCTCCGCTTCACGTCTGCGGTCTTCCACCACCTGAGCGCCATGAAGGTGCAACGCGCTCTGAGAGCCCACTGGGCTTTGGAGTCGGCCAAAAGACAAATCCATTCCGTCATCGCCATACAGGTACAGGGACACGGAGCCCACAGCGCCGAAAAAAGCACTTCTGATGACTTTAAATGAATCGCTGCAAAGCACGACCTCTCCTTTCAACGATTGCCTTCCTCGTCCCGCAGCGATGGGTACGATCGAGGCAGCAGAGGAGACGCTATCTGGAGGACAGGAGGAAGGTGCTGGTCGCCCAGAGAGCGGTGAAGTGCTGGTTAGGTCGCCGCCACAAGGCTGCGTCCGTCATCCAGCAGGCCGTCCGCAAGTTCCTCCTTCTGATGCGCCAGGAGAGGGTCCAACAAGGCATCGTCAAAGCTCAGGTACTGCAGCCAGATGACTTCTGCACTCTGAAAGGATAGGTTCTTGTTCTTTCAGTGGAACTGATGGACAACATTCAAAATCTTCTTTCTGTGTGACAGTGTATGCAAGTATCTTTCAAAGTTAGTCCATCTAGTACCTGTTTTTTTCACCTACATTCCCCTGGGTCCTATGCCTCGTCAAAACAGCTGTTCACCACTCGCAGCAGATGTTCAGTTGAAACTTGAAACTTAAGAAGATAGTCTTTTGTTTTGAATGAATTGTAGTGTAGAACGTCCGAGGCGAATAACATTTATTAGTCATCATGTCCATCCTCCCTTTGGCGTATAATTGTCAACATCCTCTGATGCGATGCACCAATGATTAGCAACTCATTTCAGATCTTCTTTAATCCGTCCTCTTGTCTGCGCTCTCCCTCCAGGCTCTGTGGAGAGGACACCGCTCCCGCCGACTGAACGACGACGCCAAGTTGGTGAAACTAAGACACCGCTTACGCAAAGTCTCCGCCGGCGTCCGAGAGGAGGACAAACTGTGCAACAAGACGTCGTCCGCCCTGGACTACCTCCTTCGATACAAACACTTCTCCTGTATTCTCGAGGCCCTCAGGAACCTCGGTAAGGAAAATGTTCCGATTTATTGTAACCAATGCAACCAGTCTGCATCGCAGAGTATTCCTATTCTGATGAATCCGTTTTAATATCAGACTTCATCAGAGGGAATTTAAAAATGGGCTGGAACTAATTATTTTCATTATCAATTAAACTAATCAATGTTAAGTCCATGAAAGATTAGTTCCAGTATTATTATAATAATACAATTTATTATTTTAATTAATTTGGTACAGCTTTGATGGACTTTTAACAGACATCAGTACAAGCTTCAGGCTTTGTTATTCTGTTGGTATTATTACAGTTGTTTCAAATAGCTGATTGTCTGAGAAGGTCACGACCCCCAGCTGTGGCCACCGAAACTGAGAAACGGGAAGACTTTTAGGAAGTGGGAGAAGAAGTTCCTCCTCTTGTTATGGCAAAAGTGCTTGTGTTGACATGTGTTGCCAAATTCTAATGTGTGTGTGTCATCTAAAAAGCCAACTAAGTGTATGAAGTATCCTTGGCTCATACTTGATTGTGATTATGGGAGTGTGGTCTTTTCAGTGGTGCAGTTTGTGTGAGTGCTAACAGAAGACCCTCTGTGTGTGTGCGTGTGCGTGTGCGTGTGTGTGTGTGTGTGTGTGTGTGCGTGTGCGTGTGCAGAGACCGCCACCAGACTGTCCCCAGAGTGCTGCGAGCGGCTGGTTGAGAGCGGCGTCACCAACGTCATCTTCACACTCATCCGCTGCTGCAACAGGAGCGTCCCTTGCATGGAAGTCATCACCTTCTCCATCCAGATCCTCCTCAACCTCTCGAAGGTACAAGCCCAGACCGGCTCTGATTACCTTTCTCACCCTCGGCACGGGAGCCTGATCTACTTTCTTTCACCAGGGCAGCACTACGTAATGTGAAATGGTGAAGTTGACTTTCTAAAAGGGTCCTTTAGACTTGGAAGAGCTACACTTCTTGCTTTGAGGTATGAAGGTGTAAAGAGGCGGATTTTAGTCTGGCTCATTACGTCACGGTGAGGGAGGAGCCAAAGAACTGCATAAATCCAAGAAGACATATACTTTTGAGCAAAATGTTAATTTGAACATAATACTCTAACACAAATCCATATGATTTTATATATATATATATATATATATATATATATATATATATATATATATATATATATATATATATATATATATATATATATATATATATATATATATATATATATATATATATATATAAAAATGACTTCTCTGACAATTATTTTTACAGGATATTAAAAAAAGAGCAGCAATAACTAGCAGAACTGCTAAAATATCTCCGTCCGTCTAGTATATATATATATATATATATATACATCATAAACTCAATTGCATTTATTTGCCAGGAGACAGTTATCTTATCTTAAAAGGATATCTCTTGTTATATCTCCTACAATAAACAACATGTTGCCGTTTCACAGAGGATTTAATGCAGGTCTATTTCTCATTAATTCATATTGCATGGCACAGTGGCTTCCTATCAGACAGTTGTATTACGTATACATGTTACATGTGGATTTGGTGGGATGGGGGTTGTTTGTGGACCAGAGACAGGCGAGCTGCTTCCTGCTGCTTCATGCTAAGCTAAGCTAATTGTTTCATGTTTGTCATAAACATCAGTGTTTGTGATCTTTTGATCTAACTCTAGCAAAGACACTCTTTAAATGTATTCCCAAAAATGTCAAACCATTATTTGAATGACGTGTTAATCGTGTCAGTTTGATAAGTTGTTGTGCGTGTGAGGATAGAAACACTGCGTGGAGCTGAACAACATGTTTGTACAAAGTAACCCGTTTGACCCCAGTGAGGCGAAGGCCAAAGCATTTCCTCATCCACTCTCTCACTTCCCCACAGGCGCTTTATATCGGGCTCAGTTTCTCTTCTGCAAAAGCAAGATCGGACGTGAGGCCAGCATCCATTTGTTTCTGTGGTTTTAAGTTTAAAAAGTGGGTCGGCTTAGAATTTATCCCTCCACACGCGCTATAAGTTGCAGATTGATTGATGGTTGGATGTCATGATATTTCTTATTGGTTTTAAATGGGTCGGTACAAGCTTACATAAGCAAACTTCATATTCAGTTTTACAAAAAGATGAGATGGTTGGACTTTAATTCAGTTGAGTTTTCCATTCCATCCTTTATTCGTCCCGCAGGAGGGAACTTTACAAACGTGATAGTACATATTTCACATACATGACATTTTTTGTCTTTGTATTTTAGTAATTAAGGATGGGTGAGCTGCTGTAAAGCACCCGGGGAGCAACTGGGCGTTCAGGGTCCTGCTCAAGGACACTTGGACATGCGAACCCTGTGGAGATAACACTCACTGTTAGCTAGCCGGTGTTATTCACACTGGGGATAAAACGGCTAAACATGCTAACATGAGCTAATTAGCACTAAACCAAGTGTACAGTTGAGGCTGATGGGAATGTAATTTGTTCTTCAGGTATTTGGTCATAAACCAAAATAAAGACCCACATTTAAAAAAATGACCTGATGATGGCGCCAGATGATTTGTGCAGGGATCAGCAAAGTGATTATAACTCATCTTGAGGGAATGTATTTCCATCCTGTGACATCAGACTCTTTCCAATGCCGTCGCATACTCTTCTCAAGTCGTTTTTTTTTTTTCCTTTGTCTGATCAAGTGGTTCAATGGGTTTAATGCCACGTTTGTACTTTCTCGTGCTTTCTTTCCCTCGGCTCCACTCACTCAAAATGTCCTCCCTCAGTACCACAAGACCATTGAGGCCGTGTATTCGGTGGAAAACTTTGAGGAGACGCTGCTGGACCTGCTGCAGAGATACAGGGAGAAGGCCGGGGATAAAGTAGCAGAAAAGGGCGGCGGCATCTTCACCAAGGCCTGCTTCCTTCTCGCGCTCCTCCTTCAAGACAAAAGCCGTGCTGGGGTTCGTAGCGACTATAAAACATTACTTAAGAATACTGAATGTTTTGCCAATAGGTTTGGATGTCTAATTCAACAGGAAAGATGGCTATCATAGCTTTGTAAATGTAATGTAATCTTTTTTTCTTCAGGGGGTTATGAAGCGCCCCATGGTATTGGATCGAATACGCAGTATTTACCGTCTCACTGCTCGCAAACAGAAGATGGACGCTGAAAGAACTGTGACGAAACAGAAGATGAACGCATCGACGAATGGAAGCTTCTTTTTCCAAGCGACGCCTCGTAAATCCCGCCCTGTGCCAAAGTATGTATACGTGTACATATATATATATATATATATATATATATATATATATATATATATATATATATATATATATATATACACACACACACATTACTGTATTTGTCAGAGATTGTATGTGTCCAAGGCGGTAATTGACGTCCCGTTTTTGTTTTTCAGATTTGCACCGGAGTGGGTTCTCAGAAAAGACAAGCTCAAAGATATTGTCGACCCTCTCAGGGCCATTGAGATGGTGGCACACACACTCCACATTGCGTTGTAAATAGATCGGCTTTTAAATCTTGTCATTTTGTACTAAAAATATTTTGTATAGTTTTGTTTTTACATTTCCATATTTTTCATGTATATAATAAAATGGATTTGCTTCTTAAGTGTGTGTGTGTGTGTGTGTGTGTGTGTGTGTGTGTGTGTGTGTGTGTGTGTGTGTGTGTGTGTGTGTGTGTGTGTGTGTCAAAGAAAAATGTCTAGTAAAAGATGGGGAAATAACAGAAACTAGGGTCCCATTCACACTTCATTTTACAAAATGTATTTTCAAAATATTTTCCTTCAGCAGGGGCTACACACCGAGGTAGCATGATACACGTAATGTGTACATTTAGACGCCGCCACCACAGAAACTATTAAACGTTAGATCTAGAATACGTAAGTAAGTAAACTCAACAACGCGTTGAGACACAAGAAAGGAAGGAGAAAATATACTTTCTTTTTTTTTTTCTCATAAAAATGTGAGTTTTATTGAAATTGTTAGATGACGGCACTGAATTGGGGACGGATGACTGATGCAAAACTGTTGCAGTATTTGTCTCCGTGTCCTCTGGTTAATCATTCACATATTTGTCCTGCCTGCTCATGTGACTTCTCGTTAACTAAAGCGTTTACTGGCAAGAGGGCAAGGTCATCAAAACATTCAAACACCCACACGATCTCAATTCACCAGAGGATCTTCCCTTGGTGCGCCTGAAGTCAAGTTCATTATGCAATATTCTGAATGAATAATATTCTCCTTGGGAAATTTCACCATATAGGAGATAAATACATTTTTGTAATGATAGGAATGATTTCAAAGCATATACACACACATGCAGACCAGTGGTGGGAGAGGTGCTCTGATCCTTTGCTGATGTAAATGTTCCAATGCAACAAAAAATAAAGACTAGTATAACCGATTGTGGATGCATTGATGTGTAAGCATTATTTTAATGTTGCAGCTGAACGAGGTGGAGCTAGTTTGAAACACTTTGGCCGGGCTACGCTACAGGATGAATCAGAAGGGCTGTGAAGGGATCAATATAAGAGGAACTGAGACAAAAAACTGTAAATTGGATAAATCGTGTAATGGGTCAACTAGACTGCCGGAACTCTTGATAGCCGGCCAGACTTTTTTTTTTAAAGGCGCCACAAGAAAGAAAGACCAGAAACCTCAATCTTTAACAATTTGCCATATTGTATAAGCTGATATGTTTCAAATGTTACATCTTCATCTGTAAAGTAACTAGTAGTGTAACCAAACAGAAGCGGAGTAAAATGTAAAGTAGCATAACATGTAAGTACCAAAGTAATGTGTATTTACTACCTGATATACTGAATACCTCATCCCTGATGATTTCAAAGTTTTATTAAGAATATATAAAAAATAAATCTTTAAAGAGAACAGGCCAGACTAATAAACAGTAGCGTCTGCTCTATTTAACCAAACGCTTGAAGGGGCAATATATAGATAATTTGTCTTGTATGAGTGAACATGTATGTTTTATTAAAAGTATCACAGTTGACAGCACTTGAAGTAGACGCATAAGACGCAGTAGACGCATAAGATCAGTTCATAACTGTACTTCATAAGTAGCCTCACTACTGTTGTTCTCAGGTCCGCCACTGCTAGTTGACTCAAACCTTTACTGGCACAAAGTGGGCCGCTGTATCACACCATCAACACAGCTCTTTGTTACCGGCACACAGGAACTGGATAGCACCATTATTATTTGTTATATATTATTATTATTATTATTATTATTATATACAGCTTATTGTCAAAGTTAAATCTGACGGAAATATCATGAGAGCTCAAGGCCTCTATCCAGTGCAGGGTTCTGCGAGAGATAACCGATGATCAGGGACCGGTATTTCAAAAATGATCACGCAGGATTAATCCTCCTGGATTGGATTAAATCCTGATCAGATCCCAAAAACTGGTATTTCAAAGCAAATCTGATCCTGAAGATTCAGATTTAGATTCGGGAAACCAATCCTGCCTTTGATCCAGATAAAAAACTGCTGTTGAGTATTTAAAAACTTTAGTGGGAAATCTGGATCAGTTTGATCCTAAAAATCAGGATTACCCTGATCCCACCTCGGAGGTGGATTTGAGGGAGATTACATGTAAAGGTTTGAACAGCCGAAGTGCAACTGCTCCCAAAGATCCTTGTTTGATACAGATATAGCTACGCTTCACTGCTGTTTGATCAATGGTGATTTTCTTTGCACGTTCCTTTCTTTTTCAGCAAAAGTAAAAAAAAAAACATACAATGTATTCGTCGCCAAAACAATTAACACACTTCAACATAATCATCCGACAGCCATTTTACCAATTAAGCACGTGATCCACATGCACGCTGTTCACTGCAATGCTCGAACCAATCGGCGATTGCAACACAGAATTTACAATAGGCTAAAACATTATTGCGACAGCTACACCAAGTGTTAAACATAACTCATCAAGTACATTTCATTAATCTTTTAACTGTTTTTCCAGCAACTGAATTCTTAACTTAGCTTCTTATTGTTTAAGCAGTGTCAGTTTAATTGGTTCATTTGTGAGAATTATTTGTTTGCCTTTCGTCTAGTCTTAGGACGCATCAACACTGACCAAGATTATACTTACATTTAGAGACAATAGTTGTGTCAGCTTCTCCTTTTTTCGGTAAAATGTTCGCTCCATTTCCTGTTTCCTGTCTGTGATCCGGGGGGCGGGTATGGATTTGGACATCCTAATCTGCCGGTATCAGGATCACTCTGATCCAATAAGGCAAAGTTTTGAAATACCGGGATAGATCAGGTTGATCCCTGGCTGAGGAGGACAGGGGGATTTGGTTATCCAGATCATTCTGATCTGGATTATAAATTTTGAAATACCGGTATTCTATGCTAGGTTCTATGCTCTGACCTCAGGATTCTATGCTCTGACCTCAGGGTTCTGTGCTCTGACCCTAAGGTTCTATGCTCTGACCTCAAGGTTCTATGCTCTGACCTCAGGGTTCTATGCTCTGACCTCAAGGTTCTATGCTCTGACCTCAAGGTTCTATGCTCTGACCTCAAGGTTCTATGCTCTGACCTCAGGGTTCTGTGCTCTGACCTCACAGGAAACCAACATGTGTTTTACGTATGCAAAATCCTCACAGAAGGCATTACAATATAAAAGGTAAATGAAACTTACTGCGGCGCCTGATCTGTCCAATCCCCTCACCATTGTTCTGTCCGGCTCCCCCTCCATAGTGTAGAGACAACACTCTTAATCTAAGACTTTGTCATTATCGGGAAGGAGGCCAAGTCTTGGAAGTTATTGTGCTGCATTAATATATTGGATATTGTTTTTTGTCCAGAGAAGAACAGTTTTCTCCAAAATAGCTCATTTGAATCGTCCTTTAAGCACATACAGACGGGACAAACAGACTTGACTCATCATGCAAATAGAGGCAGAAAACAAGTGAATATAAATGTTTCATTAAAATGACCACATGAAGTAAAGACACTGGATCAGGACATCAGGGGGCTAACTCTTTACTTTGGTTGCCCATCCAGCTCATGTTTCATCCAGTGAACTAAAAACCTTTACTGGCATGTGGGCAGGTGGATCACACCATCAACACACCTCGGGCGCATGTTCATTGTGCCGACTGGTCTTCCTCTGGTACACGCTAAACTGATATGACCATCATGGGTTATATCGATCTTATCTGCAGATTCATATCTGAAGTCAATATTATGTGAGCGCATGGCTTCTCTATCCACAGTGCAGGGTCCTGCAAAAGATAACAGATAAACAGTATTTTATTCATGGAGGATGACTATACAGCATACTCTTCTTGGATAAGCTACCTTTAAAAAGGTTTTAATGTTTTTTTTTACCCTTTTAGAGAGAAATGATGGCGACAGCATTCTGTGACAAAGAGACTTCCACGTTTACCCACAGTTTGAGAAACAGACAAATGAAAGACAATCCCATTTTGGCAACGTCTAACTGAGGCAAACTCATTTGTCCCAAGCTGGAGTTCTCAAGGACTACCAAGGGATGCAACATGGACTGCCACGCACAAGGCTGGAACAGACGTCAGGAAACATTAATGGTACACCACATCAAACGTGACCCCACAGGATGAACAACAAAGACAAAAACTAATAATATGGCTAACACACGACAGCCTTAAGGGCAATACAGATTGTTTTGGTTGAAGTTGGCGACCTGATGTTTGTGAGTATCTGTTGATGATGAAATACTTTCTGTCCAGTTTGATTTCCACATTCACTGTGTCATGAATAGTGTTGACTCTGAGGCAAAGATCGGTCAATAAAATAATTAGATTAAATGGTACTGAGAGAGCAATGCTGTTTATATTGCTCTATATCAGGGGTGTCAAACATACAGCCCGCGGGCCGGATCCGGCCCGCCAGGGGGTCCAGTCCGGCCCGTGGGATAATTGTTAAAATTGCAGAAAAAAACAAAAAAACCTGGCTGAGCTGGGGCTCAAACCACTGATCCTCTGATTGAAAGACAGGCATGCTAACCATTGATCCACAGTCACAATAAATTGGATCACTGACATTACTAGAGATATTGTTCAAATGTGAGGGAATCTACAGAGGAGAGCCCAGGCAGGTAAACAGTGGACTGATGTCTGAATTGTTGGTCTTTATGTTTCTAGTATATTGTAAAAAGACCTTAAAATAGGGTTCATCATCCAAAAACCTTCACCAATGATTTAAACAGAGAAATATTGTCATTATGTATGCGTTATTATGCTATGATTTTACTGGTCCGGCCCACTCAAAATGGGCAGCATATGGTCCCTTAACTAAAATGAGTTTGACACCCCTGCTCTATATTGATTCATACTTTAAAGCAGTGATTCTTAACCATAGGTCGTTGAGTACCAGGAAACATTATATCAATGGATTTACTTTTCTTGGTCTACAGGGCTTCATAGTAAACTGTTACAATGAGCAGCATAGACTGGGGCCGAGGCAGATTAATAGTATATTGAAGTGACTGCATGACTTGGAGAAGGGACTTTTGTTTCCTGACATAGTTGCAGAGTTTACTAGCTCTCAGTTCCTATGGTTTTTGGTGGAAGACAGCAAGAAAAATATATATAAAAAACTCAACCATAACTGGACCAGAAGCTCCTTCCCTGCTTTCCCAGATATGGATACAAACCTTGACCTTGACACAATGGATGTTGTTCCCATCCATTTCTGGTGCATGTGGCATCGGTGGCACCATCGGTCTTCATGTAGCCCGTCTGACATGAATATCTTACAGTATCGTCCAATTTTAATACGTGATCCCAGCTGGCGCTCCAGTAATGCACATTTTGCGGTTTTTGATTGCTGCATGTAACCTCTAGATGAAGAGAAAGACTTGTGTAACTTAAGTAAGAAAGAACAACAATCTCATAATCTGTATCTGGCACGACACCTTTGTGGTTCTATACCTCGGCATACTGGTCGTAAAGTCCAGTCTCCATTCTCTGTGCATGTAGTTACTGCTGTGGTGTCCCGAGGGTTAGAAATCCAGTACTTCCTTCCACACGTGACTTCCACTGTGTCACCAGGTGAAAACATATTTCTGGAAGACGGTTCATAGCTGGTTCCATCCAGTGGCGATGGCAGTCTACATTTTATTGCTTCAATTGGGAAATTAAGCATTTTATTTGTTAGCATCAATTCCCGTTAGACGATACAGACATCAAACGTGACGACTCAGTTCATGCTTACTGAAAAGTGGCAACACCCCAATGGAAAAGCAAACACATGAAACAGCTCTGCATTTAAAGAGTTACTTATGTTGTGCAAACATAGGACAGCAATATATATTTTTTATATTGATGATCAACGTCATCACAAGTTAATCGCACTTTTTAAAGAAAAAACAGGTATGCACATTAAGCCCTTATTCGGTGTGGCGAATTGCTACACTGCATGTACTCATGGGGGATTAATAAAAACCCAGCCCTTCATATTTGAATCATAACATTTTAGCAAAAACTCATGCAAGAGTTCAATATAGTTAAAGTCAGCTTTTACTTTTTCCATCACAATAAAAACACACACAACTTTGTTGAGATTCTCGCGACGTTGCCAGCACATGCGTCAAAATACATCAAAACGTGCGGCTTGCATCGGGAATCGTGTGCGATGACTTTCCTAAGAGATTCGACTGGCCGTTTCCCTGAAAGACGCAAAAAGTGGCGAGAAAATGTTCCATTCACTTGAATGGGGTTTCAGCGTGAAGAGAGCAAAAACTAGAACTCATCTTTGTGCCCATAGTGACTCACCATAATTTAACGTAGAGAAATGATTTAAAGTTTAAAACGTTAACAAAAGTCTGGAGTTTATTTGTCCAATTGGGCATTTTTTGATAGCACAGTTTTCATGTGATCATTGTTCAAGTTTAGGAAGATTTTCGAACTTTCGAAAACGAGAATTTTCTTGTGAAGAAAATGTATATTTTCAAAAAAAAACTTTTATAACATATCTTGATCATAACTGTGAACATCCAGCATGATCTAATTAAGAATGGCAGAAAAATGCTTTTCAAGCGGTTTCCGACATGTTCAAAATGTGTGCTTCAGACCCTTACCAAGGTCTCACATACTAATACACCCCTTGTTAGAAAGAACAGAGCCTAACGAACCCAAATATGCAATGAAAACCACAGAAAAACAAAGTGTTGGGGTCATTTGAAGGCTTTTCAGGGGGGAAACTGTGTAAATCAGTCCAAAAATTAAAAACGTCAAAGTTCTATAAGAAAACTACATTTCCCAGAAGCCAGCCCGGGTGCATTCTCGTCAGTAGACTGCGCATGTGCCGTCTGAGGTGGATCAAAGATCGTCCATTTGACAGGGGAAATGCTGGACCCAGAAATGTAAAATAAAAAAATCTCCGACGGTTGACGGAATTTAAAGTTACTTATAGGTGGCTGGTAAGGATCTAGATGGAGCCGTTCGACTCCTACATGCCCGCACGGTCACGGAGATGTGTTTATTATTGAAATCCGTTGTTTTAAAGGATAGTTACGAGCGATTTTGTGAAACGTTACTTGCTCCGCGGAAAGTTGAGAAAAAATAAAAAAATAAAAATTGCCACGCGAGGCCCCCTGTCCATGCGAGGCCCCCCGCGGTGCGGGGGCTGCGGGGGTAATCTCTACGGGCCTGGTTGGACCTGATGTTTTGTAACCAGGTTCACAAGTGAAATGTATCACATGTCCTCCTTGGTAATCAATTCTTTTGGTCTCTTCTGAAATGTGGCCATGAGGAACATCTGGGAGCATTAAGCATGCTGGCAAAGAACATCAGAAGGGAAGAAGACACACATTGTCACATATGGCGCATGTACAGCACTGTAGAAATGAGTAGGGTTGCTCATCCAAAGATATTTTCAGATGCGTGTAACACACATGTCAATAGAAAATAAAAAAATGACCGCAACACTGAAAGGCTAGTAGTAAAGCAATTAAAGGAAGGACAGCACAGACAAACTTGCCTCTGCTCAAACTGCAGCACTTTTACACACAAGTGACTTTGAATTAAATATGTGGACACAAACACGGCCATTTGAAAATCCAGCATATTAGACAACAAAGCAATGTGCAGGTTATTCTTGTCATATCTATGTAGAGTTACGTCTACAAAAAAGATTAATAACTTGTATTGGGTGCTGTTACTTTTTAACAATTACATTGAAACATCAGAATTGCAATAATTGTCAGTGTACAAATATAATTGTAATATAATATAACACATGCACTAATTCTTCCTGTAATAAGGAAATACCACAAATGGAAACATGCAATTTACGAAGACGTCTTTCTCTTCTCTTTGCATACATCCTCAATTTAAGCTAAACACTGTTTCTCCACAAAGATTGATCATAACACGTCAGCAATGAAAACCTCCTACTTACCAAACTGTGATGAAGAAACTTCCACATTTCCCCACAGTTGGAAAAACAGAAGGATTAAAGACAAGAGCACGGTCTTGAGACAAAAGTGTCCTGAGAAGGATTCCTGCGTGTTTGAGTCTTGAGGGAGCACTGAGGTTCACAACATGGACCGCTCAGTGGGATTGTACAACGCATGTCTCATTGCAACACACAAACTGTTTGCAGTACTAGACATTCCAGATATGCTTATGTACCGCATCTATACCGTAAGTACTTAAACCTAACGGTTACTTTAATTATTTTTTTAACCTTAGGTCTCTTCTCACAAGGGTTTAAACTTAAATAAAGTTAAACAACGATGTGGTTACGGAGATAATAAAGGAAACCTTTTTTTTTGTCCGACCCTGTGTGACCTCCCTCTATGCCCGTAATAGTGCAAAGAAAATCGGCGTGAGTACTTAATTCATAATTTATAAAGCATTGTTCCAACATAAACACTCATTAGTATGCAATTCATAAACACAGTTATATATGTTTTATTCTTGATTAATAAGCTTGACATTGATGCGTTCATGATTGGGTTTTCATAATTTATAAATGATGGATTCCCCATTTGTAAATTAAGTAATACATATACATATTTATATATATATATATATTACAAACCAATTATTAAGGACTTAGATCATTAATAACATAATTTATAAAGTGTAAATTATTTAAATGTAAATTATTCATGCATTTATTTATGGCTGCAACTAACGATTATTTTAATAAACAATTAATCTGTCGATAATTTTTTTTTATTAATCAATTAATCAGATAACAAAACAAAAAAGTATTAGTTTTCAACCATTTATTCTAAAACAGACTGACACAAAAAACATACACATGTACACTTTACATCTGCCAAATACATAGGCTTCATTTTTTTTAATAAAGTGCACAGAAATATGTATATTTTTGTTTAATAAAAAGTGTGTGCGAAAATCCCCCTGCGGCTATTATCAGACAAAAAACAACAACATATTATCTCCGGAACCACATCATTGTTTAACTTAAATTAAATTGCTACAATACCGCAACCCGTGTGAGAAGATACGTCTGGTGTGAAACATAATTAAAGTAACCGTTAAGTTGAAGTATTTACGTAAACTCCATTTTTGAATCAAACGACACAGTTTTTTGACTGAAACTCCTTTGAACACCCAAATGCTGTGTTCTATTATGATTTTGCAGATTCCGATTCATTAGGTCCTAATCTTTCCAAAAAGGTGTGTGTTATTAGTGTGTGGGCTGTTGTTAGGGCACCATAATACAGTTTGAAAAGCTCGGTGACCGCTCGAGGAGGCATTTGTGGGAAATCTTGCTCATATCGTGCTGGATGTTCATAGTTATGTTTAAAATATCTTTTAAAAGTGTTTTTTTTGCCGATAAACATTTTTTCCCCAAGACTTTGCTGAACAAATACATACAATAAGCACAAGTATTGGAATTCATTTGGGGTTCCTACGACGACTCAAACACAGGGAAATAGAAAAAAAACGTCTAGAGCCAAAATTGGTTCCAAGGTTTTTAAAGGATTAAAGGGACCTGAGCTGTCAGAACAATGAATACGTTATGAAAAATAAAGAAAAATACAAATCAGAAAACTCAACAGGATTTGTTTGAACGTCAGAACTTGCTCTCTACTACACTCACAGACGCACACTCACAGACACACACTCACAGACGCACACTCACAGACACACACTCACAGACGCACACTCAGAACTCAGAGAACGAGAGATGAGAATTCCAGTTGAACCTTACATCATACAAAACAAATCAGAATAAACTGAAGGGTTTAACTACATACTTTCATTCTGTAGATACCTGAACATTCGGTTCTGATACAAGGAGTCAAGGAAATTCACGGTTCAAGAGCAAACACACACACTGACACACAAGCGAAACATGTTCCATCATAAAGGGTTATTGCACAGGCTACTGAACATCACACATCACACGCGACGTTTACACATTGCTTCTTTTGAAGCCCTTAAAACGAAGAAACGTGGTTTCAATAAGTCGTTATCTAACCCAACAGCGCGGCTCAAACACGAGGAATGAATGACTAGCTAGCGAGCTAACGACAATGGTTAGCCTAGCTGCTAAGTTATTGTAGCAAGCAATTCGACCACAGAGTGACATATGAAAGGATACTGTCACGGTTTGGGGTTTCCTGTTTTATTCTGAAGTCCTGTCTTGTGTGTCCTCTGTTCCTCTGCACTTCCTGTCTGTTGAATGTCTGCTGATTGTTTCCTCTTGTGTCAAATCACCCACACCTTCCCCTTGTACTTAAGCCCTGTGTGTCTTCTGTTCCCTTGTCACATCTTACTGTGTGTTGCCTGTCCCGTGTTCCTCCGTGTTCCACCTTTCGGTTTTGATTATAATGTTTTTTTAAGCCTTGTCTTGTGTTTTGTTGAGAATAAATTATTATTTTTGAACGGTTGCTGTGGCTCTTGGGTCCGCTCCTTGAACCTCTCCATAACAGAACGATCTCACCATACTTGGACCCAGCCTGCAACTTTTTATTTTATTTTTTCAATCTTTTTTCCCGGCCAGCCACTCAGACCCAGCGCTATGGGCGGGCCTTGGGGGGCCGGGCCCGCCCTCGGACTCGGTTGGGCCCGCCCTGGACGGACAAGCCTGTCAGTCACTTATCACACGTAAAAAAAAAAAAAAAGAGCGCAACTCTCTGTTGCCGGTGACAGAAGCTGTCACAGGAAGTAAGATGCAAACAGGATGCAAAACTAAAATTACCATAACTCCTCAAATATTTACGCCATCTACGTAATTCCAACGGATTCTGAACACAAAGAAGCGTAGCTTTCCAATGCCATGCCATACATGGTAAAACACAGCGGAGAGCTTGTCTGTGGGGGAGGGGTGGAAGCGAGCAGGGAAGAGAGTTTGACTGGCTTTTCACTGCCTTTTGAGTGGCGTTTTCTTTGGAAATAATAATTTGTGGTTGTAAATAATAGTATTAGTATAGTTTCTGAGAGTTCTGCCACTTACTGGCCCACTTAAACCCATGTTCATTTTCAATTGTTTATTCGAGAGATATGATGAAAATTCAAATACATTTCTTAACCTTTTACTTTTTACACAGTGTTTTAAGCCTTTATAACATACAATAATGACACATACTTGCCAGATTTTTACATTTCTCTTGAAAAAAGGAGCAAAATCATTTTGATCACAGACAGTCGATGCTCCACAAACGAAAGGCCAACCTGATTATGCTTTGGAGAAGGACTTAGCAAAGAAGTTCAGGAGTGAATGGAGGGACACGGTCCTACGCAGATCTCACTTGGCGGCCAACCGTCGTCTCCCGCTCTACTAACGGTGAGTTATCTGGTTTCATCCAGCCTGCTGGCCCTATGGACGAGGCTACATGATTGGTTGTAGGCCTATGTGTTTGTTCTTTCTTGGAAAAACAAACAAACATGTAATGCAAAGCAATGTCTTCTTAATTTCTGTTGTAGGCTAGCTGTTGGTAGGCCCTTTTCGTCGTTGCTGCGCTCTGCTCTGTTTCGGACAAACACCGGACAGTGTGTTGTTGTTGAGTGTGTTGTTATTGTTGTTGATGTTGTTGCTGGATGTGTTAGCCTAATAATTTTACACCTTTTTAGGCCTATTTTTTAAATGTCTTGTTGTGGCTGAATCTGCTATCTGCTGATCTTTCAATACAATGTATTGTGGGACTTATGTGTTGCTTGATTGCCATAGGCCTACGGTTCATGTCTAATTCTATTGGGTAGGCTGCCTGCTCAGCTGGCCTATTTATTAGCTTGTGAGATTCTAAATAATACCGTCTGTCACCTTTTTGTGCCGGAGTTCGATTATAGGTGAAAAGTTGAACTACTATGCTACCATAGGCTGTAAAAAAACCCCTGAAGAAAACACGTGCCCCCCCCCAAAGCAACGTAAGGCCCCCCCGCAAATCAGTGCCTGGCGCCGGGCCTGCAGCCACTGTGCGTTTGTTTTTTGCGACGCTGATGGCCATAGCCTGGGCTATGTCGACCAGGTCCCCGTAGCCTGATGGGCTTTACTCCTGCCTCAAGGGTTCCTGATCCGGAGGCCCGAACCTCTGGGCCTCGGCGGCGTCGGGTCCCCGCGCCGCAGTCCACGCCGGGCCCGGTTGTCGTCTCCGCGCTGCAGCCGACCTCAGCTCCCCGTATCTGCGATGCGGCTGACCCCGTCCCCACGTCTTCAGTCGGCGGTCCACCGATCCCGGGTTCTCGTGTGCCCCGACCTGTTCCCGGCACCCCCGAGCCCGGTTTCCCCGAGCCCGGCACCCCTGAGCCTTGTACAATTTTTTTGTTATACTCCAAAATTCGCTGCCAACTCTTTTAACCCTAGAACACTAACGTCGGGTGATTTTCACCCGAGCAATTGTGTTTACGTTATTTTCATTGCGTTGCTTTTGTCTGAGTTCCGTACCTCTCAGTCATTCATTCATGTAAAAAAAACAACATATTCTCCTTTAGGAATATTGTTAGACGCAGACCTAACAGGCACTGCTCACTTTGGAGGAAGAAAAATGTTCACGCCCCACCACCCCAACTAAATTGTAACAAAATGGTCCATGCTGAATTTTTATTGAAATAACTTTTTGCGACTCTGTGCTTTTTCAAATAATAGAATAAAGAAATTTGAAATCACTTTCAAGTAAACCAGATTGCTTCATCAGACAAAAACTAATAACATGTGCAATCACTTTGTTGTTAATAAAGAATTCTAAAAAAGATTATTTAAAAAAGATTTGAGAATAGTTTTAGAACCACTGCTTTAAGCACATACAGACGGGACAAACAGACTTGACTCATCATGCAAATAGAGGCAGAAAGCAAGTGAAAATAAATGTTTTATTAAAATGACCACATGAAGTAAAGACACTGGATCAGGACATCAGGGGGCTAACTCTTTACTTTGGTTGCTCATCCAGCTCATGTTTCATCCAGTGAACTAAAAACCTTTACTGGCATGTGGGCAGGTGCATCACACCATCAACACACCTCGGGCGCATGTTCATTGTGCCGACTGGTCTTCCTCTGGTACACGAGAAAGTAAGATGATCATTATGGGGTGAATACAGCTTATCTGCAGATCCATATCTGAAGTAAATATTATGTGAGCGCATCACTAGTTCATCCACAGTGCAGGGTTCTGCAAAAGAACAGATAAACAGTATTATATTCATGGGGGATGACTATAGAGCATACTGTATATTTCATTATTGTTCTTCTTGGATAAAAAGTATATTTTGGAACTTTTGGAGCCAAATGTAATCGTTAACATGTAGTGTTACAATACTCAACATTTAAATCCTTACTGGCTATGAAAGACATACTGTTATATTATTTAATTATAATTATTTTTAGATTCATGCATAAAATCTAAACAAATGCTACACTCTCTGTAATGGTCCCTGTATAACTGATATATTATGTTCATATTAATCAAGCCACTATATGCAAACACTAGAAACCAGAATATCAGTTTTACGTGCAAAATCCTCACAGAATGCTACATGAAACATGTCAGGCCGTTGTTACTTACTTCGACACCTCATCTGTCCAATCCATTCCCCGTTGTTGCAGGTTTTGTAAGGCTCACCCTCCATGGTATATAAATTCTGACAGAGATATTGAACCCTTTCTCCATGGCGGTATTGGAATTTAAGAGTTTGCGTGGTGTCTCCATCTGCAAGGGGTGGGGACTTCCCACAACCTGAAGGAGCTAAAAGAATGTAAAAAAAACACACACACACAAAAAAAACTAATAAGTCAGTCCAGAAAAAGCTTCTTCTTTTACTGCCAGTTTATTGTCGTCAACCTAGCAAAATCTAATACACTTTAACCCTTTAAGCCCACACCCTAACCCCCAATCCTATTTATTGTTTGAGTTGTGTTTAGAGGTTGTACATGGGGATTATATATTATTGTAGCCCTGATTTTTATGTTTAATTTGATACCTAACATGTTTTTTTTGGGGGGAGGGGGATTTATACCATGATTTTCCTGATATAAAAGGGTCCCCTGAGGGCTCAACACAGCTATCTTCATAAAGGTTTTAATGTTTTTTGACACTTTTTAGGGATGTATTAATTCAACTTTCTTTTAAATTTAAGTTGAATTCCTGGTGAAAATGTCTTAAATTACAATATTTTTTATGAAACTAAACACAAAGACTAAGAATAACTTCTATTCACTTGGTGGGGAAATAGCAGCAGAAAGACAATACGTATCAGGGCAGGATGGACCGAGCAAATCAAGCACTCTCAGATTGCAGTGCACTGTGAAAGACATCTGACAATGTATTCATGGATCATCATTTCCCATCATTTCCCTAGATATGGAGTTTGGGACAAGAAGATAATTGATTTACCTCCACATGTTGGGAAGGGATGACTCCACTGTCCGTTTGCTAAACACTCAACTTCTTTCTTCCCTTGAAGAAACTCTCCATATCTGTCGCAATAGAACCTCAACTTCTGTCCTTTCCTTAGTTGATTCCCTGGTGCATGTTGGCGCACGTTGCCTGGAACCCCTGCAACTCTGCATTGTTCTGTTTTGAAGAAGAGAATCTGTTTAATCAAGAGGTTATGCTGCAGCATATCTGACTTTTTGCATTTCATGAACACACATTTCTGAAAGATTACATCTGTATGCAAATGCATTCAGTAATTTCTTACTTATTTGATTACATTAACAATGGATCACATGACTTTCATGGGAAAAGGGCCGTTGTCGTCCTCTCAGCTCTGTTGAGCTTTATAGCGACTTTGCGGATTTTCCGGACGTCAACTGTTTTATCAACTTAACTTGGTTCACTCTCTCAGCTCTCATGGCATTGTTTTCTGTGTCAGCACCGCTGTTTATAGCAAAAATAAACATCCAAACAAAACAAATATACTGATTGTTACCTACTCAGCAATATACAGCGGACAACTGTAACTCACCCTTTTAAATGATTAAGGCTTAAAGTTAGACATAATTGAGGGCGTGGCTGCTTTGAGTGACAGGCGGATGCTGTCTCGGGTACCGATGATGCACTATTTCTAGAGTTAGGCTGCATCGTCACTGACAAGATGGAGCCTCCCACTTTGACCTTCAAAATGACTCTTCAGCAACTTATTGGTGATGTCATGTAGTTTAGGTCAATATATATTATTGCATCACATCATATACAACGGCACAAACAGGCGCCTGCGATAAAACGCCTTTAAGTTTCAGTTTTAGCTTTGATCTGACGCTTGATGTGTTGATTTAATGCGACCTTGGACGTCTCTCACTAGTCTTCCTCTATGTCCTCCATATCTCTCAAAAAAGATGCGTGAACCCAAATATGCAAATGAAAACATCAACAACAATAGGATTAACTTCCAATGAAAAGTGAACCTACCAACGCAAGTTGGAAACGGCGCATTCCACTCCCCTGTTTGTAAACATTCAATTTCTAGCGACCCGTCTATTGCAAATTCATCGTCGCAGTGAAACTGCAACTTTTCTCCAATCTTGATTTGATCTTTTCCTGGTGGTCGTCCAGTGACATCGAGTTGAGGATGTATCACGCCAACTTCACAGGTGATGTCTGGAGAGAATAAAACAGAAATGACCAAATAAAACCCTCAGTGGATCTGAGTTTTTACTGATTGTTATGGAATCAGCTACTCTTCCTGGTGTCTATGGCCCACAGGTTTTGGGTTAGTATGCAGTCATTTGTGTATTGTAACTTGATCTGTAATTAAAAATGATGAAACAAATATTGTTTACATAATTATTATTTCCATCGAAGGGGTTTTACCTTCACAAGAGGGGAATGGATTGTCCCACTGTCCATCTTTCCCACATATCAGCAGCGAACTGCCATTCAGCTTTTTCCCAGGAGCATCACAGCTGAACTTGAGGAAGCGGTCAGGAAGTATGGAATCGTCATTGTCCGGTAAACCTTTCACTGTAACCGCTTCATCTACGGGCGGAAGCTCACAGCTCAAAGCTGAGTGAACACAAACAGTCGGTCAGGTCAATGAAGGGGAAACAGTCTGTGTGTTTTTTCAGCATTCATTTTTAATGATATCCTCATTGTTACTTTGATTCTGAAAAATCTTGTTTTTGGAATAAATTTGGTAGACTCCAGTACTGCTGAGCGGTTGCCATGGAGGAGTTTTCTCTAAAAGGTAATCTTCCACCCAACGGCCGCCGGCACACATAGCGCCAAAATGCACCTACTCACCTACTCACAGAACCAGATATTTGAAAATGCAGTTGTTAATCTTTTGTACGAATGATGCCGATCTACGCCATAGAAGTGCTTCAACTGTGAGTCATGTAACAATGTCTATGATGTCAAAATGAATGGGAGCTTTGCTTCATAAACGTGTTATTTGTGCAAAGATGAACAACAAACTTCCAGTGTTTTTGATTGAGCTCTGAACAAAATTGCTGCTGTGTTTTTAAGACTTACGGTCACATATTGGCACATGATTGGTCCATCTGTCCAGCAAACAAGTCCTGGTGTCGACCTTACTCACCATTTGATATCTACAAAGAACAGTTCGTTAGTGTTCGTCAGAGAAATGATCGAGCAGAGAGAAACAAGGTGCTCTTGATAGCTCGTTTTGTGTCGTCTTATACGCCAATCAAACATAGTTACGCTGTGTCCGTAACACTATTTTAACCCACCCTATTTACCATTTATAAGCAGAATATATACAAGTAATACATGGCTTATACACATACAAATGTCCTAATATCTGCTTACTACTACATTAGACTGTGAACTTAAATAATGCATTGTCTAAATACTGCTCATAGGCTGTGTTTCCATTATGTCTATGTTTTTATGAATTATTCCAGATGCACATACCCTTCATTACAAAAGTATTTGATTGTGGTACCAAATGCAAACTCTACTCCGTGGATAATTTCATAATAGCCATCGGGAGTGTCATCAGGAAGTTCACACGGCTTTACTGAAGAAAAGAAAATGGAAAAAAAGAGATTATTCATCAAACAAACATTTTCCAACGTGATTTTTCAAATTCTATTTTGAACTATACAGTTTTCTTTGATTAATTTTTGTTTAAAGCACCGGTAAACTGACAGTGACGTAATTTTGTTTGTTTAACAATAACACTTAATTGTGCAGCAGCCATTTTTTTTCGCGTTGAAGAAGCATATTGATGTCTAGTTGCTAGCAATTGTTGCCCAAAACACAAAGCAGCTATTGTGACACTTCCCAAATACTTGCATGTAAATGTTATTTCATCTCGAGACGATTCAATGCATACAAAAATCCGTCAAAAATCCGTCAAACAATATTTTAGAAGAAAAGTTAATGAATTCCAGCATATAAAAGGATTCACATGTGTCGTAACCTGATTACTGGAAATGCAACAAAATAAAGAGTCGAGCAGAAAGCCCTTGAACTCACAGTAGCAACTTCCTCCACGTTCTTCCGTCCAGTCTCCGCTTGTAGCATTACATTCATAAGAGATGGCTGGACCTGATATATAACCAGTATCACACGTGAAACGTATCACGTCTCCCCTTTGGTACTCAGCTTTTTGTGTGTTTTCAGACACCTGGGCGTGAGGAACGTCTGGGAGCCTTGAACATGCTAGCAAACAGCAACATGTGGAGGAAAGAGTAAATTGGACGTTGTATACTACAGACGCCAGTTAGAGTCATATCATGTGAATCAGAAGCTCTTTAGCCATGTAGCTGGGAAGGAACATAACTGAGACGATACTGTACACACAACACCAACCACAACATGCACACACCAGATCCAGCTCCCTTTAACTTCACAACCAATCGCACCTTCGGAGTGTCTTACCATTCGGCGACAAAGAGACGTCCACGTTCCTCCACAGTTGGAGAAACAGAAAGATGAAAGACAATTGCATTTCGGCCAAGTGTAACTGAGGCTAACAAGCTCTGTGTTCTTTGTGTTTGTCCCAAGCTGGAGTCCTCGGGGACACAACATGGACTGCCCCGTGGGATTGCACAAGGCTGGATGAATACAACATGACGCACGGCTTTATGGTACACCACATCCAACGTGACTCCACAGGATCAACAACAAAGACAAAGACTAATAATATGGCTAACACACGACAGCCTTAAGGGCAATACAGATTGTTTTGTTTAAAGTTGGTGACCTGATGTTTGTGAGTATCTGCTGATGATGAAATACTTTCTGTCCGGTTTGATTTCCACATTCACTGTGTCATGAACAGTGTTGACTCCATTGTTAAAATTGTCAAGCGGAACAATCAGTCAATATAATAATTAGATTTAATGGTACTGAGAGAGCAATGCTGTTTATATTGCACTATGTTGATTCGTACTTTAGTACATCAATGAGCAATGCTGGTGAGGAAATGTCACTATTGAATTTACCAAAACATGCATCACTTTAATCTTTTGCCTACATTTTAGAACATTGTATTGACCAACATTCAGCATGCCGAATCCCCATTCTTACCACATCCTAGCTGGAGGTTAACTTTGTCCCCAGACTGGATGTCAGTGAGTTATTGATTAACAGAGAGCAGGATCAATATTTAGCCCGACAACATTTTTAAATGGAAATAAAAAAATAAACTATAAAACTGCTGTTTTATTGACATATTTCTCTACTGGACTTACATTTTCTTTGTTGCATTTTTGCATTACATTTCATTTAGCTGACGCTTTTATCCAAAGCCACTTACATTTTTGCTCTATACACGGTAGACACAGCAACCTTTGAGCAACAAGTTATTACTACACTGTAACGACACTCTAACTGTATTTCTGGCTATTTGTGTTATATTTTACTTTATGTATTTCATTTTATTTAATCTAACGTTTTTATTGCTTATCGCTTTTTTTTTAATGCTTTTTTGCCGATGTAAAGCATTCTGAATGTCACTTTGTTTGATAAGAGCTATAAACCGGCCGTGCATGAGCAGACTGAAAAAAGTTAAACTTTGTAACGTAGGAACCAAATGAACCTCAACACTATTGTGCTTATCGTTATTGATAAGTCAGCCGCTACAAGTACCAGGAAGTTTGCTGAATCACTGCCTTACTCTCAAACTTTGCTATGTATAATGTATGTCTGAAATAGAATAATGTACATATAATAAATTATGATATTTATAATTAATTATTGTAAGCAGTGTTTAGAGATGTGCTTCAGAAATCCCGGTTAATACATGTTGACAACTGTAATGGGAGTGCCCTGTGTTTGATCTATAAATGCAGTTTTGTCACTCTGGATGTGATTCAAAAGATTCCACATTATTAAAAGTAGCATTTTATTGCTACAATTGAACATAGTTTTAGAAAAAGAGGGATTTTTTTTCATATTTTGATTGATTATTATACATTTTTTGGTTAACTTATTTATTTTCCTTCGGCTTTTTCATAATTGCATTTAAGGGAAAAACAGTGCCGGGTAACGGACATGTATGATATAATCCTTAAATTCAAACTTTACATAACCAGTGAGTCACACTAGAGAAAGTCATCTGACATAATTTCTTCTCCCAAGAAAAAACATAGATTTAAAAAAACTGAAGCTACGACACAGTGCATTCAAATGCACATTCATATGAATTGATTGGTTCTGTGGTTGAGATAAATCTATTCACATTTCTTCTCAAACTTGCTTTTTCTGCCCTAAGACAAAGCTTGGCACGAGAATTCCACACCGTACATTCTCTAAATGCCCCTCCACAACTTTTAAAACACCCATACATTTAGTAATTAAAGACCTAGTTTCGGAATAAAATCAATAAAAAGACAAAATAAAGCAGTTGAAATTGTATTGTCTTTTATTCAATATGCACAAGCTTTATGATTTCAAATAACTTCATTTTACAGATGCGTGATTCAGTTATTAAATGTCCAAAGATTATGTATAATGTCTCAAGACGAGTCATCAGTAGGAAAAATGCACACATGGCATTTTTATTGCCATTTCTCGAAAACATGATCAGAAATCATCACCAGCAGCTGTGGGAGAACAATGATTTGTTCAGCATAACATCTCAACAAGCAGTGGGTGTAGAATAAGTTCAAAAGGATCTGTCTAGTTTTTGCAATAGAACTCTTCACTGACAAAAGACTTGCCCTTATCTTGTATGAACCCCGATACCCATCGGATGGCTCGACAACAATACTTTTAAAGCCAGGGTGATAACATATTGGTATTGTATAAAACTGGATGTCCAAAGAAATACAATGGTACCAGGTTGTTACTAGTTTGTCAGGAAGTAGGGCTAAATAACGGCAGACATATTGACACGGGAACAAATGGCATGGCCATATTCTCAAGGCTGCGTTGGCCTCACAACTCAAGATATCTAAATGAATATGGGTTCTATGGCATCCAGGAGTCTCCCCTTTACAGACATGCCCACTTAATGCTAATCCCATGCACACAAACACATTTCTAACGGTCTTGGAATTGCACATATTGTATGTCTGGAAAACTGAGATTATTGTGAATCCATGAGCCCAATTGTACTTATGTTTGATGATGTTTATGGCTACAGAAGCCATTTCACATAGTGAGACCACATTTTGAAACTTGGCGTCGCTGTATAAAATGACCTGCTGTGACCATGAAACTTCACAACCACAAATGGAAGACTTTTCAGCATTCAGCAGATGTATGACTTTCCTTGGTATATCGACAATAAGTGGCTTTCTGAGCAGTTTCCAGAACAAAAGTTCTCACCATCCAATTGCCAGAAGAAGGAATTCCTACAGATATCCTCAAATATCAAGTTTTAGAAACCAAGTCACAGCATGACTTTGGCTATGGTGTTCCTCAAGAGCTTGGTCTCTTAAATGACAAACAAATGGGTCTCTAAGTGTGAAGGATAACATATCCAGTACATATGCAGTTTTGCATTATTGATTTTTTTTCCTTAAAACTTAAAAATGCATTTTGACACAGAGCAAGGACTGTGGATCTTGTTCCTCGTCGTTTACAGTGCAGTTGCACTAAGGGAAGTCTTTACGGCCAGTATGGAGAAGAGTGACCTAGAACTCTTTCAACCCACCAAAATTGAATATTGTATGAAGATAGACTTTTTCAAAAGATACTTTAAGTGAGATTTCACTTACAGTTCTCCTTACCTTTACAGTCTTCTGATTTTTTCCACTCATTATTGTTACATGTTGCATTGCCTTCAACTTTAGATGTGACACATTGATACTTTATGACATCCCCATCCACATATCTCTCTTTGTCTGCGGTGAAGATCATTGACTCATCTTTCAGCTGGTCACATCCGTCAAATCCTGGAAATGCAAGAAGTTTGTTGTTGTCCAAGTAACATAGGAGCAATTTTTTTGTGGTGTCAAATCTAATCGCTACACGATATAAACACGGATCTGGCAAACTTAAATGCCTATTTTTATATATTCATGCAGCTTATATAACACATCTTTACATCTTAAATTGTCTTCCAGCTTCCTGTGTGAGACGTAGTAAAATACTTTGTGTACGTACGTGTGCACATAATGTCTTTCTCCTCCCATATGCCATCTTTGCATCGAATTGTATCTTCACGCTCCAATAAAATATACTTATCACGGCACCGATATGTTACTGTGGAGTCAGACAAGTATTCCTTCTGATAGGAATCCACAATTACAGCATTGTCCACTTGCCGTGGGGGCTTGCAAGTAACGGCATTTGCTGCAAAACATGAAAACATGTACAGCATTAGGTTATGTAATCTTTTCATGAACACGCTTAATTACATCTGAAGAGGACTCACGTGTACAGATTGTTTTGGGAATAATCCATTCTCCCTCGTGACAGGTTAAGCGGTTAACCTCAGGGTGGTATCCATCCTCACAAGTAATCCGGGCATTTTTAGATTGTCCACGTAAAAGTGTCACTCTTCCATTAGGAATCTCAGGAATTTCTCCACATGTCGTATTGGCTAAAGAGGTTATGAGTACAAATATTTAGGTCTCTATATTGTTGCTCACACATGTGATACTAGCAATAACACAATTAGACATTTCAAAATTAGCCTGCATCAAAGATGTGACATAAAACAACTTTAAACTAAGACATAATTTGTTCATGAGCCTTTTAAAACCAACATATGCTGCTGTGCATCCACATCAGATATGAGGAATGGGGCACGATGCGTTCACTGCCAACATAGTAAAAAAAAATGTATTTCTCACTAAATGTTTTATTTAAAAGTGATGCACAGCTTTAAGTAGATATTTTTGGATGGCTTCATGCGATTACAACTAGACGTGTCGTGCATTGAAGATGATTTACCGATGCATTGTTCAAGTCCAGACCACACGCCATCAGTACATTTGGCCTCAGCCCACCAGCCGTCGGTAGAAAGTTTGAAACCGTTGTTGCAGGTGTAGTACACTGTTTCATTGTATGGACCAACTATAAATCCATTTGGCACATCAGCGGTTGGACATCCTAACAGTGAAAAACAAAAGCTATATTCATAAAGCATCAACGGTTAAATAGCAAATGTTCCTAATGTAACTAAGATAGTTAACATGCTGGACATTAGACCTGCTATTCATCAGCATGCTATTGTTGTCATTTTGAATATCAGCATGCTGGCATTAGGATGTAGCTGTGTCTAAAAACACAAATACGGCCTCACATGGGAGGAACAGAGCATGAAGGAGAAATTGTTCAACAATACACAACTTTAATTTTATTACTATGGGTAATTAATTATGCAATTTAGATTTTTTGGTTTAGCAGATACTTAATATTTCTATTGCTATCAAAACATAAATATTCCAGTCACACATTGACCCCTAAAATTAAATCTGTTGTACCGTTATGTTCTTACCTGAACAGCTTTTTATCCCAGTCCAGCCACTTTGCTCACAGGTAACAGTGAACACTGTTTTAGCCTTATTCCTGCATTCATAACGGACCGGTTCATAAAGCGCGTAAGTTTCCTTTTCAGTGTTGGCAATTTGTCCGTTGTCAATGTGAAGTTTTTTACACCCTTTACCTGAAACAAAGTCAATGAAATTAGGAATTATTTAACAAACCCTCCAGGATTTCTGGTGAAATTCAAATATTATTAAATTAATTAGAAAGTAAGGTTCTTCTCATGTCAGACCTAGTGGTGCTGCAGAATTAGGACATTCATATTGATTATTTAATATCACAATATACAGGATAAAAAAAAGAACCTATTTTGACCAAACAAGTTGTAATGATTAATGAGTGCTAACTACTTGTGTTTTACAAATAGAGCATTAGTTTTAAATACAATAAATAAATAAAAATGGACATTTTGCAATAGGGGGAAAAGCACAATTATTTGGGGATTTTATTCATATATTATATATATATATATATATATATATATATATATATATATATATATATATATATATATATATATATATATATATATTATATTCTAATCTGTTGAACAATAATCAAGCATGAAAAGAAAAAGTTAATAAAATGATGTGAAAAAACAACTACTGTCCTTTCAACTATATTGTGTGTTGTATTTTCTACTTACTACATTGTTCAGTCCCGATCCAACCTGTTTCCCCACAGGTTAGAGCAAAACGTCCCACATAACCAGCCTTGCAGACATAATTGACCTTGTCATTGTACTTGAATACGTTCTGATCATTTTCAACAATGTTGGAATTCTGGTAATCCTTACGGTTGCATGTTTTATCTGGAAAATAAATAATTAAACAAATGTAGTAATTCTGAACACTGACTGGAAAGCAACATTTTACTTTCACATGAGAGATGCACATCAACAAGTAAAACATTCAGATATTTCACCTCACATAAAAGTGGCAACACCCCAATGGAAAAGCAAACACATGAAACAGCTCTGCATTCAAAGAGTTACTTGTTTTGTGCAAACATAAGACAAGCAAGATGGTCAAGATGCTTGTATATATGGCTCCTGATGTTGCTTCTTGTTTGATGGGATCACCAGTTCTTTCTTTGTTCATGTCATGGTGTGAGGGGTGTGCAATGGGGTGAACGTGACGTAGCCTTGTTATTGAGCGTTGAGTACCAGGAAACATTATATCAATGGATTTACTTTTCTTGGTCTACAGGGCTTTATAGTAAACTGTTGCAATGAGCAGCATAGACTGGGGCCGAGGCAGATTAATAGTATATTGAAGTGACTGCATGACTTGGAGAAGGGACTTTTGTTTCCTGACATAGTTGCAGAGTTTACTAGCTCTCAGTTCCTATGGTTTTTGGTGGAAGACAGCAATAAAAAATAAATTAAAAAAAACATTCAACCCTAACTGGACCAGAAGCTCCTTCCCTGCTTTCCCAGATATGGATAGAAAATGAACAGTAATGCAATTAAAACGTTAACTTCACAATACCTTGACACAATGGATGTGGTTCCCATCCATTTCTGGTGCATGTGGCATCGGTGGCACCATCGGTCTTCTTGTAGCCCGTCTGACATGAATAGCTTACAGTATCGTCCAATTTTAATACGTGATCCCAGCTGGCGCTCCAGTATTGCACATTTTGCGGTTTTTGATTGCTGCATGTAACCTCTAGATGAAGAGAAAGACTTGTGTAACTTAAGTAAGAAAGAACAACAATCTCATAATCTGTATCTGGCACGACACCTTTGTGGTTCTATACCTCGGCATACTGGTCGTAAAGTCCAGTCTCCATTCTCTGTGCATGTAGTTACTGCTGTGGTGTCCCGAGGGTTAGAAATCCAGTACTTCCTTCCACACGTGACTTCCACTGTGTCACCAGGTGAAAACATATTTCTGGAAGACGGTTCATATCTGGTTCCGTCCAGTGGCGATGGCAGTCTACATTTTATTGCTTCAATTGGGAAATTAAGCATATTATTTGTTAGCACCAATTCCCGTTAGACGATGCAGACATCAAACGTGACGACTCAGTTCATGCTTACGTTCACATGCAGGTGTGGGGCTCCACTCTGCTGTTACTCCTCGCTTGCTGCACATTGAAGGTCTCGTGTCAACGCGTTTATATCTAGCATTACACCGAAAGTCCAGGACATCGTGTTCTTTGTACTTCTGAACATTTCCTTGCACAGAACCATGTTCAATATTGGGTGGTGGACATTGTATCTCTGAAAAATTTAATAAAAAAAGGTATGCACAGTAACCAGATATTAACCTTACTCAAAAAAAAAACGCTTATTCAACATTCAAAGGTAATGGCCATTAATGACAGCTTTGTTTCAAATATGTCTTGCATCAAGGTGGAGGGGTGGGAGGTATTTTTGGTTCTCATATTCTCATATTTACAGCCCAAATCCCAAATGCTCCCAGATTAGTCTGGAACCTCTCAGTTAATTTTCTTTTTTCAAAGGGGCGCTATCAGCGGGTCATCAGCATGTGACATTCATTACATGTTGAAAATTGAGACCGTAATCAGGGATAAAACATGTTTCCCTCAAAACATAATTGAGAATGCAATTTAGTTGTATGGGATTCAGTTGCTGATGAGACTTCTGCAAAGGATACACCTGTGCACCCACAGTCATAGCTCCTCCTCCTCTCTCCTCAAGATGCACATCAACAAGTAAAACATTCAGATATTTCACCTCACATAAAAGTGGCAACACCCCAATGGCCGAGGCAGATTAATAGTATATTGAAGTGACTGCATGACTTGGAGAAGGGACTTTTGTTTCCTGACATAGTTGCAGAGTTTACTAGTTCTCAGTTCCTATGGTTTTTGGTGGAAGACAGCAAGAAAAATATATATTAAAAACTCAACCATAACTGGACCAGAAGCTCCTTCCCTGCTTTCCCAGATATGGATAGAAAATGAACAGTAATGCAATTAAAACGTTAACTTCACAATACCTTGACACAATGGATGTGGTTCCCATCCATTTCTGGTGCATGTGGCATCGGTGGCACCATCGGTCTTCATGTAGCCCGTCTGACATGAATATCTTACAGTATCGTCCAATGTTATTACTTGACCCCATCTGGTGCTCCAGTAATACACATTTTGCGGTTTTTGACTCCTGCATGTAACCTCTAGATGAAGAGAAAGACTTGTGTAACTTAAGTAAGAAAGAACAACAATGTCATAATCTGTATCTGGCACGACACCTTTGTGGTTCTATACCTCGGCATACTGGTCGTAAAGTCCAGTCTCCATTTTCTGTGCATGTAGTTACTGCTGTGGTGTCCCGAGGGTTAGAAATCCAGTACTTCCTTCCACACGTGACTTCCACTGTGTCACCAGGTGAAAACATATTTCTGGAAGACGGTTCATATCTGGTTCCGTCCAGTGGCGATGGCAGTCTACATTTTATTGCTTCAATTGGGAAATTAAGCATTTTATTTGTTAGCATCAATTCCCGTTAGACGATGCAGACATCAAACGTGACGACTCAGTTCATGCTTACGTTCACATGCAGGTGTGGGGCTCCACTCTGCTGTTACTCCTCGCTTGCTGCACATTGAAGGTCTCGTGTCAACGCGTTTATATCTAGCATTACACCGAAAGTCCAAGACATCGTGTTCTTTGTACTTCTGAACATTTCCTTGCACAGAACCATGTTCAATATTGGGTGGTGGACATTGTATCTCTGAAAAATATAATTAAAAAAAGGTATACACAGTAAAAAGAATGTGCTTATTTTAACCTTATAAGCATCTGGTCCCCCCCCCCCCCTCCGGCACCTATTCTCAGACAACTTTTTTTTTTTTAACGTTTACTTAATTATCTCTGCAACCAAAGGGTTGTTTAACTTTAAATTGTGAGACCTATGAGACCTATGGCTAAAACAATTTTAAAAAGCAACCGTTAAGTTGCAAGTGCGGAAGTTGATGAACATTTCGGTTCCCAGCATGCCCAAATCGGCCAATGTTTTGCCATAAAACAAGTAATTTTTCCATTTTTGAACCGAACGACAGTTCTTTGACTGAAACTCCTTCCTAACATGCCAATGCTTTGTTTTATTGTGATTCTAATTCTTTAGGTCCTAATCTTTCCAAAAAGGTGTCTTATTAGTATGTGGGCTGTTGATAGGGCGGCTGTAGCTCATGGGGATGAGTGGTCGTCCTGCAACCACAGGGTTGCTGGCTCGATCCCCATGGGTCACGTGTCGAAGTGTGCCTGAGCAAGACACCCAACCCTAAAATTGCTCCCCGAATGCCGATCAGGGCTGCCCACTGCTCCTTAATACTAAGGATGGGCCAAATGCAGAGAATACATTGCATGTATGTAAAAGTATGTACTATGACAATAATCTAATCTAAAAAATTAAGACCCTGAACCATACAGTTTGAAAAGCTCAAGGAGGCATTTTTGGGGAATCTGGCTCATACCATGCTGGATGTTCGTAGCTATGATCAAAATATGGTATAAAAAGGATTTTTTGGAAAATGTAAAATAAATTCACAAAAAAAATTGGAAGAAAATCATATAAAATAACACAAGTATTATAACTCATTTGGGGTTCCTATGACTACTGGAACGCGGGAGAAAAGAGGTACAAATCCCAAATGCTCGCAGATTAGTCTGGAACCTCTCCATTCATTTATTTGTTCAAAGGGGCGCGATCAGCAGGTCATCAGCATGTGACATTACATGTTGAAAATTGCGACCGTAATCAGGGAGAAAATATGTTTCCCTCAAAACATAATTGAGAATGCAATTTAGGTGTATGGGATCATACTTTTGAAGGAGACAGGGTTGCCCTTTTTTTAATACTTTCATACAGTTGCTGATAAGACTTCTGAGAACCTGCGGTCTTCGTAAATCGCCCCGTACATCTCATGGTGGGTTATGTACGTATTTGTGTGTTTCTATCTTCCCATTTCCCTGTATTTTCATATTTTCTCCTAAAAAGGAAGACCGTCTGGTTCATTTTGGAAAGCCTGCTGTACCTTTGCATTTAGGAACTGGGCCGCTCCACGCTCCATGTTCATCACAATACAATTCTGGTGACCCATCCAGGATTTCAGTGCTGGACTTGCAGGTGAATCGAACTACATTGCCATAGGTGGATTCATCTGGGTTCCCAATCACATGGACATTTTTTTCCACTTGAATCACTGGGCACTGTTGCGCTGGAAGGAAAACAAAAACATTATAAATTGGATGATCCAAAAACTTTTTAAATGTTTCAACCTATCATCAGGTAAGCAATATAGTTTTTCCAATGTTTCCTGCCAGACATAAACATAGTGACATTTCTCCTTGTATGTTAGGTACTGAACAAATATGATACTTTATTACCGCTGTACCTTCACAGACCGGAACCACACCATCCCAGCCTTCAGCCATGCAACGCCGGTAGTTTCTGCGACTGACCATTTGATAACTGAAACGAGTATATATATATATATATATATATATATATATATATATATATATATATATATATATATATATATATATATATATAATAATGTGTACAAAGCAAAGCATACATATATATTACAAAACATACAAATTAACAGCATATATTTGTGATTATATATATATATATATATATATTCATACCCTGTTTGGCAGGTGAATACAACTTGTGACCCAAAGACAAAATCGTTTCCTATTTCCAGATGAAAATCTGCAAACTGGGCATCCCCGGGATGGCCACATGATTTCGCTTCAAACATAAGAGTGAAAGAGAATGCGAGTAAATATATTTCTAAGGCTCAATTTACAGTAATAATACACGTGGACCTCCATACAATAACACGCAGTATGCTGTGTTATTTTTGTAATAATACAGTTGAGCCTGTTTTGGCCTTTGTGCACTCATTTGACAGAACATATACAGCATTACATGTTGAATATGTAATATATATGTAATATGCCTATGGATTCGTAATGGAAGATTATTTATTTCCAAACAATAAGACAAATTGTAACTCACGTTCACATGGATTGCCTCTTGAAGTCCATTTTCCATTCTTGCATATCAGTTTGAAAAAGCCAGTGTGGCCAATATTGCAGCCCACTCTCACTTGTTTTCCATCATCAGGGTAGCTGGCCTCCAGAGCAGTTGTGTCAAAATTGGAATTATACAAGGTGCTACTAAGAAACTGTTGAAGTGTACAGTCTATGGGACAGCAAAAATCAGAAATAAATCAAAATAAGTTTGCATTACCCCCCCGCTCATGACATTACATTACATTTAGCTGACGCTGTTATCAAAAGCGACTTACTTTTTTTTTTTATACCGTAGACAGCAATGGAGGACAAAACATCAAGCCACAAATTAAATCGTACAAATTGCTTGAACTACTTGTTCTTACCTTGACTTTTCACAAGCGTCAGCGTATGCATCCACAAGAACAGGGCACAGCTTCGGGTAATCAAGTGCATTTTATCTTCGTATCCTTGAACCCCCAAACAGAAGTAGGAACTGGAGAATGAAACACAATTATACAGAGAGAGCTGTGTATTCCACAGGCAAAAATAGATTGCCCAATGATTTACGCAAGTCTGTTCCAGCCTCCAAATATAATCGTGGGCTCAACGGGACAGAAAAAAAGAGAGGAAGTGACCACATAAAGAACACCTTATACGACACAAATAAAACCATGAAAACACAAGGATGTCTTCCTTATATCAGTACATATATGAGATGTATATTGCAGAATAAGCTCAATTAATCATGGAAATGAGTAAGCACACAACAAAATCACACATGATCTATTTTTTTAATAGAATACAATGAGTGTTTCAATGGGTTAATGCCCCTGTGTAGCCAGGCTTTGCTATGTTTGACAAAAAAAAAAGAATATTCTTGTCAGGGTTTATTTGTTTTTTTCTTTCTACCTGGTAATCATTTGCAGCAATCAATAGAGCAAACAAATGTGTTGCATTCAGCTGCAGATGCTGACATCAGTTTGGAAAGCTATTAAAACTAAATGTAGCTGTTAAGCAATGCAGGGTTTGCCTTCATTTCTCAATATGGCTTCATATTATTCAAACTACATGTTCCGAAAAGAAGAAAACACTTATTGCACAACCTCATTCCTCAGAACATTAGTTTGTATTTCTGTTAACTGTTTGAGAATGTGTGCGTTCCTCCTCCATTGCTGACAAAGCAGAGAGAGAGAGAGAGAGAGAGAGAGAGAGAGAGAGAGAGAGAGAGAGAGAGAGAGAGAGAGAGAGAGAGAGAGATAAATAAATAAATGTTTGACTGATTTGGGTTCTGGAGGTCCAGTAGTGGAGAAACCACTTTTCCGGGGTTGAAAAGCCTCCGTAACTTTTAGATTTAGTGGCCCATGGCACATATATTCTCTCAATTTCATTTAAATATGTCTACGTTGCTACAACTGAGATACAACTGAACCGACAAATTACTTAAATGACTTGGCTTTATTTGACTTTTGACAAAGGTCAGTGACATCGTCATAGCCTTGAACTGCCAAACAGAGGCTTCAGAGGGTCTGTATCCATTTCAACATGGTCGACACAAATTTGGTTCGGTGAGCTCACACAAAACAAAAACAACAAGATCCCACTCACATACAGTACAGTGACCACCTTAAAGTTACTATGAGGAACATTGAACTGTTTGCGTGTAATACGGATGCCTCCATAAGACCTCCACGTAAACGAGACCATCATGGCTATTTCTATATAGTTATTCTTAATGCTCGTCATTGGTGCAAAAAAAAGAAAAAAAAGAAAAGCTAACTGTGTCAATCCAGGTGCAGATATGGAAGACACTCATGTAGTACTCGTTGCCTCACACATTTTCCCATTTCCCCTGTTATAATTCGTAATGATTACTAAAAAACATCTTTGTTTTAGTTATTTAATTTTGGGACAAACGATTATGAGAGGATAAACAAAAATGAAAGGAGGATGATTTACTTTAATATAATCAATCTTGTAATATGAATGGGATATATACATATATATCATATACAGGGCTGTATGTTCAAAGTATGGCACAAAGAATGTCTCCATGTATCCATCGCACCAGAAATCCGCAGAGACATCAATTAATAAATACATCTTAGTTCATGTCCATGTTTAATTCATACAGATTCCTTAACAAAAGGACACAGCTGCTCCCGGGATTACTCACCAGCGACCTCGTGAGGCACTGGATAGGTGTTGCTCCACAGAGGCTAAACACTATAAAAAACAAAAACATTATAAACTTGAAGTACGCTCAGCAAGTTGAACTTTTCTCACGTTAAAAAGTTTACTTTGGCCGAATGTAATTGCATATCTGCATGAACACTGACCCATAAAGAAGTAAAGAAGTCTTGATTAGATTAAGCAAATGTATCTTGAATGGTTCAAGTTGAATCAGGTTTATGAAGCCGATCAGTTGGGCAGAGAGACGGACCAGCAGATATACAGAGAGGAGGTTAAAACAGATGGTGCTGAATATTCAAATGATATGCAGTTAAAGAGAAGCAGAACACAACACACTTGAACTAAGATGTGTTGAGTTCTTCTGCCAGAAACAGTCCATCTGCTGGGTGTTTTGTTTAAATGCAGTTAGAGAAATGAATGAGTAACGTTACGTGGCAGCTCTGCATCGTTCCCATGGGCCTTACCATGCTCGATGTATGGATGAACTAAGTAATGATGGAGCACTGACTCGAAATATACTCACCTACATTATGTTTGAAAAGGGTCGTATGGGGTCCATGTTCCATGTCTACAGACCACAACATTGATAAAATAAATGTATTGCAAGGTGGGAAGAAAAGGAAGATTAATTGACAAAAACTCTCCTTGTGGTTGCATTTGCATCCTTTCTTTATTCTTCCACTAGAGGACAGAAGTGATCTACATGGTGGAAGAGGAGCAAACTGAGGGGGGATGTGGACATTTATAAAAATACAAAAAACCTCCAAGAATCAATTGGAATATTTTAAATCATGTGTTTTCTATTATGAACGCATGGTTGCACAGGAACAGAAATGGACACCGGCTGGTTTTATTACTTCCAGTAACCCTATTATTGACCTGATCTTGCTTGCTCGGCCTGGTTGGTTTTGGTTGCATGTTAAGAAGAAATATTTAGAAAAGGACATTAAGAAAAGCAATGCTTGCTGTCTGACCTTTACACAGTTAATGTATTTGATGTAGCAAATTGTTTCTATATGCTCTGTTTCAGCAACTCTGCTTCACACTCATTGAGTGTCACATATTCACACAAAGGGGATAGATTGAGTATTTAGGCTATTTCTGACAGCTGCTGCCCTTTTTTACTGCATGAACCTCTAAACCATTACAGCTGCAAAAAAGGTCTCCCACTGTTCAATTTCCCTTTCCAAATTGGAAGACAAAATAGAAAATTAATGACAAAATTATAGGTATATTTTTTTAATTGTATAAATAATGGGCGATGCAACTTTCTCATAAGCAAACGAGGAAGACTTTCTAATATAATAATACTATCTAATTTTTGTCAAACTTCTACCAAATCCATGTTATATATCTAAAATATACATGACGTTACAATGTTAAATAAATCATCTGACTGACATAATTAACCTAAAATTGGTCCCATAAATAATTCTGCTACTTTTCTTTTGATTTGTGGGAATTTTAACTTTCATTTGAAAAGGAATGAAAGAAAAGGATTTTCAGCGCTGATCTGATGGCATATATTTTGATGCATCTGCCATGTAGATCAAACAGTGTGAAGCTCCTGATGAACGGCTTCTCAGTGGATCTGTTTGAGGTAGTTGCTCGAGCAGCTAGCTTGTTGCCTTTGGATAATCCAACCCTGTTGATTCGACGGGATGAGCATGAATATTAAGCCCACAGCAAACAAACAGCCAAACCCTCCCTAAGGACATCAGCTTAATGCTAATGATATACAGTAAGCACTCTTTTTTTCTTGTACAGGTTAATGAACTGGTTGTTTCAGCCAAGTGAAAGACTTCATTTTTAACACTGCAGGGTGATGTGTGAAAATGACAGACTGTCACGATAAGCTTATTCTTAGCCGTCACCGGAGTCGATTCTCATTCTTGTTACAGTGCTTCTCCTGCTTTGATCTTCATGTTTCTTACTGCTGACTGCCAAGAAGAGGGACCCTGTTAAAAAAAAAAAATGGCTGACCGACTCAAATCTGATACATCTTTCCTGCGCTGCTGAGCCTCATGCAGCAGCATCAGGAATAATGAATGAAGAGTGACGAAACCAGAGGTCTCTGCAGACATTAGCCTCAGAAAACCAAAACGTGGACCATCAAAGCATCGGGATCAATACTTATTGAAAACCTGTAGACAGACAAAGAAGTGCATTTTACAACACCACGGCGACTAATCAGAACCAACTTCAAGATGGGACGATGAGAAGATAGGTACACTGATAGGTACACTGTAACAAGATTACTGTAGAATTTACAGTAACTAGCTGGCAGCAATTAGCAAGTAAGTAGCTGTAGTATATTTTACAGTATGCTTACTGTAAAATGAATCACAGTGCATAACTACTGTAGTCATTTCTACAGTAATAATCCCAGTACCGTCATTTTTATTATTTTATTACAGTAGTTATCAAAATACTGTCCTTCATCACAGTAACCATGTACAGTTTACAGCAAATCCTAGACTACTGTAAAATGCATCACTGTATTCATTTTAATCCTGTAAATGAATACTGTAAAAATAATTACATACTGTGAAATGAAGATGCAGTTTATTCAACAAAAGTCATTTATTTGAATACTTTCAACATTTTAAATACAAATTTAACATTTTGTTCCTAGCTTGTAAAAAACAAATTGAACATACAACATTTTAAATGTTCCTCTTTCTTCAAGTTACTATGACAATTTAAACATGTTTTAATTAAAGTAATTTGACAGTAAACAGTCAAATTCAATCACTGGAAGCAATACAATATTCTGGTAAAGGGGGTAATGTACAAAACTATTTTAACTGAAAAAAGTACAATTTCAAACAATGAAATGTCCATAACTGACTGTATTGTTACTGTATTGAACTGGAATTCTCTCCCTGGGCGGTCGTCTGCTCCATGAACTGAGTCTCTTCCTGAACTTGAGTCTCTTCCTGAACTTCTCGGGGCGGCTGTAGCTCAGGGGGATGAGTGGTTGTCCCGCAACCACAAGGTAGCCGGCTCGATCCCCATAGCTCACATGTCGAAGTGTCCCTGAGCAAGACACCCAACCCCCAACTGCTCCTTGGGTGCCTCCCAGGGCCGCCCACTGCTCCCTATCCAGGGATGGGTCAAATGCAGAGAAGAATTTCCCCAAGGGGATTAATAAAGGATACTTTCTAACTTGAGTCCTCTTCCCTGTAGTGCAATGACAGAGACATTGGTTACCAATTCCCATTAGAAATACCACAATATGTTTCTACTACTGTCTATGTCGTGTTTTGTCTGGTACTGGGATCTTACCAACAGGATGAGCCTTGAGGCTCTGCAGGGACATGGGCCTCAACATCAGCCTGGGTGGAGGTTTCCTGCAACACAAAATAAACAGACAATAGTACCGTATTTATTAGGAGAGACATGAAAGTAACCCTTACTTTGATGTTCCAGGTGTATTCAGGGGGAAAGTGAGAAGATAAGCATTGTTTAGTCTGAAAGGTGTGGTTCACGTGGGCACATGAAGCAGGACAGAGATGGTTCCCATAACAAACACCTGATTTTTTGGGTTTGAAGTTTGAAATGTGTACAACTTTATATATGGGGCTGGGAACAGGTGTTCTGTTGTGCTGTCTGACCGGTTGTGGCGTTCTGGTTCACTCACAACGTTCTGGTTCACCTTCAGTGGTGGTCGGTAACGTTACCCACATCACGTGGTGCCGCACGGTAGCTAGCAAGAGAGAAAAGAGTCAAAACCTCTCCAAACGGAGCGAGCCTTAGCTAACGAGCAGCAACACACACACACACACACACACACACACACACACACACACACACACACACACGATGACGGCGTCACACATACACGATTCCAATTAATTTACAAGCTACACTAAACTTCTGCCATGTATCAACTATATGAAGCCAAATGATTTATATCACAACTTAAAGTGCAAATACTACATTTTGGTAATATTAGTAACACTAACGTTAGCTTACTAGTGCAGGAAAGTGTCCTTACTTCCCGCTTAAAGTCACGTAGCGTTACACGGCGACTACTTCAGAAGACTGTGCTGTCTGTAATTAATGTACATTTGCAAAATATGGAAATATGAAGGAATAATAATGAGCTTCGTTACCTTGCTGTTGCTGAAGTTGAAGTGGACTCTGGTCAGAAATGTTGTAACTCTTGCTCCACAATTGTGTCGAGAGAAGCAAGTGTCCATCGGCACACAACGTTATAGTCTACTGTCATCTTTTGTGTAACGGAGGTATAACTGTTGTTTTCTCCTTTGTCTGTGTGACAGCTAAACCTAACATCTGTGTTGAAAATAATGTTAAAACGGATTATGGTGTATTCCCTCTCAAAATGACTGTATTGTGATTCACAGCAACATGTATTTACAGTAAGATTCACCCGGGAATGCATTTTGACCATGATGCATTGTAGATACATGCTGTATATGAGTTCTACAGTAAGAATATGGCCAGTATACAGTAATATTACTGTGACAACTACAGAAACTTGTTACAGTGTAGGATCAGGGAATTTTGACAAACAGCCAAAGCAAACAGCCAAAGCAGCGTGGATTCCATGACAATATATTTGTGCTAGAGTTGCATATATGTTGCTGATAAACAAAAATAGCAATTGCTATATTATCAATATGAGATCATCCTCGAAATACGTGGTTAAAGCAGCTATACATTAGTAGTTTAAGAAGTTTCATCGTCACTCGCTGTGATGAACCTCCAGAGAATTATCCCCTGAATCTGCAGCTCTCCTCGGCTTTAGTTAGCTCATTGTTTCGCTGTCTGGCAGCCAGCTGTTTTCTGCAAATAAGCTCTAAAATCCCACGGAACACTACCTGCTCAGCACCGAAAAGCACACAAACAACGTTAGCGAGTTTCTGGTGAACATATAGATACTTTCTCAGGAGTTGGTAAACATGGGGGCTAAATAAATGTACATGTATGTGAAGGGAGCTGTAAAGCCAGACTAGATATTTGGTGGTAGAATTTTCTGTGGTTTTCCTACCCTGACGAGCATAAAACTACAGGGAAAAAAATGAATATTTTGAAGGGTCAAAATAGTTAGATCTTAAATGTAAGCTCAACATACTGGAAAGGATTCTTTAAAATCCCATACCAGTTCATACTGGGACTGCATGTGAATGAACTAATAAGTTTGCAAGCCTCGCTGCTCTCACAGTTCTCTGTCAACAGAAATGCAAGAATGCAGCACAGCATGCGGATGTAACCAAATGAACTGTATTTCCTGAAGGCAAACGCTTCCACAGACCGGAACCCTGTCTGTCATTTTCCAGTCTGAAAGGAAATGTATCTGTGGGGTCATATGGACTATTATATCTGCTTAAACATCACCTGTATCAACCTCCAAAAGCACAAATCGGTTTTGAGCTACTGTAATATTTAGACATTAAAAAAAACAAAGGATGTATTTCTTTGTCATACATTGTTATAGCTATGATTCTGGAGACGTAAAAATAGAGTAATGTAGCATCATTTAAAGCTTGCAGGTATGATGCTTGATGTCACTGAACTGAAGTGAAAACCATCTTAATATCCATGAACTGCACAGCTATTAAAGCCCTGACTCCAGGAGAGAACAATTGACCTGGTAGGCCTGACTCTCCACCTAACACCAATGACATTTGTTCTGCAAGTCACTAAGAAACCACTAAGGATTTGACCGGGTTTGCTCTTACAGTCTTCTACTGTATATTTATATTTACTCCACTATATGAAAAAATAACAACAACTCATGGTTGACTGTAGTTGCTGTTTAGAGCCTTGTAATGAGCACCGTGTGTCCTCTTATAATTATTGCTTTTAATTTAAAGCTGCATCAATACATTTAATGGACACTAGGTGTCACACAACACCCACAACAAGCTGACAAACTCACTTCTGTCTCATTATTTATTGTTAGAGCCTTAAAAAAGGTCGTTACAGCTAATGTATAACACTTGTCTATGGATGTGTTTACAACAAGCACAGAGCAAGATTAGTAGTGTACAATGTGGGGCGGCTGTAGATCATGGGTATGAGTGGCTGTCCTGCGACCACAAGGTAGCCGGTTCGATCCCCAGTCTACCCATAGTTCGCATATCGAAGTGTCCTTGAGCAAGACACTGAACCCCCGGACGCCTCTCAGCAGCCCACTGCGAGCAAATTTCATGAATGTATGTAATAAAGTTTTATTATGCCAAACTATCTCTGTTTGTTATGACCAAAACAATTATCTTAAAAGAGACTTCAAATCTCGGTATAGCTGCAAAACTGGTCAATTCTGTAGCTACATCTGTCTTTCAGGATCCCTTTTCACATTATATTTAGTCACTTCATTCATTGTTACAATTACAAATGTTAAATTAGAGCTATACGTTTTTTTGCGTGCAATATCAAGTTAAAAGAAGTATAAGACAGCATCCCCTAGTTTGCAACATCTGCATTTGGATCAATACTTTTTGAGAATGTAATACTTGAAGGGAGGCAGTAAATCATACCTAACATTAAAAAAGAGGACACTTTTGAATAATAATTCACTACAAACTAAAATTCATATCGAAGCCCAGCATTCATTTAAAATTATGTTTTGACTTACGACTAGGCCTTGCAGTGGGTATCAGGCTGTGCCATCATAAATCTACTGGGAATTGTGTGGCTGTAGTATTTCCTTTGGTAAAGGATGGTCCAGTGTACTCTATGCGAAAGGAGATCAGAAAGAAAGCATGGAAACACCTTTCCTAGCATTTACAGAATTTAACCAAGGTCTTTTTTTACATAGGAAGGTTGCTAACTGAGTGAAATTACCCAAAAGTATCTAATTACCAGCCATGATGAGAGTTGGTTGACTTCTAAAAATTCTAGCAATAACGTACTCATTGTTCTTCGCACACAAGCTCCAACTTCTTATGGACTGTATGGGTAAGATCCCGCTGAATGCACGCCCTGTCCTTGAACACATGAGATTAAAGGTCACTTGTCCTGGTGGTATTCCCTTCAACAGGTGTTGTGGGGACTCTAACTAGCATAGATTGTTCTCTACCGGGGGGCATTGAGCACAATCAACACGGTAGAAGCTTCCTGATATCTCACCAGCCGACTGACTGTGGAAGCAGGTGGGCAGTGAAGCCCTCATTGATGGTAGTTACGCTGGGGTAAGCCGTACAACCCAGCATCCTGAAAAAAAAACACAAGACTTGCAACCAGGGCCCCATTCCTCGTACCTGGTTCAACAAAGTCGATCAATATCCTATTATCTATCTTAAATTACCGAGATGATTGACGTCAGGCTATGTCGGTTTCTCTAAGGCTGATCCGCCCTCAGTCTTAACAGTCTCGTTAATTCAAACCAGACGTCAGTCATCTGGATAAATATCAGACAAGTTAAATGCGTAAGTGTTGGGGCAATGTATCGGCTAATTTTAAGTGCCTCATCACCCAAATCAATCAGATTATATTTAGTTAAATGTGCCTGCTGGCAGTAGTATACAAATTAATATATACTTATGAGGTTATATGTAATGTATGTGTATATACATGTATTTGTAGATTACCATATAACTAGGAGTTTGAATATGTGAATGGGCGGATCAGTATGTGTGTATTATTCATAATCAGAAATTCAATCAATTGAAGCGGTGAAAATAAATTGTGTGTGGTTCTCTCTATTCTTATCATGAGTCCACCTTAATCATTTTCTACAATATTGATATGTATGGTCTACTAATAACACTATCATGTAATTATTACTTGTGGATGTGCTTTTGACACATCCACAAGTTTCTTAATCGCTTAATTAAACGTTACGAACAGCACGCCATGCAAAGGCTTTCCCGATGTTCTCCACATCGCCGACACTGTACAAACATGTACCACTCGCAAAAAAGCTCAAGGCTGTGATCCAGTCTGCATACACTCTGTGATCCAGGCTATGCATACAGTATGTGAGACGGTCAATGCTCGGCTGGGAGTGTGGTGTTCAATGTATAAATGTAAATAAATGATTCCTTGTCGGCAGAATTGATAGCGCTCATATAGGAAGTCATCATGATGTAAGAACGAATCTTGGCGATCTGGAAGAACTCTCTCCCTATAAAACTAATCTAACTAATGTCGCTCCTTCATCAATGAGGAAGGGAGCTGCCTTTTTTGTCCGTTGGATGTGGCCACCTTATCCAGTGAATTGAAGTAAGCCTGCATCATCTTATCCTGAAAATTATCCAGCTAACTCAGTAAGCCAGGTACGAGGAATAGGGCCAAGGGCTCACGTTTTCAGAGGCTGCTGTCGGAGGGCCCTCGACCAGTGGCGGTTCTACATGTAATTACGCCCCGGGCGAGACCCCCCTCCGAAATACTCTTCCTGCTTGTTGTTCTAAGGTCAATAGACTGGGGTCCGGGATTGGGTTCATCTTCCAATGCCGTGTTTCTTACCTGTAGCTAGCCTGAAATACTTTACTGCTACCATCATGAGTCGCAAGTCCATATTGGCCCCAATGGATTCTATTCCATCCTGTCAGATGTCTTTCCAGGCTGCCACTTGATCTTTCACAGTTGTCAGCTGTCCGATTCACAGCAGTCACTAGCTGGTGGTAGTTTTAACAATAATCCACACAGGAAAATGTGCCAAAAGTTGGGTGAGTGTTTCTATGGACCTCATATTGAATTATGTTTTGATCTGTCACAAGGTCCTGCAGTGGTTAGCATTATTTATTGATTTCTATAACGCATACTAATTCCAAAATACTGTTCATAATTTGGGCTAATTTGAAGTCTCGTTTTTGGTTTTACCTGCACTGTAATAGTTCGTTATGACCGTTGGCGATTGGAATAATGCGCATGAGATTACTTCCTGTAGTCCATGTTTATTACGTGCCCCAGTTGAACATACAAGCAGCCACCGTACGTTCCCCAACGCATCACACACCACCCCGTGTAACACTGCGCCTCTGTTATGACCCCCAACAGTATTAGTACGCGGCACTATATCCTACATCCCCCTTTCTTAACTTAGATTAAACGTCAACATTTTAACTGTTCATGAATCAAAATGAAATTAAACTGGTGCACTAATAAACTACCATCAATACAACTGACTGAATGACGTCTATATCATACGAGAACATTTCACATATTTAATCCTTTTACATTCCATCATTTATTTTTATTTTTATTTTTTTTAAATGGCTATTCGCCATTTACAACAGTCCTTAATGTTGACTCATGTGAAAGGGTTTGAACCTCTCAGGGGGTCTGATGACTCGGCCGCTCCTGGTTTGAATCAGATTTGGTGTGGGTGAGGAAGTACAGTCCATAGTCTCTGCTGTACCTGTAGATGGCGAATCTGGCAAATCCTCATCCATGCTGTCTGAATCTGAGGCTGAATTCACCTGGGTGCAGGCTGGCATTTTCCTCAGATGACGTCTGCTGCGTCTGTAGCGTTGCCCGGACGATGACTGTATGTTGTAAGAACGAGGTTCAGCTCGCCCTGCTGTAACTAGAGCTGGACGCCAACCCTGTGCAGTCTCCATGTGCACTGTGTCGCCAGGGCTCAGTTCAGGAAGCTGCTTCTGCCTCTGTTGTAATACTGTTGCTGTCTTCTCTGTAGGCCTTGGATCGCAGAGTGTGCATCCTGGGGCACTGCAGGCTGGAGAATGGCGCTGGAGCTTGGTAGAGTGCTCCTCAGTATTCTGCCCATGAGCATTTGAGCAGGAGTAGTCCATACCCGTAACAGGTGTGTTCCGTAGCGTGAGAAGTGCAAGATGAGGGTCTGTCCCAGTTTGCTGTGCCTTCTTTATCACCTGTTTCACAGTTTTCACATTTCTCTCTGCTAGGCCATTAGACTGTGCATAGCCAGGGCTAGAATGAGTGAGTGTTATGCCCCATGATGTTGCAAAGTTGTGCATCTCTTGACTCGCAAATGGAACATGATCACATACTATCTCTTTTGGAATTCCCAGTCTGGAAAACACTGACTTCATTTTCATGATGACGGTGTGGGTGGTCTTGTCCCTAATGTTAAATACTTCTGGGTATTTTGACAAGTAGTCCACTATCAAGAGGTAGGACTGACCTTGTATTTCGAAGATGTCCGCACCCAGCTTGTGCCAAAACACAATGTCTATGTGCAAACAAGCAGCATCTCAAACATCTCACTCTGTCTATGTGCCTGTCTTTGCATGAGGGGCTTTGCCAGAGTGCTTTACTCTGACACACTCGGCGACTCCGGCTCGGTACAGCGTGAGACACACATCATGGCAGAGAGAACAAAATGATCCAAAGTGTGGCTACATTTTACTCGAGTAGATGCTGAGAACTCCCTTTGTCTCAAATATAACAAAACCTTGATAAGTAAGACATTAGCGATGCCTAATGGAGTTTGATAATAAGAACAGGCTAGTAAATGAAAGCTAGTCGCTTAGCTAATTGTTTAGCTGCAACTGCGTTTACTTTCAGGATTTTTGAACTTTTTGTTGATTGTTGGTTCTGCCATGACCCAGCCCAAGTCCCGACTAAGAGCTATAGGGAAGATAACACAGGAGAGGGTGGGCGCTAGTTTATTGTCAAAGGCCATTTCAAAGGCCCATTCTCAAAAGTGGAGTCAAAGGAATTTAGCTAACAACTAATAAGTCTGTCAGTGTATATTGTGTTGTTTAATACATAGTTATTAATAATGAGAGCAGATGCGTAGATTATTGTCCAATTCATTGATTTTGTGTTCTAAGACCACTTTGAGGTGAATGGTAATACAGAACAAAACAAGGCCTATGTAGTTTTTAAAGTTGACACAAATATAGAGGACAGACGTATTATGTTTGATGGTGACACTTCAATTTGACGATGTGGGATGACTTTGCACTTCAAACAGCAGACTGATTTGGGTCTGGCCTACACCTAATTCCCGGTACAGTCAATTCACTTTAATTCCTTAGTGAGAGAGACAATGACAGGGTTTGCCCTGTGGTCGACTAACCTCAGTAATAACTCTTCATTAGTTCAGAGAGAGCTGAAAGGGAACGAAATAACTTCTGTGTGATTCTCCTGCTGAGCTTACAAACATTGTTCCTGATTCATGTGAGGTGGGAAATTACACTCAATGGATTTGTGTGCACAGTAATTTACTGTGGAGTAACGTGAGCGATATGTGATTGTCGGGTTTTTGTTTCCCCCACATATGCTTTGTAATTAGTCGCTGAAAAAGCAAAGCAAAACTTAATTTAGCCACTGCATTGCCACTTTGATGGACCGTTTGCTTGATCAGATTGATCAAGCAAACTCTGATGCTGACAAAAGTATGTATGTGTTTTACCTGAACAGCAATGTAAACCAAAGGTGTTGTTGCCTTTTGTATGTTCTGAACTCAGAGCCAATTAATGCTGATTTTACCTCATGTGTTTTGTTGTTGTTCCGTTCCTGTGTTGTAGCTTTGTGACATTAATAAATATATTTCTTTCCAAAAATTCCACTTGATCGATTCGCCTGACGTCAGGTTCATGACCAAGTCATTGCATGTCGTCCATCCCTCTGAATTCATTTTCAGTCAACATGGAGATGGGATAAAGATTGTTAGGTGCAGTTTTACATTTTTCACGATTATTTGATTAAACAACTATGTCAACATAAGAGTTGTTACTTCTGTAAGTAGTAGTATTATAACAGCCTCGTTTATGTATATGCTTGCCTCCATTTTTATAGATGTGGATGTAGCCTAGCTAGTTAGCTCAGAAACAAAATGGCGACCCCATTCCTGAGCCTGTCTACAGAGCTCTTTGTGGGGGAATTAACTGTCAATAAGCACAACAACAGTCTTATTAGAACAAATTGGAGATGTGGGTGGTCATTTAGAAGTCTGGAACAAGCCTACTGTCAATCAATAACCAAGTGATTGAACAGTGATCAACACAGGTAATTATCAACCAAAACTGCACTCCCCTCAGCTCTATAAAGCTATATAGTATCCTTCAGCTTAATGTATTGGTTTTACCACTCACAGTTACTGTTTTGTTTCTGTTGTGCCAAAGTGGAAAATAAAAAATCAGTTATCGCAGGTTCAACACTAGACTTAGCACCTAGTGTTATACCAGCCTGTTTGTGTTCCCAGGGCGTCGAATACCAACGCTTTGTCCGCCCCTTGGCGTCTGATGCCAACACATGAGGCACCCTTTAGCGTCTGTATGAAACGGAATGAGCTTTCAAGTATCTACAATGTAAACATATCCGTATCATTATTAGATGCTCAGAGAAAATGCTCCAGGAGTGAAGAATGACGTAGTATGAAGACCAAAAAAAAGGCACACAGTGTAGTCCAAACAAACAAAGGACTTTCAACCAGGGCCCCATTCCTCGTACCTGGTTCGACAAAGTCGATCAATTGTCCTAGTACCTTAAAGTAGTAGCTTAAATTACCGAGATGATTGACGTCAGGCTATGTCGGTTTCTCTAATGCTGATCCGCCCTCAAACAGTCAGCATGCCGTGAACTTACATTTACGTTTTGGCATGGCTGCAGATGTCGTGCATCTGGCAACACTGAGATCGGTCGACCAATGACAGTTCTCTCTACAGTCAGAGCTCGCGTAAGAAGGAGGAACGGAACGTAAGGGAGATACCATTTCCAAAACTTGTAAGGGGGTAAATATCCAACAAGGCAAAATCACGGATGTTTTTGGAATCCCTGCCAGACGCATTTTTTTAAGGTCTCGAAAAGAGGACATGTCCGGGGAAAAAAGAGGACGTCTGGTCACCCTAGCTAAGCTAACAGAGATCCAGCATGCTCATGGCATGAGCTAGCGTAACGTAAACACTACGGTAGTAACGATTAACGGAGATCCACTACGAGGCGTACTAAGTTCACTGAAAGAGTTTGATTACGCACCGTTCAGTCTTATAGACACACTGTAGCAAGCTATCTCCCTGTTAGCTAGCTCCGTATTAGCAGCAGCGCTAGCTAGCTACAAGTCCCGTTACTAACGTAAATATGCTATTGCAAAGTTCAGTAAATACACTTACCCATCTTCAAATGGATCCCTTTTATTGCCATTGTCCTCTTCATCGCAGGAATAAAATCCTCTCCAAAAAATAGCTTCGCTCAGGCTAAACTCCCTGCTCTCTCTTCCCTTTGACTCAGTGAAGTTTTTTGCACGCATCATACGACATGTCCATGTTTAGATGCTCTGACCTCGCTGTGAATCTCGTACAATCTCGCAGGCAGAAGGCAGGGGAAGCGGAAATTCTACTAATCTTGGAGAAGTTGAACCATATTTCTGTGCAGAATTATTGCGAATAAATTATTATTTACAAAACATAAACATCGTATCCCGCGGATCCACGAGCGCAGATTTCGAAGGGTTAAGTTGCTCTTCAAAGACGTTATAGTTGCTGCATAGCAGCTTGTTTGTGACCATGGTTGTCAATATGTTATTTGGTGACATTAGCAGCAATAATAGTTTCTTTTGATTTAGTTTAGTTTATTTGACAAAATTCCCCCCCAAAAAATACAAGCGTGTAAGACATTGTGAGGTACAACACAACATAGTGTAGGACTTATTTCCCTTATGGTCCCTGATGTTCCATCATGATGGTATTGTGAAGTCAACACAGCAGTTTAACGCCATATTATTTTTCTGCCTGAAATTCCTGTTGGCTTACCGTTGCTGATCCAATAATATGCAGTGCTGTGGAAATCCCTACACTGGCCCGGAAACTGCTTGTGTGTGTGTGCCCTATTTCTACCTTTGCAAGAGTGAGGAGTATTGCTCTCTCATCCGTCAGCAACTATGTAATTTCTTAATACCCTTAAGCAAAGCACTTAACCTGCCAGCTGCTCCAAAAGCAGGATCATTCTTTGAACTTCATTGTGAATGTACAGTAGCCAGAGAAGTAGTGCGAGTGTGGATCTCACAATGTGTGTTTACGTGCTTGTATCCATCCTTTGCTTGCTATATAAAGGATCAGGAAGGCTTTCAAGTGGAGGCAGGTCAAATGGTGGGGTGGGCAGATGTATTTTCTTTTCTTTTTTTTACCTTGCAAACCTAATTGTGTCCTGTAGCCTTTACACTTTTAGCTACTCCTGTAGAGGACTACACATAGTTATTCGAGAGCAATTAATGTAATGCTGCAAATAAAACTATGCCAATGAGACAACTAAAAAACTACTGTAGCTTTCCACCCCAAACCTCTCTCAGCCCTTGCTGTGGACTCTCCCTGTCGTCAGTTTCATTTGCTCCCCTGGAGACTCTATCCAAAATCAGTCAGTCTGTGGGGTCAGAACAAAATGGTAGCTAACTCACTGCTGCACTATTATTTATAGATGGCCCTGTGATCGTTCACATCTGCAGCGAGCTAGCCTCACATGAAAACCAGGTCACTGAAAATGTATATGTTTGCTCATCCTCACTGACGTTGTTGTCAATGAGTTCAGGCCGGGAGACGTGCAGTCAAGTCATCATTGGTTCTGCAGTGGGACCAATCGATTTGATGGCTCTGTTGAATGTGTATCAACTGTTGTTCCTTTGTCAATCATCTGGTAGGAACTGATTTATCTACACTAAGGCAGTTTCTCAACATTGATGTGACCTAATGTGCGTGATGGTTTTGTGATGGCAATGTCAGTCCGTCATTGATGCACCACTTTGGTCCAGACTGAAATATCTCAACAATTGTTCCATGGATTGCAAATACATTTAGCATTGTATTCATTTTGGGGTTGGATTGCCATGAAAATAATGCACAAATTCATGTCCTGTCTGCTTGATGGTCAGAGTAAACCAAAACAGTGAAACTGTGGCTCACAAAACCAAAACTGTGAACTTGGTTTATAATTCTTTTCTCATTATCACAATATACGTATGTTGAGAAAATGCACTATTGCTGTCTTCTGATCACAAAAACATATTGCTAGAAAAAACACCGGGGCTAAGTGGTGGTACTGCTACTGGCCTTTTAGCAGTTAAGTATAGCAGTCCAGTATATTGTTTAATGACATGTTAGTAATTATGGTGTGTGCAGAACCAAGAACTCTGTAATATCAGAGCTAGATTCCATATTCAAAGTTAGACCAAGAACTCTGTCTCTTCTGTGGAGAATTTTTGAGAAGCATTATCTTCCCCGAGGCAGAGGTGAAAAGATTTATGAAATGTTTTACTCAAGCAGATATAATGTCAAGTCAGCGGAATTTTTGCTTAGGCTGGTTTGAGAGCAGGCACCTAGATCAGATTATTTTTACTTTGCCATGTTGAAAAGTAATTGTAAGTTGTGTTTCTATGTACAATAACAAACGTCTCCCTATGATGTTCTAATTTCATAAAAAGAGCCGCAAACTAAAACATATCTAAAAGATTGTAGATCATTGAAGATCTTGATGTATTGTGTGCAAATATCGAGCATTATTGTTTGTTTCTCCTTCTCTTCTTCTTATTGAATTTCATTCCAGTGTCTGAATTTAGCTCACATAGTTTCACACTGTCTTATATTTCACTCGAAGCATGCCTCCATTTGTATATGTTCTTGTCTATGAATAATTGATCTGATGTTTTTTGGGTACCTTTGCATTTGGTGCCCGAGTTTGTCGCAGCGCCCCACAGCTAACACTGGCATTTTATCTTCTGACCTTTGATGTTGTTTTTAATGTTCTTGCTGTTGAAAACCACTCCAAGTCTTTGTTACTGTCACCTAAATCCAGCCTATGTTTTATTGGAGACTGTGTTGTCACTTATTATCTGCTTTTTCGCGCTCTCAGATGCACCATGTGATTTACTATTATTATTTTTTTAAATCAAAGTATTCTCAATTCCAAAACATTCAGAACAAAGTCTTCAGCAAATCCACCCGTTTGGTCCAGACTGTTATATCTTCAAAATTGTTGGATGGATTGCCATTTTTCTTTAAGCATCTACAGCATGTCAACATTTGTATTGGTCCAGTATTATATCTACATCTTCCAGCCATGGAACTTTCTACAGAAATGGACCCAGATGACAAATGACAATGACTTTAGTGATCTTCTGACTTTTCATCTAGTGCCATCATCAGGTCAAATTTGTTATTTGTCTAATACTAATAGAAGGGAAATCTTGTCAGGTGATACATTTGAAAAAAGTAGAAATGATCTCATCTGAATCAAAAATGAATGTGTTTCAGGAATGACATGAACTCACACAGCCATGAATTATATGAAGGTGGAGTCGTTGGTTTCCACTAAAGCAGTATTTTAAAGAATATAACCTGTTACCATGCTGCAGGTTTTCCGATTTCTTTATAAATTCTGATAGAAGGAAAATGGGAAGTGTTTAAATAAAAAAAGCAGGCAAAACAGATGTTCACATCGAAGGGTCAAATGAAATGAAATGAAAATAACAGTCACATAAGAGTGGCATCGAACTATGCAGATCATTCTGTCAGCCAACTGACATGGAATTAATGTTCGTTATATACAGCATTTAGCTCGAAGCACCACTGTGTCTAAGTACAACCTTAGATAGATGGATGGATAGATAAATAGATGGATGGATGGATAGATGAATGGACGGATGGATGGATAGATACTTTATTTATACCCAGGGGTCATTTATTGTGTCACAGTAGCAGTACACAAACAAAACCACACTGAATAAGAATTATACAAAAAAAAAAATACAAATAATTACAAGTATATGAAAATAAAGAAACAGACTGTGTTGCATTGGCATGAACTTGAACACACTGCCTTTGTCAAACCAGCGTAATTCTCCTTAGAGCAGCCTGTGGGATCCCATAGAAGCTGTCTACAATATCATGTGATTAGTTGTGTTGCCTTGTGGGAAAACATGTCTACCCTTCCTGATTCAGTGCTTCTGTTTAAAGTACGGCTTCCTATACTAACATTTGGTGGTCAACACATCACACCTCTTTCCAGGGAACATCAGCACAAGAAAAATACAAAGCCTTAGAGAGCTTGAATACATTGTATGCAGCAACACGTACACAGAAACAATCACCCACTATTAGAAGACAGAAAGAGAGAGAGAGCGAAAGAGCGAGACATACATGAAAAGCTTGTGAGTCTCATCCCTTCTTCCCAGTCTGAACATGTACAGGGCTTACTATTCCCTGAGCTCTATGCCTCTGCTTTTGATCCCGTCAGCTCTGAGCGTCTCTCTCGGACGGGTCACCGGATGAGAGCTTTGGGCCTGGCTCCTCCACAGGGAAGAAACCTGGACCTCAAAGAGAGGTCAGAGAGGAAAACTCAAACCCGGGGTCCTCGGGGAGAAGAGACAGACTGCTTATCAGAGGCTTATCAAGCCATGGAGGGTTATATGCACAGTCAGGCCTCTGAGAATTGGTATTAAAAGTGAAGAGGCGGGAAGAAGAGCAAAAGGGAAGGGAGGATGTGGGTGTGATGGGTCAGCAAGTGGAGGTTGGGTCTCTGAGGGAGAGAATTAAAGAGATACATTTTTAGATGAGCTGAGGTTCATTGTCATCGAGCTAGAATTGTCTTTGTTTCTTTAATCAGCTTCTCACCCTCTGTCTCAAAACACAGAAACAGAACAAGAGAGACTAGTTGGGATAAGATTTACTTCCATTCAGGACTTGGAGCATTTGAAGGGGTATTACATTTTCTTCAGATGACCAAATACTTTTAAGTAAATCCAATATGGTTACAGAGTATCTCAAATTAAAAAAAAGTAAATACAATCACATGTGGTTTTGGTGGCCCTCCAAAGTATTCACAAATTCACCCTTTCTATGATTCTTTCTATGATTCTATGAGAACAAAATGGTGATCTAGGATGTTTGCTTGGCTTCCACCAGACTTCAGCCTGCAAAGATAAGATTATATACAGTTCATGATAGGGAATGCATATGTTCTTTGTTAAATGCAGGGATTGAGGGTCGTAGTGAAGGGACAATAGCCAAATATAAATACATCATCCGATGCAGAGTTTTTCCTCACTATCAGAAGGGATCAAGGTAATTTTTTTTAACCAACTATGACTTTTCATGATGCAGATTTGTGGTTGTATTTTAAGATCCGGCGTGAAGGTCGGTCATTTTAAAAAGAGGGAGTCAGAAGAGTTCGGTGCGGTTGTTGTTTGTTCTTTCTGACTATGTACACTGACACTGTTAGGTGGAAGGTTTGTGGTGAGAGGTTGAGGGCAGTAGGTAAGTTTGGGGTACCCTGTACACTTGTGCAGACACGTAGGTACTTTGTGTCTAGAACATTAGGTTATTGGTCGGTGCTCCCTCTGTATGTGTTTTGGTCAATCTTTTTTAGGGATGCTAGAGAAGCCATTTTGTTTGTTTTATTTCCAGAGGTAGATAGCCAGGCCTAGTTTTGTTTTCTTGATTTCTATTTGTTTGGCACGACCACAAACTGTCCCCAATCTCTCCCACTTGATAAAGAACCTTTTTTGTGTTGTTAACCGCCAACAGTGAATAAATATTGTTTGCAAACGTTACTCCTTTTTTACTTTCTTTCACTTTCGTTGGCCGACCTGTGTTCGTCAACTAAAAAGGGGACGTAACAATCATTTTATGAATTTCGATTCATCATACATGGTAAATGGGTTTGTACGGCGCTTTTCTAGTCTTCTGACCACTAAAAGCGCTTTACCCATTCACACACTGATGGGGCTACCATGCAAGGGGCCACCTGCCCATCAGGACTATCAATCACACCCAAACACACAGCGCAGGAACAGCCTTTGGGAGCAAGTGTCTTGCGGCAAGGACACATTGACATTGACTGAGCCGGGGATCGAACCACCGATTGATTGAAGGACCTACCACTGATCCCCTGACATTTTATAGCACCACCAGCAGATCAACGTCTTTCATTTTTCAGTAAAACATCTCAACATCTACTGGATGGATTGGCACCAGATTTTTGTTTAGACATTTATGGTTCCTTCACTATGTGCCACAATGACTAACTTTCCCCTCACGCACACAATCATCAGCTCAACATTTTGTACTTTTAATATTATTGTGTTTTATCACCAAATACCTGCAACGTTAGCTAATTATTTATAAAGTCGTAAATGTTAGCATGCTAACACACCAGATGGTGAACATGGCAAACGTTATTCCTGCTAAACAACGGCATGTTAGCATTTTCATTGTGAACATGTTAGCTTGCTGACATTTAGCACAAAGCACCACTTTGCTTAAGTTCAGCCTCATGTAGCTATTAGCACAACTGTCGACTCTTGTTGTGAAATATACTGTAGATGCAAACACAGACAGCATACTGTCTAGCTGTGTGCTACTCCCCTTACTCACTGCCATACACTCTGAATGTGAGCCAATCAAAAACCAAACTCAACGTGGCATCCAAACCTATGCAAGCTCTTTTTTTTCCGGTTTCTCCTGTCAGTGGAATAATAGCAATTCAGACAGAGACAATGTATGTATATATATATATATATATATATATATATATATATATATATATATATATATATATATATATATATATATATATATATATATATATGTGTGTGTGTGAGTAAGCTTGGGAAATTCTGTGTTGCAACTCATGACGAGATAGACTCTTGACAGGATAGAGAGCAACTCGTAGTGAGAAACACCGGCAGACAGTAAGCTCTCTTCTGGCCTGCACTAATGATGCCTGATTGGCTGCAGTTAAAAGATGCAACCATAACTGTGTTCGGGCCAATTATATCATATTTCCAGCAGGGAAACTGAAGTATATATTGTGCTTGAAGAAACCAGCAAGAGAAGAAATGCCTTACAGATACACAGATGTGAACATCAAATTGCATCAATATCAAGGCTGGAAGAGTGGAGACCTCGCAGTCCTGCGGGGATTCAAAGAGACTGTTTTAGAAGCAAAAGGAAAACAAACATTCTCCTTGCGAGGAAGGCAGTGCGCCAGAAGCTCAAAATAGAGACATCATTCCGTATCCCCCCTCCTTTCACAGTTAAATATACAGTTACGGCTATGGACATTACTGCAAAATGATTCAAGTTTAGATGACGCAGGAATTCAAAGTTGACCAAAGAGTGCCAAAGCCGTTTTCTTCAGATACAATAGATAGATAGATAGATAGATAGATAGATAGATAGATAGATAGATATACACTTTATTCATCCCCAAGGGGACATTTGTTAAAGCTTATCCCAGTGTGTTTCTGTTTGTTGGCTGCAGGGTTCAGGGCCTTACAGAACTCCCTGTGCTTAATCCAACATGAGGCAGTCACACCAGAAAATCCTGTATCTACACAACGCCTACACGGCAGTCTTATTGCAGTTCGCCCCTTTCTATTTTCTACTTGATGACTCTATATAGGGTATTTGTCTAGTTTATCCTTCAGGGCATATTTGTTGTCATTGTTTCATGGTTTATTATAAGTAATTTGTCAGACATTGTGTGAATATAACAAAGCCTTTAAATCTCTTTCAAGTGAGCTTATCAAGGTGTTACAGGCATTTGGACATGGACTTAAGCGTCAACCATTTGAAGAGGGTTATTATTACTTTCCGTGTCAAAATCTGAAGAAAATGTGTGTAAAACTACACAAATTACACGATGCAAGTTTTAAATCTGTGGTTTGAATGGAGTAAACTGGTGTAGTTCGCGGTTAATTACCCAGCACAGTGTTTTATGGTTTTCTACACTGCTAGAAATAAGGGTGCTAACTAGCGCTATATAAGGTTCTTCAGCCTTTCCTCAGAACTATAAAGTTGTGGGCTAAAATAAAACAATGAGCTGGAACTCGCAATAAAACTAATTTAAACCGAGGGGGGTTTCAGATTCAAGTGATAATTCTGGTTCATCATTACAAGCGACCACTTTCACATTAGCTATGGTTCGTAAGCTATAATTGGACAGTCACTGTTTAGGGGTGAGATCATGCCATTTTGTTATCCTCATTGAGACCTTTTATTCTGTTTGAAAGGGCCTGTTTGGAAAGCATATGCAGCCACACAGATGGGGCTCTGTTAAATGTGACCAACAAATGTCAGAAAGCACTTAAACACTGCCTTTGTCACAACTAGTGTTTAAGCAAATGGTTTAAATGAGCAATTACATTGCACCATTCAGGTAAAACGGACACTCACCTAGACTTAATTTCATAACAACTTTGCCACATTTATCCTTCATTGGGGCTAATTGATACCTGCTGCAAATGTAATCAGCCGGAGCAGAATGGAACTCTGATTGTCAGATGCCGGATGCCATGAATGGTACAAGGAAAAAAATACAAAGAAAGCACAACAATGAAACCTTTTTTATTTGAATTCTTTATATTTTGTACCTCTAATTCCAGCCGAAAGTCCAGACTGTTTATTTTATACTTTAGAAAGCTTTCTTACATTTTTTTGTAAGGCCATGGAGCTGGCATAACCTTTGAAAGTATAGCCTGCGATATTTACAGATATTTTAGATGTTGAATCTCTCTGACAGCAAAGCTATGCGATAAACAGGTGCAGAAGGGCGATAAAGGTCATTTTTCGATGTGATTATGTCTTAACATTCACGTTCTCATCATCAAAAACCCTCAGTGACTCGATCAGTATTCCATCAGGCAGCTGCTCGGCAAATCAACCAATCACAATTAGCGTTCGTGTCTTTCGAAAGTGTTTCATCTTGTTCCTCCGTCGCTGCTAATAAGAAACCTTCCATTGCAAAGTGCTAACTTTCTCCAAAGGTATGATTGAACAGGATGTTAATATGCACAAGATGGCCGGCTGTCTTGTGGCTGTTGTAAAGGCATCAGGCACCTGCACTCAGTCTGTCTTCCAACACCTCGGCTCTTTCTCTATGAGAAATGACAGATCTAATGGGAGCCAATATGGGCCAATGGTTAATGCATGAGAGACGGTACTTTAGACTAATGGCGGCTGCAAAGTGCAAAATCAGGCCAGATGAGGAGAAAGAGCAGCAAGAGGCAAAAATGTGAAGGAGAGGGAAAGAAATGACAGAGAAAGGGATTGAAAAATAATGCTAGACGGCAGGAAAAAAAGACTGAGCAGAGATGATGTGACATTTGTAAAATACAAAAAAAGACTCACATTTAAAGCCTTTTTTTGACTGTACATTAATAATAGTTACATTATTTTTCAGTGTGATGAATTCATTCCACATAAACAACTCTAAATATTCTAATCTGGAATAATATCTATATATAGCTGTGGATAGCCTTCGAGCATGAATGGATTATGAGACATTGGCACAGACCCCCATCCCTTCTACAAAACCCCAGGACTGAAAGTGACACAAAGCATTGGTTCTGTTTGTAATAGTTGTATGTCTCTTTGTACGTGTTTTGTGTCTCTTTCTGGTCATATTAGCATCACTTTATGTCATTTTGGATCATTATAGATCTGTGTCTCCTTGTGGTCATTTGATTGACTTACCAAAAACAAAAATAAAAAAGACATACATCCATGAGGGGCCAATCAGATTCTGGAGGGGAGGCGTGTCACTCCTCTGCTGCATGTGGGCTGAAAGAGAGTTGGGACATTATGGTGATGAGAGATGAGTCCACTCCAATCTTCTGGGTATGCCCATATTCAGAGGTTTCAGGCAGCATCACATCTACAGAGGTAACAGATAATAAGAAGTGGGTGTCTGACAGATGACCTGCATCAGATACGGCGCAGCCAGGAAAAAGAGCATGTGATGGGTATGGTGGGGGTTGAGTAGGGCCGGAGGAAATGTTCATGACTCACAAACTAAATGACTTAAAGGAAAACCCTTTTACACAGCAGCATTCATCAAGTGTTAATGAACAGCTGAAAGGGTACAAATGCAAATGCTGGGACTGGGAGACGACAGACGGAGAGAGAGAGAGAGAGAGAGAGAGAGAGAGAGAGAGAGCGAGAGAGAGAGAGAGAGGGGGAAAACGAGTGCGAGAGAAAACTATCATCGCTGTGATAAATGAGAGTGGTGGCAGAAGCCCTCAGGCGATCACTCCGTCACTGAGACAGGCTTCTGTGGCCCTAACTTCATTATCATGACACAGTCACATCAACACACTCCTTCAGATAAGAGCGCAGCAGAACTCGGCTCTAGAAAGGATCAGTTAAACTGATCGGGGTTCAGCGGCTTGTCACAGATAGAGAGGACGGCTCGGTTCTATTCAGGCTTTAGAAACCTGTCATGGCTTCTGGTTCGTTCTTTGGAAATCTTGACATACTGCATGTCGGGGTCATACCAATGTATTATCTTTTTTAAAGAATATCATGAATTCTGATCATGCCATGATCAAATACATGTATCATACTGTAACATAAGTGTCAGATGACTGTGTAAAGACAAGAAATATTATTACATATTGTGTGACGTTTCGGCCTGCTTTCCATTTGACCGTATTAAATTATTCATATCCTCTATGGTTGAGGTTGGGTCAGTTTGGTTTAACCTGCTCCAAATAATTGTTTTGGCCACACTAGCTAACACAACATTGACAGATTGGCCAACATGTTGCCTGTTCATCCAGCAGACACAGAACAACACTATCATCAATTTGGTGAGTCGTATTTGTGGCCCAATATTTACTTTCCCTTTAACCCGATCTGTTGTGGTCTCCACCAACCCCTGAGGGAAATATTTGTCTCTTTTGCGGCTGAATCCTCTACGTTCACCAGTTGTCCTATTTGTTTTTATCAGAGTGCTTTCCTTTTTGTACTTTCTTCATATTACAGCATCCAGTATGTCCTGCAGGGTCTTATGTGGACACAGATACTCTTTATTTTGTATTGGCCAGAAGACCACTCCATATTCCATATCAACCCTTGCAGAACAGTTCCACTCAAAGAATCCAGTGCCAACAAGCAAGTCCTTGTGCCTTGAGCCACCGTATTTATCATAATTTGAGTCCGTATCCAATTTTGTATCAGTTGTATCATCTTTTTCAATTTTGTCCCTGGGTTAATTTTGCTTTACATCGATTCCCATCCTCCTGGGCAATTTAGAAATCTGTGTCTGATTATTCCCAGTGTGATTGATGAGGTGCGGTGGCCTCCTGCGCCTTCGGTCTTATAGTACAGGTGGTACTGTAAGATGAGAAGACGCCTCACGGCATTTAAAGCTGTGACCATCTGAGTCAGAATCATCAGAAACTGGAAGTCTACTCACGGTCTGTGAAGTGAGCTTACCGTGGTCAACAGGGATGACTTGAAGAGGCTTTTAAAGGTTAATCAATGGGAAATGCAATTTTACTAATGCGTTGTGTTGCCTGTTTTTATGGTGGCATAACAAACGTAAAGGTAATGAGGGGAGCAGTTTCCTTGGTACCTAGCAATGCTGTAAATTCGGAGCCCAAAGATACATTCAGCAGTTAATTGAAATGTGGGAGGTGGGAATATAAAAGGTCCATATCATATATTTATGCCCGTGAATTAGTCTCTTTTCAAATGTGAATGAGAACATTGCATACAATATGCATGAGAGGAGAGGTCATTAGGGAGGAACTTCCACCATTTTTATCTCAATGGGAAAATACGGTAAAAGAGAGAAACACAGAGCAAACAAGATAATAGAGAAAATAGTGTTGAACATAAAAGGGAGATCAATTCAAATTCATCATGCAATATATGTATTCACATACCGTGCTCTCACAGAGAGAGTGTAGATGGATTTACATGTGTTATTATATATTATACTCGGTTGTCACGTAACCTTCAAGCACAGATGGTGATGACATGAGATTTAATTTACACACACCCATCATTGATTTTCTACGACGCCGGATACTAAAGGACCCAAACTAATACCAGAAATGTCCGTTTGCGACAAAATTGCCCCCCAAATTACTGACATCTGTGCAAAGCAAGAAAAGGTTATCTCAGAAAATGTAATCATCATAAAGCCAATGAGCCGCTCAGACCTCACAGCTCACTGCCGGGGAGAAGCCAGGCCCAAATGCATTGCCGGTGTTTAGAACAGGTGTTGTTTGTAAATGCTTCGGAAATTAAAGCACTCTGTAATACGGGGACCGCAATGTGTGCTGTGTGCGCAGTCAACGGGACTGGAAGTGTGCTCTTTATGGTCTAATATTGAAAGATCTAGTTTAATTTTAGAGTTGCCTTTTAAAACGAATAGGATAAAGAACAAAACAAGAGTAATTCATGATCTAATTAGGAGACTGTTACCGCAAGAGGACCATCAATCCTGCTCTTAAAAAGTCTTAGAGGCCTTTTTTTCTTGGCAGCACAACAAGCAATGCAACCAGCACTCCAACTGTTTGGTGTTTCCCTGACCTTGAGCTTCTCTTTGCCCATCTGTGTGGTCTCTGCACAGGTGGAAGGTTCATTGAAATGAGGCAGCACAAAAGGAGTTGTTGGTATGTTGGTGGAAATTGGTTCTTGGACTGAGAATATATTTCGTAGAAGCAGGTCTGTTTCTCCTGCCTGCTCCGCCATGTGCAAAATGATAGTGTAGCTTGTTAGCATGCTAACGTTAGCTAATTAGCACAAGACACAAAGCACAGCGAAGGCCGTTGCGAATCTCATTAGTTTTTCGTCCAAAACGAAAGTATTGGACAAACTGAAATGTTCAATTCATGATGGTGCGAAAAGGAAAAGTTAAAGGAATAGTTCAACATTTTGGGAGATGCAAAACATTTTATGTGAAGATTGACACCACTCCCATGTATTTATGGTAAATATGAAGCAAAGTGTAACACGGTTATGTACCAAACTATTCCCAGGCTCAAATCTCCACACAATCAGATGCCTTTTAAGATGTAAGACTTGAACAAATGATTGCCCATTCACATTAGGTCACATCCAGCAATCCCAAGAGGTCTGAGGCCCTCTGACGTGAGTTAAAATACCTTAATGAAAACATCACTTTGTCTTTCAGTTGGCCCAACAAAGAGTCTCTTGAGTCCAAGCACTGTGGTTCCTCGCTGCTCAACAAACGGCTTTTACGGTTCATCAGGGTGCCTCCGATGTCTTGGGATTGTAGACCACATTAAATGACAACTGAGCAATTGTTGGCTTATCTCTACAATCCTGGACTTAGTTGCCCTATTGTGGTAATATGCTAATACTCTCAAAGTATTTAACAGTTTTAATATCATATTCATACAAAAAGCCAGTAGAAGTGATGCAAATAGATGGGAGATTTTGTGTGTTTCGACCAATTTTAGTTGGTGCATATATGCATTTAAAGTTAAAGGTCTTGGGATTTTACTAAGAGATTTTGCTTGAGGGGAAAATACACTCTAAGACATTTTTTTCCACTGTTAAAAAGCAGCCATTTTTTTAACTTGGAGAGCTGACTTACAGGATGATAATCTATTATTACCAGCATCATCATTAGAACATGTCAAGTTGTCAAGAGAATCAAAGTACCATGTATTTATTTTGCGCTGTGTTGACGTTCGGCAGTCATATGAGGTATCCATCATCCACAAAGATGTTGGATTTCTGACAGTATCCCCAATAGACCAAAATGCAATGCAAGCCACTTAAAGTTGGATGTAAAGGGATAGACTTTCTATGTATCTCTCTGATGTTGACACTTTAAAATTACAGCTGAAAGATGCCACTTTCACACATTATAATTGTAACAATGTGTGTGATTGCACATGAATCCAGTGGTTTGGGTGTATTGGCTTACATTCGTCCAGTCGTCCTGTCAGTAGCTAAATGCTGCTTCTAGCTGTGTAACTTTGCCAGTTTACGAGAGATATCGTTTTGCTCAGCACAAATGTAGCAAATTAATATCAATACGACCTCTGTATGAACATGCATTGTGGCATGCTAATATGCAGTGTAACAAGTGTTATAATTCTAACGTCCGCAGTCACGACTCGCAGACGTTGGTTTCCTTAACTTGCAGGTTTATTGCTCGAGAGTTCACAGTATTGCAACGGGGCTCTTCGCTAACAGTAGCTCAAACGCAGCAGATAACAAGCTCACTTAGCATCCCCCACACTTCATAACAACGACAACACACAACGTCACTTCCTCTTTAACCACCAGCCTACCCCTCCCCACCAACAGACGCCTGTACAGGGTCGCTACATAATAATGCTTACTGTTGTCAGAAACGTCAAATGTTGCATTTCACAAATAAGCTAGCTAGCCCTCGCGCTAAATGAACTGATATTGATGTGTGCTGGGTCTAAGCCGATTGTTGGAACAGTACACCAGTACATATATTCTGTTCCTATCCAGACAGTAAATGGGAGCAGAGACATGCCCTCCCGCACATTATTCCCTCACCCAACACATCGCGGAGTCAAGAGGTTGCTGTTACAGTGTCTGGATGAGATGGATTATGGGCCTGGAGGTGTCGTAGCGAGCAGGCTGGAGAGTGAGAATCAGAGTTGAGACATGATTAGATGAGGCTTCATGGAATCATGGTCCCCTTTTGTGGTCTTAGTATGATACAATCCTAAACTATTTCCTCATATGACGTTATTCTGGTACAGCAGGGAAATTAGTATTACGAGGGCTGAGGTCCAACACATGATGGGAAACAGAGGAGTGTTTTTACTTATGGTTCCAGGCTCTAAGCGTCACCTTTTTCTACCTCATTTTAAATGAAGTACCACTTCTCAGCATTTCACTTTCTTACAGGTCTTAAAGGTTAATAACCTACTATAGTTTGCTTGTATGAATGCTCCTTTACATGTGGGAAAGAGGGTGTTGAGAGGGATGGAGGTTGTGCATCATTCCTGTTAGTGAAGGATGTGGAGGACAGTTTGCGACAGTAATGCAATCATGGGAGTAGAAGAAGAGAGTACATAGTGAATGTGTTGTGTTTTTGTCAATTGTGGTCATTTTTTAGACTTTGATTGGACTTTATGGAACACACCCAAACCCTTAACCATGCCTGGATGTAACTTTGTGTCCACGGGGCAAACATTTGCTGTTGGGTTTTGAAAAGCTCAAATGTTATTTTTCTTATTAGTCAACATGTCTTTGGATTTGTGCTGCATTAATGTGTTTGCTGCAATTTAGTGCTGTATATATGTAAGGTTGCACTCATTCAAACTACTGTATGTACTGTTGGACAGTTTAATCTACAGCAATGCATCATATTCTATAAAATCATTGTATGCCTCTCGCATTGTCCTGCGAGAACTCCAAATCTCTAAAAAAAAAGGATTCGGCCTCACAAAGCCATCTAGTGGGATGCAGATGTACTGTCAAGTAATTTCACTACATTTAAAAATATATATATTTTGGGTGATTTACAAAGCTATTTTTTATACCTCAAAGTCCTCAAGAATTAACAAATAAAAGTCCCTCAAATGTAAGTACTTGAGTAAATGCCTTAACGTCCATTTACTCAAGTACTTACATTCCACCGGCGCATTAATCCAACTCAAACCTTTATGTTGCTTCAACCCACCGAGGCCCTGCATCACGTCGGACGGAGGACTTCCCCTCATTTTTCCTCTGCTTTCTTGTCGCAGAAACAAGAACATATTCACAGGCACATTGTGTCCTGTTATGCCCTTGTGTCACTCACAGAAAGTCGATGGCTTTCTGACAGCTCCGATGAGGCGCGTTTCCTGTATCGGGAGAAAAACCTTGCAGTGCGGTGAGACGAGCTGAGCCTCTAATCAGCGATTACTGCCAGGCTGAGGGACGGAGGGAAGAGTGGCTCCCCAGTGAGCCTCAAAGCTTATCAAAGCATTGACACATACAAAGGTGCACAGCCATTCACAGCGTTCGCTTTAAACACACACAGACACAGGTTTACAGACCCTCGTGGGCACTGAAAACCCTGTGACAATATGGCAACAGTAAACACACCGCCAGTGTTTACAGTCCCATCAGAGCCAATCAGGAACAAATATTTACCTATTTTCACCTGTAATTAGCAACATCTGTGACTCTGGAAATCATGCACAGCTGAACATCTGACCTGCAGTGTCTGAGAACAAGTGTATGGGAACGTAATCCAGCCTGATTTCTTCCGGGTGACAAAACCCTGAGAATATTCTGCTAATTAACTTCTGTTTAGTCTATAAGTCAAATTCCTTGCAAATATCTTGTTTTGTTTGATTGTGAAATTGCACTGTGCTCAAACACGCAGCTGATTCAAATGTCACACTCATTCTCAGTGATATTTTACACATTTTGGCCATCATTGCGTTTGTGTGACTTCATGCTGTTTGTGTTACTTTATGGATCATTGTCAGTGTATGTTAGAGATGCATATGTGTGCCGTGTAGTCGTACTGCATGTGTGCTGGCAGTTTCTATTTGTAACCACAGATGTGCGGACAACAGTCAACTGGACTACTTTTGGTAGCAAACATAATGTTGTAATATTTGGTAATAATACAGCCATGTGTGGGTGAATCCAAAATGAATCCGCTGCAATGTGTAGGTTTGTGCCAGAGAGCCATTAAAGGGATTTATTCAAATTAATTGAGTTGGAGAAGAGTAAACATATTCTCATACAATCCAAAAAGATACTGCTGCTGATTGATTTGAGCCTCACACCAGTGGCTGCTGAGGCAGAACAGCCAAAGCTCATCGCCCACGTCGTCCACCTCTCTAATGTGTCTTCAACTGATCCTCATTCTGCTGAAATGCAATGTGCCTGCTGAGGTCAGCGACCATGAGAGGACCCTTGAGTCAGACCCTGACCTGTTGGGTCCACACAGCTGAGTGATTACGCATCCCTGAGACGTGTGACATGAATCCTGATCAGGCCGAGCTCCTGTGTATCCTTCACTGCCACCCAGAAGGGGAAAGAGCCACTAAGCTAGTCACCCAACAGGACGCTGACAAATCAAGCCAAACGGCAGGAACCTTTCCAGGAATCCAGGAACCTTTAGAAGCTTAAGAGCTTTCCCTGCATTTCAAGCAGGAACCGTGGTCTTTAGTGTGTTTTCAGTGCTAATTGTCTCTGACTGGATTCGTATTATTAATAGGAATGGACATGGTTATTGATGTTTTTAGCAGTAGTACTTGTACATTAATTAATAATGTTCAATGTATGGAACCTAATACTAAACGTATACTCAGATCGGAGGGTTAATGCTAAAAACACATCAATGGTACGTTCTCCCTTTCTCCCACTGCATAACTCTTTCATCAAGATCAATATCAATCATCAATAAATCCAAATCATGCAGTCGTGAATGACGATGAGAGAACATGATCGTTTCCATGTTGCACGTGTTGTCAAATTTCATCTACATTTGTATTTTTATCTGGTAATTTGCCTAGTTTCTATGTTTCTTTAGATGCAAAGGATACACACATATAATCGCGCACAGGAGCCATTTTTGTACGGGATTTTTTTTTTGGAGACGACCCTCTGAAAAGCACCACTGCATGGCAAGACTACTCCGTGGCAAAGTCCTTCAGCAGAAATGTTAGCTTATTAAACATCTCGTCTTGTGTTCAGCTTACCAGGCAGCCGGGCTGCTGGAGAACAAGTAGCCAAGACAGGCTGGCAGCTACATCCGCCCATCTGGTGTCATCTCAGGCAGGAAGGAGTCCATTCTGTTGTTCTCACAGTGAATTGAAAAGTGGGCTCGAGCTCCACCAGAGGGCTGCCATGGAAAATAAAGAAACGGCCCTGGAAAGTGTAAGCGATAAAGCACTGGCACGGAAACAGCAGCCTGGGACTGGAGCACAACAGCAGTGTGGAGCGGGGAGGGTCAAGTGACTGGCGGAGGACTCGCGTCCACCTGAACTCAAACGCATATTGTAGTGAGCGACAACAGTTTAAGAAAGGGATGCGGCTCTTCACAGGCTTTATTATCTTTCATTTCTAAAAGCTGATGCTCATTTCAATAATAATAACAATATTAAAAAACACCACCTTCTAAGTATCTCATCCATTTGCTCGTCCTGCCCAGTCAAAGCAGATTTTCACACAATCCCGTTATCATTTAGTCATCTGCCTAACAACTGATTTGAGAGCACACATTTCAGAAATTATGAATTAGGGAAGAATATTTTCTCATTTGTGTGCACATGATTTTTTTAACATTTTCTTTACAATTTCTTTACATATTTTTAAGGACCTGTTTTCTCGGTGTCTACCTAGAGTTTCAATCCCAATAATAATAAAAAAGTCAAATTGTGCTTAATTCTTTGTCCGTAGCCATGATTTGACAACTGTTATCACTGTTTTAATAGTTAAAGGTAATCCTTATGGACATCTATTGCTTTTATATCTCAGCTATTGCATGAAGTAAAACTTTTATTTTTAATTAGTATGAATTGCATTAATTCATTCCATCTATTCTTCAGTTTAATGTAAGCCAGTTTGTACACATACACAATGAATGGAATAAGAACAAAATAATATGCTTTATGACTGTATTGTTGGACAGATAGGATTAATGGCTAAAGCCAATTCGTAGCTCGCCAACAATATCACACATCACACAATCATTAATGTCTATGGGTCATTCCGCCTCATTGCATTTATGACTCAGTACAGAATACAATATCCAGTCATATTTAAAAATGACAAATGTGTTATTTGTGCTACAACTTTGCGTATATAACTGTTTTTGCAATTGAGTCTCCAATTAACCTGAGCTGCATGTCTTTGGACTGCCGGAGAACCCGCAGAACCCGGAGGGAACCCAGGCTGCCACGACTAAACTCCACCCAGAAGGACCGCAGGGGATCGAACCTGTGAGGTAGCAACTACACCACCTTTTATATTTTATTAAAACATTTTTTTATTTATATTTTTACATGAAAATATTTCTACTAAGGCTGTCAACTAAAATTATTTTATTTACATGTTTGCTCATGTAAAAAAACACTTTGGCCAAAGCCCAAGAAGCCACTTAATTGGCTCTCCAGGGCAAAGAGTTAACAATAAATAAGCCTTTGAGTAGATTTCTCATGAAGTCATAGCTCATTAACAAACAGCAGCAGGCTCCGTGATCTAATTCCCCTTGATGTGTTCCACTTTTGCATGTGTGATTAGGTCAGGAAAAGTGAATTGATGAGAAGTCCTGAAGGACAGGAGCAGTTCTGGGGGTTCTCTTTCATAACGTGAGCTGGCAAAACTTTGAAGTGAGACTTTTAACAAAATGACCGGAGGCCTGTGCTTGTTCATTAAAGGTAAAGGGATATCTATTTTGAATGTTACCAGAACTCCGTCAACAAGACCCCTTTTGATGTACATTATAGGACCAGGGGTTTGATTCCCAAAATATAAATGCGGCGAGGAAAGACTGCCTCTGGTACATTACATTATTACACAGGAAAAAACTGTTTTATTTAATCATGCGGTCAGTTTCAGAAATTCAGCCCAGCCTGTTTTTACTTTGAAAGAATTCATGTGAAGTCCATTGCCCACAGAACTGCTTCTCAATACCTTGTTAAGGGCATCTTTTGTGTGAATTAGTTTTCAAGAAAAAAGATCCTAAACGACTCCAGGAATGGCCGTCCGTCCAACACGCTGTTCCAGACAAGGATAGCTCAACAAATGCTACTTGGGCTGTTGTGTAAATTGGGACAGCCATTAGAATTTTAAGAGAATGAATGGTGCAGTCTTTGCTGATCCTCACTTTTCCTCAAGCGCCTCCTTGAGGATTTTCATTTGTGGTTTTAAGTGAAATATCTCAAGAAATCACAAAATGAACTCTAACAATACAAAACATAACTTCAGGTAGAGGAGCTTAAAACCCTGCTCTCAGAAATGAATACATAATATATTTAGCAGTATGCGTAGTTTTGGTAGAGGACCCATAAAATAAGAAAATCACTACTTTGTAGAATTGAATGAGTTGTTTGTTTGAGTAAAGTCTAAATGTGAGTAAATTGTTGAGTGTGACAAATTATCTTCAATAACTAGCATGAGCCACTTGAGAATACAGCTGCAGCTCCGTCCTTGCATGAGACCCCTTGTGTCCTCCTCATGACACTTGCAGAACATTTCTAGGGTTTGAAACTTGTGAACCACTTCCTCTGCAACATTTTCCGTCACACATTTGTAAAATTATTTTCCTTCTTTTAATTTTTTGACCTTTATCCGTTTTCCTTTTCAGAATTGTTTGATTTCAAAACGTTCTAATAATCTCACCCTCTCTGTGATTCATATGCACAGCATGTTTCTGTCCTTTTTTTTTTCAACTTTCCACAATACTAAATGAGATATTTTGCTGAAATGTGCTTTCACTTTACTGCCAAAAGACTCTGTGATGGACAGAGAAGAGGAAGTGCAGCATTCACAGCGTACACGGCAGGAGCGAGGATATTCTTTTGTGTCGGCCTTTATAACAGAGAAGATGAGCCTTACTCTGGCAGACAGTGTGGAAGCGGCAAGGTTATACAGAGGTTCTATCTGAAAATGTTCACTCAGATACAATTTTAAAAGCCCCTCCTGTAACTAATCCATGAAATAGGCAAGATCCAGACAATCTCCTAACTGAGAGGCATGGGAAAGGGTGAGATACCGTGTGTGTGTGTGTGTGTGTGTTTGTGAATGTGCAGAGTGTGAACACGACCCTGTGGTGGAAGAAAGAGAGCGGGCAGATTTTCACACACTCGACACATTTACTGGATGTGTTCCAGGCTGAAGTTGCTCCGGCATACAAGAGGATTTGTGTGTTACTGATAGCATTGCTTTCCTCTCACAGACAACGTGAGGAGGCTCTGCAATCTTTTACAATCACACGACACCTCCAATCCGCTGCACTCCGCCGTTGCCTTTGAGCCACTCGCCTTCCAAGCCGTACTGGCCATTGAGTAAACATGATCATTATAGTTTCAACAATATCTTTCACACCAAACAATATGCCAAACTGCATTTTAAAACTTCCTTTAGTCCCCGAACACACATTTGTGGAACTCCTCCATCTGCCACCAGTACATTTGAATGAATTAGAAAATATAAGCTTTCAAAGATTTAGGATTTAACAAACATCTCCTCTGGGATGGGATTTAGATTTTGTATGAGATGTCTAATACTCCTTTACACGATTTTTAAACTCAAATTTTAAAGCTGCAGTAATTACAAAAATATTTGAAATTACTCCAAGATGACTGGATGACTTGGGAAGAAAATGTGTTGTTGTTGACACTCGTAGTGCCGTACCGTGCAGATGTTGGTGATCTTCTGACCTTTCCCTCTAGCGCCATCATCAGGTCAAACCTTTGGAAGGAAATATTAATCTGAAAGTGTTGCGACAAATCAACATCTGAGTCTGACAAGCTTTCAGAAGCTCTCTGCTCCTTCAGTTTGATGAAAGGTGGTTCTCACCTCATTCAACCAGCCGGGACACAGTAGAATATAAGGGACCCTTATATTCTAGCAGTGAAGACGTTCTCCTTGCTGAAGCTGTTGCGGGGGCAGGCTGTAAATATTTCTTCCAGGTTACTGACATGACCAGTCAGTGATTTCCACTTTTTCATCAAATTTCATATAGCGACCACAAACGTGTCAGTCCAGGTTACATCAAGGTCTGAGTTTCACACGAGGCATCACACATTTGAAAGGGCTTTTATGTACGACTGGGAGTGGAGGAAGTGGAAGTGGAAGGAAGACAGGGAGGGACCACAGAGCTGAGATCAAAGGAATAATTAATCTACAAAAAGGAGGGAGGACAAATTGGGTGGTGGGACGAAGAAGACAGTGAACAGTGTTCAGCTGCAGAGGAGCGTTTAGAGGTCTTTACATATTCAACATAAAAGGTGACATATATATATATATATATATTTCAGTTTCCAGGCATCTTCATTGTCTGTACTTGTTGGTGTGGTACTAAATTCTCCAAATTACATATTTTCCCTCCACCAATGGCAAAATGTACCCCATTGGTTTTTGTATTTTGAGCCAATTTCATATTATTCATTCCTATTAATTATGTGTTACATATATATTGAACTGTTTTTAATGTCTCATGTTCATTGTCACTGATAATATTAAGGAAAATATTAACTTTAAGATTCAATAACGTGTTCACTGGATTAATTGAGAGGATTAATATGAGGGCTCAGAAGATTACTTGACAGCAGCTCTGAAAAGTCTGCTCCTACACCCTACATACATCTTGTTTTTCACTTTCAGCAAAGAACTTTTATCCATTTAAGATTGGCTCTTAAATTCGGCCCCAAACAGCAACTTAATGAAATCTTTCATTCTTCTGTAACTATGCATCAAAGCAATTAGTGGGCTTTTAAGTGTCTTATTGTGGGTGTGAAATTGAACCAGATATTAAAAGTATAAAAGAGCACAATAAATAAGCCTCTTGCCAACAGGCCAGCATTGTGTTTACAGATGAAAGAGTCGTAATTACTTTTGTGAATGTTCTTCTTGGAGCAGATTTGAGCAGTCACATAAAGAAAAACCCACCACATACTCTCAAGAAGAAGAAGAAGAAGAAGAAGAAGATAGAGATATTGTGCGACCCCAATAAAAAAACATCTGTGAACCAGATTGGCCGAGCGTGGAGCGAGCCAGGAGAGTGTAGCCGTGCAGACGGATGATTGACAGGCAGACGGTTCTGGGCATCGTCAGGTCTGAGCCGCGTCTCACCTGTGACAGCCTCCTCTGCTCGGTCTGTGGCTCACCAGCTTTGTCCTGGTCTGCAGGTTCACATCCCTGTCGCCTTCTCCATGTGCGGGGCGGCCGCTACCCGGGGGGCTCTGAACCTCCCCTGGTGCATTGTGGGTCCTTTATTCCGATGACGAGCTGCTTTGTCCCGACCGGTACACTTTGGAGTGAGAGTCGTGGAACTAATAAATCCCATTCTGGCTGGATTCATTGGGTGATTGTAAAAGTACATGCAGGTATTGCAGTGATATTTCACCCCCACTCCAGTAATAAATACAGCTGCTACGGCCATTCGCTGAATTCACTGGAGATCCTAGAATTTAAATCCTGTCTGGTGCTACTTCCTTTGAATTTTTTCCATGGGAGAAACTGCCGTAAGAAGTAAAAAATGTTTCTGCTGATAGACGGAATCATTATAACGGAACAACATCACATTATAACAACATCAGGATTTGAAATTTGGTCAAAAATAAATAGAAAGCTCATAAAATGTGCAGTCATAGTGTCTGTTACTACTGGTATTGTCTTTTGACTTACAGACCACATCCTATAATTGTGCAATTGTTATGTTATCATGCCGTCTGGAATGATGACTCAAATTACAGAGAAGCACAGTGAATGTTTCATTCCCGTACTCTCCCTGTAATGTTAATCCCTTTTTGAATGGGGCTTAAAACTATTATTTTAAGCCCCATTAAATCCAGTTTCCTTGATAATGCATTCAATCTTCTGTATATGCTTTTGATCCAACTCTTGGTTATGGTGTCTGTCATTTTACTTCTGCCTGGAGAATCATGCGATCAGTCGCAGGCGTGCGTTTATATGTGCGTTTGTTTGTGAGTGAGTGAGTGTGCACCTCTGTGTCTGTCCATGCTACACGGATACTGAGGGCAGAGAAAGGGCCACAGTTCATACCAGGATCAGACAATTGTTGCTTTTGGTATGTTCTTGGATTGGTAGACAATAAAGACATACTTCATATTTTCACCCTTGCCATTTTTTTCATGTTCAATATTACATTGAAACTTTAAATTCCCTCAATGTGACATTCATTTTGAGAGTTGCTTTGGTCATACTTGAGACTGCATTTTAGTATTTTTTTTCCCCCATTTCCTTAAACATTTTATTTGACGGAAAATGATAATAATGTTCAACCTAACAAAGCTAACCCTAACACAACACTGGTCAAAATGCACAACTTGTCCCCGGAGATAAGCAAAGTGATCCGTCCGTATTTGCCAGATGTTCGGGCCTCGTAACTTTATAAATACCAGGACAAACACAGAGTCCCCCTCTGAGTGTATGCCAGACAAACAGCAGCTTCTGTTTGCTCTGAAGAATTAATTAGTGGGGACTGATGTTCATTATAATGAAATAACAGATGATTGTAATTTAATAACAGACTGTATTCAAACAAACCTGAGCCAAAGGCTGATATTCACCACAATGTAAGCTGCCTTCAGAATATTCCTCCAGTGTTATGAGAAAATCATGAATATTTGACAGCGTACCCCCGTGGAGTCTCTCAGGTGGACCTAATTTTGAGTGGCATCTGCTGGCTTTCCTGAGAAAGCTCAACCATGTTCTGCAGGCGGTAATTTGGGGAAATAAATTCCTTCATCTCACACAGGGGGTTCTGCAGTTCAAGAGGTCCTGATAATTCCCCCACTGCTTTGCAGAGAATCGTAGACCCTCAACACTTGCAGGAGAGAGCAAGGATGCCAACAAAGGCAGCAGACATACATCTCTGGAGAAGAGCGCGCAGCTGTTAATTATTAATGAAGGACACACAGGGATTTCAAACTCAAGGTCGACTAAATGAGAGAAAGAAACACAAACAGGACCAAAAAAAAGAAAGAAATCCCAGTGGATATATTAGCATGCAATTAAACCAGACATAATGAAGTATACTATTATTGATTTAATTAAGATAAAGTAAAATGACGTATGGCCAAGGGCAGGAAAGTACCATCTCAAGACATGATTAAAAAAAAGTTCCTTCTGCTGCCCTTGCTCATACTCTCTGCTGTAATAAACCTGAATAATTGATTCCAAATATATTTCAGTGCAAGAGATTAGGGCTAAATATTGCTTAGTGCAACAAGGTTTTATTGCTCTAACATCATGTGACTTGACAAAAAACATTTAGTGAGCCTTTCATGAGTGCTTCGACATAATTATGTATTTTATATTTAACTGTTAGCTTGCTTACTAATGAGATAGCTTAAGGAGTAGACTAGTTGGTGGTGTGGACACCACAGGAAAGAAGTAGCAACACTTAAACAATCATCAATATAAATGTAATTTCAATATAATTAGCTGACTCTAATTATTATGGCCAGTGGTAATGGAAATTCTTATTTTTCTCATTAGTGATCTTTTGTTTTAGTCATGATGGTGTTTTACAGTATTAGCAAAGACGTGAGAGTAGATTAAGAACTCGTTAGTCTTAGGAGAAGCACGAGGTGATCACTTATTTATTGATCAGTAATTCTAGAACATCCCATAAGGTTTTATTTTGTTGTTGCAGATTAATAATTTGCTTTCAAAATGTTCAGTGATGATTCCGTTCTGTGGCGATTAGCTTTGCTTCAAGACATTGTGTAGGAGCTATTTATTTGATATTAGTATTTAGTTATTTTACTCACAATTAGCATTGTTTAATTATTCTAGATGTTTGCAGGACCAGCATGCACCTGGTTAGGCTTATGTTTTTGTTTTGTTTTTACCAGAGAGGCAGCATGGAGAGTTCATTTGTTCCTTTGTTTGTTTGCTTGTTTGTTTTGTTTAGTTAAATAAATTATTAGAAAAACGGAATCCTGCATGGACAATGCATTCTTTTGGTGTAATCCACATACCCACAATGTGTCAGTGGCCCTTTGATTTATGTTTGCTTTCTTTGATTTATTGGACAAATGGCCCCTACACATTGTTTTTTGGGGTCATTATTCAACAGGTTTCGCTCCATGCAACATTTAGATCGGGTTCAAAGTGGTGGAATGTTCATTTGCTCGGGTTCTGTATTCATTGAAGTACTTGTTATTTTGAATATCAACGTTTTGCAAACATATTTGATCAGTATGTAGCATATGATGCATTACTGTATAGAGTGAAGTATGGATATAACGTAGTTAAATGAGCTGAACTGCAACCAGCGGCCAACATGCAGCACACAAGGTCATGTATTCACAAACATAATCTCATTCTGGGCTCATTCTGCTGACATTTTAGTATGCATTGCTTTTGACACTTTAAGTATTTGCCGCTGAAAAAACTTAGGTTGCTGATTAAGATTTTTAATATAATAATTGTATCTTTATAGGTATTGCTAATTTTACTTAATTAAGACCTGAATACTTATTCTACCTCTGATTCTTAAATATGTTCAAAGTGTAGTTACACTGTTGTTACAATATGGTCCTCATGTGGACAGTAAACTAATACATTTCTGCCTTAACAATGATACTGAATTAATTATGAATTTATAAACACTCCACTAGTATCTTTTATCTTTCTTACTGAATACAACATCCGTTGAAGAGCCTCTCCAAGTGATGGTGCTTTGGTGCTTGAGGAGACAGTGAGACTTATAACAAGTCGAAAACTATTGAGAAAAGGACACCCCTGATACATGTCTAATCCATTGCATGTTCAGGGTGAATATTTGATATATGGATATTATTAAACACTTTCCTCACAGACTGCATGCTGGGCACGAATTATTAATCAAATGATAATGATTTTAAAAAGACTGGAGGGGGAACGCACATTGGGGAACAGTGGGCTATAAAGTCCAGGTCCATCCCTGAAGTCTTCACATTGAAGCACCTGCGATATAACTATTCAAAGTGCTGCTTTTATAGCACTCCTGGGGAAAACTTACATCCCGGACAGAGACAACTATTTCAAGGATTTTCTAAAGGGCTCGGTCATTTTTCTTTTTCGCTGAACGAGGCTATTCCCATTTTGAGTTTCCTTGGGCAGACTTTGCTTTCAAATTAATTTCCCACTGTCTTGTTTTCATTCCATGTGCAGTAGGATTGCATAATTTGATAGATTACAATTATTTCATACAACCCGAGGGAGGCCGGGAAAAAAAAGCAGCCTCATTAGAGTGACAGATAAACTGCAAATACTAGAGCGGTTGATAAAGGGCTTGCAGACAGAAATTGAATTACCTAAACAAATTATGGGTTAAACAACAACTGCACTCCCAGGAAACAGATCACAATGCTTTGACTTCTTAAATAGCAACACAATGCCGCTGTGCACAAGAGAGATAGACCGAGTGGCTGCAAAGCATTCATAAAAGTGCCCAATTAGATTTCCTTCTGTTTTGTGCACCATCTTGCTAAAGTTATGAGTCTGCACATAATGAGTGGTGCGAGGTCGAGGTGCTAATGAGAGATGATGCACAACACAATGTAAAGGGTGTTATCCGGCTTTTGATCATATCATATCATGACGTTGTATCATTATTCTGCGACAGTCGTTCTCATCACAAGGGATGATCTGTAAATCTCCTGGCAAGATGATGTCTGCTGTGTAATTTCTGCCCAGCAAAGGGACTCTCAGGCCTTTCCTCCGTCCACTGGCTTTCTCAATTTTCCTCAGGTTGCTCTTTGTCTTTGTCAATTATGCTCAGTCAGATTTTAGAAAACATTTGGACCATAACATTTTTCATCTTGGAACCCTAGTTCTATGAGCCCTGAACCGGACTACAGTAGCAGTACCGCTGTCTGCCATCCTACACCCTTATCATTAGGGATGGGTATCGTTTTTCTTTTCGATACCGGTGCTAAAATTATACTTTTAAAACGATACCGGTGCCTAAACAGTGCCTGAACCGATACTTAAAAAAAACAAAAAACGATTGACGACTTAAATAAAGGCTTTTTTTTATTGCCAAGGCAAATTTCTTTCTTCAAATTGAACAATATATTAACTGTTTAAAGTATACTATAGATATAAATAAATACAAAACACTTGACTTCAAACTACAGCTTGAAACTTTTTAACTTCAAACAATATGAACAATATATATATATATATATATATATATATATAAAAAGAACAGACACGAGCATCAGGTGGCCTGATAGGGAACGTGTGCAACAGAACTCCACTCAGAAATTGTTGAATTCGACAAACTCCGCTGCTTTACTGGACTACACGTCATCATTAATATCACCTGGGAGAGCTTTTCTGAACCAGACAGAGCTGCTTTTGAATTCGGCAAACACCAAATGAACCGAGGAGCAAACACATCTCCTAATAATCTCCCTTTGTGTCACGGCTTGGAGCTTTTCTCCTGCAGAGATCCCAGCCGATGTTCTTGCCGGTCAGCTGCGGTTCCTCCGCTCTGATGTTGACCTCCATCAGGGAAACAGACGCTTCTAGCAGGAAGTTTAGTTCAGAGTTTAGAGTTCAGGATTCAGGCACCAAAAGGAAGCACAGAAATCTGCGTTGCGTTTCGGTCGGTCGGCAGGCACCGGCCGGTTTTCGGTCCCCACCCCTTATTTATCAGTGAGCAGTGTATAGAGCGGCAAGGCCGCCCTTGGTCGAGGAAACAGCATGTGCTCATAGAAGAAGGGTTACAATATTTTAAACTTTGGTCTCACTCACACAGGTGCAACACTATAGACACACACCTCACCCTTTTCAACAGTCCCGAGTCTCGTTCCCCACCGAACCAGGCAGCTGACACTGCTACGCTGCCTGGAGAATGGCCCTCTGAGTTGTTTGGATAGGGTTTCACCTGAAAAACCCAAACAGCTGATAGATTTGTCATATTGGGGCTGTACTCAACATAATATGCCAATGCAACAATTGATCTCTGTCCCCTGCATGTGGTGGAAGACAAAACACATCCAGCTGTATAACCCTGGACCTCCAGAACTACCTAATGTCTTGGGCATAAAGGAAGGAAGTCACCACAGAGGCACCACGATGCATGCCCAGAGTTTACTTCCTACACTCCCTTCGCTTTATTAAGTGCAAGCAGCCAAGCAGTGTTGAATGAGGCCTTCAGAGAGGACCACTCCAGAGACTCAAAGGGACCCTTCACCAAAGCCTTTAGCACCGATGGAGAAGGTGCACATCACCGGACCTCCTGGTCCCCCTGCAAGACACGCTTCAGAAGAGGGTTGCCAAAGACCAGTCTGACGCCAAAACCCTCGTGACAGGAAAATTGGCAGCTGCATACACTTTAAGAGTGGCAAGAGACAGCCCTTTATCCATCATACACTGCAAAAGGGAGAGAATTGACCCAACTGCACATGACAGGGAATTTAACCTCCTTTCCTCCCACCAGCGTTGGAACCATTAAACTTTACTGGCAATGGTGGATCCCGCTTTTGCCGCCTGAAGGGTCTGCACAATCTGTCCAGACAGTCCAGCCTTCCTCAAGGCTGTCTCTCTCAGAAGCGAAGCCTGGAGAGGAACCCTCACCATTATGTCTTGGGGGGCCTGGAGTGGGGACCTCAATGGCTTGAGGCTTGCTCTCATCGCAGCAAAGCAGCGCATAGCAGAGCCAGAAATGATCCCACCGGTGCTGGTGTCACATCTTGGGCTGGTGGTTGCTGAATAACTCTCTCTGTGTGCCGTGTGGACTGCGCCGAGCCACTTGAAGCAGGCATTGTGAAGATCCGGCCTAGAAATTTAGAACGGTCCAATTTTCGCCTTTGAGTAAAAGTCCATTTTAAATTCATAGAAAATTTATGAAATATTCCATTAAAGGATACTCATTCCTTGTGGGCTGAGGATGAGCATTCTCCAACCTTTGTAGCTTGCTTCTTCATGCAACATTTGTCAGCTTGGATTCATAGTCATATTGCATGCCGATGGTGACCCAGAGCAATGGCTGAAGAAGTTGACTCTAGTGCAGTGGATAATGCTGCGGGAGTGGTTTGTTTTGTGGCCTTTTATGGTTCTTTGCATCTTTTTGACTGAGCTACATTGTAAGCTTATGGGTGTGAGTACTTGATACTCCAATAAAAAAGTAGAGTTGTATTATGTTAAGCTAAGGCGTGGTTAACTTTAAATGAAAGAAAAAATCCTTTGGGAAGGGTTAGGGAAGGGTTACAACAACAAACCCATCCAGTCCTGTGCCTTAAGTCACACACTGGACTATTAATGATAAGTTAAGAACAGACTACCAGAGAACTGCTTATGCGCTTATCACAATTGACCAACTTTCTGGTTAAAATTATGTTTACTGCCATCGCCATAGTTTTGTGCACTTATATAAACAGTGCATGGTCACTGTTTTGCCTTCAAATAAAGTGTTTGCAAAATTGGCAAAATTCTTTGCTTGTTTTTAAACCCTTTATAACTATCTGACTGCTCGTGTTTGTTGCCCCGTTGGACCGACCGAGGTATATTTTTAGCCAAGTTATCGCAGGTTAAGATCTTAACGATCTTAACGATTTGGTGAGTACAATGTTATCACAGCCAGTAGATCCGATGACTGGAGGAACAAAAATAAATAACTTGTTCCACATCTCTAGCATGTCATTGCTCAGACTGATTCATATAGAACAGACCTGGGCATCTTACGGCCCGCGGGCCAGATGTGGCCTCTCCCAGTCTGGCCCGCGTGAGGTCAATCAAAAATGAAAAATAAATAAATAAGGTGCACGCCATGAGTGCAATACAAACGGCACTGCTTTTACTTTGAAGGCGATTTACGCGCGCGCTTACGCAGCCTCACAACGGGCAGTGTTGCCGACTTGGAGACTGAAGTGAAAGCGTATTGTTCTGCAGTTTCTGTCCTCAGCGAGCAGCGGGTGCTGCAGCGAGACCCCCGCCTCCCAAGGAGCCTCGCGCAACAACATCACTAGAACAAACATTCTAGTGATGAAGTTCAACAGATCAGATCCTCTCTCTCAGCTGTCCTCCTCATTCAACCAGACTTCATGCTCTTGTTCAAGCCAACACAGACTGGACTTTTCTCACCGAGGTAGAACAACTGAACTGGAAAACATCAAAAGCACTTATTGCTTTTGTCTAAAGTTAATAAATTGCTGGTCTTTAACATACATATTTAAGGTAAGGTTTAAACTAATCTTAAAAAAATATTATTATATTATTATATATATATATATATTATAATATTATTATTATACCACATAATTTACAGTTTTTTAATAAAGTAATAACATTAATATTGAGTTAATTGAATTAAGTTCAGAATTGGTTCGGCCCTCCACAACGATCCAAATTTCTCATGTGGCCCCTTGGGAAAATGAATTGCCCACCCCTGATATAGAAGTAAGTCCGGGCCTTAGACAGGCCATAGAATTCATAGACACGTTGAGAGAAAACAACACACGTTGATTCTCCCCCAACATCCAAATGACAACAATATGATTTTTGAGTGTCACATTTGCAATAGAATAACTTTTGATTTGCTTTCCTTTGGAGCTGGAACATTTAATTAAGCCCTTCGAATACAAACACAACAGAACAAAATGTAATGTTATTAATCATATCTGTTACTCTCAGAAAACATAAATTCATTACTTCCACAGCCAGACGGCTTTTGATTCATTCACAGTCTCCACTTTCACAAAATCCTTTTTTTCTATTTAGGGACGATGTGGAGATTATGTGAAAGCTGTCAGATGGAATCAGATTAGTCACCAGCGAGATTGCCGTTTGGAGCCGAGACTCTGACGTGGTGACACATACTGTACCCCAGAAGCCTATCTCATGCTGATCAGACTTGGCACTTTTTTCATGATAGCAACATATAGCAAATCAACAGAGGCAAATGTGCCGAGTGCAAGAAGAGGGTGTGGAAGGTACCACATGTGATGAATTTCACACTTCCAATCTGTAATCATCAGCAAAAACTGGAATTTCCAGTACAGATGTGAGCGAGCACTGTAGAGTCAACCAGTATTACACATGCTTACATTTTTCCAGGAGCTCACGGAGAACAAATCAGAGCAAAATTAAATGTATATATTGGACTATAGTGGATATAAATCTGCTGGATACTGGGCTATAGGGTTAGGGTTCAGTTGGCTGGAACGCAAAGGCATGAACATCAATGACAAGCTGACCAGGAATGAGTGGAGATGGGCTGGTTATATGCTACAGGGCTGATGAGGGAAAGTGGAAATAGGTGTGCATGTAGGCAGGGAAGGTCAGATGATGGATGAAGCGGGAAAGGGTTTCGTGCCGGTCAGGAGGGAGTGGCTGGATCTGACATGAGAGGGGACTGGGACAGGTAGACTTTGTTAAAAATAAACTTCATAAAGTGATAATATCTACATCTTATGTGTACGGCTTGTTTCGCTTCCTTCAAGTGACCAAAACAATTTATAAAACCAATAAATGTAATTATTTAGAATCTGGAAGATATACCTTTTGTTTCAACCTTTGTTTACTCAATTTCTTTTTATGAAAAAAAAACTTGGCTTTTGATTTTAATAACCATGTTGCTACTTTTACTTTTATTTTCGGATTATAGATTTGTTGTGTAATGATTTTACTCATAATCACTGGTTCTCAGTTTGATTTCATTGGGGGCGTTTGTTTCCTGCGTCTCTATCTCACTGACTTGACACAACAAATGTTTGGGTTTCTTCCCTACGGAGGAAGGGGATATTGGCTGATACCAAGGCATGTTTTAGGATTCAAATTAACACAAACTACTTTGAATTGGGCATACAATTAAGCATGTTTGCAATTGCTTCACATTTCAAGTGAAGTTCTGACAATCCATGTTTCAAAGAGGCCTCGTGCATTCCTTTCAGGACGAGTCAACAAGCACTTGGATGCGAAGAGTTTCTGAAGCAACTTTGCTAATAAAAAAGGGATACTTACTTGCAGGCTGCCACATGATGCAGATAAAGCTTTGCAATTAAATTATCAGACTATGGTGCTGAGTCAACTATCATAACCAGAGCCATCCATCCAGTAATAAGCCCTGGGTGCATAATAAATGAGTCCACATTAAACAGAGAATGTTGTGTTTGACACATGGAGGAGTGGCTCACTGTTTCTCAGGACTAATTGTCTCTCATTAGTATGAAAAGCATGACTGATGCAGTTCATGCAGCCAGGCAGCAAGGCGTGGTGGAGCTGTTTATCCATGTGGTGGCTGCTCGATCTTTTCTTGTTTTCTTTTCTGTTCATAAGAGATCAGTCAATGTTTTGTTTTTTACGATTCAATCACGCAAAGTTGCATCAGGAATCTGAGAAATAAGAGAAACATTACAGTTATAGGTAGTCCCACAACATTGCATTTATTGCTAATTATAAATTGTTGGCTTTGTATTATTTACTAAATCCCCCCCTTAAGGTTTGGGTTCTGGAGCTGAGCCTGACCTTTGACCTGCCTGTGGAGATTCTTGTTCTTGTTCTTTCTCTCGGCATGAGGATCAACAGAATGTCAAGTCTAAAAGGCATTCTACAACACATGGAGTGTTGCCGAGGTTGATGCATTTTTAAATACATGTTACTAAATCAATTGTGACACGTAACGGAGAGTCAAAGGAGAGGACAAACTAGGGAGAGGAGGACAGGATCACAGTCGAGCATCACTATGAACTACAATATGTTTATACTGGATGAATCTTCAGCTCACAATACAACCAGTGCAGCACCTTTATATCATGAAGAGGATGGGCGTGGGGCACCCGGTTTCTACATTACCCACAATGCAACCCAACCCATTGACAGTTGGGTCGTAAATTTGGGTTTGTTATGGGAGCGGCTAATGTAGCCGCAAGCTCCTATAGCGTGGAGCAGTAATGGAAAGCTCACATCAATAAATGTATCACATTTCTCGCAGCTCCCTGTGGAGCCACAAAATGCTTTTATTTCACATATGCATTAGTCCTCCTCAGACTAAAATTATGAATTTACCCTTGAAGGCGGTAAATTCCAAAACATATAATTGAGGGATTGCCTCCACAAGGCTTTCAACATGGCGCGAAGGCTGAGCTAGCGGCCAGCAGCTAAAGGTGCTACGTGCATTAGCAGTGCAAACAACAATGCTGACAGCTAACAGGGTTACCCTGGCCAACCACAGGGTCGTCGTTACTCCTCTGTGCTGACGCTGTGGGTCAGAGCGGCGTTATCATGAGTCAGCGCTGCGCGAACAACGCCGATTTGCTAGCTAGCGGGGCACACACGCTGCACTAGCCGGACTGGAACAAAGAAGCTCAGATTATCCAACAATACACACAACTCATAACAATCCACAGGTCATTGTATGTTAGACTCTGCTGAGCTTGCTAATAGTTTCTCATTTATACCAGTCCTTAGAAAGTGCTCTGTCTCGAAGCAAATCCCCCGTGGTCTGAATAGTTTTGCCAATATATAAACATTGGCAGGCAGCAAATACTTGAACTCTTTAAGATTTTGTATCCACAATGAGAAATTCAAATGCATAAAAAGCGTGTGTCTTCTTCTACTCTGGTAGTCATGAGAATCTTTGCGGCTCATAAACATGAATGACTTTGAATAAATATGTATTTTCCCCCGGAGCACAGTTGCTGGGCTATATTCATTTGGCATAGTTGATTGCCTTTTTCATGACCTTCGCTACCATCATGTGCGAGTTTTACTGTAAATAATTAAACTATGACAAATATATACCTCGAGCAATGCAAAAAATGTATATGAGACCCCCACTGGCTCTCGAGAATCCTCCTGAAGATTTTACATCAAAGGCAAGACACTTTAGTTAACGCTGCTTTGTTTTTAACATCCTGCTAGACTTGTGTAGCTGCTAATGAAAGTAACAGCTAATGTGTTATGGAAAAAATAATGAGACACCTCATTTGAAGCTATTTACAGGCTCATGTCATTCTGTAAATTGCCCTCTACAGTATCATGTCAGCCTCCTTTTCCAGTGCTGGGTTGTTTAACAGTATCTGATAGACCTCAAGGCATTGTTAATAATCTTGCGTGAATGAAAAAATTACCACTTGTAATCTTGTACGGAGGATGATTCTGATAGTATCTCACAATCTTGATCTCTCCCTTCCCACCACCAACATCAAACCTCACTGTTCAAACGTGCACACGAGTACGCTTATATAAAGAGCTGAGCCGCCCCGGCAAAATAAGAGGCAAAGTTTTACGTAAGTGCACTGCCGATGAGCCTGACATGAATAAATGAACAGGTTTGAACTGAGTTCGTTTTGGATACAGAGTTATTCCACAGCATCAATTTAACAGGCCCCAGTTGCAGCATCAAACAGGGTCATGGCTAATTACTATTCACTTTGACTAGAACTAAATAATAAATAAGCTATACGCTTATATAACCCAGAGCAGGGAGCGGTGGGGGCGATAACAAGCAGCTCCATCAACACAACTAAAAACAGGTTCCTGCTTTCTAAAGAAACATCCAATTTCTAAATATCCTACAAAATGAGAGAGGAATAATTACCATCAGCTCTAAGACATACTAGGTGGAGGATAATGACGTGCGATTCAATTTCCATTTCAAACAAACGCTTTTGACATGTGATGTGAACTAAACAGCTTGAGTTCTTCACTTCGTAACTTAATACCCAAACGATCCATCGACTCCTGTCCTCGTCACCTTGAAAACACACACTCGCAGACTCCCACACACCGGAGCACATGTGGTGTTCGGTGCCACTCTGTCTCGGTGGGGTAATCATTGTGATCTGAACACCCACCACAGCAGGAAAATACAGGCAGAATACCAATGCCATGTCTTTGTGTGTTTTTATTTAGAGGGCTAATTATGAGAAGTTTTGTCTGGTATTTGCCCTCTCCGGTATAATAAGCTTCCCTTCTCCCAAAATGTGATGTCTTGAATCCATAAATATTCTTTCTCTCCTTTTAAGACAACACTACTTTCATTTTGTCCACGCCGAGCTAGCTCATTAGGGACTTAAAATTACATCTCAGCTTTTTTGCTAATGGCGGACTATACTGCTTAAACAGAAAAAAAGGTGTTTCAGAGATAACAAGGTGCAGGATAGTGCTGAGAAGACCCTAAGCAGCAGTTTGTTTGGGGAGATAAGAGATCAAGGAACATATTCAATAATTTGTTTGTCTGGCACATCAAAATAAATGTATTTCATTATTTAAAGTTGACATTGATAGTCTAATACAAAACACATAATAAACACCAACAAAAACTAACACATCTACTCAATAACCTAGTTTTTGGAGCTAAGTTTATACTACACAGCCAGAGTTATTCTACTGTATATTTTTCTACACTGTATACAACATATAGTGAAAAACTGGATCTAAACTCAGACGTCATTACTGAAAATACATTACTGAAATAGCTTTCACTGGTCATGTCCATCACAGTTGCATCCTTGACAACACTATATAATCAAAAGAACACGAAAACTCGTTAACCAGTTGTAATGCTAACCGGTTAGCAAACCAGCCAACTGGAAGAAACACATAGCGAGAAGCTAAAACATCTCAGCAGCAATAGTAACATTGAAAACCTCACTGTGCCATAAGGTATTTTTGTTCGGCTCTTGGGTGAGAAGCATTTAATGCTGTTTATTCACCGCGTTTCGCAGAGCTCAATCACATTTATCTGTTTTGTCTTTGATTGCACACTTACTGCCGAGTCATTCTTCTCTTTATTCAGAATATTTCACCGTTCCTGCTGAAGCATCACTTCTTCTGCTCAAAGGACTCTTCAACAATGTATGGATGCACACTACAGGTTATGATAATTGCATTGATTATTGATCCAAACTCCATCCTTTCCTTCCCCTCGTTCTTCTCATGCCTCCAAATCCTGCATACGTCCTTTATAAACAGGTTTCATCTGCCCTCCTCTAGCTGGACTGCAGGCCTCACCGCACTATGAGACCTCTAAACCAGTCCACTGGTCTATTTCCCCCGGTTGTGGCCATGCATGGGAGGTGCTATTCAGCTGTGGCAGAGCAGTTAAGTCTGAGATGTTATCTAGAGATGATATCTACTGACACATTACACTTGGAAGTCACCTTGCACAGATGGTCAGGCTGGCTTTCCAAAATGCTGTGCTGATCTGTGTCACTCTTCACCTGTGGTAATCCAGGCAACAAGAGTACACCTTTAAAAGGGTGCAGATTCACATGCACAGTCCTACAAATACACACAGACATTCAAAATCATACACATGTAGGGCTCATGGCGATGATTAAAACGATAATCTATCGTCTTTCAATTAAATTATATGGTGATGAGTCATCGCAATAACACAATACGCAATTACGTCGTCTGATATTAAAATCTCAAATGTCTTTAAAAAAATCTGATGTGAAATGTTTTGAGGGAAGATCTGAAGATTGCGGTCTTGTTTTTGCATCACACTTTACATTACTACTTCTACTGGCACGATTGGGCACAAGCTTATCCAACCTTTAGGCTCCATTACTCAGAATACAACAGTGCATTCAGCTCAGGACGTCCGCTTGCAACCCAAAGGTTAGTTCAAATAAATAGTGAGTCATGTTTTCCAACAGGAATGTGCAGGGTTTTCTTCATTTAATCATTCCCTCTGCTTTATAGTTCTAATCCTGCTTACCAAAATAATTCAACTCATGGGAATACTACTCCTGTGTAGTTAAATCAAAGTATTCTCTCAATCGGATTACTCTGTATTTATGTACATACATGTAAACATGGTCAATGTATAGCTTGATTTTATTAATTTATTATTCTGTACCGTTCTGTACATTTTGTACTTTGTTTTTTTTTTTAAATGAGAAAATACTCAGTTCTTTTCATTTGCCATGCATACAATTCACACAGGAGTATAATAAAATAGGCTTTACCAGGTTGTTATTTCACATAGACTATCTATTTAACTACAAGAGAACATGCTATATCGAGATATGTATTCACTTCTGATTCAGATATCCCATGAAAAGACCAAAAAACAACGGTGACCTATTGTGTTTTCAAAGCCTGATATATGGACCAACAACTATTGAACATACGTGATTAAACCAGCAGTACTCACTGGAGCAGCACATGTATAGCGATCCACTGCTAAAAATAGTCCTTTACAAATTCACTATTGACTCCTTCGAAGCTTTTCCTAAAACTTAGAAAACCATTCAGCCTTTTCTGAAAGAGAAATGTGATATGTGCTACAATATTTACATCTTCAGGGCTTTTGGCAGAAAGCCTCAGATTGGGGAATTGAGAAAGTGGCAATTTGACTCACACATCATTGGTAATGGTCTTTTCATGGGATTTTTTGGACAATAACAGACACATGGAATATTGCGTTTCAATCATAGACTGCATATAAGAAGTGGAAGTCTTCACCCTGACGTCACCCATTGGTTTATAGAATGCCGTTTGGAAGCCTCCAGTTTGGCGACTTCGTCGTCGCCATCTTTGATTACTATTACTTTTGATTATTATTATATTTGGAATGCGGAAGAGTAATAAATCAAGGGAGAAGTCTTTTGCTCATAGACTTCCATACAATCTGACTTTATGCAATCGGAGTGGCCCCCTGCTGATCAGTAGAGAGAGCAAGTTTTAAGACACTTCCGCATTGGCTTGGCAGCCGAAGGTTGATGCCTGGTTTCAATTCCTTCCAGTTGTACTGAGTTGGGTTTAGGTCAGGACTCTCTGCAGGCCAGTTAAGTTATTCTACACTAATGGTTCCCAACTTGCAAACAGCCAGTATTGTGTTCCCCTTCATGGCAAAAAGTGGTCTTGGATCATGCAAGATGGCTTCATGAAGCTTTACAGATGTGTAGTGAAGACCAAAAGGAAGGTTGTGTGTGACAAAGCTGCCAGTAGTCCTCTTACTTAATCCAACTTTACAAAAGGACACACTCATGAAAAGGTCAACTTAACTTAACTTGTTTTTTTTCACTTCAATATCCCACATATAATGAATTTGTCACAGGACAGAGTTATAACATTGGCAAGAAATGCATTTGTGAAAGCAGGAGGAAATTTGAAAAGTACACCATGACACCTTTTTATGCTTTCCTAAAGATAAGCAGGGGACAAGATGAGGTATGGCATTTACGTTATATTTATGGACACAATGTCAGGATGATTAGAGCGTGAACCTTGACCTTCAAGTCAATCCTGAGCACATTCAGATGTGCTGTTGACCATTAAAACATGGCCATTAGGTCTGCTGCCGTCAGGGGAAATGATGTACGTCATCTCGCTAGCTTCCTCAAAAAGCTTCAACTCCACACCCTGTCTTTGCGACGCTCCGAGTTAAAATGAAGTCCTAAGCTTTTAACTTGCGCAGCATCCGAGGGTGTGATTTGATGGGAAAACACGGATCTATTTTGGTAATGGGGTGAAATGCCCCCAGCAATGTCACAACGACAGCTTGTTTGCTGCATGTGTGTCCTCATTTATCACTGTACTCTGAGTTTGTGATTTTGTCTTCTTTTTCTCCTGCATCAATGCAGGTTCACTGTGCACACATGGAGGAGGGGGATGTTGTTTGAGGAGCCAGTATGGGCGGGGGGGTGTGGGGGGTATAATTATCTGCTCCAGTGCATTAGCCTTTGGAAACTGAGACATGGAAGGAAGAGAGAAGCGGGGAGAAAGATAAAGTGGCGAGTGTAATGTGGAAGATTGAGCCGGGAAGAAGAGCAGCGAGTGAGAGACAGAGAGACTGGGAGCGGCAAAGCGAAGCAGCGGATATTTAATTTAAAACTAAACTACATTAGCCTGCATATTTTGACCAGTCTGGAGAATGTGCGACCATATATGATGTCACTCAATGTGAGCTGTAGGAGGACGACTGCTGCGACGCTCGGTTTCTCACGTCCACAGCGGAGTAGTCTAACCGTTGTTTTCTAGCTTTACGTCCTCGTGCAATGATAATGTCTTCAGGGGACAATTTCCAATTACAAATTGTAATTACAAATCATGTTTTTAAATAAACACTTAACATATCCATGTATGTATATGCTTACAATTACATTATAGTATGATAAATCATTCATCACATGTTTTAATAGTGTTGATGAATGCAAACTGTGACAGATTTACATGATTTAAAGCTGATGTCTCCGAAACCTCAAAATAATCATCTGTTCGATATGTTTATGAGCAATTATCATGCAATTAGGAAAAGTCACAAAAGTATCAAAGCGATAAAGTATGTGTTGAGCTGTTGACGAGGACCCGGGGCCTCCGGGGCCCCGAACACAACACTAAGGTTAACTGTATGTTAACAACACAATGTCCCGCGTGATTACCTTTGCAGAGAGGATGACAGAAAGGCATATTCTTTAACCCAGACACCTCAATCCAACATGAACTCAGCCAGAGCCGTGTAGCCAATCAGAGCGGCTCGCTCGCTCGCTCGCTTCGGGCACATGAGAGGAAGAAATCAATGTGGGGAGAAAATCAATACAAAATTGTTTTCTAATTCATATCTCCCAGCAGATGGAGCAGGCGGCGTTAGATCCCAATATAATACTTTTGTCCTTCTGCATCGTGTTGACGGACAGCGAGCGACCGCAGTGCCGTCAGGCGCTAATGAAGCGTCCAATCAAAGCGGCTCGTGGTTGTTATTCAGTGTACATTTAGCCACTGTGGCGCCACTCCGGGAGGCAGGCGCAGCCCCGTAGCCTGCAGCTAAAGATAGCACCATTCAACAGGGATGAAATGAGGTTTGGGAAAAATGAGAGAAAATTCAAATGGCCTGGAGATAAAACCCTGTTGTTCACAGAAATGGCTCTCGCCCCACACAGCAATGAGGCAGGGAGAAGAAAAGGACGTAAAGGAAAAGACTTTACAACGCCGAGGCGGCATTATCAGTGTTGTTACCTGAAAATGTAGCGGTGCAATGGGTTATATTTATCCCTAATGAGATAAATAATGCAGCTATTTGCCCGCAGCTTGGTCCAGGAGTACTTCATCAGCTCAGAGAAATGAGAATTCTTAGGTATAACAACACAACTATAATGGGAAGGAGGGAGGCGGAGCAAAAAGGTCCCTAAAAAATACCCCCCCACACACACACACACACACACACACACACACACACACACACACACACACACACACACACACACACACACACACACACACACAGGCAGACATGTACAGTTATATATAAATCAAATGAAGCTGGAATCACGCGGGATCACAAAACAGGACCAAAATGGATGGAAGAATGAATAAGAAAAACAAAAACACAGTATTGAATTGTACTTGGGTGCTTGTAGGTAACCAGAGTTAACCAGATAAACTTCAATCACTCCAGCAGACGTCATTCATCCTGACTCTGCCGTGTGATCCAAACAAAAACAAACAGAAAGACAAATGAAGAGAGGCATCTATCCGCCAGGACTCCGGGCCTCAAACAAGAGTTCTGGTTTCCCTTCAGTGTCGCCTCAGGAGCAATATTTCAAGGAAGATCCCAACAGATTCACAGACAGCTGTCAGATACAGTCATGGGTGGAGAAGCACTTTTATTGTTACAGTTGTAGTCCCATAATGATGTTCAGTACACACCTAATTAAATTGTATTCATTATATTGACTTCCGTGAGCTCATCTGTCTTTCTCCTAAGTTGATAAACTGTACTCATCTCTTTATGAAGTATGTATACGTCGTAAACAAGACAATATAGCAATATAGTGGCTGAAGCCCGAGAAAACACGCCTCACTCAGCAAGGATAACATAAATATTTGAAACCAATACAGAATGACTGAGCCTCACTGCATTGTATTCCGTTATATTTTGCCCCCTGAATTCTGTGCATTCCTCAACATACACATTCTGCAGATAAATGTGTGACGTGTCAAATCTAGCTTCCCAGGTATTAAATCTCAGATTTTAGGGAAGACTTTATGGAAGTGCACTGACATCGCCCCCTTCAGCACAGCAATTTAACTGCGCCTCAAACCTTGCACGGATCTGAGTCAGGAGAGTAAAGGTCGGATGTTTCACGTGACATAAACGTTGAAAGAAACACTGTTTTGAGTGGATTAAATCATGTACGGGTGGGCAGGCAGATTGACAGGTTCGGGTACAGGGTCAGAGTCAGTGTCAGGAAAGATCTGACAGTGAATGAGCGGAAAGGGAACGGTGATGTACTGCAGGTCGGATGAAGGAAAGTGGGCAGTTGACCGGAGAAGGTCAGGTAACTGCGACTGGGGAGAGAGGGGTCACTGCAGTGCAGATGAGATGTGCAAAGGGAGTCAGGTGACTGTCAGAGGGCATCTGCAGCAACTCGTAACGTAATAATCAGCACATAATGAATGAAAACCATGAGTGCATAACATAAGAAAAATGTTATGGAAAATGTATTGTTAGAAATGTTTTGAATAATGTAATAAATGCAGCACTCACCTTGCCTTCCTTCAGCATAGGAACCCTACTAGTGGTTTTGGGAAGTGGGAATGTGACTGGAGGGAGGGACGCAGAATATAAGATCAAAGTGTAAAGTGATACTCTACAACATATCCAACATTTAGTTATAGATAGATATTTTTTTCCATTCTACCATGCACAAGCTTTTTCTTTATTTGCTCAATCTTTCCTCATGTCATTGAAAGTGTATTATTGTTGCCAAAACATTAAAAAAAAAATATATATATATATATAAACGAAAGGAAGCCACCTTTAATCAGAATCAGAAACCGTTTATTTGTCAGGAATGTTTACACAAACGAGGATTTTTCTAGGCGGAAGGTGCATAACATTAGACATGAGACGTTAGACGAGACAAACAACAATCAATGTTGGACAATTTAAACTAAATACCAGCAAGTAATGTTGTATAGTTTAAAGTACATATAATCTGAGTGAGTGAAAAAGATGGTCTTTTTAAAATAAACAATTCTAAACTGGAAAGCATTCGGCAAAGTGATACTGCCACTAAAGCTACACACAATCATTTTAATTTGAATTTAATAAATGTCTTCTGTATACCTTATGTACCTTGCAAGTAGTTTATACGTGGTGAGATTGCTCGTGGATGTACATGCACGAGCCTGAATGTTAGTGCACGTGCTCATATGTATTAGCATATGGCGGAGTGTTTAACATATATATATATATATATATATATATATATATATATATATATATATATATATATATATATATATATATATATATATATATATGTGTAGGGCTGTTAGGCAGGGTTATTTCTTTCTCCTCCTTCTTGCTGTTCTGTTGCTGTTTGCTGTTGCTTGTGCTGGTGCTGTTTGATCTTGCTACTACGGTTTCTATTGGTGCTTTTGGAGTTCACTTGGATTTAAAGCAAGATGTCGTCTCCCTGTTATCTGGATGAGACACCAACCGGATGTGTTCTAGGTATGTCTGCAGGTCGTATACCTAACAATACAGCTGTCGATTTACCCCGGCCCAAGAAACGTCCGATGGAAGGTCTTACTACTGAGAAGACCCCTGTCTTAGAAATAGAACTCGTGGGGTTAAAAGGGTATGTATGATAGTGGCGATGTGACCATTGAGTCTAGTATCGAGGAGTATGTCCATGGATTGGAGGAAACCATGGTCTTTAAGTGTGGTGTGAGTATGCGTGTGAGCGACTGGCAACAGTTTAGTTCCATGATCTGAATCCAAGTGAACTCCAACAGCACCAACAGAAACCGTAGTAGCAAGATCAAACAGCACCATCAGAAGCACAAGCACACAGCAACAGGTCAGTGAAGAAGGTCCAGAGGAGAAAGAAATAACCCCGCCTAACAGCCTAAATATATATATATATATATATATATATATATATATATATATATATATATATATATATATATATATATATATATACATGTATTTTAAACACTCACCTATATACTAATACATATGAGCACGTGCACTAACATTCAGGCTCGTGCATGTACGTGCATGAGCAAACCCACCAGGTATATACTACTCTTGCATCCCTCTAAAATGTCAACAGAGGTGCAAATAATAATACAAAATCAACAGAGATAGAATCAGCACTGAGTTGAGATTTTCAGAAACATTCCTTTTCTTTGTTATGAACTTACTAAGAATTGCACAAACAAACAGGTATATGGCTGTCTGTGTATGTTGAAATGTGAAGGACAAACATGGTAAAGTTCTGCAGCCCAGATGTACAAACTACTTAAATTTGTATATGTTAAGTTGTAGAAGAACATGTTGCTGCTGCGACTATGTTAAGATCAAAATAAAATATTAGCAAACCCGCTGGAGATAAAAAAAAAAGAAAGAAAAGAAAACAGGATGGAAATCTTCCCCACTTCAGTATGCAGCGCTGTAGTTCTGTTCTCCCGGAGCACCTGTGACCTTTCTGTGGCGGCCTGGCCAGCCGGGGAGACACCACAGGGCCGATTTACTGGCAGGCACAAGGCTGGGAAAACACAATTAGCTGGCAGAAGACCTCCCACCCAGAACAAATCCTCATTCCTACACAGACACACACACACCCTCTGACATGCGTGGCCTTGGCCTCCCACTCTGTTTATCTGTGCTCTACTCAGGAAACAGCCTCACCTTCAGCGCCGATCCTCCACGTGTGCGTGCAGGCGGTGGTCATGCATGTCATTACACTGTGTAATTGGCTGCGGTGTGTGTTCAGAGGAAGAGCATGCATTTTTAAAACTCAACCCTGAGCACACTGCTGCCCTGTTTCTTTTCCTGCTGATTAGCCAAGGATGTGGGGGATTATCGGGACCAGGGGACCAATCCCACAGAAAAGAAAAGCAAGGAAATAAAGGAAGCATGGCAGTGTTTTAAAAGAAGGCTTCCTTTTGAACATTTTTAAAGCGTGTGTGGACCGGGGGACATGCATGTTTGCTGCCCTCTGGCAAAACCTTTGGCCACAGATTCAGAACTGAAGGAAAAAAAATACTAATACATGAGGTGACTCACTAACGAAGGACAGTGAGATCACTGTGGCAGAGTTAGATCCACAGTGTGTTCCTACCATTACACATGCGGCAGATACAACATTACTGTGATGTAATACCCGTTAAGCACGAGGCCCCCATATGGAGGGAGGAATTCTGCTTCCTGTGTTCATGTGTTCATATGTTCCATGAATCAATAACAGACCTATTGATGCCACATTGCAAACAAAAAACGGCACAACCTGGGCTTACAAGACCATATAAGTCAATTTGACAACATTTACAGAATTACATTATTATCTTTTACCTTAAATGTGTCGAATTAGTGTATCTTTCATAACTATGACTTTTCAAATACATTTGCTGAACTGGGAAAGTTGATTTCAATTCAATTCAGTTTATTTCGTGTAGCCCAAACTTTAAATTGGAATAATGGCTATGTTGTAGCAATTTAACTTTTGGGGTGAAATAAATACTAGCACATTCATAGATTCTTGATTGTTCAATGAGGGAGTGCAGAAGTCCTTCTAAGCCCACTAGCAGGACGATCTTGAATGTGTTTCTGATTCTCGTGATGAATCCAGTTATGTGATTGAGAGAAATAAAACTTGTTTTTTTGATGGTACAAATGTAAATGTAGGCTCCGTGGAAGTAACACTGTTGCCCTGTATATTTCCCCAGGCACATTTTGGAGGGCAGCACCATACATTCCCTCTGGTTTTAAATAAAGTGTCTGTTCAATATGACACATGCCTTGTGATGAATCTGCTTTGTGGTGACTCTATAATAAGTCTCCAAAGCTTGAAAACACGACTTGCAATTATTTACCTGCCTCCGCGTTGTATCGACGACATCAATTGAGGTCAATCCGTATTGTTCCATCAAATGCACGTTTGAACAAACTGAGCTCATTTATCCTGCGGTTGATACTTCCGCTTTCTTTTTTTTGCATTTCCAGAGATGCAGCCCTCTCAGTGGTCTCAGTCAATACAGATTTTATCAAATGTGTTATGCCTCTGCCGCTCCGATTAATCCTTGCCACCTTTTCCTGGTCCCTGTCTGCCACCCACTAGCATCTTGGCGTCCCTATGAGGCCGCCCGACTGACAGCAACATAAGTCACCGGGCTGCATTAAAAACACATTAGGCCAGCGGAAGGAATTAAGGTTGCGCTTATCTGACGGAGAGTACCTGCTCTGGAATGAACTGAGCGCCGGCGCCCTCATGCATCACCATCGCCTCTCTGACAATGTTGTGACTTATGGACTCGCTGAATGCACTCCCAAGCACTTTTAGGGAGTCTCGGCAAGAATATCTTGAATTTATGAGATCTCAAAGGATCGCTGCACTTTCTCTTTTCTCCCACATTTCCTCCTCTATCACAGAGTCAGAGCAGTAGACAGCATGGAAGAACGAGCAGAGAAGATGGAGGGAGGGTCAGACAGCGACGGAACTAGAGGGATGATGTGTAATAACACTGGTGACCCCCTTCTTATTGAAAAGTCATTCAAACGACCACAAAAAGACATGAAATAAGATCGCAGAGGGACAAAAAATGGCCACAGGTGACACAAGATGACACAAAAACAAGAGAGAGATGCAAAAAGACCACAAAGCGACACAAAACCATCACAGAGACACAACACCACGACAACCCACCTCAGAGGGACACACAATGTTGACAAAGAAAGGCGGAATCTCCACAAAGAGACAAAACAACCCCAGTATGGGTGTCTTGCTCCTAGATGCACGTGTCTGAGTAGGGTTACAAACAGAAGCCATTTATTGATACAGTCACATATTAGAATGTTGTGTATTAACCAATAGAAAACCATCCTATTTTTAGGCCCTTTCCTAAAAAATTGCACACCCAAACTAAAAAGGGTGTATCTCTGCAACCACTGGGGCTATTTGAATAATTTGGGTTATAATAAAAGGTACACATGTCAGATTGTGTTCAGGTTTCAGGTCCTCCTAGAAAAAAAGCACTTTCAGGATGATTATTTATTTGAAATGATGCAGCTGTAAGCCAAATCATAGCACAATATGTGAACATTCATTCTACAAAGGTTGACTTTGATAAAGTGAAGCAGAACAAAGTTAGAGAGGGTTTAGTGCAGAGAACATTCAGGCGAGGTCTCCAAAATTATGTTCCAAACCATATATTGTACTTGTATATTACTTATGGTGTCCAATACATCCACATACAGCAGTTTTGGGCTTTTTTTCATAAATCAAGCTATATGAAAGCATATGATTTACAGTTTTATATAACAAACGCTCAGTCTGCCCCCCCCCCCCCCCCTCCCCTAATTGTTTTTTAAAAGATATAAAGTGTCTATTTGTTATTCTTTCATTACACTGAGTAACCAATGTGGCTATTGTTAATAGTTTCCTACTGTCAAGAAGCAGGGCTGTAATTTTTCAGTGAAGGGAGTTTCTAAACCGGCCCCTGTAGGTGGAGGAGCCAGCAGAAGAGGCTGAACGGAAGAGGGGGATGAGAAGAGAGTGATGAGAAGAGGGAGAGAGAGAGAGAGAGAGAGAGAGAGAGAGAGAGAGAGAGAGAGAGAGAGGGACAGATAGGGCAAATGTCGGGTGAGGAGAGTGAACCTCTTCTTGAGCGGTAATTTGATTTCATGTGGCTCCCAGTGCTCCGCCGTGCAGAGGGAAGGTCGTAATGGCAGCCATCTACCATCTATTATTACACAGCGGCGTGATCTGTTCAGGGTGGATGATCACATCTCCGCCACACTTGGCTTCAGTAAATTTCCACCTCTGTTGTTCATTAGTCACAGAGCACAAGACAAATGGGGACATTCAGGTCGGCTTTGGGTTGAAGGCTGATCACAGCCGCTGTGCTCACACGTTAGAGGACCGTACACACGGACCAAGGTGTGGCCGGGGTCGAGCCTCCTTGAAGTCTCGAATTAACAAATTAAATGAATATTCTTCTTCCCCTTTTTGACTGCAAAACTATACTCTATATGCAAGTGACACAGATGATGATCCAAATTGCTTTAGCGTTGATACGGCTCGCTGTGGGAGAAGATGGAGAAATGAGACTGTTCTGAAACTACAGCATTGTTCATTTGTTCAATAAAAAAAGGTTGTTCCAATGTTCCTGCCAGGTGGCCTCTTATAATTAGCTATGCATTTTTTATGAAGTTAGCGACAGCTCAACTAATGAAGAGACACTTCTTCAGGAAATCAATACCTTTTGAAGCTTCGTATATAATTGCATCAATCTGGCAATTGGTTATTCTGTGTTCTGGCGTCATTTGCGTGTTATTTAATGACGGTACACACACTGGACACTGCGCTCAGACACGGCACTCCTCAACATACTGTATATGTCCTGCTGCCTTCAGACGGCTGCGGGGCTTCAGGGAACTGCTGTGGAAGCGTTTCACAGTGTAAAGCGATGCACGCGGACAACAGATGCTGGAGGAATCACTCACAAGTACAGATGAATGCAGAATGTTGCTTTCACCCCATTAAAAGTCATTGTTGATGCCAATTTCACAAAGCTTTCCTTTATCTTAATATGATGTACGAGTTAAAGGGATGATTCACACCAAATATTTTATGAATCATATAGTTTCCACAATGAGCGAGACTGTAGACTCACTGTTGTGAAGCTTTTCAAATGTAATTCTTTAAAGTCTTAAGAACCACCATTTCATTCACCTTTGCATAACTTTCAGAGGTGGATATCAAACTCGGCACATCAAACATATGTTTTCTGTTGTGATTTGGGTTCACTGACCGTTTAATAATTACAAACACGGCCAGTACAATTATTGGCAAAGAGCAGAAAAACACAGGGACGTTTATGTGAGACGCAAACAAATTGTGTCTGCTGCTGTTCATTAAAGAATTCACAAAACCGCCCTCGGGGAGACGCCACGGAGCCGCTGAAGCATCCAAGAAAATGGAACTTTGTAAAAAAAAACTGTGTTGTCCACACTGTGCAGGTTGTGCTATTTATCGAAACTATTGTGATTTACTGTCGTGTGTTTTAACCATCCTGTGAAGCCGAAGGTGATTTTCCACTTTTGTGTTTTTGTGTTTTTTTTGGGGGGTATTATTTATGAAGGGATAAACAAAGGAAATATTGCACAAACCATCATTTAGTGTGATTACTGACTGCAATTACGCTACTCACCAACATCTCTGCATCCATCCATCTAAGGTGGAGGCTCGGTTAACGAACCCTCCATCATAAGGCAGTTGATGAACATTGCAGACCCAATAAGCACTCTGGACCAGACGACGGGACACGTTACAGATTTCCTGTGTCCATTAGGCGGTATTGACTTTGTCTCTCTCGGTGCTGTAAGCTGTGATTGCAAATGACACGTTGTTGCATGGGCTTTGTTCTAAGACGCCAAGTACAATTCTGCCGCTTGTTATTTATTCCCCACAACAAACAGACCATGTAATTAAGTGACTCCTTAATCCAGCCAAAACCCGATACATCCACAATTAACAAAAAAAAAGGAGCCCACACGCTTTCTCTCTCTCTCTCTTTCCTGCTCCTCCTGTTTATCTCAAACACACCACACACGCACACACACACACACACACACACACACACACACACACGCAGACAAACACACACATCCATAATCCCACCTGCAAACACCCGGTTTCTCCATTAAGGGATTGCTTCATTATACTACATAAATGTACAAGCCTTGTGGGGAATTCTCCCTGTTTTCCACACAAGTCAACTCCTATGGCAACATTTGTTGTCTGAGTGTGTGTGAGTGTGTGTGTGCTGGGCTCAGAATCAGGATGCACATTGAAACAAATCCCTCACATACAGATGTTGCCATTGTATGCAAGTCCTTCTTTGTAAGGCGTGTCTGGGCTGTGCACCACCGCTGCACTTCGACCACTTCCATGAGTATTTGAAGAAGCAAACATTCAAAATGTCTCCTGATTTCCAGGCAGTCGAAGCCATCAGTGGGGTTTCCTTGGAGACTCCTTCAATGGAAACTGAATTTTACTAAATGTATTCAACATTTCTTGAAGTGAGGATAAGACTGATGAACGATGGAGAATTAGTGCTGTATTGTAGACATAGTCACGCGTGTTTCTGATTTGACCTCTCTCCGCTATAATTTCCCCTCCCCATTACTGAACATTTCCATCCTTTCTAATCAGAGCTTTGGCTTGTACTGTACATGTTCACATATTCCTGCCTTGACCCGTCAGTGTATTAACTGATAAGAACAGATTGATTTTCTGCCAGTAAATGTAGCCGCAGCAGGCTAAAACCTAGCCCGTGATAAATGGGTTTCAGAGTTATCGGAGTGGATAAGTCGATGTGCTGATCAATGCCGAAACTCAACAAGGTCATTCCTGCTAAAGATAAAGCATTTGGTATGCAGATTCATCCCCAAAAAAGACCCCACTTGTCCATCCGACAAGTAGAACTGTCCCGATACAGCATCCCACTTAATGTTTGGAACAGCGGAAAGTAATTTAGTGCATCTATTCAAGAGCTGTACGATACTTCTACTCAACTATGTGCACAGGGGAATATTACATGTACAATATGAAAACAATGGGACAATATGAAAAAGGTTGCTAGTGGTGATAATCCTATTGATTGAATTTGCAGCTTCCCCCACAGGGTTGCCAGAGTCTGTCTGGCTGGTTTTGATTAGCTATAGGGACGGTTTTGCCAAATTCCAAAACTCCAAATATGCCCCTGCCAAACCATACACACTGCTTTTTAAAGTCCAACAACACTGCTATCATTGCCAAATGGTTTGCAATATCTACAGAATAACACCATACATATTGAGTGTGCCAGCATTAAAATCCGTTTTGCCCTATGTCCTAAAATGGTCTTGCAAATAAATATAGCACGAATAAAACATACATATATATATATATATATATATATATATATATATATATATATATATATATATATATATATATATATATATACATAAACTTGTAGAACTATTCCCTGACACACAAACTAACCTGTCGCCTTCTTTGCCCTTTTATTTCTAGATATTATTCATGTAATTTGCATGTAAAATAGGTCTACCCAACCAGGGGAAAAGGAATTAAACCTGTGGCAGCGCTTCAAAGTAGTCTAATTACGCAGGAAAACCATGGACCTGGCAACGCTGTCCCTTCAGCCCTATGGACCGTTATAGTGAATTTCAGTTCATTGTTTGGCTGTCTGGTCCACAACGTTAGGGTTTTGGTTCACTCTCACCGCTCTCGTTGCTGAGCACCAAACAGCTGAGAGAGTCCAAAAACTGGGCTAAAAAAGAGGGAATGTTGGGCTTTCATTCATTGGGTGACCAGAGACACTCCAAATGAATCATTATATTGTTTCTGTAACTCCTGGATGTTTGCTCACAGGTTCAGCTGCGTTCACAAACTGTTTCTGCTGCACCCCCAAAAAAATCAGTTATCGCAGGTTTGAGTAATGATCTGAGTACTTCTTCCCCCACTCGTTATGAACGTCTTGCTGCTGCATCCAGGAACACGTCGTTTCAGGAAAAACACAAGAACAACAAAGGACTTACCAAACACAAGTCACAGTAAGTTCTGAATTCACCTCATGCATCCAAGTCGTCGAAACCTCTCAACTCAGAAAAGAAACATTCAGTCCAAGTGCTCAAATTATGAAATACCAAAACAGGTGCGGAGGCAGGGATATCTTGCAATCAGGAGGTATCTGCTGTGAAGCCTGCAGTGACACATCATTTAGGACATACATGATTAAGATACTTATATCGCAACCATTTGCATAATGCATTATGTATGAGAACACTGAACTGCTGGTAATTTAAAGCCAGGATTAGCCTACTTCATACCAATCGTATCGCTGTATCAATCAGAAAAGACTATTATCTTATCTCCAGCCCTGCTCCTTTCGGCCACACTGATAGTGATGGAATTACATTTCTGAAAGGTCAGAGATGGATTTGTGCATGATGTTATTTTCAAAGATAAGTGCATGTTTAACAAGAGTGGAGGTCAATGTTTCAACCAAAAGAACCTGTGGCGCCAACGCATCCCTCACAGGCCTCATTTGAACGCACTAAATACCAGCAGGCCATGCACCCACTTGAATGTACCCTTACCTGGCACTACGCTAACACAAAAAGGTCAATTACTAGTTATCACACCCCCTCCCCTGTCATGTCGAGAGGCAGCCAGACTTGTCTGCCTGAAAATTAATTTCCCAAATGAAAGCTCACTTGGTTGTTTTTCTCTCACCTGGAGGGAAAACTGGAGTGGAGACGCATCGAGATCATTAGTATGTAGAATATTGAGAACCCCGCCAAAAAAGGGAAGAAAGGAATTAGATACAAGAGATCAATCACTGTTAATTTCTCCAGGGAGTAGAGCAAGGCGCGGAGCTATATTGATAGAAGTGAAATTAGCAATCAGAAGGTTTCAGGAGATCAGGACAGTATCGGCAATATACATCAGTCTGTCTCAACATGTTGACACGGGGGGAAATTACATATTTGAATGGTGCACATTATCAAAATAGCTTTTTATCTTAATTGATTCCTTCATCAACTCTGGGAGCAGAATTCAAGAGGGCCAATAAAACATTCTCATTCAGAGTGATGATACAACCATGACAAAATGTCCCCATAAACTGCCACATAAGGTGTGTGATGATCAAACCACTGGGTCTACTCTGTATGTTGTTGTGCTTTTTTTATTTGAATGCAAGCAAAGATAACAGTTTGGTTATGGACACTAACAAAAGATATATAACTTTACGTATTCTAATATGTTTTCATATTCTATTGGAAACATTCCTATATTTATTTTACATTATGTCTTTGTACTTTTGCAATGTGTTTATTGCACCAAGTGTAATTCCTTGCATGTGAACCTCCTCCACTAATTCTCATGTTACACATACCGCTGTTTAAAACAATGCTAGCTCTAGCTTTAGCTCTACAGATGTCAACATCAGTCCACCGCTTTGGTCCAAGCTGAAAGATCTCAACAGCTAATGGATGGATTACCAATACATTTGGTACAGATATTCATGGTCACAGAGGATGCATCATTTGGTGACCTCAATTTTGATCTAGCGCCACAGGCAGGTCAAACTTTCTTTGTGTTTACTGGATTAATGAGCAAAAAGCTTTGTACAGGCGGCATGCAGGCATCCATTGCTTCTATAGAGAATGAATTCATTGGACTTGGGTGATAGCTCTGACTTTTTATCGAGCACCAGCATGAGGCTAACATTTAGTCTTAGTCTTATATATGAAAGCCAACAAGTCCTAATGGACTAAACTTGTCTGTCATTTTTCTGATACAAATGACCCCCAAGAAATCTTAAAGACCATTTTCTGATCAGCCACCTCTCTGGTTAAGTTGTGTATTTGGCCAATGAAAGAAATTGATGACGGCGAGGGTGAAATTGCTTAGCCAAATATTGAGCCCAACCTCCTTACTTAGAGATTTTGCTTGCTTTGTTATAATTCCCAAAACAGCAATAGATTAATGTCAAAACATATCGTAAGAGTTTGCTGCTGTAATAACCTTCTGTGAGGAAAGTCTATTAGGAGCATAAATCAGTTATCCTCTCTAAAAAATAGGTTTTTGGTGAAGATGAGCCTTAATTTTACAGCCCAGGATGGACACCGGAGCCTCTGATGGTACAAGACTGGGCTGTCATTAAACTAAATTACCCTGGGGAGGACAAAGCATGACCTCTTCTCGCTGGGCTTCTTCTGCTGGCCCTGTTCATTTCAGAAGATCGTGTGTGGCCACCTAATGTAAAAAGCTTCAATAGACTAGGAACCCTAATTGATGGAGAAAACACAAAACACTTCAAACAAAGACAGTGTTAGAGGCTTATTAATGCTAGAAAAAAAACATCCTTTTCATGATGGTGTAAAGCCATGTCTGTGTGTGTATACTGTGCTGCCGCTTTTGGGCATACTAATAAGGTTTGCATTCTTAAATATGTTCTTTTTTTTTTACCAATCCATCTTTTGATGTGCAAAGAAGTCCCACAGGCTTGAGCCAAAACTTGAAGCATCAGAGATCTATGGAGAGGGTTATGCAAGCGGAACGGTTTATAAGACAATTTTCCTCTGGTTTAGTGCACCGTAAAACTGTCTTTCACATCTAAAAAGAAAAAACCCAATGCTCCCACTGCCAAAATGCCAAACCCCAACTGGTAGCTCAATAAATTATTTCTAAGTTGATTATACGTACGCCAAATCTCTCAAAAGAGAGACACCGAGGCTGCATGTTTGTCCCGATGCCAGAGCAGGAGCTATTCTCATCCCTTTAAAAAGTCGCTGAGAGGAAAAAGAAAAAGAGTTTCTTTACATGTAAGCTCCCGATATCAAGCGACAATCACAAAATCACAGTAAATTCCATCTTGCATGGTTTCCAGAAATGCATTTGTGTCAGATTGCCTGTGAGGACCTACTGCCAGCCATCTCCTTGCTGAAGGAGGAGCAAAGAAAAGACACTGAAGGCTTGTTGCATTAAAAATATATTTTTGTGTTTCTCTCGGCTGACTTTTTTAAATCGCCTGCCCTTTTCCAAACAGCTTTCAACTATCGGGTGTCGTGATGTAATGTTAATGATGACGGCGGTGATATTTCGAAATGAAATGTTGATATCATGTTAATAGCACATATATAATCCTATTTTTTTAATAATTGAGCACCTGTTAAATCATTTTTATATACACAGTAATGGATGTAATCTCTCCACCTCCCTACACTCGTATTTCAAGTGTAATCAATTTCTCCCAAAAATAAATAAAACACAATAAAGAAAGTTGAAGTCTCTATATGTGTCGCTAAACTATCATCATCATGAATTTGCTTGGCCATGATGATTGTGAAAGATGCCTCTATATATATATATATATATATATATATATATATATATATATATATATATATATATATATATGAGAATATATGAGTTCAAGGGGAATCTGATGGGAGTAGCTGTTAAATTGTATTTGTCTCTGCTGGATCACGGGGTGAAGGAGAGTCCGGTCTTTCTTTACATGAAAGGATACAGAGATTTAGTATTCAGAGAGGAGGATATTAGTTGTCTATCAGAGTGAGTCAGAATCTCACAATGTTGTTGAAGGTTAATGTTTTCAATGTATCATATTTATTATATGTGAGTATTAATGGGAACTTTAACAACACTGGTATGTCTTGTATGTACAGCGTTTTAACTAGAACTGCAACTTCATTGTTTTTGTTATTGATTAATCTTTGTTTGTCACTGAGGTGATGATTTTAAAACAACTTGTTCATTCCAAAACTCAAACAACGTTTTGCCGTTGACAGGAAAACTCTATTATCATTCCATTTTTAAAAAAAGCCTTCGAAATGTAGCGTAAGTTTCTCTTCTTCTTCTGACCCGGCCGCTGTGTGCGCTCCTCAGGACCCCTTATTATTCACCCGCCACCTTCTTCACAGACAATGGCGCAATTAAAACTTTATCGCTGAATAATCGCTTTACCGGGCACTGGGGTTTAATGACAGCGGGTGTTAAAGGAGCCAATGAGCCCTCTGGAGCAGAATTACTCCTCGACAGCCCGGACACTAATCACAGTCCTCGTTTCAGAGGAGACACGTCTAATCACACCCAGACTGACAGACCTCAGAATAAACATGACGTTCTCTCTGCACACGTTGAGGCAAAATGAGGCACCGCAGCGTAAGGATTTACTTCATAATTACTTATTGGTTCACTAATTTTACAGGCGAAGATCAGTGTACTTGTTATGAGGGGTACTAGTCAGATAACCCTGATGACATCAGACTTGAGACTCTATAGCGGTTGAGTTTGAAAGGTGTGGGCATTTTCCAGTCAGAGACGGTCTAAAATGCTATATATTTGTTAGGGAAAAGGCCTCGTTAATGTTTTTATTAACAAACTTTCTTCCTCACCATGAGCATCACCAAGTTATGTCCCCATCACCAACCATCATTCAGCACTGATACGCATATTTCACAGATGCTCTCAAACGCTCACCTCGACCCAGACTTTACAAAAGTTTACGCTGAGAGGATATGTATGCTTTATGAATCTTAATGCGCCAGCTGCGTGTGTCTATTTGTCAGATGTGCTCGTGTCATTATGCGAGTCACAACTCGAGGTCTCTGCAGTTAATACTTCCCCAACCTCTCCGTCTTTCAAAGAGAATGCTAAGCAGGAAGACAAATGCAGCCGTCTCTGGTCAAATATTGACGCACGTCTCCCGACACGGTGACTGTGGAAAACTGCATTTTCTGGAAGGAAATTGCCATATTGACTCTTTACATGCCTAAGTTAACATTTAAAAATGTATATGGCACTCCTGTACACTACAACATATGAGTGCGATCAATAAATAGTGTAATGAAGTCAAAGCTAATTGACGTATAAACGGTACGAAACACAATCGGTCAAACAATCTAACCTTTTTGAGGTTTTGTAAAGTTAGTGGCATAAGTGATGTCCGTGACATATTTATGTATTTTCCTTAGTTTTAATCCATATTTTTAGCCAAAACCATATGTTTTTTTTCCCGAAATGTATAAAGTGGCTTTGTTGCCTAAAACTAATGTTACATTGTTTCCGAGGCACGTCACTTTGCACATAACGCGCTGCCCGTGTGGAATGCTCTGCTAAGAAGTCGCGGCCGTTTCAAGTATTTCTGTAGGATCACGTTGAAAATTAAACCGTCTCTGGTCAAATATTGACCCACAGCTCCTCTTTCAACACGACAAATAAAACGTGTTCACACTATTAAGCACATATCGCCTCTGCAATATTGGAATGGTGGGAAAGGAGTTGCCATATTGACTCTTTCAATTCTGAGTATTTATGTAAAGGGAATTATTGAAATGTATTTGTGGAACTCTGGTGGACTACAAAATGGCAGTGGGATCAAAAGAGTGCAATAAAGTGACTATATGTGTAATTTAATAACTGTGGATTTAATGTTGCTTGTTTAGCGAACTGAACTGCATTCTGGGGGACTTCAGCAGCGTGCTGAGGGCAACTCTCCCAACACCACCAACACCACCAACACCACCACCACCACCACCCACACCACCACCAACACCACTAACACCACCACCAACACCACCACCACCATCACCACCCACACCACCTCCACCACCATCACCACCCACACCACCACCAACACCACCACCACCCACACCACCACCAACACCACCAACACCACCACCACCAACACCACCACCATCACAAGCACCACCACCAGCACCACCACCACCAAGACCAGCACCAGAAGCACCACCAACACCACCAGCACCACCAGCACCAACACCACCAGCACCACCATCACCAACACCACCAGCACCACCAGCACCACCAGCACCAACACCACCAACACCACCAGCACCACCAACACCACCAGCACCAACACCACCAGCACCACCATCACCAACACCACCAGCACCACAAGCACCACCAGCACCACCACCACCAACACCACCAGCACCACCAGCACCAGCACCACCAACACTACCAGCACCACAAGCACCAGCACCACCACACATCTTCTTTTCTTCCTGACAGGCTTTGAAACATGGTGACTGTGAGACAAGAACGTGAGAGGCGTCTTGGACCCAGACAGAGGCAGAGAGGAAAAACATCCAGAGATGGAAACACAAAGAAAGAGAAAGACAGACAGAGGCTGGTGGCTGAGAGGTGCCATCACACACACTCCAGCCTCCAGTGGTCTTTTAGTACCACCATGGTGTGTCCCTCTTGTCCTGGAGAACATAAAACCACACAACTACTCCTTGTCCTGTTTGGCACCACTCGCAGACAAATAGCAGTGCGTAAAGTTGTCAGAACCACAGAGAGAAAATGTATTATTTTACTAGTAGGATGGTGCATTTACCCACAATGATAGACTCAGCCTACAGGCATCGTTTTCAGGAGCATCTGTGGAAGAGAGGTCAGATAATAGCACTCACTTTGGGCCACTCTGCCCCACTTCACATGGGATCTGAATCAGACACCTCCTGATTACAGCTATAAGGTCTCTAGAGATCCATTCCTCACAGCTGTCCAGTTCAATTACATACTGTGTGCGGTGAGGAAATGTGAGGTTGCTCTGCCCTGAGTCATATAGACGGAGCAGATTCTAAGGTCAGCAGGTCTGCATACTCCTACACATATCTGCACCGGAGATGCCTTCTGTACTACTGTCCAGACATCTGTCCATGTTCATTTACGTGTCCCTCTTCCTTACAAGACATACAGTATTCCATGTTATTGACACAAACTGGTCAAGAACACGCAATAGGTTGCCGGAGCGTTGGTCAACGGTTAGCTTATTGTCATTATACAATCCAGTATGGCATGATGTAATGAATGGATTGCTGACATTTTCTATTTTCATTACACCAGGCTATATTTGTCCATAGTTTGTTGAGGATAGAAATTGGAAAGCACAAATGACCAAATCAGTCATTTACTGCACTTGATCTCACTGGTGACTGAAAGCACAAGTGTCAACTCAGCTATTATATACAGTATATTAATTACACATTAAACAGTGTATTTTTTCTACATTTCACAGTCAACAAATCCCATGAAAAGACCAAAACCAACGATGTGTTAATCTTTCCTAAAAATGTGCCTCCTAGTGAAGACATGAAACTTGGCTCACAAATACATAGTTTCATTTTCAAAAACAGCTCATTGATGTTCTAAAACAGCTTGCAACAGCAGTTTTTAGCAGATGTTACTCAAACAGGATTATATGGTGCGTTTGTTGGGGACTATTTTCAGCTGTGGATTAATACACATTTGCTGCTCTGTTGCATGAACACTAGGAAGACTAAAATATCAAAAGTATGACGTATATTATATTATTATACGGTAGATCAAATCAAGCATTCTGATTGGTTGAGAGTGAGTCACGAGGTGTACTTTATTCAGCCATAAAGTACTGCACAGCCTGTTTACATTTAGAGCGTTCCATATCAGTGCTCACTCAAAATAACAGGTAGATTTAAATTGCGCGACCGTTAGTTGTCATTTCAAGCTTGACAGTTACCAAACATGTTCGTGTAAACTTTGATATTGTAACGCCCTTAGTAACGACTCGCAGACGTTGGTTTCCTTAACTTGCAGGTGTATTGCTTGAGTGTTCACAGTATTGCAACTTCGCTAACAGTAACGTTAGCTCAAACGGAACAGCTAACAAGCTCACGTAGCATTCCCCACACTAGCATAACGAACGACAACACACACGTCACTTCCTCCCTAAAATGAGATGAGGAATGAAAAGGGTTTGACCACAAAATCATGATAATTTCTAGTAAGAGATAATTACGTCGGTAAAAAGGGAGCCAACAACTCCCTTGAACAGTACATTATTGCACGACACAGTACTGCCTCTCGTACCTTATTGCTTAAATAAGTATGAAGACAGAGGTGTTCAGTTTTTGTGGCTTATAATTATTTATAAGTAATTATTAATGTACTTGCAATTGTTTGGGAATAATGATAATTGATTTAGCATATTCATTTGCCATTTGGCATTTGACTTGACGCAACACAACTTTTTTACCATTTCTCAGTAGCCTTATATTGACTCTCACAGTAAACAGATACTGAATAGTTTTAGGCTTTTCTCTTGTAAATAAAATTCCGGATTGCAATTAAAGATTCTGGAAATGTGAGCAAGAGACAATAAGTATAAAGGTATCATAAATCCCCGCATTCCCCGCGGATTGTGTTTGTGTGTGACTTGTTATTTTGACTCCAGACTGGACTCTTCCTTGAGGCGGTTTTCTACATCCATACTCAACTCACACCTCTTCTTACATTTTTCATATTATGCAGCGCACACACTCATCCTCTTGTTCCTCACACACTCACTGACATCTGAACAAGCAGTGAGGGACCTGCAGGCAGAATGGTCCGAAAGGGTTGTGATCTTCCTCATTCGAAGTGCAAACTGACACACGGAGGAGGAACACGAGACTCCCTCTTCGTCGTCTTGATTCTGCAATACGTGCATGAATGTGGGCTCAGTTCTAAAGCGCGCAATATTCCCCTTTCGTGAGTAGCTGAGCGTAACCTCGAACAAGGCAGAAAAACAGCTCCCGACATCAACATCTCAGCTGGCGTGCTGTATTGAGAGTCACGCCGCATTGATCTGCCACTGCAGCCGAACACTAAGAGCCACCACAAACCTCCCGGGAGTCCGACGACACTGAATATATGTGCTCATCCTGTTGTCATTGTGTCAAAGCGAATAGAGGCCCTCCTGAAGATGGGTGAGTCATAGACGAGGAGGGGAGCGCTGACAAGCTTTGATGGCATCCTGAATCTGTAGGTCAGAGTTCGTTGCTATTTATATGCTGCGAACGAGTTGGGTTCTCCATCCTCAAAAGGTCAGTCTCATTAAACTCTGCCTTGGGAGGCGGAGCAGGACACGTTTTCTCAGACGCAGCACTGTTCTCTGCTTGGAGCGTTTCAATGGCAGGTAAAGGGAAGTGCTGGAAATTACTTTACATGTAAATAGTTTCATTGAATCACTTTTTTTTCAGCAGCCTGATCAAATGACTATAGAGGAATGTATATATATATATATATATATATATATATATATATATATATATATATATATATATATATATATATATATATATATATATATATATATTATTGACCGTTCGCCAAACCCGACCACCTCAGATACTGTTGCTGCGCCAGTCAGGCCCTTCATTCTAATTATCTCACAGCACTCTGACTTACAATGAATCATAGCACTCATAAATGAATCATCGGCTGACTTGTTTAAGACATGGAAACATACACATATACCATATCAGTAGCCCAATAATTTTTTACATAATGTTAATGCGTGCTAATTATTGGATGCCTGGTGTAGCCTCCGGAAGAACTCAGTTCAACAACTTCTCTCGTTCTCTAAATTTATTTACTAAATGATCACAAGCAAAGTAATAGGCGCTGCAATTGCAAAAGCAGTGAGTGGTACAGCAACACGCTGGTTGGGCACAGAACAACCAACGGAAGTGGGGCCTTTCATACACGGGTTATCGTCACAGGTTCGTCTCGCCTCGTCCTAACATCTGATTCGCTCTATCCTGTCAAGAGGAGGAGAATCCCCTGTTTTCTCACAAGACTGGACCGTGCAACGACCCGTCTGCTTCACTAATGTCAATATACTGATAAACAGGTGTGAGTGTTGAAGTGCGCAGGCGTGTGACTGACTTCCCTTGAGAACTGGACCTTTCATAGACACAACCAACTCCAGCTGCATAGCTGTGTTATACTGACCTCGCTGACCTGAACTTTAATAGACATGAAGAGTAATGGAGAATATCTGCAGAATATAAGGATTTATATTATCAATAACACGACTCTAAAAAGGTATAATATTTAAACTTTATTAATTCTAACATAATCTTTGGATGGCTTAAAATTGTAATGCAGAAAAAAAAAATCTTGCAACACAGCAATTCGTTTTATGATTTAATCTTTCTATTTCTATTTAGAAAAAAAATAAAATAATGCATTTCGCTGTCTAACAAAAGTGTGGCTGGATTTACTGGAGTATACAGAGACTGACTACTACTCTAAACTCTATGCTGGCTCGCACAAGGTGGATGTTCCAGTCCTCATTCGGTATTTTTCAATTGTAACCTGTTCCTCCACATAATAATCATAACTACTAATTGTCTTTGGAGGTAACATTAGACTAGAGCATTGCTGTAGGTTGAAAGTCAATTAGCCGGGCATGCTCATATTTGCAGCTTGAAAGAGAGAAGATAAACACACCGTTTATTTTATTTTATTACACTTTCCCTTTTGTGTTTTTGGTTGAGAAAGGTGATTAAAAAAGACGCAATCCTCCAAACTCATCATTCTCATTTGAGCCGAATGCACAGAACTTCAGTAAGTTGAGAAATCCAAAAACTTTGACAAAGTTTGGATTGGGCAATTTTCTGTTTGGGGGAGGATTTAAGAGTCAGAGACAATAAATGATAATTTGGCTCACTCTACAGAGTCCAGCCCATAATGAGGCTCTCATCCAGCATGCTGTAATAGATTTTAAAAGGACATACAATCAATTTTAAAATACTCCTCTTCATAGGATTTTATACTTTCAGGTGCATTTTCCTTAACCTGGAAAAACTGGTAAATGATGCATCAGAAGCCCAACGACTGAGAATAAATGAAATCAGTTGATTAATAATGAATACGAGTTTGTAATTTGCTTTGGCAAGGCAGGCCAGTCATCAGTTAGCTGACACAGCGAGCCTTGAGAGAACATTGTATTGATTAGCACTGCTCTAGGTGTACACAATCAATTATTGACACAAACATTTAGCTTCACTGTGGCTGCTTTACACAAAATACTTCTATATTGTTGATTTTACTTTTTCCACAACTTGGCTACTGTTTCAAGTCCTTCTAATTTGTTCTACTTGTCCTGCCACAGAATGTTTTATAAAAATCAACCTGTTCACATTGTCAGGATTTTTGAACACGCTGATGTTTTTTCCCCGAGGAACACTTTTGCCAGATGGTACGTCAAATCCTTTCTGGTCATTATCAGAAACACCTGTGATGGAACATGATCATTGAAACCTCTCATACTACACAGCCATTATTGTATGTGAAGCACTTTATCACATGTTTGACGTCACAAGTGATCAGATTCCTCATCATCATTCAACATCAGACTTCTTAGGAGTCCAGCAGAGCACAGGTAGCCAAAGCTGCTTGATTGTTACAATCAGACCAAAGAAGCGTCACGTGGTGCTGAAGTGGTCCTCAAGTCAGAATGATCCTCTGGAAGATTTTTGAACCGGATGGATGAGACATATTTCTAATTTAATGTTTTGGTGTCAAAGGATGAAAACATATTGTCGTACTTTGTCTTTAATTTCTCTTGGATACTTTCTTTTTTTATTTCCTCTATTTCCACATATATATTTTTACATCGGTAATTAATATTTATGTCTCTCTCTCCCTCCTTTCACAGGGAAAAAAGGGAAGAAACCTGAGGGAGAGCAACAGAGGAGGATCCCTCTCCCCGGATGGACAGAAGAAATAGATGTCATGTGACCAGAATGAATAACGTAACGGAGTTACAGCACATGACAGGAATTATTCATATAATGAGTAGTAGGCATGGTCCATGACCCAGATAACCGTGGATGAGCAGAGAGGTCCGCTTACTACTGAAGGCACGCCACACCGCCTTCACCCTTTAGATCAGGTGATGACAAACCTACAGCTCACCCAGAGCCCACCCGAAGAGGGGCATGAAGAGGGGCATGAAGAGGGGCATGAAGAGGGGCATGAAGAGGGGCAAGCACAGCCACAAGCTAAGGACTGAACTTTTATGACTGAACTTTTATGCTCGCTTTGACAGGGACAACCAGGAGGCGGAGGCCATCAAGACTTTACCCCCTGCAGACCACCAGCCATTCACCCTCTCACCCACCGACGTGTATACTGCGCTAAGCAAGATTAATGCACACAAGGCTGCTGGCCCTCATGGCGTCCCCGGACGCGTGCTCAAGGCCTGTGCTGGGCAGCTGACTGGGGTCCTGACTGACATCTTCAACCTGTCACTGGTCCTAAACGACTTCCGGCCTGTTGCACTTACCCCTATCATCATGCAGTGATTTGAGAGGCTGGTCCTGGCTCATCGCAAAACCTGCCTTTATATAATAGACTGTATATATCTGCATTTCATATCCACTATTTATACTGTCCAATACTGTTTATACAGTCTATATTGTATTTATCCAGCACACTGCACTGCACTTTTACTGCTTTCTTTTGCACATCTGGTCAAATGCTAAACAGCATTTTGTTGTCCTAGTACTTGGAATTACAATAAAGTTGAATCTGAATCTGAAAGTGCATCAAAGATGACTCACAAGCCAATAATAAGACATAATGGATGATGTTGAACATCACAGAAAAGACTTCAACAATTCCTTAAATCAACAATTCCTTAATTCTGAGACCAATGGCAATAAAACAATGAAGAACATGTAATAAAATCGATTTTAAAGCCATTATAACAATAAAACTAGTCAAATATCAGGAAAACAAAAACTATACAATAAAGTAAGTGAAACAAAAATATTGTATATAAACCATCATTTATCAACTAGTCTATTTTCACACTTCCAGCATTGTGTGTGTGATCGTCAGTATCAACCAAGACGTGTGTAAAAAGGTCTGAACGGGCCCCAAGATCAGACCATGAAAGCAGCATTACACAGTAAACGCATGGTACAATCTGTATTGCCTTTTTAATAATAAACACCTCGCTAAAATTTGTCATAAAGAAAATTCATAATGCGCTCGGTACAAAAACACCAATGAAATAATTTTATTTGAGCACCATATGTTTCCATGTAAATAAAAGGAAGTGCTCCTGCAGCTAAACTACTTCAGTGGTGGTGATGTGAAACATCAAAGTGTTTAATGAGAACGCTATTCTTTGTCATAGTGGAGCTGCTATCAGGATAGAACAGACTGCCTCCTCATACAAAAGGCTGAGGCGGCAACACGGAGAAAATATCTTAATGACTAATTACATTTTAAGATGTGCAAACGGTTTATATTCAAAGCTGTGACTACGCTTTAATCCTGTGAGCAAAGAACAATAATACTTCAAAATCCCACAGAGCCCATATTGGCTATTAGACATGACGCAAATTAGTGAGCTTTTTAGTTTTTAAATTGCTCCGTACACACAAACTTAGCCAACAGGAAAAATGGTGGGAAAGACTAACATCGGGCTTTGGCTTGTGCGTTTAACATGGATCATCATACATTGGAAACTCATAGTGTGTTTCATCAAAGTGGCGGTTTACAGCAAGCGTTTATATGTGTGATTGAATTACATTGAAGGTTTGATTGAGATTTGAGGTTGTGTTTAGAGGCCCCAGAATGCAATGCAGTGTGTCATGACATATGAAATGAAATCCACTGCTGTAAAATATATTACACTGCTTGTCAGAGCCGAAATAATAATTCAGTCATGGTTTACAGTGCTTTCAAAGGCTTGTCATAAGTGATGAAATATGGTAATTGTATTTTTAATATCAGGACCAAAGTGGGGGTGGTGAGTGATGCAGCGTTCTTGGTAAATCTGTGGCTTTAGGAATAAATCATTTAAGTGCATATGAACTGCTGGCTTGTTCCACAGCCCCTAATGGATAATAACTGACTGGTGTGTACACATGCCTCAACTTACTTCTCCAAGAATTCTCTGTGCATGCATGCTTGAAATAACTTTATAAATTATACTTTTAAGCAGTGATGGAATAAGTGTTCAGAAATAATTCAAGTGAAAGTCCTGCGTTCCAAGTAAATCACAATATGTACACAATATAGTTCAAAGGTGCACTCATTGTGCATAACTGTGTCTTTACGCATGTTGTATTGCCATATTTGCATCTAATTGTTCTGGCTTACGATGGAAACGATACTGGACACTGCAACAATGCTAATGGTTCCACCCTCAGGTGCAACAAAGCTAACGTAGGAGTCAGGGGTCAGTAAATACAGGACTTTGTCCAAAATCACTCCTTTATTTACTTTTGCTGCACAATATTTACTCCTTACCATTGCACGTGAGTGTCCAACATGAGTTCGGGGGTTCACCTGTGTAGGTTTACCCCGAGTGTGCAGGAATCAGGTCAGGCGCATGCACTTCTGCAGCTTCTGCGAAAAGCAATTATGTCTTCCTTCTATTTTTTGAACGAAGCGGACCAACAACAACAATGAAAAAATGCCAATTTTCCACACACATAACGCTGGTGGAAATGCTTGTGTGCTCAGTCTCAACAAGTATTGAAGCAGTTTGCTGATCCAAAAACAAACAGGTCTAAACTTTAAAATAAACACTTGTGTGAGTATGCGAAGGCATGGCGTTATCAGTGGTTATCACCAAGGGTCTGCTACACCTACTAGGGAAAGAAGACCTTTATTAACTTTGGCAAAGTACACAATGTAATGCGCATAATGCAACTTCAGTTATGCTTCTACTGCAGTAGCTTTTTTCCCACTATTTTACAAGAAATTGGAAGTAGAATAAGATGAAAATACCCAAGAATAATTGGTTCCATACAGCACTTGAGTGAACTTACTTTCCACTCAAAAATAAATAAAGATCCCAAGAAGTGAAGGGAGGCTATTTTAATTGAAATGGACGAGCCTTTCCTGCTTTACAGATTCCGTCCTCTTATCTTTTATTTCGTCTTGAGAGAGGAAGTCATTGTCTTACCTTTCTCTGTGCGGCATGCAAACCTTAGGGACGAGAAGATCAAAGTGATATTATTAGCCGTTCTGTCCCGTCTGCCTTTAATGCAGCTCCTGCACTCAGCTGTCAAATCTGACATTTTACCCCGTCTTCTTCTACATTCTCCCTGGACTTGTGTGTGTGTGTGTGTGTGTGTGTGTGTGTGTGTGTGTGTGTGTGTGTGTGTGTGTGTGTGTGTGTGTTTCAAGGGCAGGTTTAAGAATCAAGCTGCCTGGCAATAAAGGTTTGCTTGCAAATGTTAACCTATGGGGCTCTTTTAATTAATCAAGAGGACGAGTGATCTCTGCCACCACTTCAGAGGAAGGGAGAGGGCAGATGTCACATGATATTATCTGGGAATGGAGGTGGTAATTAATCACCTTGACAGCCCTTGATTCGTAAACATGGCTAATTTAGAGCAGTTTTTTTCTTTATTCTTAAGGAGTCACACAGGTATGAGGTGCATCTCGCTGGCAGTGACAGGTTTAATTTGTCCTTCAGCAAAAGCAGGCAAACAGCCAAAGACTCGCCCGCTGTTTGATTTAGATTGAGTTTGACAACCTGCGTAAGTGAATATGAACTGCAGATGAGCTCAAAATGAATGAGTGAAGTCCGTTATCTTTGGAACTATTGGGTCTTTAACAGCGGTCTTTAAAAACATGCGTACGCAGCACACGATGGGGTTTGCACTTAAATGTCATTTGGTAAATGTAAAATCTGCAGATTTTTTTACGACTTTTAGCTCAAAGTGCCAACAAAGTTTTATTTGACATCTAACGTCCCTATTCATGATCTTTTATCTGTAATGATCATATAAACGTTTTTAACAGTTGCAATATTGTGTTTTGTCACATAACTACAGCCTATTTTTTTTATTTGACTCCCCTAAACAGAACACTCCTTATTTCAATTTAAGTTTTTAGAGGAGACAATAGTAAACCTGTGTCCCGATGATATTTTTTGGATAATTGATCTCTTGAACCCTAATCATTATCCTGTTTGACTTAGTATGTATGGTCACTTGCCTTAAACGTAATCCTATACCTTCACTATACAGGTGGCAGATCAGTACAGAGTCATAGAAATCATTGACAATGACATTGCTGATAATAATTTCACATCACCCACTGAGTCAAAATGTCTGCCGTGAAAAAAAAAGGCCTATATTGTGTGTCCGTAGTTATGCAAAAAGAAAATGCCAGCACTGATTGTGCTACTTCGTGACCTTTTTGTAAATTCTAATAACAAACATTAGAAGCTAAAAGTATAAAAGCACACAATGTGGCTGAATCTAAATGCGGTGACATTCTCCACAGAGTACTGGTACTGTGCCCGGAAATTCACCTCCTGTGTCGAGCATCCGAGTCAACGCAGCCATGTTTCAAACAAAAAGATCTGGCAGGGCGCAAGAGTGGATATTTACTTTCCTGATGGCCTTTGCGTGCTACACGAGTCACACGCTTTTTGTCTACGGGGGATCAGGGGAGGAGAATAAATGAAGACTAATGACTGCTGACAGACATTCAGAAAAACAAACATGGGAATCTGGCAGAATAATACAGCCTTATGCCCGTGTTCTCTGAGCAGGAACAGGTAAAGTACAGCAGTAAAATATGAAATAGCGGAGGAGAGAGTTTTTAACCAGGAGTTCAACTCTCTCCTGATATAGCTCATCTCGCGCCTTTAGTTTCACTGGGAATATTTCCTTTTAACAAGGTTGAGCTTCAGAGAAATAGTGGGTCCTATCGTGCGTTCAAACGAGACAGATTCATGCAGAAATATAAGAAATGCAGCAGATTCTTGAGAAACTGATTCATCCTTTACTTCAGTTAGTCCTGACAGTAGCAATTCAAGTCACAATGCATAGAATGACTTCATACAGTCAGTATTCACTTGAAATACAGTTTGCATTTTTAGATTCAAGGGCTACAATGTTGGTGTTTGAACTCAATTCTGGACGTGTTTCCCAAGAACAGTGATTCTGACCTTGGCCTTATTAGAGCAACGGCCCGACTGACAGCTGAGCTGTCCAATCCAGCATCGCTGCAGGAAAAGGTTTCCAGATTTCAACAAGAATCGATTTGGACTCAGCTGTCAATCATTCAGGCCGGAGCTTTCCCTCTGCTGATTGGATTTAATCCACGATTTTGACGTATTATATAATGAGTGCTCATTTCTGGAGGGATGTCTGTTCAATTTATCCTTGATAAAAATGCATTTCATATTCCATATTTTGGGCCAATTGATATTGAACATACTTCAATAAACTGAGAGGTTAGTAATAGCTGTGATGCCTTACTTGCAGTATTCATATATCCTCACGAATTTTATGAATGTTGTAGCAAGAACTTTAGAAAAAACAGCATCCAATATTTGTTTCAAATCAGATGGTATAGTTTATAAAAGTTTGGCAACATGATGAAAAAATCATGTTATTACCGTAAAAGTCGGGTTACAAGCCGCTCCTACCTCCGGTCAGTGTCCCGCTGTAACGGCAAGCTAGGAGCAGCGCTAGCTAGGAGCAGCGCTAGCCAGCGCTGTTGCTAACTCCCCGCTGCTGCTAGCTCCCCGCTGCTGCTGCTACTGCCCGCGTCCCCTCTGCCCAAGTCGGGTGTCAAGCCGGGGCTAGTCCCGCTACCTTCGGTGGTTGTCGGGGAGCTATCGGGGAGCTAGCGGAAGTTAGCGGGGAACTAGCATGAGCGCCAGCTGGCTACAGCGGGGAGCAAAAGGGGACACTGACCGAAGGTAGTAACTAGTCAGCTAACTAGCTTTAGCATTATATCCAGCATACAGACATGAGTGGTATCTTCTCATTTATCTCTCGATAAGCGTGTTTCCTAACATGCAAAACTAGTTTAACTAACTAACATTAAACATATACAATATCTTGATTCATCATTACTACATAAGGAACATTTGATAGAAACCCATAACTTACATTCGGTGGATCCACTCTGCATATAAAGATTTCCTTGCTCACTTTTCCTTCATCTTGGTGATACACTGTCAACACTGCTGGAAATAGTAGAGGGTTTTTTGAGGTCTGTCATCAGAGCGAGCAGGATGTCCTGAAGATGGAACTCCCTCGAGTTCGGGCTGGTTAGGTCAAGACAGTGCCTTCTGTGTCCGCCTGCAAGGTGAGCTTCATACAGGTAAGGCAGCTGAGCCGTGTTACTTCCTGATTTTAACTTAAGGAAACTGAGCACTGGTGTTACTTTCAAGGGTGGAAGAAGAAACACAGAAGGGCCATATCAATGATCACTCTCTTTTTCCTCCCTCCAAAAAAACCTACAAACCCACTAAAAATTCAAGACTCCTGATCTCTACCACCCCCCAGAGTCAGGTAGAATGTATGCATGGACATCCCAAATGGACATAACCTGACCCAATGAGATGTCTTAGGATGTGTTCCTTCCTTTTAAAAGAGGGTATTTTGCAGCTGTGGTGGGAAATAGACTTTCCTGAGCAGGAGCTTGTCGGTCTATATAACACTATTTCAGTTCTCAGTTGTCAGATTTTTTAAGTTTACACCGGCACAAATACAATCTCAAAAATTGCATTTTACCACAACTAGCCACTAAAGGAATATATATTTAATGGTTGAGGACAAAAGTTTTTGTCTATTACAGGCCAAAGTCAGTGGGAGGCGAGAATGTCAGTGGTAAAGGTTTTAAGTTATATTGATGTTGCCGCTGTTCCTACTGGTGACCGAGAGCGTTCAATAGATGTGATAGATGACTTATTGCTTCTTGAAGCGACTTTCGTGAAATTGGTGACTCCGGAGAGCTGCAAGGTTACAGCCGCTTCATCCCTCAGAGTACCCCAATGACACCAGGCAGCTCGACTGGAACAGTTCGGATTATGAGCCTCAAGGGCAAAGCTGAAATCATGTCTTCCACTTGAATAGTTTGACATTTTGCTGGGAGTTAGATGGTTGCTTGTTTAATTCATATATAAAAAAAGACGAGTTGTTTGTGTCACAATGCTAGTTGTTTATGCTAAGCTAATTGTTTGGCTTCAAGCGTCACACTAAAAGAACGATAGATAGATGGATGGATGGATCCTGCTGTTTGTGGCAGCAGCAAGCAAAGTAACATAGAAGACGCAAAAATATTAGGTATGAAAAATACTCAATAGATACAACAAAACAGCAGAGCGTATTCAATTTAAGAATAACAATAAAGAAAGTGCAAAAATGCAAAGTATAGTATATGCAGTGTATATGAAGGGTATATAAGTATTATACAGTGAAATATAACTATGTACAGTGATTAACTAAACAACAAAAGCGGTGCTAGGGCTATTGATGATGATATTGATTCAATTGATGGAGGATCTGGCCAGAGGTGAGTGGGCAGGAATGTGTTATGAGATATAAGAGAGAAATCTGCATGAAAGCATATAAGCATATTTCTCAAAATGTTAAACTATTCCTTTAAATCTGAGATCCAAATATAGATTCAAGTAAAAACCCAGACCACAAACAATTTGTTTCTAATTGTGGCAGCTGGTGAGCATCCAGTGAAGGTCTCGGCCTAAATAATTGCATGCGATGTTGAATCTTCTGGCTCTGAGGGCCAAATCACATCACAAGTCCATGAGTTTAAATGGAGCAAGTGAAGCCTGTTTCATTTATTCACAAAAAGACAAATCAGAAAAGCAAACATTCCCCCTGTCAAATTGAGACAGAATCGTGTAGTAAATAACAGCACTCAAGGAAAAAGCTCAATTCCTCCACTTCTTCAGCTACACTTCTCTCTCCAAGCTCCCGCTGCTCTCGTGTTTTCTGTCACATCAGCTGACTGCATGATGGCTCTTCTTCCCAAAAACAACTGACCCCAAGAGAAATCGTCCCCAATGAGAGCTGTTATTTACTGCCATGCAAATTAGTAAATAGTGCATTGCAAAAGCTGAAGAACTGTTCTCTAGCCAGATCCAACAGTAGGAGGCCATATCAGTTTTGAATATTTATTTAATTTTTTTATCAGTGGTTTCTCTTTGTGAAAATGTTCTAGCTTACAGCAGAAAGAAAGCAGAATGTGCCGTTTGATTCGTGGTGACAAATACTTTCAGTACAGTGGGAAGCAGCTTGTGCTGCTGCTCAAGCTGCACTGATGTTGTTTCTGCCCTTTTGCACAAATCAGGGAGAGGTGTGGAGTCACATTTAACCGCCAATTCAACAAAATAACACAAATCTTACTAGCTTCCTGAATGCCACTGTTGTTATTAACGGCGATTAGAGATTCAAAATGTGGAGGATAACGTTTTTTTTGCACGCGTGAAACAGCGAGAGGGTTACAAATATATGGTATCGGAAACTGCAGCATCTGAGATAGTCAAAAAGTCAATGTTTGTCTGCAACAGCAACATGCTCTCCCAGACACTGTCCCTTCCACTTACTAACCCTGTTCCTTAATTAAAGATCCTTACTGATTGTACATCCATGATGAGGAAAACACAGCATCGAGGAAGTGGAAGTCTTCCTGTCGCAAAAACTGTGCTGCAGTAGTTCTGTGATGCAAATAAGCTTTTCCATCCCAAAATGCCAACATTGTGTGATAAACAAGAGCATAGGAGTGTGGCACCAACTTCAATTTATGCAGTGAATGTGCAAATAAGGTTCTGGTTCTCTGACATTTCATTTTCTCCACCCATGCTGTAAAAATAAATGATTTTATGATATTTGCTGTGGCTCCTATATATGTGTGTATGTGTATGTGTGTGTGTGTGGCCTCTGCTGGACACATTTATGGCCATGTCACAGAAGAGTTGGGTGCCTTTTCAGTGGAAGTATTATTATTACAATGCGTGGAAGCCATACTCATACTGGTGCCGTAGAATATGACAGCTACAGCAGCTTGACAAATAGAGATATGGGGCGCTGAATGTGATGAATTTCCAGTTTATCAGACAACAACAGAAAGTTTCCTGATCCGGGGGTGAGTCATGGTGGTGGACACGGATCAGGCCCCCGATGCTTGTGTTTGCACTGGATGAACAGGAGCTGCAGACGCTAACTGAAGGGCCGTCTCTGGAGCAGCCGGCCGCCCTCCTACTCGAGAAGCCGTCTTCTATAGCATCAGAGATCGAGGCTGAGGACCGCGAGGTGCGCTAGCTAGCTAATGCATACTTTCGTGCTCCAGAAGTGGGCGTGGTTTCATCAACATTTGGTTGGAAAAACAAGCAGCTTGAGCTATTTGGATATTTTCAAAACATTTCGATTTTCAAATTACATTTTCATTGAACATGAATATTTTTTTAAATATTGTTAGAAACAAGAATGAAAGAAAGACATTATCCTTCATTAATCCCTTTGGGGAAATTGGTCTCTGCATTTAACTCCTTAGTTATTAAAGTTTTTTTGGAGTCATATTTTTTGTACTTTAGCATCTCTTTTAAGTCATTTAGTGTCTCTGATTGTTTGTGTCTATTAAAATGCCATTTTGTTAGTTGGCCCCCTGAGCTCTTGGGCCCCTGGACAGAAGGTTTGTTCACTAAATCATCCATAGATGTACCTGACATGTTGATGCATTTCATTGGCAAATAAAGACGGATGGAATTTGTTAGACTGCTAGTTCTTCTTGCTATGTCAGGCACATAAACAACTACACACTAATTTAAGTTAAATGCTGCGATATGAAAAAGATAATAATTTTTAGAGATGACATGTTTTTACTGTATTTGACAAGTTTCATCATGTTCTTTAATACTTTAAATATCAATACAATGTTTCCCTAGATGATATTTAATTTATTTTCCACCAAAATGTCACATTCTGTAGAAAAATCATCATCATATGTTATTGGCAAATATTCAACTTATGTTTAAGGTTATGGTCAGACACACTTTTCTGTGTTTCTTCATGTTCTTTTAGAGTATCCTTGTTGTGATATGCCTCAATCCAGACCAGCAAATTCAGCAGTATTAATTAAACAGCCACGATGATTGACACTTTGCGGTATAAAATGTAAATTACTCAAAATATTTTATCAAAAGCCTGGACTAAGGTCTGGTTTACAGACTGTTTGTGTCACACACAGGGAAACAGACGGTTGATTTGAATAAGCACTGGTTTGACTTACAACTCATTTGAATCCTGTCAAACATCCACTTGGTGAAATATGATGAGAATAAACACTTTTCTTGGAACCAGAATTAAAGAAATACACAATGCACATATATTTTAATGCACTTTAGTTTTTTATATTTATGTGTCCGCAAAATATCAAATGTTACGCATTTAAAACAAACTATTTCTAAGAGATTTTTCTAGATATATATAAGAGCATTTATTCCTTCAATTTATCTGAAAATGTAAAAACCAGCAAACCTGGATATTCTTTGTTATCACCATACGTTATAAATAATTCTTATTTATTTCCGATGTTGGTTGGTTTGCTTGCATGACTTTGCGCTCTGTTGGCAGAAAAGTTCAATATATTAGAAATGTATAATCATAAAATGATTTAATTACAGTTTTATGTGCACTGACTATATCACATTATATATCTATTTAAACATCACACTAAATGTTATCAATAATAACTCTGAAATGTGTTTGGGTGCAGTCTGTGTTTCTATGATTTATTAATAACATCCAGTGTTGAAGTTTTCTTTGAGCAAAGAAGTGGCGTGATGCTATTCTGCATCTGTGAAGGTGAACAAATGCAAATAAAAAGCTATTCAAAGTGAATGAGGATCGCTTACTGGTTATCACACATGCAAAACACACACACACACACACACACACACACACACACACACACACACACACACACACACACACACACACACACACACAGGATTAATAAACAACAAACCAGTTCAGTCCAGACACCCAACTTGGCAGAAGATCGGAAAGTTTGGAATCTAAAACCTTCCGTCAAAGTGAGTTTATTTTAATGAAATGTAATATTTTTTGTCAACTCACATGCATAAAGTGATGTGTGGCATATGATAAAGTAATGCTGATTACCAAAACACTGTTCAGTTGGCAGGGCAAACATTTATTTTTAGTTCTATGTTTCTAAAAATGCTGCTTCATTCCTATTTTGAATCTAACAGAGAATAGATTTGTCATATCATATTGTTGTTAACTACACCAACAGTAAAAAATCCCTGTAAACTACACCAAGCAAAACAATAAAAATGTCATAACTTCTCTTATGTTTCAGCCTGAATGCTTCTTACTACTACTGAGTTCTGCTAGCTAGCTTTCTGTCCACTAAAGTCACGCTGCCCACTGACCAATCACAGCGCATGCGGGTGGGTAAATGTTCATGAAATGAAGAATTCATTGTAATAACTTTGATGATTTTTCCTCTACAGCACCAACATCAGGTCCGAGTTTGAATTTGTAACCTTAAAATAAAACAAATGGAATGAGCATCTGCTTTTGCTAATTAGATCATATTAGCGTGCTAACATGTTAAACCAAGAACATGGAAACAGTTATAGCCAAACAAGGATTGGTTATCAGATTATTCTTATAATAGAAACAGAACAGGAGTGGAATGGACTTTAATTGTTTGTTTTCTGTGGTCATTTGACTAGAACAAATGATTGTTGTTATTTACTAAGGTGACAACCACGTCACTGAGGTTGTACAGTGTTGCAATGCTGAGAAGAGATTCAGTTCTTAAGAGTGCCTCTAATTAGCACAGGTGTCCCCATCACCACCTGCACATCACCACCTGCACACCTGCAGGGACAATGAGAGGGTCGTCACAATCTACATAAATTCACGATTTCCACTTGTTTTTTGCTCTCGTCCCATCTTCCTCTCTCATTCCCTCTATCCCTGCCCCTTGTCCACAGTCATGTCAGTCAAGTTGTCTTCCTCCTCTTCTCTTCCTTCCAACCTCAAATTCTATTATTTCCTGGAGAAATGCTACAACACCAAAGCCGGCACATTCAGCAACATCGCTTTCGCCCTCACCAGCATCCTCCTCATCCTCCCTCTCTGCATCTACGTCATCTACATTGGTTTCCAACGATGGCGGCAACAGCGGTCCGGCTCGAATACGAGCCACTCCGACATCTTTACCTACAACATGGTCGCCGTAGAGCTGATTAGCATCGTAGGGGCCACTATTAGCTGTTGTGGCGTCCTCACTCGTCTCCCAGAAGTGATGATGGTGGGTATGTGCCTTTTATCCATCAACATTACTGGACAGCTGCTATTTCACAGTCTGACCTGTGTGGAGCGCTACCTGGCTGTCGTTCACCCCATCGCCTACCTGGGCCTGAGGAAGAAGAAGTGGATCAGAATCAGAAATATCTCCATCGGATGTGTTTGGCTGCTGTCCATTGCAAACATAGGTGCCCTTTTCGTGGACGGCATTCATTTCGTCGACATCTTATTTTCATGTATCTTGTCCTTCATCTCTATTCTCATCTCTTTCTGCAGCCTTTTTGTTCTCTATGTTCTGATTCGTCCAGGGGCCGGGGGTGAGGGCAGACAACGGCTTGACCAATCAAAGATGAGAGCGTTCTACACCATCATGGTCATACTGGGAATGCTGTTGTTTATGGTTGTGGGGACGACAGTTAACTCTGTCGTATATCCCTCACCATATGTGGGGGAGTCTGAAAGGTGCATTGTGTTTTTGACAATAACGTGGTTCACTTTGCCCAGCAGTCTGGTGTTACCTCTGCTCTTTCTACACAGGGCAGGAAAACTACTGTTTTGTAAGAATATCAACAAATCAGGACAAGGATCAGAGTAGATTAGAATATTTTCGTTGAAAAGTCATTGTCTATAGATCGGATCTCTTTTTGGTCTTTTTTTGTTGTAGTTTTGCATTTCTTTGTATTTTTTTTCCTCTTTGAAATGAATATGGTCTCTTTGCGGTTGTTTCCCCCTTTTTATAGGAGTTTTGTTTCTATTTCTAGTTATTGTGGGTCACCTTTAAATTGTCTTGGTATATTATGTTTGCCTCTAATTCTTATTTTTTATTTAGCTTTTTGACTTTTTAATGATGCTTTTAATGGTTTCATGTGAAGCACTTTGAATCACCTTGTTGTTGAAATGTGCTATACAAATACACTTGCCTGCCTTGCCTAATTGTTTTGCACCTGTTTGAAGTTATTTTGCATTTCACTGTAGCTGCTTTCTTTGTCTTGTCGTTTCTTTGTGGTCATTTTGAGTGTCCTTGTTGGTATATGTCTCAATCCAGACCAGCAAAATTAACCATATTAACCAAATCAAGTCACAGTGATTGACAAATTGCGGAATAAAATATTAAATAGATTCTCAAAAAACTGGAACAAGGTCTGGTTTACAGCCTGTTTAGGTCTTAAAATAACAACAGACAGGTGATTGATTTGAATAAGCACCTGTTTTAAGTTACAGCTAATTTACAGTCAACATCCACGTGGTGAAAGATGAGGTGATTGAAACCATTTCTCAGAACCAGAATTATTTATAATGAAGATTTACACAAGGTCAATTTTTATTAAGTTCACTGTTGCCTGTTATTGCTATCTGTGTCTGATAAAAAGATCTTTCTCCAAAATGTCAAATTTCCTGCATTTAAACAATCTATTTTGAAGAGATGTTTCTCGACACACAGGAGCATTTATTTCTTCGGTTTATCTGAAAATCAAAAAAACAGCAAACCTGGTTATTCTTTGTCATCACCATACGTCATAAATACAAGTTATTTATTTAATTACTATGTTGGTTGGTTTGCTTGCATGTTCATTGATTTGAATAAGCACTATAGCTCATTTGAATCCTGTCAAACATCCACCTGCTGAAAGATCAGGTGATTAAGCACATTTCTCAAACAGAATTATTAATGCAAATTCCAAATCTATATCTGTTTTTAAATTACTGTAGCCTGTTATGTTCATCTGTGTTTGATGAAAACATTGTTCTCAACACGTCCCATTTTCAGTATTTAAAAAAAAAATATTTTTAAAACATGTACCACGTCATTTATTGGTCATTTAATCTGAAAATGTAAAAAAACAGCGAACCGGAGATTCTTTGTCATCACCATGAGACACGAATCAAAGTTCTTTATTTATTTACTCTGTTGTTTGGTCTACTTGCATGTTTTTGGTGCTATGTTGTTTATTATGTGAAATGTATAATCAAAACATAATCTGATTACACTTTTTATCAAGGATGGATACATTCACAATATAAAAATACATGTTAAGAAACGACTGAATAAATGTAATCAATAGTGATTCTCAAATGTTTTTGTGTGCAGTCTGTGGTTATAAATAATGCGATATTTACTTACTGAGGTCCTATAGTTGTTTTTCAATAAGTGTGTCTTTGAGCAAGGCAGTGCTGTGGTGCTATTCTGTATCTGTGAAGGAGACAGATGTTAAACTAAACATAAAGCTTTCAATCAAAAGCAATGCAAAGTGGATGAGCACTTCTTGGGGTTATTTACTGTGCTATACAAAACACCCATACGTAGAGGAACATTTCTATTGTATTCTTGCAGCCTCCCCGGTCTCTGATTGGTCTGGAGGTGGGGAAATATACGAGGTAAACAAGCAGAATTTAATCCATAATCTTTTATTCGGGCCCGAGCACCGACAATGTCGGAGAGGGACGTATTGTTTTTGTCGGAATTATTATTTTTCTCTGACATAAATTGCCTTTTTAGGGGCTTTGTTATACCGGAAAACTCACCAAAGTTGACATGCATATCAGGACTGGGAAAAATGTGGTATTTTTGGGGTTGCACATTTGGGTAGAAAGAAATGTCTCTATTGCGCCCACTAGAGTTGTTTATAAAACCTCTTTAGGTCCAGCCAATGTAATGGCGAAAATAAAATACTGCGAACTAAATAGTGAATATCTATACTGAATATATATCATTTAAAAAGCTATACCATATAGAAAACTGTTGTGAATATAGATAATACGTTTATATATGTGTTAGTGGTATACTAGTTTATGGTAGTACACAGAAAAGAAAAGCTAAAGAAATAAGTTATTTTACTATTTCATAACTGTATTAATGAATGCTCAATTTTATATTTATATATATATATATATATATATATATATATATATATATATTTATATATATATATATATATATATATATATATATATATATTCCCACTCCCTGCCTGGTCCCTGAAGGGTCTTCGCTTCACTAGCCATGTGCAGCTGACTCCAAACCTGATAAATCTTATTTCAGCATTAAGTAAGTCAATTCTTTCTTTCTTTTTGCAGGACATAAATGGCAATGTTCTCAGGGATTTGGCGTTATTGGTGGATTCAGTAGGCTATAATGATTCCAAAACAGTATGGTAATCCATAGGTTCATGCTATCAATATGAAATGACATATTTAGAAAAACTCTGGGTGCTTTCCCAAGTCACTCTCGAGTCCCTTCGAGTCATACTTATGGTTTATGTTCATGTTTATTGTGGAAGTGTGTCTTACATTGACTTGCAAGGCCAGGATGTGCCGTTTGTTTTTACTGTATGACACCAGAAGCCCTATTTGGACTGGTTGGGCTTGGAAGATCGACGAAGAGGTTCGACAAAGGCCTGAGCCCCCATGTTCAGAAGGTTTTAAGGAGCAGTGTAGCAACTGGGGGTTCAGTGTCTTGCTCATGGACACTTCGACATGCAAACTATGGGGAGACCAGGGATCGAACCGTGAACCTTGCGATCGCAGAACGACCGCGCTACCAATGAGCAACATATCTTGTAGTTTGACATGTATTTCTTTCTGAAATGTGAGACAAATTATAAAAAAATTAGAGTGAATATACAGCAAAATAAGCTAGAAAATGTTCACCAGATTTGGTGCCCCGTTCTATGTGGGCGGGGGCTCATGCTGTCACAGAGCTCTCTGTGGGTACCATGCAGTTCACTGTAACACTGTTACAGCGCATCTAATGGTTTATGTTCTCTCCAATGTTTGCTCATGCTTCAATCCCTCCCCAGGGTCATTATGGCTCTAATATGTGTCACAGCTGCACAATAGGATTTAGAGCAGTGAGGAGGTCAGTATCAACATTACAAAGAAGCCAACGCAGATTTATTTTTGGAAGAAAGTCCATGAAGATGTTCGTAGTGCATTGAGGAAGATAGTTTCATCGTGTCATTGAGTGTATGTACACATGAACAAAAGAAGTAGTGTTTTTTTGTGGCAAAAACTGATAAGCTGCCTGCATCCATTTTATCTTTATTGACTGCTCACTGGGGCTAAGTGGTGTGATTAGGGTTGGATTTAGAAGTGTATATAATTGAACACATTTTTTTTCATCATCTGGGAGAACAGTTTATAATTAATTCTGAATACTTCTGAATTAGCCCTGCAATTAGCTATGCAATTACTGCATATAGCGCCACACACAAGTGAATTACGTGGACGTGGATGTGGCTCTGAATTTGTTTCAGCTCTTGCCAATGGCACTCGCAGCCCAAACATCACTTCAAAAAGGGAGAAAGAAGTAAAACGGGAATATTGGCGATCGGCGCTCGCCTTGACTACGTCGGACACTTGGCCGCAGGAAGCACTTTAACCGTCCACTATCATCCATCTGCGCCGGTGGCGGCAGCTACGGCTGCAGACGCCCTCTATTCATCACACCAGACAGGTTACAGATCTGCTGATTCGCAGAGCTGTGGGAGGAGGCGGGGCGTGTGGGGGTGAGCCTCTGATGGAGCACAAGATGCAGCCGGCATCACGGGGCCTTTCCCCGCCACAGCAATTGACAGTTTCAGCCATGCTGCTCAGAGATGCCTGATTTCCTCCTCCCACAGCTCGCTTGGTTAGAGCCCAGCAGACAGACACCAATGATAATTTAACATCAGGGACGAGCCCACCAACAGCTGGAACGGGGCTGTAACAGTGTGACATTCTTGCTGAGGTTTTCATCGGTTGGTGTGTGAGTTTTTAAGATATTATGTAATAAAACCCAGCTGGACATTTGTATGTATAAAACGCCACATAAAATATATTAAAAACAAACCCTGGTTGTGTTCCCTGTAGCCCTTTAAGACCTCAGCCTAACCCTAATCCTATTTATTGTTTGAGCTGTGTTTAGAGGTTGTACATGGGGATTATATATTATTTTAGCCCTGATTTTTATGTTTAATTTGATATCTAACATGTTTTTTTGGGGTGGGGGGATTTATACCATGTTTTTTTTCTTGATTTGTATATTGTGACCTGATCTGAAAGGGTCCCCACAAGGGACCCTAGGGCTCAAAGAGTTAATTGGGAAATACTTTTTTCATTACCATGTTGTTACTCAACTGTTCTTGGTTGTATATTTGGATTAGATTTCTCTACATTGTAATTACATGCTACTTCAGTCTTTTTTGTGCTTTTTGCTGTAGTTTTCTCTCTTCCCAAATTGAGGACATACGGTGTGTTAAGTCAGACTATCTTTGGTGTTGTATCACAAATCCCTTTATTGTTTCTAACATGAATCTGTGATGACGCTTCACCTTTGATTGAACTCCAGAAGGAAGGGAAATGAATTAGTCATAGAGGGTCGTGTCAGAGGAAATGGAGAAAGCATTTGATGAGGCAGAGCTACCTAATAGGTGGGCCGTCACATCGTTTAGCCCGGGTGGAAATTCTTGCCATTCACAACTCACCGAACACCGCTGACAGCCCGCCATGTCGAGGGAGGCCCGAGACGCCAATGTGCCTCCGAGTCTGATCAAAGGGCTTGTTACAAATGTATTCACGCCCCATGGTCACTTTGTTACCAAGCCAATTATATCACAGCTAAATGTTTAGTCAATCAGAGGGGAGGGGAACGGTGCCCTCAACTCATTCCAGTGCCTGGCTTCATTTCACTTCACATCAGCCAGTATCAGATCACTATGGAAGAGCGGTGCAATTGCTAAATCATCTGCTCATAATCTCTCCCCAACTTGAATTAAGCGCTGGAAGCATATGGTGCTATTCATGATGACAAATGTAATACCAGTGACAATGAAACTAATTGATATGTGCCGTGGTGGTGCTAAGTCTCCACAGTTCATTTACACGTTTACTAAAGCAATGTTGATCGGTAGTTGGCGGTGTGATTTTATTTGATAAATTAGAGCCTGCAGTGTTGATTGACTTCCAGGTGTTCATTAAAAAAGGCTTACCTTTTATGGATGGTCGAGTTTGAAACAGATGTGGTGACAATGGAGGTTAATGTAAAGTAATGTACTGATAACATCTTGTCAGATTTGACAAAGCCCTGAAAGAATACAAGCCTCGCAGTGAGGGGATGAAGCAGGTACTGTATAGTTCTTTTCCTGGGTGTAATACATTGGCAAATATATATGTATATATGTACTGTATATTCTGCGGAGAGACCTAGTGTGTAAACAAGCAAGAAGTGGTGAGCATACAAGTCACTAGATTGACATTATCAGTCCAGTAGTCAACACTTTTAGTAGCTTGCAGCCACAGACACCACCGGTGTTTCAGTTTGACGAGTGACCGTGTTAACTGGTGACTCTCAACCGAATGCGTCGTATTTGCTCGGCAGCTGTTAAAAACACAAACAGACATGTTGGTAGCCTTGTGAATCTTTTAGCAGTTTTATACTTGTCTATGTTTACTAGTAACCACGGACACAGTCGGCTTACGTCACACTTTAATGCGGTCACTTGTTAATTAAACTAAAAAAAAACTGTTCCTCTGAAACATAAGTGATCCTGTCGTGAATCTGTAGAACTTGACTTTGCTGTTGGAATATCATTTCTGATAACCGAACACACAACAACCAGACATGTTGACGCCTTTAAAAAGTGTTACTTTAATGTTAATTAAAGCTTGCTAACTCGTCTGGATGAGTGGGGCAAGACGCTACTTCCATTGCAGACATTTGCATACAGGCCCCTCTTATATTTAGCATTTATTTAGTATTTACCATAGTTTCTGTGTCTCTCACAACCTTCATGTTCGGACCAAATTTGAGTACAAAGGCATTCTGGAAAAGACTGAGGGATCACTGGCCACAGATGAGATCAGTCAACCTGCATTACCTAATAACTTCTGGAACAAGATGAAAACCACAGACTGATGATACAAGACAGCATATCAGAGGATGTGTTTTCCCTCTAAAGCTCGGCCTCTGACCTCCACATGCTGAACATCAGCGACATGTGGGTTGCTGTCGTTTACAGCTTGAATACATTGTCATTATTTTGAAATTACTCAAATTAAAAGTATTTAAAATAAGGATTTACTAAATGTTATAGGACAATTTTCAGATTTCTTTTACTTTTACCACTTTCAAATTATAGATTAATAAGTCAACATTGTCAAAATACTAAGTAAAAAAAACGTCTTGCTGTCTCGTAAGTCAAAACAATGAGTCACACTATCCCATAATTGTGGCTTAACATTTGTATTATGACTCAGGAATGTAGGAATGTCAAGTCAGAATTTCGACTCACTGTCACCTCCCATTGTCACCAACACAGACAGGTGTAGGAACAACTGCAAACGAGAAGGTTATTAAATGAATGATATCATCTGCAGTTGGGTCACAGAGTGCACGTGACGACAGCTTTATGAAGGACATCCCATGTATATATTGGTTATATATATATATATATATATATATATATATATATATATATATATATATATATATATTGGTCAAGCTGAAGAGACATCCAGGCTTTCCAGAGGCCGAGGGCAGCCCAGCTCCATGACACCGAACAGGCCAAAGGCAGCAAATCAAACGATTGAAACATTTTTAATATGGAAGAAATTCAACAGGGGGAAACATCTTTTAAAATCTCAATCTGGCAAAGTGTCTGTAGCATGTTGCTACGTGCTTACTCCTAATCAACGCCTCATATCCAGTGTTATCCAGGGCCACCATGTGCTGAGCTCAGAGCATCTGGCGCAGCGCGCAGAACACACAGCTGCCTGGCCGGCTTCAGAGGAAAAGTCCAGAGCATTGAGTGTACTTTGGAGAGAGCCCAAATCCAGCATCAGATTTCAGATGTGTGCCATTTGGCTGATTACATCAGTGAAGAGGATTAAAGTGGGATTTTTATATAATACATTTCTCGCGGCTTAGCATTTCCGAGTAAGACGCATTAATTTCTCTGAGAGCAGAGTTAATAATTTCTGTGCTGATGAATAATGGCTTGAAAGGTTGACTGTGGAAGATAACCAAACAGCCCCAGTCATCATCGCCGGTGTCCTGCAAAATTGTGGTATCTCACATTTTTTTGCAGTTTGTTTTCTTTTTACTGCATTTGACAGCTGACATTATCTTCCGTGCGCAGAAAAGGTTTCATAATGTTGGAGCGGAGCCAAACGATTGATGGGGTGAATCAATCTTTTTTTCAATGAAAAAGTTAACTTTCTACAGAGGGAAGGTTTCTACACGACACTGATGACTTGCAGTCACCGAGGGAAAGGCAATATTGCAGTGATATTATCCAGCAGCAGATGGAAGGATAACATATGCTGATTGCACCTGCCAAACAGGTCACAGTTGGAGAAAAGTAGAAAACAACATCCCAACAAACATGGAAATGAAAAATGACAATGGGCTGACAAAAACAAAAACATGCAGCAGTTTAAGATTTTAAATAGATACATAAATCCCAATGATGATCCAATGATGTGTTTTTTATTGCATCCAGCTGATGCAATACACATTTTTTATCATTTAATATGCCATTAAATCAAACACAATAAGGCCTTGATTTAATGGGTTTTTAATTCAAGCTGAAATGACAATCATTATGAATTAGGCCTTGGAGGCAGTTTTGTTATGCAGGGCAAAATCATACTTTTTAAGAACACCTTCACACGCATTGAAATATGTAGGAAACTACATGTGCGTATACACACACACTCATCTGACTATGTGTGTGTTAGCATGACACACAGCCAAACAGAGTACTTGTGCTGTTCCAAGAGTGGAAACTAACCACGCAATGGACAAAAGTGACATTGTTAATCACTTCTTTTCTTTTGTTAAATACAAGAGAAAAGAAAATTATAAAAAAAAAAATTATTTGCCTGACAATTAGGCTATATAAAACTCATGGTAACAGCGGTTACATAAATACATAAATGTTTTTATAATGTGTCACAATATCAAAATTGCATAAAAAGTTGAAAATATTTCAATAAAAATATGTTGTTTGTCGACTATAATGAATGCAGAAATTGCTAGAGTAGTGAAACATGTGCAGATGTAATAACTAGAGCTTCTTGTACAGTGTAATAAGCTCACTATTCGGTGTTATTAAAGTCGAAGTGACAGGGTGGTTGAAAGGCCAGCTCTCCTAGCCACTTAGCTCATGGACGTGTCTTCAGCCTGCCAGCATTCAATTATACAGCCTACAGCAAGGGACCAGACATGACAAGTGTTCACACCTGTCAATACCCAAATCCAGGCCCAGATTCCTTAACGGCCAAACAGCCGGGCTGCTGTAACCTGCTTTTGGATGAGCAGAGAGGGTTCCAACAAATGATTCTCACTGATAGTAAATTAAAATGATCAGTTTTCCTTAGTAAGTCTTGAGAAGACAGTATTTTTCAGAATAAAATCATTAGGCCTACAACCTGGAGTATAAACAATGTGTCTTTGATCGGTTTTGAGGGTTTTAAGGGTAATGAGGGCAGTGCCTCATAAAATATTGTAAGATTACAGTTTGAATTATTAAGGTTTTTCTGCATGTTTTCGCATGTACGTGTAAAACATTGACTTTCCTTTTAATGACAAAAATGACACAAATGACTATATGAACATCTGTTTATTGAACTTTAACAAAATTGCAAAGTGCAAATGTAAAACAAATCTTTTTTGTGGCATTTAGTCCTGTGCTTCTTTAATGTGTCTTGTCCATATATTGAAGCAATAATGATAACAAATACAATATTCTAAATAATAAATAATACATTCTCAATATGGCCACATATTAAGAATGCGTTATATTTTATTAAGAATAAAATTAAATATTTTATTAAGAATTAAGAACGTAAGTACCTGCTCTGCATGTCACGCACTCAGCTTCCGAAGCATCACGGCCGAGGCGAAAACAGTATTTTTTTTTTGTTCGTCCGTGAACTTACATTTACGTTTCGGCATGGCTGAAGATGTCATGTGCTGTTGTAAACAATGCAACTAGTGGAGGTGATAAAGGTGCTCAGTGTTGCCAGATTGGAGATGGCGAAGTATCGTACCAAAGGCTCAAAATGGTCGTATTTGGAGGATAATTATCGTGCATCTGGCAACACTGAGATCGGTCGACCAATGACAGTTCTCTCTACAGTCAGAGCTCGCGCAAGAAGGTGGAACGTAAGGGAGATACCATTTCCATTACTTGTAAGGGCGTAATAACTAGTTTGTGAAAGACCCAGAGAAACTCAAATATACAACGAGGCAAAATCCCGGACGTTTTTGGAATCCCTGCCATTTTTTAGGTCTCGAAAAGAGGACATGTCCGGGAAAAAGAGGACGTCTGGTCACCCTACTTAACGTATCTTAGCACCGTATTGAACATGAGTAGATTTATTATGGATAAAAATAGACAATATAGTGGGTAACAGTTGTGTATTTGCAGTGTAGCCAGTGGTTTCCTCATTATATGCTAGCCCAGTAGGCCAGTAGTTTAGCATGGCTAGCCTGGCAACAGCTGGATTAAAGATGCTAAGCGGCACCATATTGACAAAAGTCATCCTAAAACATAGTAGGGCAGTGTACTATGTTATAGTTTACATTGACTGTAACAAGCGTGTTGACTGGGTAAACAGGCGGTAAAAGTAACCTAGCTTTATAGCATAGCAGCTGAGCTTGGCTAGCCTAGTAACAAGATGGCCAGATTTTAAGCAGCACCTTATATGATATGACTAAATATCGTCATGAACATCCAAACAGAAAGAGAGACAGGGTTGTGTCTGGTTGTAAATGGACAGTGTAGCCAGTGTTCAGACGGAGGCCTTTACAAAAGCCAACACACAGGAGCCAGTGATGAAGATGAAAAAGATGAAAGGCGATCGGCCTCGGCTAGCCTCCAACATGTCAGTAGCACTCACGATCACGGTTTGTGGTGCTCTCTGTTTGGGCTCCGTTTTGGATGTTTTGTTCCGTTTCTAAAGGGCAGGAATGACATCAAACCCACAGGGAGGAAGCCATTTAGCCATCCTGCGACAGATAGGGGGATTAAAATATGACAGAAGGACCGATTCGAATGACAGATAAGGGGAGGAACAATAGCGTAATGTGTGCCGTCAAGCAGATGATATTTGAAAGGGAATCAGACCCAGGCTGTCAAGAAAGGTTTTCCCTTTCTCTTTGAACGCCTTTTTTTTTTTTACAGAGACCTGAATGGTCTGACTCCTTTTGAAATTTGAGGTGGGCCCATACTGTTTATCTGCTTTTCTCACAGCAGGATGTGACTGATTAGTTTATTTCTCCGAAGGTCAGTATCTTGTCCCACCTCAATGTCTAAAAAGGATCCCATATAGATTTCAGTGTCAATAAGAAAATGTCAGGACATTAGTATTCATGATACAACAACAAAAAAAGAATTATAGAAAACAGCTGATCTACTTTACAACTACAATACTGCAGTTTCATGCATTGTATTTCAAGGTAAATCATACAAAATCTCCCAATCAACAGCCTCCATAGTCTAATATGAATGAAAAACAGCATGAATGCAAAGGTAAATTCAACATTTTAATTAATGCAGACTCACATTTCCATTTAATTTCTATCCATATTGAAGACATATTTGCTCATTTCAAAACCTTGAGTCTTTCCTCGTGGTAAATACTGTCAGCATTCATTATATGTGCTTGTGGATAACAGGATGAAATGCCAATATGCCTTACTCAATTCATGAATATTGAAATGTGAGCTCATTCGTTTGCCTTCATACCAATGCAATAATATCCAATCTGCTTGTGCTGTTTGTCCAACAAACACAGAGAAAGGAGACATAATTAAACCCCAGAGAAAAACAGTGGTGCTGCTTTTATTCCAGCCGTTTCACCCCATCCACACATGCAGCGTTGTGAAACACACAAGTTTGTGGTGCGGCCCATGTGTTGAGTTCAGAAGATCGGCCCTCCCGAATGACCTGAGCTGATGATAGCAGTCATGGTGATTAGCTTGAATATCCGGATGTGTTTGGGAACAGATGGACGGCTCAATGTTGTGCCGCCGAAACAAATGTGGGCTTTTGGCAGGAGGATCGTTGTTGTTGCTCCATTTTCACGGTCCAGACGTTCGCACAGGTTCACCAAGAATGAATATTTTTCTGCTCCGTCAGAGCAGACATCATTTCTCCGTGGCTAATGAGAGGCAAACCCCCCCACACCACACCACCTCGTCTTCAGCCTAAACTCTTTGTTGAGAAATAATCAGAATGATTAATGGTCGAAATGGAACTGCTGAGTTTCGGCCCGCCTGATAACCTTCCCCGGATTCAGCTCAGACCCAATTGTCTCGTAATACTATGCAGCATTTTCGACGAAATTGCTTACAATGAGCGAGCACCTCCATCTTATGTTGAAAAGGGTCATTTACTTGCATTTCGGAAAAGAGTGAAGGGCCAGGTGCTCTTACAATCCCTTGAGAGGAAAGCTGCGTTTTCTGTCCTCAGCAACAATCAGGCATCATCATTCAAACATTGATATCCCTTTACGCCGGGCTCTTCACTTCCCTTCGCCTGAATTAAAGTCGCATGTCATTGCGGCACAGAACATTTCCGTGGAAGTATCCAAGGAAGGATGAGCCGTTACGAGGCTGAAAGTGTCAAGTTTGTTAATGTGCATACTGTGCAATGGATTCATTCATCTTGAGTCGTTAGTGGGGAAAGTTGTAGTCTTTGTACTTCTGCTCGCGTGATAAACACAGAGAATGTAGCGTATAACTCTTTCGTCTTCAGCTTTGAGAAAACTTACTTGATTAGTTGGCTAAACCTCACAGTGCCATTCACTCTTTTCAATTTGTTACATTTTTATTGGAACTAACATTAAGAAAGCATTGAAACAGAGCCCCTATTGTAAGAAGCTTGTTCGATAGTTTCATTTATCAAATTATTATTCTCATCTCATTTATGTCTGTCCATAATTAATTAACATATGTGAGATGTGAGGCAACATGAGGTGTTGATCAGGAAGGCTCTAAAGGAGATGATTGACTGTTAGTGTTTAACTCAAAATCAACCCATACAACACTTATAACTGAATGAAGGTGCATTTACTTGTCAGCTGTTGTGAAAACGTCACATTTCCCAGATATCAACAAGAGTTAGTTTCTGAATATCATAGAAGTGAGAAAAAGTGCAGTTGCAAAACTATGTTGTGTTTTAAAACATCAGAGCTTCAAAGAGTTGGAATCTGAAGCGCTGTTGTTGGGCTTGTAGGAATCTTATCAGACTGCAATAGATACCCGTTGATGGTTTTTCCCAAAGTGAAATTGTATTGACCTCGTAAGATGTAGTGGGTTAACACTCAATGCACTCAAGCTGTGCCATATAGACAACTTTCTTTGCAGCAAAAAGTAATCCTGGAGGCTGCCACCCCTTTAGGTTCTGAAAAATGAAAACTCAGAAAAAAGAAAATCATGTTTTCTGATCAAATACACAGCACCTTAAGTGATACATTTAAAATGTTGTAGGATCTAGAATATATGAAACGAGTTAAAACACACCCTTGTCCATGTGGTACAGCATGAAAACAGCACCCATTGCTATTGTTTTTGTTGCCTTCATCAGAACACATTTCTCCCCAATTGAACGTCACAGCAGCGACTCAGAGGTTCATCTCCTGAAACGCTCCAGCGGTGTGGCCGTTGGGTGTGTTATTAATGTTTTAAATGCAGCAACATTGATGAGAAGTCACCTCCAATGTGGAATAAACAAGGACATATTATGTGTGTAAAAGAGGCAGTTGGTGTGTCGACTGCAGATGGGGTTTCCAGCTAATTGTTACACTGTACATGCAGCAAGTGAGCAAACGGCACAACTCATTTCCCAGCTCAGTGCGGTGTTCAGTGCTCTGTGCATAATGAGCTTTTGATTTATTCTACTCATCAATGAGTTTTTGTAGCATAAATTGGACACATTTAACACTCGAATCTCTGTGACGCTATATATGTAAATACATGCTATCATTGTAATGCAATATATATAAGTGACACCGGCAATACATCATGTTAAAATGTGTGAACTTTCCCCATTTATTTGACACAGGAGTGGATGTTTTTTTATAAAAGGGCATTGCTGTAACACTGGTGCCGCTTCTATGCTACACAATGGAAAAATAAAACGCTGATAAAAGAGGATAAAACTGGAGAAATACCCTTGAAGAAGTTTGTGTCTGCAAGAGGCAACGCAGCAGTTACACAGCTCCTGATTATAACTAATTTTCTAATTACCCAAAATGTTCTAATTACCCAAATTAAATCTGTATTCAAATGATTCTATGCAACCACTTTGCTTGAACTGTTCAAATGTTTTATGGTAAGAATAACACGTCGGAACTAAATAGGAAGCTCTCAAAGGCACAATTGCAATTTAACACACCTCATAGTATTACTCACCACCTAGTATTACTCACCACCTCATAGTATTACTCACCACCTAGATAGTATTACTCACCACCTCATAGTATTACTCACCACCTAGTATTACTCACCACCTAGATAGTATTACTCACCACCTAGTATTACTCACCACCTCATAGTATTACTCACCACCTAGTATTACTCACCACCTAGTATTACTCACCACCTCATAGTATTACTCACCACCTCATAGTATTACTCACCACCTAGTATTACTCACCACCTCATAGTATTACTCACCACCTCATAGTATTACTCACCACATAGTATTACTCACCACCTCATAGTATTACTCACCACCTAGTATTACTCGCCACCTAGATAGTATTACTCACCACCTAGATAGTATTACTCACCACCTCATAGTATTACTCGCCACCTCATAGTATTACTCACCACCTAGTATTACTCACCACCTCATAGTATTACTCACCACCTCATAGTATTACTCACCACCTCATAGTATTACTCACCACCTAGTATTACTCGCCACCTAGATAGTATTACTCACCACCTAGATAGTATTACTCACCACCTCATAGTATTACTCACCACCTAGTATTACTCACCACCTAGATAGTATTACTCACCACATAGTATTACTCACCACCTAGTATTACTCACCACCTAGTATTACTCACCACATAGTATTACTCACCACATAGTATTACTCACCACCTCATAGTATTACTCACCACATAGTATTACTCACCACCTCATAGTATTACTCACCACATAGTATTACTCACCACATAGTATTACTCACCACCACCTAGTATTACTCACCACCTAGTATTACTCACCACCTAGTATTACTCACCACCTCATAGTATTACTCACCACATAGTATTACTCACCACATAGTATTACTCACCACCTCATAGTATTACTCACCACCTCATAGTATTACTCACCACATAGTATTACTCACCACCTCATAGTATTGCTCACCACCTCATAGTATTGCTCACCACCTCATAGTATTGCTCACCACCAGTGTTGGGGTAGTTACTCAAAAAAAAGAAAACTTTTCGGACTGGTAAAAATGTCTTGGGTAATGCAGGAACGCGCGTTACTGAGGTCTAGTAAAGTAGTGTAGTTACCAATATTTTGAGTGTAATGCGTTACTTTACTTCGTTACCTATAATAGTAATTACGTTACTGTAATCCGTTACTTTGTAACTCGTTACCCCCAACACTGCTCACCACATAGATAGTATTACTCACCACCTAGATAGTATTACTCACCACATAGATAGTATTACTCACCACCTAGATAGTATTACTCACCACATAGATAGTATTACTCACCACCTAGATAGTATTACTCACCACATAGATAGTATTACTCACCACCTAGATAGTATTACTCACCACATAGATAGTATTACTCACCACATAGATAGTATTACTCACCACATAGATAGTATTACTCACCACCTAGATAGTATTACTCACCACATAGATAGTATTACTCACCACATAGATAGTATTACTCACCACATAGATAGTATTACTCACCACCTCATAGTATTACTCACCACCTAACTAGTATTACTCACCACATAGATAGTATTACTCACCACCTCATAGTATTACTGACCACCTCATAGTATTACTCACCACATAGATAGTATTACTCACTACCTCATAGTATTACTCACCACCTAGATAGTATTACTCACCACATAGATAGTATTACTCACCACATAGATAGTATTACTCACCACATAGATAGTATTACTCACCACCTCATAGTATTACTCACCACCTAACTAGTATTACTCACCACATAGATAGTATTACTCACCACCTAACTAGTATTACTCACCACCTAACTAGTATTACTCACCACCTAACTAGTATTACTCACCACCTCATAGTATTACTCACCACATAGATAGTATTACTCACCACCTAACTAGTATTACTCACCACATAGATAGTATTACTCACCACATAGATAGTATTACTCACCACCTCATAGTATTACTCACCACCTAGATAGTATTACTCACCACCTAACTAGTATTACTCACCACATAGTATTACTCACCACCTCATAGTATTACTCACCACATAGATAGTATTACTCACCACCTAACTAGTATTACTCACCACATAGATAGTATTACTCACCACCTAACTAGTATTACTCACCACATAGATAGTATTACTCACCACCTCATAGTATTACTGACCACCTCATTAGTATTACTCACCACCTCATAGTATTACTCACCACATAGATAGTATTACTCACCACCTAACTAGTATTACTCACCACCTCATAGTATTACTCACCACATAGATAGTATTACTCACCACCTAACTAGTATTACTCACCACATAGATAGTATTACTCACCACCTCATAGTATTACTCACCACCTAGATAGTATTACTCACCACCTCATAGTATTACTCACCACCTAACTAGTATTACTCACCACCTCATAGTATTACTCACCACATAGATAGTATTACTCACCACCTAACTAGTATTACTCACCACATAGATAGTATTACTCACCACATAGATAGTATTACTCACCACCTCATAGTATTACTCACCACCTAGATAGTATTACTCACCACCTAGATAGTATTACTCACCACATAGTATTACTCACCACCTCATAGTATTACTCACCACATAGATAGTATTACTCACCACCTAACTAGTATTACTCACCACATAGATAGTATTACTCACCACCTCATAGTATTACTCACCACCTCATAGTATTACTCACCACCTCATTAGTATTACTCACCACCTAGATAGTATTACTCACCACATAGATAGTATTACTCACCACCTAGATAGTATTACTCACCACATAGATAGTATTACTCACCACATAGATAGTATTACTCACCACCTAGATAGTATTACTCACCACCTCAAGTTGTAGTCCTCACAGGTCAAAATCAACACTTTGAGAGAGACTTGTATATGTGTACTCTTTTGTAAGGGACTTTTTTTTCATTCTTAGCATGTTTGACTGAACTCAATGGATCTTAAAATACAAAAACTAGTTTGTAAATCTGAATCCATAGGATTCAAAAGGGAACGGCAATATATTATAATTTCAGCATCAATAAGAGACAAGTTGTAAAAGTTTTACCCTTTAATCTGAAAGCATTTGAAATCAAGAAAGTGAAAATGTCAAAGCATCCCATTTACCATGGGCACTGCAGGGAGCGTGCCCCCAAGGGCTGCGGCACTTGTTTGTATTCTGACAGACATTAAATGATTGTGTCGATAAGTTATTGAGCTGTTTTCCCCATCTCTTTATTCCAGTGATGATGATCGGCCTCGCAACTCAACTTTCCTCGACTGCCTCAATGCTCTCTGAAATGCATCTAAACGACATCCCAGCTTTTAACTCGCCGTTTTCTTCTTCTGCCGTTATTTCAGAGGACTGTGACTCACAAGGTTAATTATTTTGTGAGGAGTGTAGAATTTGGCAATTCTGCAGTGGAATCTAGTAGTATTTATAATCATTGTGGATCAATTGATACACTAGATAGTTGGACATGCAGCACTCAGTTAAGCACATAAATCCTCTGCATCTTTAGGCAACTTTCTCCTTTTTTAAGGAACTAGCCCGTTGTTTAGTGCAACAGTTAGCATGCTAAAAATTTTTTTTAAATGTGTCACCTATACAACCTCATATCATCTTAAACACACACCACATGCCATGTGCATTGACATAATCAGAAGTAAACAAGGAATATCTAAATCATAATCCACATCCGGGTCATTTACAGATGAAAACATCCTATTTATGTTTCATTCATATTTCCAAACCTAAGCTGCAATAAACCCAACAAACCCACATCCCTTCATACCTCATTTAAATGCACTTGCCACTTTCCTATTACACTTTCACATACACTTGTTTATAGTTCTGTTATCTGCTTGTCTGTGCACTTTATTTCATATTCTATTGTAAATGTAATATGTTTCTATTTCTTGCACTGTGTTGATTGTTGTTGTTTGTCTAATGTATGCACCACCCGCCAAGACAAACTCCTCGTAGGTGAAACATACCTGGCAAATAAATGGTTCTGCTTCTGAAACCCACGTTCCAGTGTCACCATTACTGTCAAGTTCCTATGTATTTTTCGGTCAACTCTTCGTCCAACTTGCAATGACCTGGTACATGTGATCCCAAAGGACGCACGGGACAACTCGTTTCCAACTCAGCTCAATCTTTATTGTTTTTCTTATTTATCAATTGTTGGCTGGTTGGTCCATCTAGGTTGAAAACCTTCGAACACAAAAAGCAAAAAGTTATACAATCAGAATGTAAATAAACTTTAAACAATTTTCGCCAACAAATAAATAAATAATAGCTACAGTACCAGTGTCTTCTTTGGCTGTATTATCGGTTGACTCCTTCCTTCTCTCTGTCTCAGCTGAAATGTTTGCTGTCAGAGCTTCCATTTGCAGGTGTTTCCAATTAAGTGATCAGCAGCCTGCACTGGCCTACTGGCGGTGCATTCTGGGACATGCAGTCTTTCCTCTCTTTTTCCTTTTCTTCTGGCAAAGTACCGTAATTCGACGAAATAATGAATTAACTCAACAATTACTAATTCCTGCAGTTGACAATCTATTTCACAATTTCAAAATTAAGTATTATTCAAGAAGCTAAATTGATTGAACAGCAAATGTTTTATTAAAAACTGTCATATTGACGTCATCAAAAGTGTGTACTGTTTCTTTAAAGGATTTGAATGTGACACTGGATTATATTATGTCATTGTGAGCTATTTCGAATGCTATATAATGCATGTCTTTGCTGATGCTAAGTAGGGTAAATGTGATGAATAGCTATGTCGCATAACGCACCATGTCATCGGGGCGGCCCTCGTGAAGACACTCCCTCAACAGGAGAGAAGAGAGAGATCGTGGAACCACGATCATGCTCGCCTCTTGCGTGTGAGATTAACTTGCATGCATCTTCTCCTCATTACTTTTTAAATGACTTCAGTGGAGAGTGGAGGAACGAGCCGCTTGTTTTTATTATATATGTGTGCACACACACACACACTCTCCGGAGCTCTCAACATAGCTTAAATGCACCAGCAGCCATTGCTAATACACACTGTGGCATCTACTGCGCAGACACCAAGCACAGCGATGTGGACAACATTTTAGACTTCTGAGGCTTTGGGGAGAAACCTGACATGAAAACTAACTGCGGCGGAGCAGACTGCCAGGCTGATGAACAGGCTCTAATGATAGCGAGAGTAGGAGCGGTCGAGTCCACTGACTACACAGGCCCCCAGCCACGGAAAGCCTTTTGTGATCCTGAAGTGTATATTTATGAATAATTCATACTTTCATTTCACACTGCTCTGGTTTTTGATTTGATAAAAAAAAAAAAAAATACACACACAAAAAAAGCCGCAAACAAATGTAATAAAATATGGCGGAATTCTACAAAATTGGCCTCTGCTGAAACCGATTTCAAAGCTGTGTCTCCTCCCTGTGTGAGTGGGAGACCTGCTGTATGTCCATTGTAGCTTTGATTGCATATGGAGCATCTAGAGAGGAGCTTTTACTGTATAAACAGGGTGCATCTATTTCAATTCCGTCATGAGCTTTTGTGCCAGTGGCATTATTAGAATAACACCACTTATTTAAAGAAAGCATTCTGGGAAGCGGAAGTAGGAGCAGACTGCTTTACAACATTATACCCTACAGCTACAACAACAAAAAACTACTGTGAACTACTTTTACCCGTGTGAAGTTTTTGCAGGATGCATAGCAGCAAAATTAGCTAAAAGGCAAAAAACATTCTATACCGTTGAGCCCCATCCTCCTGTTTATCCTTCCAAACTAAGATTCAGGGAAAGAAGTCTCCAGTGCCTTGCGCTGGCCTAGATAGGATTACAATCAAAGGGAGCAAGAGCAGGGAGCCCATCCCCTTTGCTGCAAACAGAATGAGTAAATGTTTCTCCCCGCGCTCTCATCTCTGACTTCTTGTAAAGACAGCAAAGTGGTGCTGCGCCAGCTCTGAAGATCCCAAACCCAGTCTTCACTTTACAGATTTCAAGGGCTAATGAAAAGAAAACATTGAAAACTATGACAAAGTCGAGCGCAAGATGAAGAACGTGTAGGAAATGAAGCGAGAGTGGGAAACGCGTGTGACGCTCCTCGGCTTATTTAATGAGAGCAGAGTGTTCCCAACCATCGGACGGGGCTGTGGAGATGCTGCGGTTTAATAATAACTCCCCACATCTAAAGTCCGGAAGGGAGAGAAAGTAATACACGCGGCGGACCCCGCTCGTTCATCATCTGCATCAGGCTCCGAATGCATGGTCATCTGTAACTGCCGGCCAGATAAGAGCCAGAGAGGTTGGAGCCCAGATGTGACAGGCAGAAACAGGTGCTTGATCTATTGCCACATATGTTGAGCAGCGCCGAGACACTGGAGCAGAAGGCTTTCCAGAGGGTTTCGGCTCCGGTCGCCGAGGGGAGCGTTTGCAGTCTGTCCAATTGCACATCAGCAAATTAAAATACTGATAAGGAAGTAAGCCTGCTGGCGAGGATGGTTGTGGAGCTGCCACACTTCTTCTAAAAGCACTTTCTTGACTCCCTCAGGCTGTGCTGCCGGTTCATTGTGCTCAGGGAGTGTGTGAGGATGATAATAACAATGTGATCCTTCATTGATCCCATATGGGGAATTTCTCTTTTCGCCATATATTCCAAAGGGAGGTGAGAGTGCAGGTGCAGAAAGAGCTGGTGGGGATGGAGCCTCTTGCTCAAGGACGCTCTGGAGCGGTGAACGGCGCTTACAACAGGGTCCTCTGGTAGAAGACTATAACCTCGTATGTAATTCGATTTTTACTCCGTAGCTGCAGCAGCATGCCTCTCGGGAGCTAGGACATATGTCAATAGCTATTTGAAGGATTGCCATGGAATTTGGGAGTGACATTCATGGTGCCCAGAAGATGACGCATTCTGACTTTTCATCTGCCACATCCATGATGTTGACTTTACATGTCTCAACAAATATTGGATAGATTGCGATTCAATTCGGTACAGAAAAAAAAAAGCATGGACCCCAATGCCTTTGGTGATATATTGACTTTTCCACTGGCAGCACAATTGGGTTGACATTTGTGCTTTTGAGTGAAATGTCTCAATAACTATTGGATGGACTGCCATGGAATGGCAGAAACATCAATAACCCCCTGAGGAGGAATTCTTATAACCTTGGGGATGCCCTGATTATTTTCCCTAACGACATTGTCCTGTAGCTGCTCGTAAAGTCTAAGTTTAGTTTTCCACCTCTTATAAAGGGGTGCATCCCAATTCTCTTAATTGCATCCCCGTTTCCCTCACTTGCGTCCTTTCCTTGCGTCTTAGTCCCTCCTACCAGGGATGCATGGAGAGAAGCAGGGAAACCATGCGAGGAGAGAGGAAACATGTTTTAAGAAACATGAGACGTCCTTTCCTCTGAAGCGTCACGTGAAGCGACGTCTGTTTCTGTGAGTGCGGCAGCTGATCACATCTGGATCAGCTGATCACATCTGGATCAGCTGATCACATCTGGATCAGCTGATCACATCTGGATCCGCCGTCAGTCAGCTTTAACAGCTGGAGAGACTTATGACAGAGTTTGTGTCTGTACACATGATCAGTGGAACAGAATTGTTTTCTGGTCTGGAGAGTTTTTAGAGAGTATTGTAATAAAAATCTACTTAAAATATTGATGATTTCAGTTGTTTTAATGGTGGTAGACTACTACTTATACTAATAAAGACAGTTATCATCACTGTTAGAGAGGAGATGTTTTCTCTGTCGTCTGTTACCTGTTAAACAAACTGCATTGAGTATTTATACACAGTGTGTGGTATTTATACACATGTATGTTTTGAAATTGTGTGTGTGACATCATTATGAAATAACCCACAATATGATTATGGTTTCTCTTCAACACTGGAATGCATTTTTAGGCTCAATGTTTTCGGTTAAACATAAATAATATGACTCATGTAAAAAGTGTTTCCTCTCTCCAGCTCTCTCTGATTTTAATTATATATACACAATACAAGTTACTGAGGGAAATAACAGATCAAGAAAAGACAAATCTTTGTGTAAAAGAAGAAAGTTGTTTGTGATCCTTTTGTTGTTCAGACCTACAATGAGCATATTTTAAACAGATGGTGAATCAGAAAACAAATATATAACTTGAGTTTAATCTGTGATCTGTCTTCAGTCGGGAATGAAACTGCAGCGGCCAATCAAATAACAGATGAACAGTGGGGGGGCGTGTCCAGCGTTAAAACACTTCCTGGAAGCTCGCTCTCGTGCATCCTCGCTCATGGCTCCTCAGAGATCCCTCCTCACTCCTTACAGCAGAAATAAGAGCTTTGGGACGGCCGTCAATATGGCGGCTCAGAACAACTTCCGGTTCAAGCGAGGAGCGAGGAAATGGCAAATAAGAGACTTGGGATGTACCCATCGGTTTGTGTGGCTATCAGATGTTGACGTGACCATTCTTTGGGGTTACTGAGACTCAGATGGAGAGAGTGACACGGGACATGTGGTGAGTCTTTACTGAGAAGCAGGTGGTCCTACACAGGTAATGAGACCAATAGCAGCAAACTAAACCATGCAAGGAGAAGGCAGTGATCCAAAAATAAATATAGAAACTACCACCAGGGAGGCAGGGATGAGATGAACACGCCGAGATGAACAAAGACAATCTGGCAGACGAACAGGGAAAACAAGGCAGTAAATAAATGAGGTGGGCAGGTAGAGAAATCAGGGGCAGGTGAGTAATTGAGGACAGGTGTGGACAATCATGGAGACGGGGAACACGGCGGGGCGGGAACTGAAGCAACAGGAGAGATTTGTGTTGCAAAATGAAAAGAGACAAAAAAAAATGTGCACCAAAATCCAGACGTGGAAGTGAAGAAGAGCCCAAAAGATTCAAAAGCCAAATTAGTTTATGGAAAGATATCACGGGCTGTGCATACACGGGAGGCGTCAGTGGCATTTATGGATGAATGACAGTTTGTGTGTAAGTGCTGGAACATGTGAACCCAAATGAGAGCTGTGCCTTTTGCCCCTCCCACCTCATGACAACTCATGGCAGCTCAGGAAGTCAGTAGGGTGGGCCGTCACAGTATCATATAAACCAACACAGTATTGTTTATTATTTAGTTGTGAACAACTGTTGCTCCCCATAGATATCACTGCCTCCTTCACGTTAATCTTAGAGTCTTAGAGATGATTTTTGGCTGTACAAAATGCATTTAATTGAATTGAATGTATATAGTTGACCTTTGACCCAATGTCCTGCATGCCATTTGGGGACTGGTGAGGGAATTGACCTGTTGCCAATTGTCGTTATTGCATTGTTTTTACTTCTGCTACCCCAAATGTTTAGGACTGTGTTTGTTGCGAAAACCAAACTTCCTGTGAATACAGAAGTTTATCTTGACACCTTGCATGCAGTGAAGACTGACAGGTTGTCCCTGACGCGTCCAGAACTGCGCTGAAGGGCGAACTCGTGCATCCTAGCTTGAAGCTCGCGGCCACTGACCGAGCGGTGGCATTTCAGTTTCTACCGCACACGATAAGACCATAACCTTCCAATTCATGTAAAAGCAATAGCTACTGTTAATTTATGCTGGGAAGGCGATACACAATGGGTACTGTGAGATGAAAGCAGCAGCTGTTTTGAGACATTTCAGACTGGTTCCTCCCTCAGGGCTCAGTTATATTTGTTCTGTCGGAAATGCGCGTGCCTTAAAATAGCTTGATGTATGGACCCTGTGGTACAATTCCTGGTAGAGTTGATAGCACGTTTGTGTTTTGTTTGCTTTGATGTGATATACAGTGTCATGCAGGTAAAGATCTCTCAGGGCAAGAACAGACCATTCATCATCTGATGTACCGGAGAACAAAACTCCCACAGATAAAACAGACTCAAATGTGTGTAAATAAGCTACAGAATCTGAACCTGTTGTTAGAAGATATGCGAACATGCCAGACAGTTAAAAATGCGTATCAAGCCTGAAATGATTGTTGCCTCTGTGGTGGAGGCAGTAATTGTGTTTTTCCTCAACCGGAGGTAATGGGAGAAAAAATGAACTCAGTCTAAACCTCCAAAAATTGCTATTATCTGTCATCATTTAAACGCAACTCTGACACCAATAACTTGATTTCTCTCTTTCCGCGCGTCTCCCCGAAGCTTTTCTTATGAGGAATCGTTTCACCGCGAAGGTTTCCGGTTTGCCACATTAAACTTGATCCCGCTAATGGAACAACAGCGGCAACTTTAGTTAACATTAAACATCTTCTGGAGTAAAGTGAGGCCGTTTGCCGGCGGCGGGAAGAGCTGCACATTGATTAGCCTCGACCTGTTTGAAGTGCCGCAGGTATGGATGCGGCGGACACTTTGTTATAATTGTGATGAAGCAGCTGTCCTTGGCAGAGCTGATTTGGATTACCTCTCCTCTTTGTAACCCTGACAGCTTAAATGAAGAAGCATTCAACTTCCTTCCTTGGGCGGCACCTGGGTTGGGATTTCAAGCAGGTAAACATAAATTAATCACGCCAGATAACTGACAGCCGCCCCTGTGACCGTTCGGGGAAGGAGACTGAAGCTTGTTTGCCTCCATATCATTAAGTCCAGCAGTCGTTTGTGCTTCTCAACCTTGTCCCTCCTGCTCTCTGTCACAACGCTAACCAAGGATCCAGATCTCTCGCCATCGCACCATTACCGCGTCCTGTCTCTTCCACTTCCGTCTGTGTTTTTTCTTCTTTTCCTGAAACATGCATTAGTGACTCCTCCTCACCCCGACTCATCCTCGCTCCCTCAGAAGACTGAGCACTAGAAAGAGTGAAAGGCGATCAAGAATTAATGCATTTGCCTTCAGTGAAAGTTGTTAAAAAAAAGTATGCTCATTAGGCCTCCATCTCTGGCCGGGCACAGAGGCCAGGGGAAGCAGACAGGGCGGTGGGAGGAGATTGGCGGGGTCATTATCTACCCTGTTGCTGCACTCCGGACTTCAAAGTGGGCTCTGCTCCAGCTGTCACCGCTGCTCTGTACAGCTCGGACATGGTCTTGACAGCCAGGGCGGCGTCGAGGGGCTGCAGCATCCAGGGGAGAGCGCTGACGCCGTCGGGTTCATTAAAAGAGGAAGCTTCAATCTCTCTACACCTCTCCATCTTTATTCCCATCAGACCGTGTCCCTGTTTCTGTCACACAGCTGGTTCAAACCAGGCTTTTTCTCTCCCTCCTGCCCGCGACCTACACTTTAACATCACATATTGCAGTATTACTTGAACACCGAGGTGTTAAAATCTAACCTGGAACATCTCATTCTCTTGGTCTGTCTTCACCTTTTGTATTCCAGTCCCATCCACTGTTGCTTTCATCCGTCTAAGGTTAATTAGTTTTTTTTTTTTTTCCACCTCACCCAGTTTTCCCTGACTCCCCTCGCAATATCACCATTTACTGGATATTTCTTCGCCTCCGTGCTCTTTTGTCCCCACTCGTCCTGCACACTCCTGTGCTCTTCAATCTCTTGCCTTTAATGACGATGAATCAAGGTAAAGTGCAGGTCCCGACATTGTATGGAACGAGGATTAATCTGCAATAAATGATGGCCTGCCTTGTTAAGTGTATGTGACGGCACAGAGATGCATGATCGAGCATACGTTTAGTGAGATTGTACGCGTGCAAGCTGTTGTCTCTGAGATGAGTTCACACTGCAGTTTAACGACCTCATAAATTAGGAACTTTAATTCCTTAATGGGGATTTTTCCTGTTGAATGAATGTAAGCTTTGCATGATTCAAAGTTTTTTTGTGAATTTGCTCTTTTAAAATAAATAAAGTGCTTTTCAAATGTTTTATTGGGAGGAAAAACATTCAAAGTAGTTATCAGGAATGTTTAAAGTGAGGGTAAATGGAATCTTTGTTTGTTTGCTTATTGGGGGCGGGATTTAATTTAAGAATGCAATGGATGTATTTGATGGGGTTGTCTTTGTGCAAATTAAACATTCACTCTGATCAAAATATAATCATTAAGTTAATTAAAAGAGAGCTATTTTTAGAATAACCTTTCCATAAAAATCTAACTAGCATGTAAAATAGCAATGATTGGCATTTTACATGCTAGTTAGATTAGCAGCTAATCTATTAATCGTTTGCACCAATCTGTGGGCCAACCAACATAACAAAAAAAAAAAATATATATATATAAAATATGTCAACGACTTTTTTTTCATTTTGAGAGCATGGCAAAAAAAAAAGAAATATTGTAGTCTCTCTTATGGCGCACTACCTAAACACGCACTGTATCATAAACTTTTGAACATAAGAACTTGGTGAAAGGTAAGGAGAATAATGCCGTGTTCACACCGCGGCAGTTTACTCGCGTGAGTGAAATGAGGGTGTTCACACCAAACGCGAAAAAAATCGCGGCGCGAAGGGGGCGTGGCTTAGCTTCGTTGCTTGCCTCTGTGAGAGACAAGCGACGAAGCTTTCATTTCCGCAACTTTGCGTCACGCGATTTCTCCGCCAGAGTTGGGAGGATTCAACTCACGCGAATTCGCGCCGCGTCCTTGGCTTTGTTCGCCCCAGGTCAAACGTTCTGCTCGCGCCGCCTCCAACGCGTCTATCTCGCCGCCCCGCGAATAAATCGCCACCTCGCGTCTGTGGATTGACTTTACATGTAATTCACGCCGCGTCCGGTGTGAACACGGCATAAGGGGAAAAAAGAAACTGTAAAAAAGATGATGCTTGATTCCAGTGCCCACAGCAGCAAGACTGAGCCAGCTTTAGGAAGAAGAACAATGAGACAAACCAGGACAGAGAGATAAATAACTAATATTTAGCCTTTTGACTTGAACGCCTTTTGACTGAACATTTTCACTGGACACATCTCATTGGACTGTTATCAGAACTTTTTTTAAGACATGAATGTATTTTTAAGCATTGTTTCCTTTATCTACCCACGACTTCTACTGCACACTCTGCCGTCTGTCTCCGGGTTGCCTCTGCTGAGGTTACCTCCATTTATTTTCTTTACATCCAGCTATTCTTTTGTTATTTTTGTTTTGCGGTGGGTCACGAACCGTTACTGTTGTGATTCTGTAAAGCCCTTTGAGACATTGACTGGACACATTATCCAACAAAAATAAGTTTTTAAGCAAACACGAAAGGTACCATCTATATGCACTGTCTACGACTGGTATGAAGGCTTGAATCCAAGAACGTATAAGGATAACATTCATCCCCTAAAAGTTAAAACAAATAACCCAAATTACAAAAATGTCCTGGATGCAAGTTGTGCATATGATAGCAGGAGATGTGCTCTTGAGAGAACCAGTGGGACGCTGTGCCCTTCCTTTTGTAAAGACACACACATCCTGTCAAAAGGTGTCCCGACCGCAGGTTAATTAGGACGCCCACAACAGGTTTGTGGTGGTAACCCTAGGCACAACCTAGCAGGCGTCTGTGTTAGGGCATCTATCACGGATCCAGAGGGCCCCGGGGCCTGACGGCGGTGCCATCAGTCATGTTTCTGCTATACTGGAACACAGGTGGCAAGCAGGGGCCGCAGCTTGCAGACAGCTAGCGCTAGGCATCCACACACACCGAGAACAGCGATAATGGATGCTTACACAAGGGCAGATTATGTAAATGTGTGACACTTTAAGTCATACAAAAGGGGAGGGGAAAAAAACGTAATGTGAGATGACTTAAGCGTCTTTTGTCATGTGGGAAGTGTAACAGTGTGTGACATTCGCTTGATGATTAGACAAACCCGCAAGACAGAACCATGATCATTAATTAAGCTGCGATGCCGTTTTAGCTGTGCATCGCATTAGCAGGCTGGCTGCTGCCATCTCGGTCATAGCCCAGATCCAATGAATTTAGATTCAGTGTCTGTAAACTCACAGATAATGGCTCTTCTTAATTTCTTGAAGTAAACAACCACTCATTTATTTCCTCTAGTTTGGGAATGCTATTTTGTTTGTTCTTCATCTAATCTAAATCCATTGAACCCAATAAAAGATGAGAGTATACTGTTAAGATAGAAGGTCTGGGGCAATACGGCTAATGTGTAACAAGACATGACGAGTAAAAGTACTGCTTTCAAATGTAATTTACTCCTTCTCTACAAATGTGGACACCTTTCATGTGTCATCTCGGCTCATAAAATGTCAATTAATCATCTCCCGGAGAAAAAGCTAGCACCAGTTTCAGGCTAGTTAGCTAATTAACTATCAGCTGTGCACCTTAAAATCTCACTGAAGAACATCTGTTAGTTTAGATGATGGATTGAATGGTCATTCTTCTTCAACACCACTGCTAACAACACACAATATGTCCTCCAGTGGCTTCTAAGCTGCAGTTACCAGAACAAGTGTGTACACTAAAGGTGACCCTGGGGAAGAATGTACATCATCAAATCTGATTGGCACTGATTATCAAATCATGTTGTTTTCTTTGTTTTTTTATGCAAATTGTTCTGCTCATTGATCCAATCTCAATATGTAAGCTTTATATATCCAAGGAAAAATGTGTAAAAACAACAATAACAGATTTCTGTGACTATCGCTTGGTTGCTGTTTCAGAACAATGCTCCACATGCGCTGTCCATGGTGCTGAAATGGAGTTGAGAGAGACAGCGAGAGAGAGAGAGAGAGAGAGAGAGAGGTGTGTATATGCAATCTTATATGTTAACATATTGATTTGCAAAAAATAAATAGTTATGTTATAGTCTGAAATGGAGTGAAAAAGTACCATTAAAAAAAAACATTAAAATTGTAACTGCCGATCCTTTTACAGACAAACTGACAAACATCATTATTATCATCACATTATAAATACACATCGGTAGCGTCTACACGGGAGAGTTCCTTCACTCTTTGTCCTCATTGGGTGACTTGTGTGAGTCAGAAACACATAAGGGCATTTCATAATGAGAATATATGACTTCCAGCTGCATATTCTGCTGAACCATCGCTTGAATTATTTACAATGCATTTCAGGCCCTGGCTGGGATGTTTGCAGCAATTGCTTTAGAATCACCCGATCCCCGCTTTTAAATAGAAATAAAACATTTAAAAAAAATGAAGATCATGACCTTAACTGCATTTCTGCTACAAAATGGCTAAACAGCACTTCTAATCAGGAGGCATTCTCCAAGCAACCTCTTGCAAAAAGGTGATACTCAGCAACTAGTGAGGGGCTCATTACCTCAGCCTGAGTGTGCCTGGGCTCACAGTTGAATAATGAGGCTATTATGGAGATATCCTCCAAGAAAAGCCGAAGAGGTCTCGGCTCCCAGGTGCTGAGGTAGACTGCCAAGCCGCTATCTCAAACCATAAAAAACTATAGCATTTATGCATCCGCAATGCACCGCAGCTAGGGACCTTTCCAACTGCATTTAGTGCTGTTTGTAAAGTGGTAGACGCACAAATATGACTATCGTTACGTGGTACCGCGTGTAATGAAAAATAGATGCTCTGTGGTTTGGGCGCCCGTTAGAGCACTTTTGTTTTCAAAAGTGGCGGAATCTGCCAGACTTAAAGGCGTTTGTATCCCTCAATTGGGCAATACCGATAAGTATGCGCGCCATCAAGTCATTTTTCTAATTCGGGTTTTGCGGATGGCGGCTACAGATCTGAGCAGAGATGCTGCAGGAGAACCCCTCGTCACACACGAGCGCCGTGCATCTCTCCGCTCGGTCTCTCCGTTCTGATTGCTTTCATTTTCAGTATGAAGAGATGGTATAATAAAGTTGTGGGCCCAGCTTGACTCTCAGGGGAATTGTGCCTCATTATCTAAGAAGCTGCTTACACTCCCCTGCTTAGCTCATTACAGATGGGGAGATGGGGAGAGAGAGCGAGAGCGAGCGCGCTCTGAGGATGAGAAATAGACAAAATGCTGCCCGAGTTCCACTTCCAGACTCATCACATGCTTTCCCCAACCCTCTGCTTCTTGATTTGTACTTTCCAATCTGGAGTAACACGGTGACACCTCTGGCTTTACATAATTATTGCAAAAAATACGACATATGGAAACCTAAAAACCAAAAGGACAAACTCCCTCCTCTCGCTGCACGATGTTCTGTGACATTACTCTGATACGGAGGGTTTTCCTATTCCAGCATCTGCAGACAGATTACTTTAACATATCCTGTTGCTCTCTTTAATGTGACAACAGCGCTAACAAACACGGTGGAGATTAATATCTGCAAAGCCCTCGATAGGGAGGCAGACGTCGGCTCAGGCCGCGAGGTTATCGGCACCGGGGATTAATGGGAGCAACGTTAATACCTGAAATTTGAGTCAACGCGGCGGCGCGGCCTCCTTTGTATTCATGCGCTACCCTCGGCCCTTAGCATCACATCGCTGATCTCCCGCTACAAGCACTTTACCTTCAATCTGCCAGCAATTTCCTTAAATATAACAAATGCAGAATTAGTTTGACCTGCAGCAGAAGGGACGGAGCCCACACTGTGTAAATGAAGAGCTTTCAGGGGAAACAGCGGTTGGAAAAATAAGCCCTTTAAATGTTTTGTCGCGATGACAATCACAATTAAACTTGTTTTTCCCAATCTCAGTGCTGTCAATCTCGCCGCCTTTGCAGAACAATACTGCAGATCTTCTTATTGATGATTTAGGAGCGTTTTCTCTCTCCAAACCTGAAACTGTCTCTGAATTGTTTATTCTAAAGCGAGGAGCTAGATCAAAAGACTCGCCTTGACAAGCTAATATGACGTCGGGAGCCCTTGACACCAAGGGTATACGATGAAAAGGAGGGAGGGAAAATTCTGTAGTTGTTGAGAGAATTTCTAAAGACAGTATAAAGAGATATTTTTAAGAAACGTATTCACTTCTCGCATGTTTGGAAACACTTTTTCAGATTGAAGATTGAATAACGGTGTACGTTTTCCACACCAGAGTAAAAAGGAGCAATTGTATCAAACCAATCTGGTCAGATATTAGATGCATGCAGTGAATTACATAAATATGACTGAGAGAACAATAATAAATCATATCATTCTAACATTTAGTATTATGGCTTCCAACAACAGCATAACTGCATTTTTACAATGTAATTTCTCAGCGTGACATTATGTTTGTTTTCCAGCTCATGCAGACACATCTAAAGTTGTTGAGTGATTATTATTTTTTCCTCCACACAATAGGGGATCAGCGGATATTAAAGATGAATAGAAAAGGCAGCTTGAACAATTTGCAAACTCTGAGAGGGAAGAGAAGAAAAAAAAGGAGGCAATTTGCATTCTCCATTTTGCTATAACTAATGCATGAGGCATGATACCGAGCACTTTCAGCAAAGTCTTGCAATGCTTCACCGTGGCATTTGGATAATTGGCTTGGGAAATCGTTTGCTGCAATTAACAAATTAAAGGATTTTTAATGCGGCGTTCACTCTCTCCGCCGACTCTCTCGCTTTTCTGCGCCCCGCAGCAAATCTTTGTTTCCAGGTGATGTCGGCGACGACCTTTTCGGGGGGGAATGAGGCTGAAGCGGTATTAATACGCCTGTGATGTCACCTCCACAAATTTCCAATTTTGCAAGAACTCGGCCCACCAGACCTCCGCCGCGGCGAGCCGGGAGGAGGAATGTCAGGCCGCCCGGCTGCAATCTAAATGGCAGATATGTCCCTGACAATGCTGCAATAACATATCGATCATGCCGCCGCGTTAGAGGTGCACGAGCTCAATATAAAGTCCGGTGAAATGCCGAAAGAAAAGAAGGCGACGGAAGAAAATTGAGAAGCAGGACGTGTATTCAAATGTCAGCTCTGATTCCTCTGCAACCTTATAGGCCCGCCGAGCGTCTCAAATATAAATGGGCTAGTTCCCGTCTTTGACGATGCTGGAAGTTCTATTTTTAGAACGGAGTCTCTTGTTTCGAGACAGTCTAGCACAACCGTGTATGCAAATCATATCACATTAGGCCCCACGCCTCCTTGAAGCTGCACGTGATGCATACACTCAATTGCCTCTGACTGAGGAGTTCATTGAGACGAGAGTGACCGCCCAGGGAGAGCTCAAGCAGGTTCGTCTGATGAGCTCCTTCACGGCGCATTTCAGCCCCATTGATGAATCTTATCAGCGTGATAAATATCTTCTGCCAGAGCCTTCAGACTCGTCATTATCCCCTTCCGACAAACAGATCGGAAAGTAGGGTAAGGAGCTTTCTAGCGTTGTCGTTGGGGGTCCCTTTCTGTGTTTTTATTCTAAGGCTTGTTGCTGCGAAAAGTGCACGGATTTTCCCCATAATTTCTGGTCCCAGACTCGGTGCCATCTGTATTAGCAATGCATACTCCATCTCCCAAATTAATTAACTCGTCATTATAAGAGGAAGTGAGCAGTGAGAATGTGATTACCTTACTGGTACTTCAGGCCGGCGAATATTCTGTTTTCTGGAAGGGAAATAAACAGTCGAGAGATGGATAAATAATTGAATAGATCTAATGTAATGCACTCCTTTTGGTAATTAATATGGTGAGCCTATTTGCTAGTATTGCTATGAGTTTGTTTTGCAGCCTACACATCTATTACTGTGACTTAATTGTGTTTGCTTCGTTGAATAAAATTACCAGTGTAATGTGGACATTCACTGAAATTGTACTCCTCATTTTCTGTTTTTATAAGGTTCTTATAAATACTGTAAACTCTGAATATGATTATTCTCTGTATATGTTAAAATAATATTACATATTTAGTTATTCAATATTTCAACAATGGATTTATGTGTTCAGCCTCTTCTTTATAAATAATATACAGAACACACACCAAAACATCAGTCAAAAATATGTGTTTACTCTTCCACTGTGTTGTTGAAACGCATAATGCAATTACTACGCATAACATGATGAAAAAGATGGATCAAATGTTATTACATTTTATGCAAGCTTGCTACGTAACTTTTTTAAATAAAACCTTTAATAACTATAAATTCATTGTAAAACAATTTAAATTGCATGTGTTAAGGTCCGGTCTGCATTTTGAATATAACACCATTTATTTGCATTTTAAAGTTACTAGAAGGAACTTTCATTTTGTGTTGTTTTTGGCGATCCCTGTGGACAAAAGTGGTAGTGTCCAATCCAGTTGCACCGATGACAAGCATTAAGAACAACCAGATAATAGGCAATCTTCTATCTGATGGTCTCGTTTACGTACGCAGGTCATATGGAGCCACCGGTGCTACATTGAGAAAGGAAAGAGCTGCGGCCATCTTGTGTTGTTTGAATTTGACTGACGACCCATTCACATGTAAATACAAGGAATGTAGAATAAAACACTTTAAAACATAAAGACCTTACATTTCAATTTGTTACACAATATTTGTAGAATTATTACATTTTAAATGAAAAAGGGTTGTCAGGAAACAAAAAGTATGAATGACCTGTTACATCATGCACAGAAGGTATTACATTACAAATCAGCATTTAGGACGATTATTACAGTATCTGTTGTTTTGAGCAACATTATCCACAGTTATTGCATTATGAGTTTCTACAAGGATAAGCTTGACACCAATTTCTTGTTACACTCAGAGTTCGAGTGCTGAACCTACAGATGTAATGCATCATACTCTGTCCTCACTCTCCGGACCCTTCAGAGAGGCCTGAGGGAGCAACAGACCACAGAGGAGGTCGGAGCGTTGGGGGTGAAGGGCTGTGCGGAGAGGCCTGAACCCAGCGGCACACGGCACACTTGCTCTCTGACTCCCATCTTTCATCGGGGCTGGAAAACAGTGGCTTTGTCAATCAGTCACAATCAACTAATTGCTGGGCTGGCGCATTCAAATCACGGCACCCCTGGGGGTTAATGAAAATTGCACCTTTGCTTGACATAACATCCGATCCTGTTAGCCGTGTCGAGCAGAATCCTTAGGAAGTGTCAAGTGGATTTCCCCGGAGAGCTGCTGCCACATTCATAAGGCAATATGTGCTTAATCTTACCTGTCATAACACAGGTCTGTATTTGTGCTGCATAAAAGCAACACCGAATCTCTGATAATGATAACTGACATTAAAGTAGAAGTAATAATGAAACTAAAGGAAGTTATTTCTTACACACAAGCGGATTATTTTTTGATGAAGCCGTCGACTCCGTTGTATTGAGTTATGTATTTTAGTACAACAAAAGGCATGATGTGCTTAATGAAACCAGTAGGATTGCTGGTGGAATGACATGCATTGCCTCAAGTTGTGGTAAAATGAGTCACATTAAATGAAGCTATCACCTGGCCTCATTTATCAACTTTATAATCAATCAGGCTATACCTAAACCTGCAGCATGGAGTATTTTCCCTGCCTGGTGACCTTAGAGGGAAACTGACTTTTATGTAGTTGGATGGGTCCAACGAATACAGGATGTTCCCCCAAGATTTCATTTTTGCTTGGTGACGCAGCGAAGCTGGCTAGCTCGGTTGCTAACCGAAGAATTAGTTAACATAGTTTCAGCAGTTCATGCTTTGGCAGCACAGGTTTGTATAACATTGGGTGGTGTGACATGATATAATATGACGTGATATGATGTCTCCTTTTAGGCCTAGATAAAAAAAAGATTTTGTGTTAAAGTACACCAAAGTTGGCGCAAAACAACTAAATCCAGATGTTCAGTGCCTCTGTGAGCAGACTGGCTTCAATCGACTTTAAGGGGAAACGTTGCTCTTTTTAAAATCCTGGTCTAAATGGGCTTTTAAGCAGGAAATTGGATGACAGCAGACAACATACATACAGTCGGAAACTGATAGCCGATGCTTCGTGCGACCGCTTATAAATGGTGCAGTAATTGTGCCGGGCTTCAGCTAATGAGGTAAGAGAAGGAAAGCACAGCGGAGGGTGTCCACACGCTAACAGTGGTGGCCGTTTCGGAGTCATTAAGTGCCGCTGTAATCGTGCTATTACGCTGCTCATTACGGACAGACTGGTGTAATCTCCCACAGGGCCTCAGTCACCACTCAATTCCATTAGACACTGTTTCCTGCCCAGGAATCATCCTCGCTCACTCCGCCTAATGATGAACCCCTCGCCGATTCTGACACTGCCGTTCAAGACTGGAAGCAGGCCAGGGCCGCCCTCGGAGACCGCCTTTCTCTCAAGCTTACAGTCGATTATGGATGAAGCACAAATGAACACATTCCCCGGCTTGAGAGAGGACTTTAACTGGTGACAGCCGACAGCAGCCGACTACACGGGCGAGATCCCCTGTCTTGTTGGCTTTAAGCAGGATATATTTCAGACGGGCTCATTTCAGATGAAACGAGGCAATAACTGCAGATGAATGCAAAGTAAACCTGCCGCAAAAGATACAAGTCAAACAAAGACTCATTACGGTTTCATTCCTTTTTATGACAACTAAATCCATGCTATTAGAATGAAATCCATATTTTTTTCTCTTTCCATTTCTTCCCAAAAATTGATATTCACTTCCAGTCTGGTCAACAGTTAGTGCTGGCTGCATGCGCCGCACGTTCAGCAAGAAGAGAAGGAAGAGAGTGGCAGGCAAAGTCCATCCCGAAGATATAAGATATTCAGGAGAGATTTCTGTCGGCTTTTACAAAGCTTCTCAAAATAAGGCAAACAGCATTTGTATGTGTGTGTATGTCATGAGGGTCAAAGTTGGACTCGTATTTCATCTATATATTGTTATACAGTTTCTATATAGTTGTTGAAGACCAACACAGAGTGAGTATTGGACTCATGTACACAAATGCAACTCCAGATGAAACTTGCAATAGCCGTTTCATTTTCTAGCCACAACATTGCCTTTTAAGTAGATATTGCTTATTTATAGCAATATCTACTTAAAAGGCAGTGATGTGGCTAAAGGAATTACGCAGCTATTGCAAGTGTTAAGATATGTGTTTGATATTTTGGGTAACACAGTTTTTTTTGCTTTCTTGTCGATTTATTTTATTTTTAATTGATTTAATCTTTATTTAATCGGGCTTATTGCGATTCATATCTCTAAGAACAACAGGCACCCACAAGAGCAACAAAACAATAACAGTGAATTATTTCATTATTATTTTCATTTACAAGAATGATTAAAAAGACAAACAACAACAACAGATAAAGCTTTAAAATCTCCAGACTCTAGTTTGAGTTCACTCCATTCTAAAAAGGTGCTTAATACCTGAAACCAGTTGTGGCAACATTAGTGCGCACATATCCAAGGTGAAGTAGTCCCTGGATACGGTGCTGTAGCTACTAGATATATGTTCTATTTGTGATGAAGAGTGATGCACTACGATGCAAAGGTTTTAGCAGCTGGTGTGTTGATCAACGTGATCTTGTAGAAATGACCACGACGTCTTCGCAGCGCTTTGTGTGCTTGTGGTACCGCGGAAGCTACGCCAAAGAAAAGCTGATTAGGATCCTTTGTTATGGGTGGACCTCTTGGACACACATTCCACGACGTGGAACTATCTTCGTCTTTTTGCTAACTCCGTTGCTGGGACCGTCCATTAACGATGCTGGTGGTTTACATTGGAGTTAGTTAAAAACACAGAGCATCAGTATTAGATGCTGAGGGGCAGTGAGACGAAATGCAATTTGCGATCACCAGGCATACACATTGAAAAGCAGCTGGCAAATTTGCATCGCTGTTTTTATTCAATTTACTCCCGAAATCTATATTAATTTAGCATCTGATTTACTAATACAGCGGCTAATTATGCAATCAGTGACTGCGACTGCCCTCATAAGGTGCAGTTTAGTGGTGGGATTCGTCAGAGGTAAGTAAGCTTAGAAAAAAAAAACATTAGTTGTTCTAAAATAGAAACGCTCATGAACTAAATGACATCCCAAAAAAAACATTTGCAGATGTAATTACAGCATTAGTTTATGCAAGATTACAGGTGAATTCGTTTTTTTTATTATCTCCCCTTCCTTAAATATGCCCATGCAAATTAATCTGTCTTTCAGAGGCAAATAACTGACCCTCGCTTCATCATATCTGCTGTTATTCAGAACATCACCATAAATGAATATAACTGAGAAGTAAGCCGTGCCAACCACGTCTCCTGGCAGAGAACGCATCTGAAACAAAAAGTGAACAGATGTAAAAATTAAATATTGTCCTCAGTGTCGGAAAAAAAGAGACACCGCTAAAAATATCCACATCATAGCATATAGGTAACGACCGAGCCCTTGATGTGCGCTTGCTAATGATTCCGCCTCCATACGAGACATGATGCAGAAAAGTTCTCCCCTCCTGAAAGAGAAAACAGCTGTCAAAAATATGTGACTTTGAATCCCGTGTTTGGCAAAGACCTCAGCACTGGTTTTGTTTTTCCTCATTTGACTCAACTTTTTTTCCAACACAAGCAACTTTTGAGCACAGCCTTGAACTCACAACTTAAGACAGCTGCCATTCGCTGACAACTCGGAACATTTCATCTTTCCGCAATCTCCCGGTGGAGCGAGAGTTGGGTTTGCCTTTCAACACCCTTCTCTGTGTTTAACCTCAACTGCGTCTCTGGTTTTCTCTCATTGGCACACCCCGCTGCTCTCGCCCAGGTTGGATTCTGGGAGATGTGAGAGATTCTGATGAGAGGAGTGTTCGCGGGGACCGGGGGTTGTTGCTGCTGCTCGTGAGCATGGAGGTGAATGCTTCACACGAATTAGCACCTCTGGATTAACTCATTTTCAACAAGGTTGCTGAGGAGAGAGGAGGAGAGATACTGAGATTGAAAGAAGAAGAGCACTGCGAGGTGTGTTGAACACCTTGAGACAGTAACTGGAATAATCAACGTTGGCTCAGTAGATGACGCTAACCAACGTTAGCTAACGTTTCAGGTGTATGGACGACATGCATTGTACACTGTTCTTCATACACTTAGCTTAACAGCAAATACAACGAGTAACACAAGCAGAATGTTCAGAGTATCAAATACAAAAGGATCACTGTCAGTCATTGTTTTTATGCTCCTTCTCTTACTGTGTATTTTATTGTGCTTTCTTACCTCTTTTTTTATTTTAAGGCAAGTACACAAAGAAACAGTACAAGTACAATTGTGATACATTTAGCCTTTTTCTTCCCCCCCAAGCATTCAGGTCAACAGTATCATTCAAAACAAACTCCCTCCCCGACCAACAAAAACAACAACCTCTTAATTGAGGATGCACAAACAAACAAACAAAACAAAATCTAATGAAAAATAAATAAAAATGAATTAAGAATTAGTAAATGACTAACTGGACTTCAGCATTTGTTATTAGGTCAAGCACAGGCCCGGAGGTGGGGGGTGGGGGGGCACCAAGGAAAGAGTCCGTAACAGCAGGTCATGGCATACTACAACACCTCATCAGAAGAAAGTCCATCAAAATATCGAAGAAGAGGTCTCCAGCAAGCATAAAACCTATCAGAGCACCCTCTAAGAGTGAATTTAATTTTCTCCAATTTAAGGAGGAACAGGATATCATGTAACCATGCTTTGATGGACAGGGGTTGTGAAGATTTCCATAAGAGAAGGATCTTCCTGCTTTCTTACCTCTTGTAATGTTTTGGCCCCTTGTAGGGTCACTTAGTGTTCATTTGTTGTTTTTTCTACTCCTGTACAATATTTGTCTTGCTTAGTAAAATAATGCTTCTCCTGGACCTGGCATAATTGTACTTTAAAAATCTGTAAACAGTAAGCAACGGAATAAAACAAAACACTATCTCAGAAAAAGCAGGGACTATTGCTTTGAAATAGGAATTCAAATTCAAACTAGATTAATGTGTCACCCGGCTGTCATAAGACAGTGTTTTCCCCTGTGTTTCACTCCCTTTGTCTGTGTGTGTGTGTGCGTGCGTGTGTGTATGTGTGTGTGTGTGTGATTGTGTGTGGTTGTGGCTCCGACCTGATCCCCTCCCGGCTCCTCCTCTTTCCCCCCACCTGTCCAGTCCACCCAGCTGCTTCCATCTACTCACCTACACAACTTTGCACTTTATTACTCTCTGGTCTGTGTCTGTATTTGGGTCTTACTACAGTTGTGACATAAACAACCATAAAAAAGTTTTTATCTTGCTTTAGCTCCGAGTGGTCGAATAATTAGTCTCAAAAACTGCTTTTGCAACCTGTTCTCACTCCCAACTCGTCAAGTACAGATGCTCGGTCAGTGCCCCTGTGCGTCTGATAATGATGCATTGAGGCACCCGTTATCATCTGGAAGAGTTGCACCGGGCCTTCAGCTGACGCTAATGTGAAGCCGTCTGTATCAGTATTGGACAGTCAGAGCAACTGATGGAATATGAAAAGAGAGAAAGTCTTCTTAGGTAGGAGGTCTGTGTGGACAAACATAGACTTTCACTCAGGAGACGGGGGTTAGGGTCCCATGTGAAACCAACACAAGTGACTTATTTGACCTTGGTTTGGTTATGTAACTGTCGGAGCGGCCATGGAAGCAAATGAGCCGATCAGGAGTCAAAAGCAGTTTGGATTTAGCTCTTTATATACCCCTGGTGACTGTAATTAGACCAGACCTACCATTTAGAGGTCAGTCGAGCTATAACTAAATATGTACACTAAATATTTACACGATTTCACTAACCCCCAAAGTATCCATCTTACTTTACCACTATGAATACTTCCTATAAATAAAGTAAATTATCAATCCATAGTTGTATTTCAATATACACAGCAACACATATCTTCACTTCCCCCTACCCGCTTCCTCCAGTTGGTATTTCCCGGAGCTATGAATGGGAGCTCTTTTGCCCTAACACCCTTGGAAAAAGAAACAGGAGAGGTAAATTGTTGCAACAAATATATACACAACATTGTTCTGCCACCTAACTAGACATTTACCACATGTCCGGCCCATGTCAAGAGTGTGACTAAGGCCATTGTATTAGCTTTTCAAGATGGCATTTTGAAGCTTGCATTTAAGCTAGCAATTTAGTTAGCATTTTTGTCAATGAAAATCTCACTCAAACATAATATTAGTAATCATAACATCATTTGACCGGTATTACAGTATGCCTGTTGTGCAGAGGCAGCTTGTGCACCCCTATTACATTTGGTCAAGTTTTTAGTGTTTTCTGAAAAACCTGAGGCCATTATTTTAGGAAGGTGATGATATTTAACCATAAATTACATTACAAGTGTCTTTATTTCCACCGGAACATTAACCTCTCCTATGGCTAACCAAATAGTTGTGTTGCCTGAAGCTAATCCAGTAAATCCAATAACTAAATCAATGTATGTTGGAAGGTTATTTAGACCTCTATGCAAGTTATTTAGACCTCTATGCATGTAATAAGCAGAAACTGACACACCTGACGCTAGACAGCTACCTAAAGTTTAACCAAGCTGCCGTATTAGATGAGTTGTTTTCTGTTGCCATTATACGATTGCTGTTGTAAATTGGATTTTAAGCATTATTCTCATTTTTCTTTGGCGTCTTCCCACTCTCAAGCATCACTGTCACTTAGACAACAAACTGCTCTGTAATTAGAGTCAGCCTCAGCTTCTCCCTGTCTCTAAGATGTAAACAAAATGTAGTCACCTTCCATTTCCTCACTGTGGCTTTGAAAACTTTTCCTCAAGACAGCTGTCTTTTTGAACACAACTCTGAAACATTACCGGCACCTAAATTGCTTGTTTATCCAATTCGTCAAGGGATTTTAAATGAATGTTATGAGGACACAGCATGGCAGCGTCATGAAAGCAATCACGCACTGCCAAGAAAGATGAGCCCCCAACGTGTACTTACAACCCCGGGTTTGTTGTTTATTTTGAGTTAAATTCGGAGAGAGGGCATCAAGTGAACATTATTGGTGGGGGGGAGAGGAAGAAGAAGAAGAAGAAATTGGCTTCTGTCTCACTCAGGGAGGTAACAGACAACTGGCAGCATCCATCGGATCCAGAGGCTGCCACAGAGAGATGATGGAGATTGGAAATGGGTCAGAAATGGAAAAAAAAAGTTTCCTCTTGAGAGACTGAGCTCAATTTAGAATTCTTGAGGAACATAAAAATTCCTCTTGATCCCAAAAAATGAAAAACCTTCCAAAATACACAGTGAGAGAGGAAAGTATCATCTCTTCAAGTCCCGAGCATCACAGCAGCCATTTACCCCCATCATTTCCGTCACTCTGTCGAGAGCCGTCTTTTGTTCAGAAAGCACGAAGACCCTTGTGAAGGAGGAAGGAAGCGCTTGGAGAGAGGAGGGGAAACAGCATGAAGCGGCCATTTGTTTCTATATTTACACCGCTCTGCACATGGGCTGCGACGAGCAAACAAAGCACAATGTGGGTTGTTTCAGGTGTTTCATTGCTTGAGAGTTTGTCTTGCAACAACAAAATAAGAAATCACTCACCAAGCAGTGTGGGGGGAAGAGCAGAACGAGGCTAATAAGAAGAGTGAAAATTTAAGTCTGAAAAATGTGTTTCCTTATCGACTCGCAGGACCACACATTCTGGGTTTGGAATCGCAGACTATTATTCAGAATCAGCATAGCCAGAAGTAAACAAAAAAAATTGCAGGGAATTGGAATAATGCTTCAAACATTTTATCTGTGGCTACTGTGCCGTGGACCGGCTCACGAGCCTGCCCTCAACTATAGACATACGTCGGGAACCCCCAGAAACCTAATCTCCTTTTCTGGAGATAAGGCCCGGCAGTGCTGAGGAGTCAGCCATGCACACAGCTGTGTCCAAAGCTATTACCAGGGAGCAGCAGCACTCCTTTACCCACCAGCCTCGGCTGTCTCCCGTCCCCCGGCGGATGTTACTTTCCACTGACTGGGGCAAGATGTCCAGATCAAACTCACTGTGGCAGTGAAGAGAAAAGGAAGAGGAGAAATGGGATGATAGAAAATGAGGGGAGAAAAATTGTTTTTCTTGAATGTCAAGGAACTGAGGTGTGAGACTAACGAGGACGCGGAAGAGAGATCACATTACTCCTGTACTAGCTGCTCTCCACTGGCTTCCTGTAAGATCGAGAATCATATTTAAAATCCTCCTCCTTACCTACAAAGCCTTAACTGGTGATGCACCATCATATCTTAAGGACCTTATAGTGCCATATTACCCCACGAGAGCATTACGCTCACTGAATGCAGGGCTACTTGTGGTTCCCAGAGTGTTAAAAAGTAGGTTGGGGGCTAGAGCTTTCAGTTATCGGGCTCCTCTTCTGTGGAATCAGCTTCCACTTTCAGTCCGGGGGGCATAGACAGTCACCTCATTTAAGAGTAGACTTAAGACTTTCCTCTTTGATGGCGCTTATAGTTAGGGCTGTTTCAGGCTTATAGTTAGGGCTGGCTCAGGTTTGCCCTGGTCCAGCCCCTAGATATGCTGCTATAGGCCTAGACTGCTGGGGGACATCTTAGGATACACTGACCTCCTCCTTTCCTTCTCTTCCTCTTTCGCTCCTCCTCTCCTCCTCTTCACCTCTTCTTTCTCTCCTTCTGGATAAATGATTGTCTCTTCAATGCATATTACTAACTCTACTTTCTTTTTCCATGGATTCGTGGCTGCCTGGAACCAGGGGGAGGACCCGGTCCATGGCCCTGCTGATGCAACCATGGCCCTGCTGATGCAACCATGGCCCTGCTGATGCAACCATGGCCCTGCTGATGCAACCATGGCCCTGCTGATGCAACTGGCCTGGAGCCGGTCCTGCCAGCTGCCATGGCCCTGCTTTCTCCTCCCACTGCCCCTGATGCCCCTCCTCTCTACCTCCTTCTGCTTAATGGGTCGTGGCTATCTGGATCATAGACCATGCATACTACTCATTATATGAATCATTTCTGTCACATTCATGTAATGTGCTGTAACTCCGTTACGTTATTAATTTTGGCCACATGACATCTATTGCTTCTGTCCATCCGGGGAGAGGGATCCTCCTCTGTTGCTCTCCCTCAGGTTTCCTCCCCTTTTCTCCCTGTGAAAGGGTTTTTACTGTCTTTATTGGGGGAGTTTTTCCTGATCCGATGTGAGGTGCCGGGACAGGGAAGTCATGTGTACAGATTGTAAAGCCCTCCGAGGCAAACTTGTATTTGTGATGTTGGGCTATATAAAATAAACTGAATTGAATTGAATTGAGACAGGGGAGGGGATGTTGGTCTCTTAATTATTTGCGCCGCGACATTGAAGATGTTGTTGTGTTGGCTTCAGGAATCTGGAGGTAAAAAGAGGAAGAGGCAATGCAATTAGCTTTGTGTGAGCATACTTTTTTTTTATGTATGAACCAAGCATTTGAAGCATTCAAGTAGAAATTAAACATGTTTTTTGGCTCCTTTTCATAACGCAACCCACAGCCACATTTACTGCCTGTCATTTTCTTCAAAACCATCATATCACACATTTGTTCTCCTCCTTTGTAGTCACGGCATGTGGGGGATGGTCCATTTTGGCCCAAAAAATACAAATTGGGTGGCTTTGTGACGATCCATATTTCTCCCTGGAAGAGGTGAGAAATGACAAACGACATCTAATAAAACACATGAGCTTATTCGCTGGTTTAATTTTCCAGGAAAAGACATGGGGAATGATTGATGTGAGGAATTTAATCTATGGGAATAATAACTTAAACCTCACAATTAGCACGAATGGATGCAACATTTATTTACTATCTACTGTTTGTTTCGAAAGCAAAATTTTCTGCAACTTCTCTGCACCTGATTAAAATGCCATTGTGTGAATGTTGAACATCAAATTCCCTTTTTTTAAATGTATTTATTTTTTAAACAAGAGCGTCGTCTCGACTAGACTGAGACAGCTACTGCTGTCTCACTAGAGGCAGGGGAGACACGGTACTCAAACACAGACAGGAGGAAAGAGGAAAGTCAGACAGCCGTAACCATAAAGACACGTGGAGACAGGCAGGAGAAGGACACAATGCAACTGAGATGCCAGGGGATGCAGGAGATATATTGATTATTTAGCATAACATGGTTACTGAGAGAGATGTTTTATACAACGCTTAATATAGCGGTGCTCTCTAGAACAGAGCGATCAGAATCCCTTAAGAAGGGGCGCTGATGATTAGCAAAGAAGAGAACTATAAAAGTGTTTCCTCTTCAGGACTCTGAAGACTTTTGAAATAAATAATATGGCAGGTTATAGCTCCTTCACTACAAATCAGGCATACTTTACATTATATAATACACACATTTTTGTAGTGATGGAAGTAGTACTTAGATGAAGTAGCAATACCACAACATACTCCATTACATGTTTATACAAATATTCACACAAGTATTTCGTATCAAATGTAAAATAACTCCTTATGCAGAATGGCCTCTTTCAGAGGTTAATATTTCCATATATTGTATCATCAGAAGATAAATATTGATTCATTAGCATGTAAGCAGCCAGCTAACTATTAAGCTATTTAATATAGTTTTCATCGTTAAAACATTATATTTTATATGTTGATGATATATTTGGTGTGAGAACTATGAACCTGAAAATGAACGGAAAAATCTATAACTGTCAGACAAATGGATGTAATGGAGTAAAAAGGTTCAATATATGATACAATGTAGTTAAGTAGAGACATAAAGTAGTGGAAAATGAGAGCAAACTAAGTATTAATTCAAAAGTATAGTAATTGAAGAGAGGCACTTTCAACCACACAGAATGTTGTGCCGAATGGTTCGTTGTATGAGGTTTAATAACTCATATTTTAGATGTTCTTTGCTCTGTTGGAGTATTTGTACCTTAAATATCAGGAGAAAAAGACAATAAACTGCAAAGATTTTTTCTGCTCACCAAGAAAAATGGCATTGACTTTAACATTATCTCAAATCTAAACTGTCACCCTTACATATGTATATATATATAGACAGTGTCATGCACATGCATGTACAGCCTTTCATTTAAAAGACCAGTCACACAAGTTTTACAAAATGCAGCAACAGGCGACAGGTTTGAACACAGACAAAAAAACCTTAAGAAAACCAATTAGACGGTCCTCTGTGTAGCACTGCTGTTTCAACTAATAATGTGTCTTGATGAAAAACAAAGCTCACGAACGTGCACACGAGGCTCGTGCCTGGAGCGGAGCCAGAGCGCAATATCCGGTTTGATTCAACAACACGCTAAATGACTCATCATATCGAAGGCCCGCAGATTAACTAGCATCAAAACCGTCTGAGGCCGGGCTCCTCCCTCTGCCGGCAGACGTTTAGCTGCAAATCAGAACCCCCGACAGGTTTAGTGGAACAAATGTCAGATTCCTCTGATGAATAGAGGTGCAAGGAATCTATAGAAAGCATAATTACTGCGTTATTGATTCAGATGAAATCCGTTGTCAGTCGGCAGTGAGTTAAATCTCGTGCCGAGGCAGAGCGGCGCGATGATCGAGCTCCCGGCGGATGTTCGGTACCTCGGCTCGTGCTGTAATTTAAAGTAGAACAACTCATAAGCACTCGTGCTTCCCAGCGTATTATGTTCAGCTGATTGGGTTTGTGCTGGAAGGCCACAGCAGACAGTAGATCATTCTGCAATATCGCCATAAATTCTACTGGACGGCCATGACGCCTCTGAATCAGCACAGGAGGTGCTGAGGAGGGGGGTAGGGGGGGGTGGGGGGGGGGGGGGGGGGGTCACTGAATTAATGACCTTTAAGTTCCAGAGTACAAAACTTGCAGATTAAACATTCTTCCTTTGGGCAGTAAAAGATATTTATAATCAACAATCGATGGCTAATTAAACTGCTTTAAACTGCATTCTTCAGCGCGTCAGCTACTTTAGTTTGTAGCTGCGTGCGTTTTGAAATTACATACAGCTGAAGTTTTATTCAGTTTATTTATTTATTTGAAAAATTTGTGTCATCATGCCAAGAGAAAGAAAAGAGAAAATACAAGAATAATGGAAAATATATTATAGAAGTTATCGTCACTGCATCTGTATAGCACAACATCTCAAAATGACATGAAATATTCCAGGTCACTTTTAATTATTCCTCCATCGATGTTCGATATTGCTTTGTAGTTCACGAGCTGCCGAGACGACTCACTTGGATTTACATACTATCGTAATATCACTGTGGCCTTTTCAGCAGGCAAAGGCCGGCAACAGCTGACATTTCCGTCGTATCGCTCTGCCGCTGCGAGCAATAACGCCGCCCCGCCGACAGCAGCTTATCGCGCCGCCGTGACACTTGTGTGCGAGATGCAGCCATGAAGATCTTTGCAGACAAGCAAAGCAACAAGAGACGGATGTCTGGACCTGGAACCTGTCTATGAAACCAGCAAAGCTCGGGCAAACTCAGGCAATAAGACTGAGGCGGCTGGGTCACAGTACATATGAAGCAGGGGAAGAGAGTTCAGTGAAGATCCCACACAATGCAAAAGGCTTCGAATATATCATCCATGGGGAGAAAGAATCATGGACTGTATTCAATATATTCATGAAATATTTTGAGCTGTCATAACTGTGGCACGTTCAAAATAGCTACTTGAGCTTTAGGCTCAATAGAAGTGTGTTATCACAGTGTCTTGCTAATACTCACTTACATCCTGGCATTTGGATTAAGAGTTGTTGGACGTGAGTCAGACTGTGAGTAGCTGTAATCAATTTATTTTCATACTAACACCGGCTAACATGACTGACCACTCAGTGATTGATTGACAGGTAAGATTTACTTGACTCTGCAGTTCTCCAGGAGTTGGTGGAGACCAAGCATAGAATATTGGACTTACCAGGTCAGCAGAAACACGACTCCAAATTAATGATTATGTTGCCCAGTATCTACAAGAGTGTGTGGAAAAGTAACCGTTCACCATAGGAATGAAAAAGTATGCTAATATATTAATGTTGTGTTTAAATTAAATTGCGTTTCCACTGCTCCCGAGAGGCCAAAATAATTATCTGGTATTGCAAAGTGATAAAAAAAGTATGACCTTTAACTTAAGTGAGAGCAGACAAAGTCAGCAAGAACTGTGCATCATAATTAAATAGTTTAATTAATCCACAACAAAAGAATCCACCCGAAACCGAAAATATAAAGCAATCAGCTGGACGATATATATATATCTATATATATATATCTATATATATATATATATATATATATATATATATATATATATACATATATATATCTATATATATATATATATATATATATATATATATATATATATATATATATATATATATATATATAGATATATATATATGTATATATAATATTTTCTGATGCTGTTCCAGGTGTATGTTTATATCTGTAATGTTTGTGAACACAGCAGTAAATTGAAATGTTTTGATTGAGATGCACACAGACCATGTATTATAGAGAATCTCATTAGTCAAGAGTACACTCTTTGCACACGGGCCTAAAATGGAAAGTTCCTATATCTGCCCTGAGAAACATTTATAACCCAAACGTAAAGCCCTCCAGTGGACGAGGCAAGCTGCTTTTCACAGTGAAAGTTTGTCCAGCCTGCCTGACAGGCAGAATTTAAAAGACAGAATGTTGACAGCTCCTAACGGTTCTCTTTAAAGGGTGTCATACAGGGTGTCATACAGGGTCCCGATGTGACTCCCTCTGTGGAGGTAGAAGCCTTCACTTCTGAGAGCATCTCCCTCTTTCTCCCCTCTCCCTCAGGCTTAAGCACAGCCTTGCCCTCTGCTCTGCGGCTGCTTTTCTCTCTCCTCCATTCTTCTCTTCTTATTTCCAGCATGTCATCCGACGCTCGCCCTTCCGGACGCACTGAGCCTCCGCCGCCTCCAACCTCCCGCCGACCGCTCAGAGCTCTCAAAGGCCAGCCGGAAAGCTGCCAATAAAGATTCACCGCCTGCACCAGCAGAGCGATGGAGGGAGGCTTTTTAGTTGATGTCTCTCATCTGGTGCTGCACAAATTAAAATCCAGGATTCCGGTGGTGGAGTAAAGAGAGAGGGAGAAAGATGAGAGTGAACGAGGAGGGAGGCTAGATAGACGTTTGACAGCGTCGAGCTGATGGGCTCATCAATAACATCAATAACTCAGCCTCACAGCGAGGCGGCAGAACGAAAAGGCCAAAAGGTAACATCCTCGCTGACGAGTACAGTAAACACTCTTTTCTGACACTAAAGATAAAATATAGAATGGGAATCATGATGAACAGAATGTTCTTTTCGCTCTCCCATCTGTATTCACGCGTTCTTCTGGCAGTGTCTGTCATACTGTCTCAGTCTGCGAGCCCTTCTGTGGTACAGAGGAGGGTGTGAATTGTAAAATGATTGAATAACTGAGGAAACTGATTAAAAAGAAAAGAGAATAACGTGTTCCTTATCTATGTCCATAGTTGATTGATAAGCAAAGGTCACTACTCCAGCCCTTTAGGGCAGACCTGGGCATCTTACGGCCCGCGGCTCTCCCAGTCTGGCCCGCGTGAGGTCAATCAAAAATGAAAAATAAATAAATAAGGCGCACGCCATGAATGCAATACAAACGGCAATGCTTTTACTTTGAAGGCGATTTATTTACGCAGCCTCACGACGGGCAGTGTTGCCGACTTGGAGACTGAAAGCGTATTGTTATGCAGTTTCTGTCCTCAGCGAGCAGCGGGTGCTGTCGCGAGACCCCCGCCTCCCAAGCAGCCTCGCGCTGCAGTCTCCGCCTCCAGATTAAAAATTAATCGTGCAAAGCCGCCGCGGATCTGACCTGCGGTCTGATCCACTATGGCAGAGCACTTTAAGTCAGGATCTTTACTCTTCTCTCAAAGAGGAGAACGTTCCTCAGATGAGGAAAGAGGCTCAGAAGATGTTGGTTCTCTTTGGATCTACCTACATGAGAACAAACATTCTAGTGATGAAGGTCAACAGATCAGATCCTCTCTCACTGACACCTGTCAGCTGTCCTTCATCTCCACCTCATTCAACCAGACTTCATGCTCTTGTTCAAGCAACACAGACTGGACTTTTCTCACCGAGTAAGAACAACTGAACTGGAAAACATCACATTTGGAATGGAATTTTAAAATGGTTATTTCCAGGCCTGGAAAAGTCCTTGAAAAAAAAAAAATGACAAAAGTTTTGGAAAAGTTATGGAAATGTGTTATATTCATGTGTTCGTGTCGTTCATTTGAAATAATGAATATGCTTTTAAAAGAAAGATGCTCAAAATATAAGCAGGCATACATACACAGGCATCTATATAAATGTGTATTCTTTTAATCAAACTATTGTCTCTCATTCATTTGTGTAATTTAAGTTATACTGTCTGCTTTAGAATTCTCATTGTTAGTTTAAATACGACATTTTCGACAGTTTGAATAGATTTCCGCAGAGGACCATATACTGTCCTACCCCGTCCATGTCCTTTCGCCTCCCGGCATAGAGAACACGGCACTGCATTGGCACTTGATAGCAAGACTCGGCTGCGTTTTACTCGGTCGTGTCCAAAGAGAAATCGTGAATGAGATTCAGCTCCTGTGGAGCTGATTGAGGGTTAGAATTTCTGAAGCATATAGAAACATTGGTTCTCAGGTTGAGAGTTCCTCACAATACTCATCCCTAACCTAAACAATTATTTGAACTGCAATCATCAACAAAACCCTGACATAAACCATTCATAAGTTGTAGGACATAATGTACTTCAAGTTTCCACTTAAGCTTTCTGAAAGAATCATTTTAAACTTGACTAAACAACACAGAGGTACCCTACTGTGGAACAGATCCCATTTTGGTCCTGCTAAGCCTCCTTCCCCAAGTTCATCTCAAGTACAAAAACCTCCCCAAAGCTACAGAATAAAAAATGGCTGTTCCACCAGAACCATAAGCAACACCGGCAATTGCACTAAGGCATGCTATTCCATTCCACAGTGTTTCTATCTTATTGACAGATGGATTTCAAAGGCTCACACAGAAAGTGAGGGCAGGATAAAGCTTATCTGCCCTAGTCCTCAGCAGCTTGTAAAACAATGCTGGAACAAGTGCAATCTCTGTGGTGATAGATTACAGCCCTGGTGTTAGCTCAGCATTCACGCTAGCCAAGCAAGACAATGGGATTGCTCTCAGGCGTATCGTGGACGCCTCGCACACAAAACATTCACCTTTTAAATCTGTCTCGTAATAACCATGGAGACACTGTGTCTTATTAAGGGAGATAGAAACACAAGATATTGCTTTGAATTTCATTCGGTTCCTCTTTCACACAAATGTACCCAGTTAAATTTGCCGTTTTAGAACACTTTTGAGGTCACAGCTCTTTTTTATGTATTATCTGAAAGAGGAAATCTTTGGATGATTGAAATTATTTTCACAAGGCTGTCTCTGCGCTGAGCATTATATTGACCTTGCATTTGAGCATGAGCATTTGGTGAAATACTGTCCACTGTGGAATACAATCTGTGAATCTCCATGCCAATTGTGCAGTGGGACATTTAATGGGCAGCTTGATGCTCTACACCGCTGCTGTAAATAAGGCATAAGAGATACTACATGCATGCATGTAAACACACATTTAATAAACAAAAACAGACAAACTTGTTATTGCAGCTTTAGATTAATTCAACTTTTCCTGCTATATGCTACCTACATGAAAATGTGTGGCATTGGTACATGGATTTGCATCAGCAAAAACTTTAAATCTGAATCAAAATATTATTGCTAAGTTACTACTGAATACCACAGTTGAAGTGCTCAGTGTAAACATCCCATAATGAGCATTGCTGTAATGAATCTTCCACATGGTCTGACTTTGGCTTGGTTTTATGGATTGTTTCCAAAGCAGCAGGTGTGAATAGTATTTTTTTTATCCATTTTAACATCAGAAACTATTTTTGTGATCACAGATGGTCCTGGATGCAACTTCAGAGCTGGAGGAAACATCCTGCTTCACCGTTTTAATTCTAGCTACCTCACAACATCTGCTCAGTGCCTAATATGATTCTTTTTTTTGTGTTCTGCTCTTTTACTCAAATGCCGATGAAAACGGGTGTTTCCATACCTGCATATTTATGGCTACATAATGATCAACGTTAAAGTTTGGTAAAAAATAATTGTCCGCAGTTTTTGTCAAAGTATATTCAGTTTTCTGGGAAATATGCTTATTTGCTTTCTGGCAGTGAGTAAGATGTTCAATGTTGAATGTAAGGCTACAGCAAGCATTTACTCGCTTAGCTTAGCACAAAGACTGGAAACATGGGAAAACAGCTAGCTTCGCTCCATCTACCCTCTAAATCTCAGTAATTACCTTTCTAGATCTATACCTATCTATACATACAAAAACCAAAGTGTAAAAACAACAATGTACAGGCGTTATGGGCCAAGCTATGTATTAGTTCCCTTGGGACAGAGCTAGGCTAGCTGTTCCCATTGTCCTCCAGCTTTGTGCTAAGCTACGCGGCTGTTAGCCGTCGCTCCAAATTCAACAAAGATATTAGAGTTGTATCGATGTTCTCATCTGACACTCCCCCAGTCAACAGAAATGCATATTTCCAAATGTACTGCTTCGTCAACTGCGTGGGTGTGGCCTGATCCATTCTGATCGCTGACGTCTCTTATCCAACATTTGCCAACAATCAGCTAACTGTGATGAGATTAAAATTCTATGAAGAGAACATACAAATACTGTAATAACCCAAACTGCTCCAACTTTGAGGGGTTCTACTTGAGCGCCCATTTTTGAGCATTTTAGAATGGAGCTCTCTGTGTTTATTGAAAGGAAACGATGAATGGAGACCATACAAATCTGATTGTTAAACTGCCGATGCCCAATAAAATGCATGAATAGAAACTCCCATATGTTAAGATAATGTATTTGCCTTTCAGCATGTTGTCTTTCTGGGCCTCATGTGCACAGTCTGGTGGCTAAACATGAGTACATATTATGATAATCTTGTGTAAATCATGTAATAACCGTTGGCTTTCGAAACTGAAAAGGACCATGTTCAAGAATCTTTTTCCACCTGAGATTACTGGAACCATCTCCAGCTCTTCATGTTCACTTGTAAAAATAAAATATGACACAATAACAATTTGGACTTATGTAAACCTCCCTCACTGCTTCTGCCTTTTATTGGAGTTGATAGGCTGGGCTGTGCCATGTCTAATCACAGGAATTCATTTGGGGGGAAAGCCAGGCAGCATTAAACGATCTGAGCTGCCTGAGAGGATCAGATAAATCCCTGTGTTCAATAAACCAAAGCGCCTTTCCTGAACGCAATCATTCTTAACGGGCACATGAGTGCTGATCCTAATCCTGAATATTTGCCCTGCCTAGAGCTGGAAACCGAACCCGACCCAGCAGCCCCCAATCTGCTCGGGAAAAAAAATAACTCAGATGGTTTGGCTTTAAAATAAATAAATGACCTGTGACATTTTCATGTGAAATATTGCCCGTCATTTATTTACGCTGCTGTTGTCCTGTGACTGCTGGATGTGTATAGTAAACATTCACCATATAAACATGATTATGAAAGTGATAACGCATAATTTAGGCAGCTTGTAGAACTGCCACCCCAAGTGGTTAAATTAATTGAATAAAAACGTGCCTACTTTCTTGACTAATTTAAGACAATATTTTTGACAAGAAAATGTTTCAAAAAAAGTGGAAGTGAAAAGAAGATGGATGCTCTTTTAAAAATCAGGCTTGTCATATTCATATTGTGCATGTCCTGTTGTATATCTATAGCTAATAAACCAATTAAAAAGGAGTTACACCGACATAAACTCAGACTTGATCAATAGACAATCCACAATAACCATGTTACAGCACTGGTTATTGATTAACACGTGCAGAAACACCCCCACAATGAAATATTGACTCGAGGGAAAAAACTAAAATCTAGTGGGATTATGCAAATGACCTGCGTTGCTACAGCAGCTGATGAGAACAGAGGTCATTGCATGTCCCTCACCTCGCAGGGTAAGGATGAGTGTGTGTGTCAGATATTCAAAGTCCCCTCCACCACCCTTGTTAACAAGTAATTACACCGTCTGTCAAGTTATCACTTTGCAATTATGGAATCTGACAGTTGAATGCTGCTGTGTGGCGTGACGGGGTCTCAACACTGTGTCATGTGAGTGTTGTTAGATAAATGAATGTCAAATACAGGTTGTATCATGGTGAGGGGGACACAAAAAAGGGCGGCTTCTCAGCGCAAACACTGTAAAAAAAAAAAAAGCTTTTAGTGAAGCAACGCTGGATACTAATGCATTCAGACTATATCGTTTCGTTTGATTTTAGATTTAGCTTCATCTCTTTTGAAGCACAGCCAGTCATCTTTCTCCACAAGCTTTATATAGCTGTTTACTCACATCCAGATCCCGCTCATCTATTAATAACAACTTGACTTACCCTGAGGACCACGAGAGGCTTTTTAATATCTTTGACCCTGTGCAGGCTTCACTGCATGTTTTCTTCCAACAACATCATATTTCATTTTTCTTATGTTCAAGTCAGACAATCTACATTTGTGCTCCCATGTGAAAGATGAACAAATGATCCCATCAATCATGTGGAACTTCATATCTTCCCCAGCATTAATCTCCAAAGAGTATTGCTATTATATTGTGCTGGAGTAGGAGCTTGATGCATAAAGAGTTATCTGTTTGAATGTAATTACCACGTCTCATTCCCCCAGCAATAAGACCCATTTTCTCATTAGGTTTTCCCCTTTGAATATAACACAGATTACATTTAGCCTGTTCTTGTCTCTAAATAACCCTTTAATGGTACGGCAAACATAGTGATTATCGCCTCCGTCTGTGTTGTCATCATCATTTATGTTTTCTATCATCAGCTGTAACACTCAAAATTGGTTAAACACACTATAATAAGTGCCGCTTTAACGGAAACGAACGACTCAACCAGAGAAACGTTTGAAAAAATACAGCGTCATATTACAGGGGAAATGAGATGGAGCCGATTTAAGAGAGAGAAAGAGTTGAACTGAAAGAAGTAGAGGGGAGGAGATTCTCTAAATTAAAAACCCAGATGCTAATCTCCTGAGAATCTTTCCTTCGACCTCATCTGGGCGACAACATGTCTGCCGGCCAAACAGATGTTTCTCTACGGGGTCTTTTCTATATTCATGTCAGGACATACTGGGCCAATGGCATCTCCTCACATGGACACAGGCGGGGCTCACACAGGCCAGCGCTCATCTATTAAATGACCTGAGACAACTCTGTCTCAGGGTCCCTGTTGCATAATTACACTATTACATCTGTTCATTATTTCCCTTGTATGACTTCTACTTCTGCGCTGCTTGGTAAACGTTTTTCTCCGGGCGTTTCACTCTTTTAAATCCTTTTGTCGTGAGGCAGGTCTGTGACAGTGACAATAATAACGGATTTCCAAAGGGTTGTTCGTGGGTCCTGTACAAATTAACTAAAGGAGATTAAAACACTGCCCTGTCTGTCACATGGGGTCATTTGTCACCTTATTCAAGTGACTCCCCCGGTCAGATTTGATTTATCTTACAGCGCCGACATCACTCAAACTCTAATCCGCTCTCTTTTTCCCCCTCCAGAGGAAATGTGGCAGATGTGAATCCATGTCGTCTGAGGTTATGTCTGGGCCTGGCAAGTCCATCTTCCTGTCTGTTTTCTAATTTTAATGCACCCCTGTGGGAACATGGGGTGCTTCTGATCACATGTATGTCGAAAGAACTGAATAAGGAGCATGTACTGGAACTCTAATGAGTCCCATTTTTATTTAAAGAGATTGTAGCAAATGCAGCCGCAGAAAAGGAATTTAAATATAAAACATTACACTACGCTGTAGACCAAGTCATTATACAGCTGCATAGGCAGCATTGACGATTGTCAAGAGTAGTTGGCTGGAAGAGGCTATTCAAGGCAGTGTTCCTATCAATCTACTCTCGGCCCTTTATTTTGAAATACTACAGGATATAATATCCTCCAAGTATTGATGAAATACTATGGACATGGTCCAAGTACACTATTGCCCCCAAGAGGGATGGGCCATCACTTCGTCAAGAATACTGAGTGATAATGGACAGAAAAGGAGCTCTGAGAAAACACTGGAGAAGAACAATACATCCGTTTTAGGGTAATACTCCTACTTGTAGGCTCTTCAGCAGCCAGCTATCCCTCTACCAGCATGCATTTAAACAGTCAGAATCTGCTTTAGCATTTACATATGCTTTATTGTGACATGTTTATAACAACCTACATGGCACTGAGCTAAATCATGAAGCTCCAAATCACACTTCTAAACATCGAGTGATTGTTCCAAACAAAACTTTTCTTTTCGTAGAGAAACTGATTTATCGGGTCCATAAAGGATTCCACAGCTCATTCCCGGCAAACCCCAGTTAAGGGCCTCTGCACAAGAAACCTAAGTAAGGTTAAGTCTGAAGTTATAGTCCACTCATATTTCATCAATTTGGGATTTATAAAGTAAAAATTGACGTCTCATTTGGACCGCACTGGGGTCTCAGCGCAGGGCCAGAGGGCATCGTGGAGCTTCATCATCTTGACAGAAACTGACACCTCGGGCGTTCGTCAGGCCACCAGCTTCACTGCATCCTCCCTGGGTGAGCAATTATGTGTGAATAGCCAGCTTCGTGTCATTCCTTTTGGCTCTAATACCCCTTCCTCTTCATTGAACATCTGAGGGGGAGAACCACAGTATAGCAACGACCGCCATCGACTGCCTGGGAACTCTCTTTTAATTAGCCAAGTCTCCCAATTACAAACCAGGGGGAAAAAGAGACAGAAACTCTGGAAGTGTGCATGGATATTCCCCTTTCTATCCATTTCCCTTCCCTATTGCATTGTGTACAGTGTGTAAATTCATCATGAAGGTGACTTGGATGGCTTTTCTAATTGGATTGAGGAGAGCCTGACTCGGTGCACTGGGGATAATACCCATCAACTGTGCAATATTAGGTCTTATCTTTTTCTAGTATCTTGTTTGGAGATCTTGTTAGTTTTACCAAAATAATGGCCTGTATTTCAGAACATTCACAGAGCAGATGGCAAACAGTACTTCCACTAAATTGTAATTCAATAGGAAAACTCGTTGAGGCTTTTTGAATGCAGTTGTTTTATACCACACCCACACTCATGGGCATTTTAGAATTTAAATTAATCCGAAAATATATCGATCACAACTTTTCAGACACTAGCTAGCTAGATACTCATAATCAATAATGTGTACGTGCCAGAAAACTAAGAACCTGGCGCCATTCTTTCTGGCCCGGGTCCGCGCACCCTTTCGATTTAGTTTGCCGTTGTCCCAGGTTGATGTGTTGAAAGCGGAATTTGATTTATTTCGCGAATCAAATCTTAACCTCATGGATGATGTCCTAAAATCACCACCGTCTAATGGCGTGTTCACGCCAAAAGCGTTGCGAATTTTCACAATGCTTTTTCGCCTCTATGTGGTTAATTAACTTTTTCGCAACCATTCGCTGGCTCTACTCTGTGAAAACATTTACTATTTCCTTCATCACCAGGTAAATAACCACTAGTTCTGCTTTATACTTGTTGAGGAAGTCCCACACACGTCGGAACATCAAACGCCCCCGTGTCTGGGTTCATAATATTAGCCGTAGATTCAGTAACGGCAGGACGGCGGTGATGCCGGGCGGAGCTTCTCAACGCCGATTGGCTTTCGCCTCTGTGCATTGACTTAACATGTAATCTGGTCGCACGAATATTTTGCAACTCTTTTGGTGTGAACACGGCATAAATCATTCCTTTTTGCAAACAATGGGCAGAGACCATTATAGGTACATAGTTTGTGTCTTGCAATAAATATGAATGTTCTTTATCACTTTGTGTTGTGTCTATTTTCCTTTTCTGAAGATAACTGAAACTGTTGTTAGCTTTGAGGCACTGTTGGCCTTTCAATGTCATTTATAAATGCTTTGTAAGGCATATAGTCCTCACTTAGATAGACAGTCACGCAAAATACTTAAACTACCTGGATTAATTATGAATTGCAGTATTAAAGCGCCCTCATAAAGCACATGTTAACATAGTCTCTAACCTTTAGTGCATATATAAATCATTATATGTATAAATAAATGCAGGAATAATTGACATTGTGACACTTTTAAAGTCTTATTCAAAAGTGATGGTAAAAAGGATTGTGAGATTGACCATGAAGTGTCACAAAGTGTTACAATAAACCTTCAAATAGGGACACGAACGGGGCATATTTTTAGACATTTTCTCCTGGAAGGCATTCAAGCTGTTGCTAAGTTGAACACACAGAGAGCAATGAAAGACGTTGTGTGAAGAATGAAAACAGAAACCTTGAGAGAGACGTTCAAACCCTGCATACTTTCTCACCTCTGCTCACCTGCTTGCTGCTTGAATGTCGTTGGCCATGAGATCTCTACAGTGTTTCAGATGCTGTTCAACAATCCCAAAAGCAGTTTGTTTCAAGCTAGCTAAATTAGCTAGCTAAGGCTTTATCGCAGCTTTCATATCGAACGAAGGTGGTGAAGAGAAAGCCGAGCTCTAAAAAATGATCTCAAAGACCAAACTTGTTCTTACCCTGATTGTTTCTAATGAGGTTTGAACATTGAATTGAAAATTGAAAAGTGGAACTAGATCACAGAAAGTAGTTCCCAAGATTTCCAAACTTGGGTTCTGGACAATTTACATACTGAAACTGGTAGTGAAGCGAAACTTATACTTAACATTTGTTTGCACTGACAGTAATTCATTTAGTGAACGCAGTCAGTATTTCACGAGCATGCACTTCTAGTTGAGGAAGTGACTGTTGTGTGTGCAGTTTTTATCTGCTACGATCCCATTTCATGGTGTTGGGTTTCACCTGTTTGGCATTACGGTTTACTGATGTAGCTAATCTCCAGGACAGCCATCGCTGAACCTACAGAATGCCAAGCTGCTACTTTGTACCGCGACACTAATACTACTCAGAATTCATAGAAACTGTATTTTCTGTTACATCTTTTCCAATGCTGAAGCAAGAACAAATCAGTATGTGATTTTAAACTAATACCTGAACAGCGCATTCATGATAGAGAAGTGCCTTAAAGTGATACTGTAAGCTAAAATATCTTCGAACCACTTGAGGTTTGAAACGTGGCAGTTGAAAATTGTTTCAGAGAAAAGAAGTGCTGTCGTCAGCTTAAATTAAACCCCGCTACAATGGGCCAAAACATCCATTCGACCTTTCAAACCACAGCAGCACAGAGCTTCAGCCACGTGGTGATTGTTTCAAACCCAAACATTGCATAAATATCCCTGAATGTGCTTAATATAATGCTCCTTTTGAAGCTCGAGTGGTTAGCCTTCCGCAAAGGTAGTGTTCTGGGGGAATGAATGGACAGTGGAGAAGGGCACTATTTTTAGATCTTTCTCTGTGTGGTTATTTTTTTGTGATAGATAAATTATAAAAAAAAGATAATTTAATACTGTCCAATAAAGCTTACTTGACTGTTCTTATTAGTGTGAAATTGATGCATAATGTTAATGTATTAAGTTTTGCAGAAAGGTCATTATAGTCGCCTTTTGAAGTTGACAACCAACTTCCACAGTCACATAACAAGCTTACTATTTGATAGCAAGTATCACTTAAATATGGCGCATATTTTTGTATCTGTTGAAGCTCTGGAGTGCTTTCTTAATGTTAGTCACTCTGATTGCAACCTGTGATTCAGATATGTGGAAGCATTTACCCTGTGACGTTAGCAGAGCGAGCGGGCAGGAGAATAGACTCTAAAAGCATTCTACGCAGGCCAAATGTTACCAAAACTGAATATCCCCCTTTTGATGTACATTTGCAAAGATGCGGATGGAAATGCTTCCCATTTCCTCCCTGTAGTTAAGTGCACTCTCATCTGTTGTGCCACACAAAGCGAACCTCAATCTATTTCCAGGCCTCTGAAGGCGAGCACTCAATTGATTGACTAGCCGGAGCAATGTTTACTTTATGCTGTCTTTATGTTGTCTTCCAGGATGGCTCATGGTGGGAGCTCAACGTCAACCCGTTGAAAGAGTAAGTGTAGGGGAATCTTGGGTCCCAAGCAGCTGGAGTCCACGCAACATGGCAGATGGCCCACCCTCCGATTGAAAGTACTTATTTCAATAATGGGTGCATGCAGAGTCTAACATAGCTGCTGCATTCACTTTGCTTCTTTATATCTAAACCATCAGATGTTATGGTCAGTGTCTCTCTGTGTCGTTTGTTTGGTTTTGTTAGGGGGTATTAATATGAACTTTGGTCATTTTAATACGCTTGTATTGACATTTATTCCCACGCTATTCTTAGATGTCCAATGAAATCAATACCAGCAAAAGGAATCCCATTTCCACTCAGCGGATAAATCTACAGGAGTAATTGAGCGTGCCATTATAGTGAATGTATGAATACACAAACAATAGATTTTTAAAGCTAAGCTCTTTTCAGAGAAAAAGAAAGGCAAAAGGCAGACAAACAAAGCAGATAAAAAAAGAAGAGACTCCGGCCTCTCACAGTTTAGTCACCAGGAACTCAAGTGGCACTTGTGGAAGTCATCTCCAGCGGAAATAATGTTCAGAGAGAGGGAATGGCAGACAAATGAAGTTGTTTACGATATCAAAGGACGCTGAGGTAAAGGTGGAAACCTAAACTTTTCACCGCTGTTTTCTGTCATTGAGTGTGGAGCTTGGCTGAATAAATCTCTCTTTGATGCTTCGTCATTTCTGTAGTATTTTCACAGTGTGAGCTTCAATAGAAGTCCGGACCGTAACATCAGACGGAGGCGTGTTGCTGCCTTTGTTATAAACAACATTTATAATACCTCAACGATTAATCAAAAATAAATTACAAGAAGCCCATTCAATATATTATTGATCCTGCATCCTGTTGCTACAAAATGATTTAGAGGGAGACGTTCAAAAGGGATGTAATAACATTGAGTGTAGTTTTGTACAAAAGACTTTTCTGCTTTACCCAAAAATCATGTGACAATTAACCCTGATATTCTGTTTGAGGTCTTGGAGACCCCGAAACCTCTTTAACAGCTCAAATACCATACGAACTAAGGAGAGCAGCTGGAGGTGCAATGGAAGGTTAGCGAGGTGGCAAAGACAGGAAAACGTCCGACAACAGGATAATAATAATAACTTTATTTATACAGCACCTTTAAAAACAAAGTGCTCTGCAAAGAAGACATAACTTAAATATCGGTAAACACAAAAGGACCACAGGCAATTTAATACTACAATAAACAAAACAAGCAAATAAATAAAATATACAAACAAAACCAGGGGAACAAAAGAAAAGCATAATAGATCATGAACGGACATAAAAAAAGGATGAATACTGCGAGCCGGCTGGACTTTAGGAATATTATAGGAGATGACAAGAAGGACTGCGAGGCTAAATCTCACAGTAGCGCTTCAGCAGATAACATCATCCAATCCTGAAGATGTAGATTTGGAAAAGTTCAGTTGATGGACGTGGAGCTCACCGAGATCACATCTCTCTTATCCTCTTAACCGTAAACCGTAAAGCATGGAGCATCAGAGCTGAACACAAAATGAAGACGCTCAAGCCATGGTAGTCTAAAATTGGCCCGTGAACATCCCTTTTGGATAAACTGTCTCACTTTACCACACGGCTCATATATCAAAGTCAATGTCTGCACGTCAAGCAAGATATTCTTTCTCTATATATATTTTTTTTTGTAGATTTTACTTCCTGTAACTTTTGGGATTACTGCATCTGTTTTTCCTGTTTCACAAGCCTCATGCAAGGTTAGAGAATTCATGACTGTATTTTAAGAAAAGGCATGGTGTTGTCAGTGGTGCGCCACCAACTTTAATTGCAATGAAACGATGAAGGTTTCATTTTGTACTATTTTCATACTGTTCCATTGTAGCACTGACCTTCCTTTTTCGTGCATTTTTACAGCGTTTTCCATTTCCAAAGATGACAGGCATTCTATTTTATCCACATACAATTGTTGCCCTTTCTTTAAAAGCACCTGTGTGTGTGTTTTTGTGTTCGGACAAAGATGACCCGGACTGTGCTCCAATCCATTTTCTTTTATACTGCACTCACCAATGCGCTGGAAATCTTTTACGAGGAAGGTGTGAAGTGAACCTTTGGGGCGATGTGTTGGGGGCGAGTATCGATTTCACAGGCAGGCAAACATTGGTGGTATAGCTTGGAGTGTTTTTTTTTAATTTTTTGCATTCTGAAATATATCACCTGAACTTCTTTTAGATATTCCAGCTGAATGATGGCCTTTAAAGATACACACAATAACGAATAATCCAGTGAATTGTGGTTGTTAATTGTTTTTATCTTAACTGTATGATGTAGTCACATTGTTGGTTGTTACTGTTTGTAAATGCAAATGAGGAGAGCAGCATTAGTAAGAACAAAGTTGTGAATCTACTACTTTCTGGCGAGGGCAGGGTCTCTACAGATACATACTATTAGCGGGTCATAAGTGATAATTGAGAGGGATTATTTTGTGTCAGTCTACACATTGTTTTCTAGGGAATTGTTGCGCGTTATATACCTTTTAAGGCTCATTCTGTTCTGCCCTGGCAACAAACGCATCACGGCACCACGGTGTCTTATGATTAATTCACGGAGCCTGCACCCCCGGGTGAGATGAGTTAATTACACACACCAATAACGGAAAGCAGCGTTGTTCAGTCGCGTCGCATTAGCCCGTGGGTTCTGGGGCAGGTCGATTTGTGGTCTATTTCCTCATTTATCTGAGCACACATTTATGATGAATGTATAGTCAAAATGTGAATTCAGTTTTTACTGACACAGCCGATGTTGACTTCCAGCAAGCAATTCATTCTATGAGGGGCTCTGCGAGGAAACTAATATTGTCACAAAGTGTTTTGTGTCTGACCAGCAGAAAAAGAGAAAAATGCTCTGAACACGGACAAAATTGCAATGCGGCGGAAAAGAAGCACGGCCCAAAATGCTGAAATGATGTACAGTCAGTGGTGTTCACCCGACACGGGAAGCGTGGCAGCTAACAATTAAAAGAGACAAATGATAATTGCAGTTTGTCCACAGTCCCCACTCCCCACTTATTATTTTGAGACAACAGACAGAGAGAGAGAGAAAAGGATGGATGAATGTTCCGCACCTCAGGCGCTGATGGAAACCTGCAGGCTGCTCGGAGACAGGGGCACGCACTGCCTCGGGTTGCTATGGGAACCGGGGAACGTGGCGAGTTGAACGGACACAGATGTCTTCGCCTTCGCCCAGGTTTGAACGCTCTCGGATCGATATGTCAGCACACCCAAAAGGGAAGGCTGAAAGAGAAGAAACCTTTCCTATGCCTGCATGCTTCATCGCCTTTGTGAAGCTAAACACGTTACTTCATCCCCACAGAAGCTGTTTCCACAAGAGATAGAAATCAAGACATGGGTCTGTTTGTGTGAGATAAATACTGGGATAATGCAGTTGAGATAGGGAAATGAAAACTGATACTTTAGTCTTTTTATGAATCTAAAAGTGAATGCTGGTTTCCAAGGCTCATGTTGTAGTTTCATATATAGCAACAAAAAAATGGTGCTTGTTTCTGACATATGCTTCCTGGGTAACATTAGTGTTCTCGGTTGCCAGCTGAGCTAAAGAGGGTTGAGTCAATATTTGTGTCTAGATGAAGACATGACAGAGAAAACAAGGGATACAACAACAGAAAGGTAGGAATCCACAGACAGTACCAGACGATCCGGGCTGTCATTCCAATTTATTGACCGCGCTGCTCAGGTTTACTGATGCAACGCAAAGCCAGTGAAAAGTACACCGTGTTTGTATGACCTTTTCAACCATCACTTTCATGTGGGATTCAGAGAGGGAGGAAGAAGAGCTGGCATTTTGACCGTCTGCACCGGGGTCCGTAAACAAAGGGGAGACTTCTGCGTCTGTTAAATATCTAAATGATAAAGTACAGCAACATCCCATGATTTATTTCACTTGCAATGTGACACTCGCTTTAAAACCCATCTATTTTGCCTGAGTTGTTAACAGAATTCTCTCTGTATAAAAGTTATCTTCGATGATTTATCTTTCTAGAGCAGCTGAAGCTAGCAAATGCTAGCTAGCTTGATTAGCACTTAAATGGCACTTACTTGTAGCATTTTGTAGTTTGGCTTTCTTGAAGAAATTGTACTTGATTCTTGTTGTTCTGAGTTTGCACTCATGGTTGAATGCACTTATTGTAAGTCACTTTGAATAAAAGCGTTAGTTCAATGAAATGAAATGTTAGCAAGATGCATTCGCCGTTCACCTTAACACCTGTGATTTTAAATCTGGGCGCTATCCAGCAACGGTGTTGCAGGATTTAGCCTAAGTATCGTTGAAACAGAACAGTTCCTGATATCCCGTTGTGCTGAAAGGGATGTGAGGAGAGAGCTTATCCAGACCGTCATCCACGCCCACACATTGGATCCGATGTTGCATGAAAAGATCGCCAAATGGCAGCAGCACCAGTGACTTGATTTGGCTGAGGCAGCGCCTAGCAGACAGCTGCGGCTGTGACTCTCAAAGCCGCCACACCCTTGTGCATTTAGGCCGAGATATCATTTAAACGGGTGACTTGCATCCCTACCCTCTTAGGCAAAGTTTTCATGAACAGGGAAATTAACAACAGAGGCTATTTTTTTTATAGAAGCTCATTTCCGCAGTAAAAGAAAAATATAAAATGGAAATTATGAGATAAAAAATGGAAATTATGAGGTAAGAAAGTCTAAATTATGAGATAGTAAGTGCACATGCGCTGTTTTTTTATTATATATATATATTTTTTTTTTTTTCTGTTATCTGCTGGAGAGAAAAAAGGCCAGCGCCACTGAAGCGCATGCGCACTTACTATCTCATAATTTCAACATTTTATCTCAGAATTGTGACTTTCTATCTCATAATTTCAATTTAATTTTTATATTTTACCTGCGGAAATGGGCTTCTATATTTTTTGTACCAGTCTTTAAATATTTATTTCTGCTGTAAAGTTTTAACACGTGGCTCTATGGGGATCGACTTGCTTTTGGAGCCTGCCTCAAGTGGCCATTTAATAAACTGCAGGTTTTGGCACTTTGTGTTGGCTTCATGTTTCAGGATGTTGTCCTTTAGTTGCACCATAGAAAAGTTGAAAGGAAACGCTCATAGCAAATGGAGATACATGACCCAGGATTGTTGACAATAGAGGCTGGGGTTTGCATCCTTTATTTAGGTTATTGAAAGATTGTAGTTTAGGTTAAATACTGAAAAAGGTCTTGTCTCATGCATTAAGTCAGTATTGAATTCATTAATATTTAACCAAGACCATTTTCTTTTCAAGTGTTTTCACTTGACTAAACATAACCAGAGAAACATTGATCCTGCTTTAATGGCCATAAGTGCAATATAGGAAACATACTATGTTTTTATAGACGTTCAGTACAAACATTTAGCAATTTTTGTTTTGTTGATTAAAAACATAAGACTTTATATTTCTTACAAAATGTTTTTTCTTTTTATATATAATATGGACATCATTTTAAGATCTTAGAGTTGGTGTAAATATTTGTGAAAAAAGCCAATTCAGTCTGCAAGGAAAAAGTCAAGGCTATGTGAAGAAATGTATTTCCTGAGAAAATAAAGAAGCTAATACTAAGAGGAAGGCTGGGCTTATATATGCCTGATGTTCTTGTTAAAACATTGGAAATGTGTCTTCTGGAGATCAAATTACTATGACGGGCAGCCCCACCCTGTAATCTCTTATTGTATGGATGACAGTATTTTGCATATAGGTCAAGTATGAACATGAGCGATCCAGAGACAGAGGAAGGTGTTATCACCATTTGGTCATTTTCTTTCATTACAACTATCTACACTACAGCGTCGAGGCTCCCTGTTCCTCTGGGTCTGCTTATGAAAGTAGCCACAGTTTTAATATCCTTGAGGTTCATGCTGTTCCTAACTGGGGAAAACAATAACCGTGTGGATCTGTCATTGCCCTTGCTTTTAGAGGCGCGTACAGTTGCATTCAGGGAATAAAATAGATCTTAAACTGTGCCAAAATTTCACATACCGATAATAGCCCTATCTCCTGCTGTCATACGTCCCATAACGAGTAACAGAAATCTGAGATATGCCTAAATTTTAATAGAAATAATGAAGCACAACAAAACGTTTAGAGGGCAATGGCCTTTGTCACCAATCCTCTCTCTCTTTGTTTCAGGAGTGCATATTGTCAGAATTGGATATAATTTACTGAAATTGTCCAATTTGGCTTAGGTAGGAACACTATATACCAAACCCTGACATACACGATCCATGTCAATGTCTTTGACATGCTAAAACAGACACAGGGATATACAGAATATCTGCAGCCATGCTTGCAAATCCGTTCTTCTTCCCAACTCGTCACACTCAGACATGTGCTCAGGACCCCTCGGCGCCACTTTGTAACATACTGGGTATCCCTTGGCGTCACTTCGGTTTAGGCAACAAAACAACTTGGTTAGGGTTCGTTAAAGATTGAAGTTAGGGTTAAAATACGTACGTTTGTTATGCAACTCAAGCTACGTCGCCTACTTCTTGAGCGTCTGGCATTGTAGCGGATGGCTTTCTATTGCCGTTACTTGAAAGCCCTCATACTTCAGGGAGCCTTGTGTTTTGCTGTTAGACGCCAAGTGGCGTGACAAAACGATGATATTTGACGCCCTGGGGACGAGCAGGGCACTTTGCTGGCGGCTCGGTGACGCTGTACACCGGCACAGGGGTGATGGGAGCCGGAAAACTGACAGACAGACACGTTTAATCTCTTGTCTCATTCATTTGTGGTGAATTACAGACTTAACTGCAAGAGATTAAGGATGGGTGAAGGTGAACAGCTGTACATGTGCAGATTTTTATCGCTTTGAGAAAAGCAACAACAACAGTTCGGCTCACAGCCATGCAACATCACGGTGGGGAGTATTTAGCCCGGAGAGAACCAGAAGTACGAAGGGTTACTCGCAGCACAAGCCAACCCACTTCTTGTCAGGGGCCACCTGTTCCTGATCACGAATCAGACACACCAGGGGGAAGAGGCGGGAGAGAGGAAGGATAAAAAGCTGTGGAGAGAGCAGGGGAAGAAAAATAAAGAGATTGACAGACGGAGGGAAAGAGATTGAGGGACAGAGGAAGAAATTTAATGCGGAAAAGCTAGGAGGCATAGCGTAAAAGTCAACAAGATAAAGTGTAAATGGGCTGTAAATGGGGCAGTGTCAACAGCTTAAAGAGGAGGACAATTACATACTTTCAAGCATGTGGAAATATGTGGGTGTTACCAATGACAAGGGATCCCACTGAGTATAACACATAGTAAAAAAAACACATTATGCGAATAGACTGTTGTTTAATAGCTTACAGCTGACAAAAACACTGAAATCCCATGAATTATGGCTATAGTTGAACATATACCGCGCTGAAATTCCATATGTGACACAGGCTTCAATGTTCCTGAGGAGCGTCGACACGGAAAGAGAAACCCATCTAATCTATTTTGAAAGCAGCAGCTAAGAGCTACATTTGCAACCAGAGAACGAGGGAACGTCTTGTGCATTAGCGGCAAAGTGGAGGGAAAAGCGAGAGAAGAGGAGGAAGATAAAATGCATCAGCTGGATCCATCGGTTGAGCTCTGATGGTGAGTATCATCCAGAGTGCTCGGGTGCCGCCCCTCTTTCCAAACAGGGCACTAAAATAAAAGACGGGTCATTTAGACAACTGAATGAAGCTGCAGTGGAAACCCAACAACAAATGGGTGCTCTGATATAATTATATTCAGCTTATGTCAGCACAGCCTCTGTATGATTTGTATGAGTCAGCAGACCTACGATCGTGAAGCATGAGGTTTTACCTAATGCGGTGCAGCTGTAGATTTTTCATGAGGCCAATTGAAGAGGAGTTTGGAGACCCGCTGGAGAATAGACAAGACACAAAGTTAACTTATATGAACCGCTAATGCACACAGATGTGGAACAATGGAGGAACCGGGCTGACTGACTCTGACTCTGTCATCCCCAGACAATTGCCTACCGTTCACTCCCCTGCACATCCCTCCACACCTCATTTTAATACACTTGCCACTTTACTCTACACTTTCACATAATCACTTCATTCCGTGCACTTTATTTTATTTTAATTACATTTTAACCTTCATTTTTATATTCCGAAGTACTAATTGTAAATACTCAGTGGACCCAATTGTAAATATTCATGCTCCCTTTTTATGTTGTTTTATGTTTATCGTTGAATGTTTATTGTTAAATGTCATGCACCTTCCGCCAGGACAAATTCCTTTTATGTGAAAACATACTTAGCAATTAAATGGTTTTCTGATTCTGATTATGATAATGCCCAATGAGAACTTCAGTAATGTTCCTCTACTTACTTACTTAATGGACCAACTTATCCAAGAGCCCTATTGTGTAATACAACAATTTTACCCTGACATTGAAATGATTGGTTTTCAATGTCGGAAGTGTAATAATCATTTAAAAAAAGCTTGTACACGTTGAAAAGGTTGATAGCGCACACATTGAAATGTCATGCAATGGCCGGAAATAGTGCTTATTGTTGAATTTCTTAAAATGTATTGCAGCTGCATGCACATACATTTTCAAACATTGTTTTTGGTAATTATGTGTCATTTTGTTAATTGTTGCAGCAGCAACAATAACCAGCATTTATTAATTGTGGTGCTATAATCAAGCCAGATGCTGAAGCTCTTTCCCGCTCACTGGTGGCTCTCTGTACAGCCGTCTGCAGGCAGCAGGTATCTGTTCCATCTGCAGCCTCCAACTGGAGGGATGATGCGCACTGTTAGGCCACAATTACGCACAGCAGATCTGCTGGCTACATTTTGTGCAACCGGCATCAGTCGGGTTTTCAAAATAACCACAGATCCCCACGTGCTTATGTGCACATCAAAAATGTCATTTTGATTCATTATTCTACGCGGTTTCGACAGCCGTGTTGGAGACTCGCACACTGGCAACATTTCACACAGCTCCACTTCTAACTTTCTGCTGCGTGTTTGACTATCTCAGGACTTTTCTTTCTGATCCTACCCCGTGCCAAAGTGCCTCACAGGTGCACTCTGGGAGCCCGGCCACTGAATTACCTCCTGACACCCTTGACTGCAATATGGCTGGTTCACAAAAACAAAGCCTGCAGTGTCCGGTTGTGCAACTAACCATCGACTTGTGGTAAAGAGATAACAACAAACGCTTTGTGCAGTGAAAGCACGGACAACTGCTGATTCTGAGGACAGACAGGATGGACATCTGAAACGGATAATACAATTTTCTGTTTTTCAGCGGCAGCTGTGCTTGTTTCACACATGAATATAATAAATCAGATGGATCAAATGGTTTGTTCTTCTATCATATTATTTCCACACATGGTTATGATTTGTCAGCTGTTCATTCTAAACATGAATGTGTGTGTGCACACACTGTGCATGTAAGCTGTCACACCCATGTATAGTTGTATAGTTAAAGGTGGAGTCTGAAATTCTGGAGGACTGTTGATATTGGAAACAAACACACCCCTCTCCTTCAGTGCTATTTCGGAATGTTAGACTTTTCAGCGCCGTTACGAGATATAAAAAGTGCATGGATTAGAATCACAGACTCCACCTTTTTAAGTTATCAGTTAAACATTAGTTTGTCTCTGTGTGGGGGAAAAAAAATGAGGTGTGGCGTGAGGCACGGTCAAATCATTGAGCTGCTTTTCATGCAACACTGAAACAAATGAAGAAGCATTTGCATCATTCTTTCAGAGTGCTGACACCAAACACAGTCTGCATCACATGATTCAGGTTATAGAGACGCCATACTGTCTGAAGCTAACGACACATCACCAGTCTCATAACAAAAGGAGGCTAATGACATGATGTGCAATAGAAGTGAGGAATGAACATGTTTAATTTGCTTTTGCATTCGACTCCTATGAACTCATCAAATGTGAATTAGAGTCTGAGTTTGATTAAATGCTCGGTAAGTAACCATTAGGCATAAGACAGCTGAACGCACACACATTTCCCAATCTAATTACCATGAACAGAGAACAATTATGATACTTTTTTAGTAACAGTAGATATAGGCATTGAATTGAATATACACCTTCAGAAGCTAAATGAATAAAACACGTGGGAGTTTTTCCATACAATGCAAGCACTTAACCTTAAAACGAAGGCCATAATGGCTCTTTTTGTGTTTTGGTTCTCATTTTCTATTCAAGAGACATTTGTAATGATATGGTTATATTGTTGTGTTTTCAAGGCCGTTTATTGAAACAGAGGTGCCCCCTCTTCCCCGCAAGCAGCCCTTGGCCTTCTCTGATCCAGCCCTCTGCAAAATAAGCGGCAGCCCGGGCTCAGAATCTTAAGTGGGACTCGAGTGCAACTGTTTATTCGTGTTTGAGGCAAAGGTGAATGAGCCTGCATGGAGGTGTTGGAGTACGAGCTGAACCTCAGCGGAGCGAGGGGAGGGAAGCGGAGGAGAGAGAAAAGGGCATGAATAAAGTGTCGGCTCCGCTAGCGCCGCAACGGGAGTCGCCGCTAGCGCTTTCCAAACTGTCCGTCTCCAAGCTGCTGCTTTAAAAGTCGAGCACAGGACAATGGTTTTCCCTAAGTGCTTATTTAGCAGATGGATCGCAGGAAGTGAGGAACAGATGAAGAGGTGTTAATAACAGGCTATTTATGTCCATCATTGTGGGAAACGGAGGCTGGATCTGTACTCTGATTTTGTCCCCGTCAGTCAGCGCCGCAGCCAGACAAGAAGGGAGATCACATAACGGGAAGCGACAGAATACAAATTCTGAGTGTCATCAACATCCGTGACTGGCAGTTTGGGATGTTGCGTTGATGATGCGTTGAAGACATTGTTACGCTCCAGCAGCGGCGCGATGACTTCCTTTAATCTCCACATGATTTTAGAAGTCAGCGATGATGAATATGAAGCGTTTGGGTTATTTACTCCTGACCGTATCTTTTTTATTGCGTTTGGTATCGAATAGCAAATGATCACTTTGTCTCCCGCCAACGTTCACATTAGACGGCGGTGTTTGAAATTGTCAACAATTTTCAAGTGCTCAATAATGAAGGACGGGGCTGAGACTGATGCCATTTTCCTTCCGAGATAATTAAGCAAAGGAAAAATATGTATTCCAGTATTTCACAAAGTCCGTTAATTAGCCCGCTGCAGTAATTACCTAGCGTAATCCTTCCCACTGAGACTGTGACTTTTACCGACCAGTGGATTTTCTTTTATTCTCCGAGCTTAAGAATACATGAACATATTTTTTAATCACACATTTTCCATTTTAAAGCTGCACTAATCAATAGTGTTAAGCATACAATGGGATTACATGTACAGGCAATGTGGATTGGCGATTGTTAATAAATCAAACCTGCAGAGAATTAGCACTCGACTCTGCAGTTCCTCGCCGCTCTGGGCGGCGTTTAGGCGTCTTGAGCTCATTATTTTGGTTTCTTTACTGTTTTAGTTCACTCTCACTGCTGTTGCTGCAATGTTTTACCCCAGCGGGCCGCTCTGATAAACAGATTGAACGCTACTTGCACCAAATGGTAGCAAGACCAAGCTAGCAACTAGCTAATGAGCTAGATATCCCTCAAAAGTTGGTGGAGACCAAACCAGAGCTAAAAGCAGAGTGAATATTGGACTTACCTTTGTGAGGTGGCCATGAACATAACTCCAAATAAATGCACATGTTGCTCTGTGTGTCTGCTGGATGTGTAAACTGTTTTGCTAACGCAAATTGCAATATCCATTTTGTAAGGTGCATTTGTCAGTGCTGTTTACAGATTGTTCCGCTGCTCCCAAGTGGCTGAAAAATGTGTCACAGAAGTCAAGATGCCAATACATTACTAATTATAATAATTTTGTGTCATGTTAAAGTTGTTTAGATGCAGCAGAAAGAGATCTCCATGGAGCACTTCAAGGAGAGCCCTTGGCGATGAGCCAGAAGCAGAAATGCTCGCGGATAAGCAGCCAGAGTGTGTAGCAATTACTATTCAAAAATAAAACAGTCATTTTTCAGGCATCGATTCATCATTCCTGACAGCCTGGCACCAATCAGAGTGGTCACATTGCATACATCTTAACTCTTCACCCACGCAGATAGCATTTAGAGTATCGATCCTCGTAGCCGGGTGGTCTGCGAGGCCCGGGGAGTCGTCTTCCCCGGCGGGAGGCCGAGCGGTGGGAGCGCCGGTCGATTCAGGAGGAGCTCTTGGTGGCAGCGCTCCAGAAACACTGCGCTGCCCTCCGGTCCACTTCCACCTGGAAGCATCTGTCTGGCTGAAGTCCTCCTGCACTCGGAAAGCTCAGTCGAGCAAACACAGAGTCAGTGATCCACGATTCATTTGACATCGACCGGTTTCCATGACAGCGGACGGATACCATAATTTACAGTGATGGCGCTACAACCGCTGTCAAAGACACAAAGATGTTTTTACGATATCGTTGAAATGTGTTGTATTTATTTTTGATACATTTACTCATGTTTTGGATGTGTGATCTCAGTGTTTCACTTGAGATCCAAACAGACTGCACTTAATGTGGACCTGCAGTGCTGCCAAAACGCAGGTGACGTTTCTAAAACTACGCTCAAAATTGTACCTGAACGCATCCTGTGTAGAAAGAGTGACAGATCCCCACCTTAATTCCCCCATCCCTCTCCAGGTGTTTTTCTATTTGAATTACTTGCTTAATATATAAATAAATGTATTGTATTTGTCATTTTCAAGCAAAAATGCTGATTTTTAATGACTTGTTTGGGTTCCTGAATGTGTTTGACAAATGTAGTTTTGAAGAAATATACTGTAAATGCTGATAAAGAGTACTCTCCTTATATTTCTCCTTGTGTGTTATCGGACACAGCTGTCTGCCTCACACAAGCGTCGGTGCCTGCAAAGCCAACGCTGTGCAGCTTTGCAATTGCATCGTGAGGAGAAAGTGACAGAAAACAAGAAAGATTTGCCAGTATATGACTTTCTAATACATCAGTCATTTTCTCTGAAGGTATTTAGCACAAACGTGATAACATTTTTGTCCAAGTAATACATCATTTAGAAGATGAAAGACGAAGGCTCTGGAGTCTGTTTCGATGCCCCGAGGTAAGTCACTTCCTAGTTGTTTGTCTTCATTGGAGTGGGACAAAAAGTCACAGATATTATTGAGATGCTTTAAAGAAGAAAAAAAGGAGAACAAAGAAGCTGTCGGATGATGTTGAAGCTGATTTAGTCCATGCAACGCCGGTCTTTATTGTTCATGTCATGCCAGACTCCATCATGTTGATTCCACTCAGTCTCATTAGAGCGCATTCTTACACAAACGGTGCATTTCTGTCCACGGTTAACATTTGTCGGTGCCAGGGTTTGTCATTTCCTTGCAGTGTATGTTTTAATCGTATTTTAAGCTTCAGCTACTTGCAGAAATAGATTTTCCAATCAAACAACAACAACAACAAATGACGATAAGGGTTTGTGTTCGCACGGGGACACTAACCTTTATATCCAGATATTCACATCTCCATCACCGGTGTGATAAGATGACAGAAGGCCATCAAATCAACTAATCAATACAAGTGGTTGATCTCAAACACATTCCATATCGGCAAATCGACACATGGGAATAAGTGAATACTTTGATATTGTGGACTATTAGCGAATGATATGTTCAGTCAGTTGTTCATTTTGGAAAGTACACTTATTGACTCTCTCGATGAGAAGATCAATGAAACTATGCCTGAGCGCTAAATGGGAATAATACAAAGCTCTCGGCGTGTTAAATGTCATTTGTTTAATTAACGCGTACACATGAAAAGTTGTGGTTTTGATGGGGTTATGTTCTAAACTCTTTCTTGGCTGGCAATTAAAAAGACCGGATATAGTGTTTTAATTAGTGAGCTTTAGATCTGGAAGGCAGATTTTCTTCACCTTCTGCTGGTTGTAGCTTCATATTCAGCACACAGATATGAGAGGGTTGTTTTTTTCTAAACTAACTTACTGCAAATATCAAATAAGGGTAATCTTAAAAATGTCAAACTCTTCCTTTTTAAATGTGAGTGTCAACTATTATTAACACGTGTAGGCGGCAACAACGCCAAACGCTCGTCTCTGTTATTACCATTTTTTTTTGAAGATTTATTAATATTGGAACCAAGGCTTCATATTAACTTCTCATTCTGGTTTAGCAAGACCCAATTTCAGTTTTTTTGTCTGTTCCAATACATATTTGACATTTTTTTTGATACATGATGGAAAGTATTGTAAACCGGAATAAAGAAATAGTCATTTAAGGTTTCAATAATAGTTTCAAATCCACAAGCTCTTTCAAGGCCTTTGCAACCCGGCATGTTAGAAGCAGAGACCAAGCTCCCCTCTCACTTCAGTGTATCTCTGTTTCATCCACTGATGAAGAGAAAATGTGCTCTCTATGCTGTACTCCTTAAATGCTTTGTCTTTTTAGCAACAACGGAAAATCAATTTCGAATGCGTCCTTTCTTTCCGCACCAAAGGACGAGAGTACTCTCCTCTGACATCTCAATGGTACGGCTCAACCGCCGAGGTGAATTAGTAGTCTGGGAGTGGGAGGGTCGGGGTGTACTTGAATAAGCCTTTCTTTTCTTTTTTTTAGGATGCAAACTCCTTTTTAAATTAAAGCTAAATGCATCCGCAAAACATCACCTTACAGCAGCCATGTGGACGTAGGTCACGTTCAGTATGTGCCTGCACTCTACTCTCTGTATCTATCAGCACATCTTCACATGTGGTGCATAAATAATTGCAGCGACGGAGTAAATCTAGAAAAAGAGGTTGTTCAGAGTGAAAGCCCAACCCCCAGCAACACTCATCTGCAGAAGGAAGCTGGTCCGATAAATTGCTTTCCAGAGGGATGAAATGTATCGTGCCCAGCGCTACACCACACTAGATCGCTCACTCGCAGAGCGCAGGTCTGTGATTAATAACCCGGCAACTTCTCGCCACTTTCTAAGTGCTCACCAGATCAAATATGCACTGCTCTTTTCTTTTTTCAAATTTTTACATACCTCATGTATTTTGTTTGGCAAGCGTATGAGTCGAGACCCATTACGCCAGACCGCCACTTTATGTCCATTAGTTTACTCCGCGCATACATCACCATAAATTAAATTGCAAAGAGTTATACATGAGGCAATATTGCGGTTCTTAAAAAAATGACAACTTTGTCGGGGTAATCAGGGAGCAATGGCCTAAAACCCATTGCAGTTCTATGATTGCTCATGGTCCATCAAATGATAAGCATACTTTGGTCTTTATTATTTATTTGGTATGGGTTCCAAATTAGGTTGTTTCTAGCATTCATGGAAACATGGTTCACTTTATTAAGTAAATCTAATTTAAAATCCCATTGTAACTACATTAATAACTGAAAAATACAGTTGTAAACTCATTCAATAAAGTAAAATGTGTGTTTTGCTCCATATGTTTAGACAAAGACAGCAATTAAGACAATCTCATTTTGTTAATGCAATATTTAGTTTCTTTCTGCAGCGTTTAACAAGCAGCATTACTCATGTAAGTAAGTAAGTGGCCCTATTTTGCGAGTGTGCTCTTCAACAGTACTACTACATGTCAGACTGAGTAACCAGATCTCCTCCTGAACAAGAACTGTAATAAAAAACATCACTTTTTGTGCGACAGTGAATTTACAGTGTCGAAAATAGCAAATATAATACAATTGCACGATTGGAATCAATATTACGTGATGTCTTCCTCCTCCTCTTCTTCTTTGTCCTCTTCCTCCTCCTCCTCCCTGGCATCACTCCATCTGCATATATTTTCTGTTAAGTTCCAGCACGTCAAAAGTTGTTTTTCCATCAGCTGTTCACTCGCCTTTTGAGTGTTCTGTTTTGTGCTGCAAAAGTATTCCAACAAAATGTGATTATCTGTGACAGATGACAACATTTCTCATGAAAATATCACTATAAACAATAAACCTATTCGCACAAATAAGTACAGAGGAAAATGACTGCAGATCAATCAAATGGCTTGAGACCCACTTTACCGAGGACGGGTGCATGAAAGCAAAGTGGACGTGTCGGACAACAAAAGGCCCCAACAGCAGGTGCTGCAGGTGACACCCCGTCACGTAATCACACTTAGCAATCAGGACGCAGCGCCTGATCCTGTTCCACCGCCCCGCCTCCTCTCCTGAGGAATGCTGTTGCTGGGTTGCTGGGTGACCGGAGCCTTTTCATAGTGGTCATCCTGCCAAGCATGTGATCCTCCTCTGGTGCAACAGGATCTCTGCTCAGAATAATATATGTATGTGTGTGTGTGTGTGTGTGTGTGTGTGTGTGTGTGTGTGTGTGTGTGTGTTCCCAGTTCGCACCACAAAAACAATCCCACCCACACAGTTGATTCACCAGGAGAGAATACCCATTCTGAGACTCAGATGAGCCCTTAAAATTGGACTAGTTTCCAGGGGATTTCAAGAGAAAGACAATCCTATACTGAGGATATCATTAGTTACTCCTTTATAATCTGTAAGCCATGAATCAACCCTTTGCTAAGCATGACATGGCATGGCATCGCCCTAGGAATGGCAGTGTTGGTCAGTCATCCACCATTTTGGTGCAGACTAAAAGATGTACACAACTATTGGATGGATTGCCACATATTTCTGTACAGACATCCATGTTCCTCTTGGGATGAATTGTAATAAATATTGTGAACCATTAACTTTTCCTCCAGCGCTATCACCTGGGCCCAGTTGTGTTGTTCCCTAACTAATGACATTACCAACAGCCTCCCATCAGCGAACGTCTGCATGCTATCAGGCTTAACTGAGACGGTGAACATGGGAAACCTTCTATCTGCTAACCATCAGCACGTTAGCATTGTGAGCGTGTCAGTATGCTAAAGACCTCCAGAGATCTTTGATTGTGTCGTATCATGGCGATATGCGTGGATTCTGCTATAGCATCCGTTATATGAGAACTGGAGCCGCTTTTCATTGTTTCATTGAGCAAAGACATGCACTGAAAGGTTATTTGGCTCTCTCTCAGTAAGAGTTTGATAGATAGAACACAAGCTTTTAACATGTTTGTTCTATGACATGCAACGCGCCAGTAAATACCCCTCTTTTGAATGTTGAAGGCCCCGCAAGACCTATCTAGGTCCTTTTTTCAATTATAACAATAAAAGACACTTTTACGAGGCCTTTTGAAGCTGGTGAAATTCCCTCCAGTGACGTTACCAAATTCTTCTAAGCATCACAGGCTACCTGCTGAGGTCTGCAGAGTATGCGTCGGCAAAGCCACCACTGAACGGCCCCCTGCTGTCCCGCTCAGCTCGTGTACTCCAGGCAGAGACGAGGCTGAGTTACTGAACTCTCATTTCCCCCTGCAGCTGCGTTGATGGGTTATAAAAGACTATATATTCTCTGGGGCATCAAATAGGGAGATGTCTGTTTTGACAAAGGTTTTTTTTAGATAGAGATATGATCACCTGCTCCAATTCCCATCCCATTATTGGACTACGTTTATTATTTTTACTATATTTTTTGTGTCTTATTGTTTTATTCTATGTCTATTTTTATAGTTATGCACCTTTCACCGAGTCCAATTCCTCATATGTTCAACATATCCGGCAAAAAACACTTCTAATTCTGATTCCAACTGCTAAGAGACCAGCACAGGATAGCAGAGAAATTCCTGGACTAGCAGATGCTGCAGGACACAGAAACGTCTGACGCCGTGTGGAAAAGTCCCTGAGGAAGAGGAGTTCCACCGCATGGAAGCTACGGGCAGACTTCAGTGAGCGGAGGAGCTGTGGCACAGGTCATCTTCAGCTCCCGAGACCCAGGGAGCTGTGCTCTCATTGTGCTGTGCTTGCTGCACTCGGAGCGGCTGTTCTCATTAATCGGCCTCAACAAATCTGACACCAGGAACCGACTCGCTCTAGATGGGACCTTGTCATCCATCATGTGCATTTAAATGTGCAGGCAGTGAACTTTGCTGTGACACATATGAACCCCCTTATGGAGGTAGCAACAAGGCCAACGGCTGCTGCTGCTGCTGCAGCGTACAATAGAGAGAGCGCTCAGAGCGCCGTGTATTATCCTCAGCAGCGGACCGGGTTCCAAACCCACCCAGGGCCCTTTGCCGCTCTCTCCATCCTCTCCTCCTTTCATGTCCAACTTCAGCTGTACTGTTTAATACAGATCTTTCAAAAAGATATACGTGGGCAACCAGTCTGTTTGGCTGGTTATAATGTAGAACCCATGGTCTCAAGATTGTTATTATATCATTGCGGCTCAATTTCTCAATTCATCATCACCACCCATAGCTCTTGCATCACGCATATTTGTGTTTTTTGGTGGTTTCCCATTTTTTATTGTTGTTTAAGTCAGTTAATTGATTAGCGTGGGGCCTTCCTCTGCTATCTTTATGAACGATGGTCCTCACATCCCTTATTGTGGGTGTGGCGTAATCAGTTTTTGTACCTGTAACAGGCACAATGTGACCGACAATGTAAAGTTTCATGGTATGTGTTGCGTTATGTGGTGAGGTGTGGCCCGATTTAGCCATTTAGTCACCAACATCTTACCCCAGCCAGGTATCCTAAGATGGCAACCGTGCACAAACCCCAATGGAGGCCAAATAAATGTTTCTAGATGACAATGGTTGGACAGTAAAAGGGAATTGTTAATAAAGAGTTCAAATTATAAATGCAACGAGTAACACAAAACTTGTATTTGTATAACAAGGTGTTCTCTAAGTGATTTTTCTGTCTGGATCAAGAGTCCGGACACACCGAAAGCATTCAGCAGATCAAAACCTGATACGTCAGCCAAAGATGCAATGAGATATCCACAGCTGAGAGAAGACAATGGGCAGGCTTTAACCTTATTTCCTCCAGACTGCCATGATGAAATCCTGCAGACTGATGTGCCAATCCCTCCAAAACCCCTTAGATGAGGCTCTAATATTGACAAAAGGGAGTTTAAGCTCCTCTCCGGGTGGAAAACACTCCCGCTGCCCTAAGATTCACCTCTCCATGACTAAGTGAACTCTAAATTTTTCCATTTGAAGAAAAGCTCCTAACAGATCTGCTATTAACAGTTGTAGTAAAATGTGGGAAATTCTCAAAGTTATTACAAACGTTACTCTCCGCTTTAAGTCTAGTTTCCTTTAGGCATGAATTTCCATTTCATTTTATGAAAAGAATAGGCTGAGTGGTGCGATAACAGCATTTGCTGCAAAAAAGTGTCACATACTATCTATTAATTTTCAGAAACTTTGAACTGGATTTGCTCTTTGGCGTTATTTTGCTATTCTGGTTTTGAGTACATCATGCACCAACCAAAGACAGTAAATTAAAAATAATGTCCAGGGCAGAAGTACATAAAAATAATAACAATGTAAGTAAATGCAAACCAATTACTAGTGATTCACAGCAAAGTCCATGAATGGATGCCACATAGCGACAAAATCCCTCACTTTTACAGTTGTTGCAAATATTCTCCCCCCAAAAAATGCATTTGAACAACATTTACACAAGAATATGTATAGTATTAAGTATAAGAAAAAACACTTAAAAGATTTGTATTTGTATCATAGTTATAGTGCAGTAATATATGAGATGTCCAAAAACAGCAGAGAAATAAATCAAAAGGCAAAGAAGAACAGATGTTTTGTCATGTTAATTTTTAAGAGTGATTAAAAATGGGGTGCATGCAAGATAATCATGAAGTTGGCTAAATCTATACAGTATAGTTAAAAGCAGCTTCAACCTGTTTGAGTCTTACTCAGCACTATACCAGCCGGCTGCCTCCTAAAGATTTAAGGCACTTATCGGATTTATTCTCTCAAAGATCAGAGTTGTATTTCATCCCTAACGTTCGTCGCCATCGTCTGCTAATATTGTTAAAGTCTGAATACATTTGACAGCCACAGTCTGAGGAAATAACAAACGTACATAACATCAATGTATTTTAAAGGAACTATTTTAGATATATTTAGATATCACCAATATAAAATGATGTAAAGCACCTGTTGAGACACAGTAGCTCCACCAACACAAGGCTTCCAGACGGACTTGTCCTAATCAGGATTCCTAAACTATAATTCCAAACTATAATTCAAGGGAAGTGAGACCTCCCCGTCTTGCATAAGGCATCTGATGGGCGCTGCACCTACACAGCAGTCACCACCGATGTTCGCCGCTTCCCACGCAAAAGTTGTGATCTCTAAAAATAAAATTGACGGGAGAATGAGCGCAGCGGTTTGGGAACTCGGACTCATGCGTGTGCCCGTTATGGAGACGTGGACGGTTTTAGATGTAGAAGCTGAGGTGCTGAATTGAAGCCAAATTGGGGCAATTAAAATGTGAGAGGTATCGCAATCACACGTATAATTTGACTTAACACCACACGTACTTATCATGAACAACGTAGCCAGCGGTGTTTATTCATGCTAATGAGCCATCGCTATTCCATAAGGACCTTTCAATTATGAAATAGATAAGCCAACTCAAATATCTAGTCAGAGTCTGCTCAATATGTGTCAACATCCCATTCTCCAACCACTGGAGCGCAGAGGAGATGTTCACCTATAAAACTTCCATTTTTCAAATCATATTCTCGGGTTATGGGGGGGCGCCATTGTTTGGCACGATCATTTTAAAAATGTAATCAGTCTGATCGCTGAAAACACATAAATATGTTGGTGACACTGCACCGCCTACGTTAATGGAAGAGAGTGAACGAGTGTTCAGGGACCAGCCTCCCCCACAAGCACCTCAATTTCTGCGTCGGATAAATTCCTTTCTTTGCCTTCCTCTCTGGAAGTTGCCTTGATTTACCGGAAAGAGCCATTGATCAGCCGGCTCAATGCATCGACATTCATGAGGGGCTTTGCATTGACCATAAAACGTCCTTGCAAGGATTTTGAAATACAGATTTTGTTTTGCCGTACTTTCAATTCCCACAGTCCGTACAAACAAACATTTAGAGTAAACCCTGTGCGCTGTTTTATAAATGAGAAACCCCGGCAGCTTGTCAGAGTGACCAGTGAAGGACATTTCACCGCCCAAATCCGTCACTCCCTCAACCGTCCCTCGTATCGTACGACGCCCCTCAGATGACAGATATGCGTCTGTGAAGCCTGTTTGGGTCGCACAGCTAAACGAGCTGGCCGAAGATGGGAGAAATGCTAGTGGTTGGGGTGGATCGGGTTTACAAATCTGACAAGGGTAGTGTACGCTTCAGAGGTACATGTATCTGTAGTTATAAGTTAGATTTTCTGGGTTAGCATGGAGATGTATTGTGTTGGTTTTCCAGGTAAGAAACAAGAGTTTCATTCGGTTTTAGGGATAACATCCTTACACCATACACATCTATAAACAGAGTACAGAACAATAAATAAGAAGAAATGTCATACCTATGGCGAGGGTTGTAAAGAAGCCAGGAAAAACAATAGTAGTATATCTATATTAGAGGTGACAGCAAATGTGGGGAGAACAAAAGATGTGAATGACATGCAGTAAAGGTCAGTTTCAAAGCGGGGACTACGGGGTTCATGGTCGGTGACTTAAAGGTTTTGGCCACCAGGAAAACCCAAAGAGGCCAAGAGTTTAATCGGATTACTTAAACCACTTTATTTGGTGGTAAAGCGGAAAGTGAAATGTCGGTAATCCTTCATTGCACAGGAAAACTGTGTGCACACATCGACGGTAAGGACACAAGGTCGAAGTTGAACCAGGAAGTTGGTCTGTGAACTGATTCATGTTTACAACAGACGGTTTGAGTAATGACTTTCCTGAGTGCTTCTTGCTACCTCAATGTGTCTGGGCAATAAAACTACAAAAATAAGGATCAGGTTTTATGAAACCCGAATCCCCATCACAAGACAAGGACATTGATATCGGAGGATTACATGAAACACAGGATCACATCTCATCACATTTATAAAAAGATTGCTATGGTATGGTTTAGGCAAGGCAAGGCAAGTTTAGGCGATTCAAATTGCTTCACATAAAACCATTAAAAGCATCAAAACATAATGCAGAAACATTTAAAACAGTTAAGAAAACATTAAAACAGTCAAAAAGCTAAATGAAAAATACAATTTGAATAAAAGTTGCAGTGCAGTTTAAGAAATAAAATGCAGTAGTGAGATGCAGCAATTGAATCTGGATAAATTAAAGGCAACAGCAAACAGAAAGGTCTTCAATCCGATTTAGGTTAAAGAACAATTGTGAAATATAGCAAATAAACTGTTGTTAGAATATTTTAGTCATCTAAAACACTTCCTGACACAAAGGTTAGGTAAAGATTGTGTTTACGTTTAATAAACAAAGGCAGATGTTCAATGCAGGTCTGTGACGCAAACTCTGCACAAAGGGCACATTACTTCCTGGCATTGAACCGAAATCTAGAGCCAGTTCTCTACGGACGGAATTCATGTAGATACTAGGCTACCTTTGGAAAAATGGCATAATACAAATCCGACCTTGACATGAAAACAGCTACTTGCCAGTCGATGCACAGATGAGTTGAAGTAATGACCTTTGTCTGCATAGCTACATGCTACATATCACTGTGATCATGACAGCACAAGCGACGGCGCTCTGGCTCGCTTTGGTAAAACACTTGCTGTCTGCGGCGTTCTCGCCACAGCGGTGAATCATGTGCATTACGTGACACGGGAATCTCCGTGCGAGAGCCTCATCTAAAAAGCCCGTCCATCAAACACCTAAGACCTGCTTGTCTGGCACTAAATGTGGCTCCCCGAGGCGGCCATTGTCCACGGTTTACTGTCTGCAGGGCTCGCATGGAGATAAAGTGCTAAGTCGTCCTATTGTAGTGGCGGTGTAGGGTGTCACTTTAATGGCTGTCCCTCAATGAATCTTTCCTGATCTCCTTTGAAGAAAATTGAGTGCCACACTTAGGCTACATGGGTGACATTGTCCTTTAACAATGCGGCAGGTCGGATCTGAAAGTAAATATGTAGATTCCTCAAAGTGTACAAAGCAACTGTTCCTGCTTGATCTCATAATTTCAACGGCCTCCGCAGCCTGTGGAGATGAAGTGGCCACACGAGAGGAGGACTTCCGCGTAGACCTAAGTGAGAATATCCTCCCCCCACACATGATTGTCAGTCTCAAGCTCTCCACAAGTCCCAAATCCCCTGAAAAAGTAGCACCTGTCAAAACGGTCAATCTGCCTCTTAGGGGCGTGAGGGCAGAAGGTGAGAGAAAACCGACAATCACTTTAGGTCATGTCAGTGACAGGGAGTTACGCTATCTGGGTGCCCAGCTGGTCACCATGCTAGTCACATGCTAACCAGACTCTTGAACTGTGCACCAAACCTGTGCAGTGACGCCTCCACAGCACTCGTTGCAGATTGATGTCATGATGCATGAAACTCTTTTTGCATGTTCACAAATAAAACGCACTTGAAAATATACAGATAGAAGCACATGTGGCCTTTTCTTCATATTTGTAAATTAGCATATGCATGGTTCTGTTTTATAAATCTCAATCATGCACAGGCCTCCGCTCTTGACCAGTTGACCATAATTCGGCATCAATAATACCAACAATGGTCTCACTTTGTCATCTTTTTGCCCGTCAGTAAAAAGAACGGCAAGTAACCAAAACTATTTTAACGACTGTCTGTGTTGCAATCAATAATTTCGCCATTTCTCTCTTCTTTCTGAACTCCGCTTCCAATGGTCATGTCATGTGACAACAACAAATGAGTAAAACAAAGGCAAAAAAGTTAAAAAGTTTAACATAAAGTAACCAACAATTTTAGTAAACAAAACACATTCTAGTTGCATAAAATAAAGTAATTAATATTCATACAAATCACGTATGTCAACTTCTGATGTATACATGCTGGTCTTAACAGCGTCAGCAAAAAGAATCAATCAAAAGTTTAAATTAAATAAAAGAAAATAAAACATAATTGAAATGGTTAATAATGGATCAAATTAAGCATACATTAAGCAACTAGTTTATTATAACATGTTTTGATTGTGGCGCCATAGATTATAATAACATTCACAATGATAGTGAATCTAACAACCAAATTAATATTTTATTTTTGTCTCCCATATCTCTCCACTCCCCTGTATCCCAGTGCTCAATGTGTCCTTATACAATGTCTCGCAAAAAGTTTCCCCTCATTTTTTGTCCGTTTTCCTAATAAGTCCCGCTGGTTTCACGCAAACAGTCTTTTCTGTCTTCACAGAAAAAAACTCGAATAGGTTTTTGCAATAAAATTACTCAATTAGATTCAGGAAAAGATTGTTTTGGGGTTAAAACAACCGCAAAAGTGCCGTGACTACATTACATAAATTATATGACTCATTCATGATTACGTGGATAACATACAAAATCATTTTGTGGGATATCTACAAATTACAGCAGATTATGTTTTGTAGGTATAGCTATGAATACAGGATGAGACCAACACCCTGGATTACATTGTTTTTTTTATGGCCAATGCTTTTCAATTTCTTGGTTAGCTCTGTGCTGGAGGCCAACACATTTGTGTTCTCTCTTCCAAATAATCCCGTCACATAACTATCCTATTCATTAGACACAATTGCACACTTCGGGATCCTCCTTACCATTTAACAATGTAATGGATGCACATAAGAAGCACCACATCATAAACTCCTACTGATGTCCCGGTGAGTAATATCACTTCACTCGTCTCGCTCACACCATGAATTTGTGATGGTTAATTTGATGTTCAGTTCTAGATTTATGTATATAATTAGATATTTTTAACATCGAGTTTGATGTCCATTTATCCAGATTTGTTTATTCAAGTGTTGTATTACTTTGACTTTGATGATTCAGTAAAAAGTAAAAAAATCAAAGGTTGTTCATTTCCGTCAGTGTTGAAGGGGATATCAGTCGATAAATCGTCTTTTTCCTTAAAAAAACAAACAACTGTTGGTAGACCTCTAGTTTGGGCCACTAGAAAACTTGGTAAAGGAAATACTTTAATTACAATTACATAAAAAAGGCAAACATTTGTTTAAATAAAGTCTCTAAGGCTTATAATAGAGTTCTTTCGATCCTATATTCTTTGCCACAGTGGACCGTCTCTTAAAAAAAGTCACTGTGATATTGTCTCGTCACAGCACTGGCTGAAAACTAAATCGATGAGTTAAAGATGGGCGTAGCTGACTTGGCAGGAAGAGTTTGGCAGTCCGATGTTGCAGCGTCCACGGTTGAGAGGTACAGTAGCGACAAACACCAGCTGTAATCCTCTCGTCAAGTTATCAAATCTTGTGTTTATAGACTTCCGCCACCGTACACTGTTGTGCTGAGGTCAGCACAACGAGCCGATTGGCGGGCCAGTCACACGATGGCCAGCGCAAATGAAAACGCCATTGCTGGACGACCCGCCTGAGGTTTCACCAAGGAGACGAGGACGGTGGGTCGGCTAACTCCTGTTGGGTATGTGGACACATCAAACATGCGTCACGCACGATTGACAGCATCATCCGGTTGTGTCGATCTCCGGGACAATTAAAAAACACACTGGAGACTCATTTCATATCCCCGCCGCTTTCAAGCAGCCTTTAGGTGCAAAAAAACTAAACGGGATCTAATAATTACTGAAGCAATTGCCATTGGCATATAGCCAAGATATATCAAACATTAGATCTCTTTCTAATACACACTTTTGTTTTATTATTCTATGCATTTTTGTAATTTTAACATAGCACAATAGATGTATTTCATTTTAATAGCCTATTTAGACCTAGTATAGCATACGCAGAAAGCTGACCGAGGATTGCGTCGGTATTTTGACACTACTGTTGGCTCGACTGGCAAATCAGTAAAAAAGTGTGCAGTCAGAATAGGAGACAGAACGAATGTGATACTTTTTTTTTTAAATTCTCTTGCTGATGTAGATTCTGGTTGCATTTCCATTTTGAGATTATTTATTGATATATTGTTCTTTTTCAAAAAATAGTTAAAATATATTTTTTTGTTCAGTAAGGAGAGAAAAAGATCCGACTCCTTCATCACTGCCGGCATACTTTTCAAGGGTAAAATGTTTTATTTAGAAGTTTGTATATGTAAATTGGTACATTTGCCAGGAACGAAAATCATGGCAGGAAGCAGAAACCGAGAATCAACAACCCAGAGCCACAAGAAGAAACTCTGCCACGGCTCACGGCTTAATCAGCTCCTGAAACTCCTCCAATTCTCTTCTCAATGATATTGTTTATACGTCAGCTAACGGTTTTAATTTGATAATAAAGCAGAAAACACACTTTTCCCACTGAATTACAGAAACAATTTCCAAGCAATGTAATCAAATGGCATCCATGATTGTAGATGTATCTGCATTCAAAGTGAATGTTATACCTAAAAATGATATTATGTCTAACATGGAATTCAGAGTTGCAAGTCTGCAAAATGTATATATGAATCAACTCAACTTTAATGACTTTTAATTCACTTTGAAAGCTCGTCCGAGGGCCGACACGTGTTCATATTGGGAAGCCACAGTAGCCACACTGACTTTAACAAAGCAGCTGCCTGGCAGAAGGCTCAGCCTCACACTGACTAATGGCGTTGTAAAGAATTAATTAGCACTTAGCTCAGCATGAAGCTATAGCATAATTGTACCTTAAAAATCAAAATCTTCATTAAAACAGTCAGGTTTTATATCATTATCTTGCCGTGGGAAGCGGATACGTGGAGCTTTAGACTCATTTATGTTTCTTAATGATACATGACAGAGCATTAGCTACTTCAAACATTTCTAAATAAAAGACTAGGTGTTCATAGTGGTGGATAAGCTGTTCTGTGGTGAACACGCTGTTTCAAAGAGGTTTTTATTTTTATTTTATTAACACATGCTGCTCACAATATGATTGACCTTATTTACACACCAGCACGTTATGTCATAAGGATTGGGGCAATTACGTGCAAGATGGCAAAGGATATAAGAGCCGGATCTCACAGAAATACATGAAGTGACTATATTCATTTCAGCAAATGCCAAAAGGCGATATGTGTTTACATTCAGGCCGCAAAGACCTGGAAGGGCAGCTGGAAGGAAAACAAACTTTGGCCCTTCGCGAAGAACGGATGGTAGAAATGTAAGTCACGCTTCTCTTTCTTCTTCAGTTTATCCTCAAAAACAGGCGGCAAAGTATGCAAGCAAGCAGCTAGAAGTCGTTGTATTAATAATAATACATTTTATTTATATAGCGCTTTAAAAGGTACTCAAGGCACTTGACATATTAGATATTTCATACAGTCTTTCTACTGGATTGAAGATTCACTCTGTGTGTCGTCACTAGCGGTCAGGAGGCCGTCGATGGCAGTTTAAAAATGGCAATCAAAGGTCTTTAGAGAAAGTGTGAGTCACCGCGACCACGAGAGGTCCTTGAGCAAAACTGGTCACCAAAAATATTATACATTTTGCTGATTCAGGATGCAAGATAAGCCGTGGACAGACACCAGATACACGCTTACTCGCGTACACACACATGCGAGCGATCGCATAATCCTCCTAGCGGAAATGATAATAATAACATTTTGGTTCATGAAAAAAAGGTGTCTTTCAAAATAAAAAGTGGAATTTTCCCTCTCCATTGAAAAGCAGCGTGCCCAGTATACTGTAAATAAATAAATAACCTGTTGGCAGTGCTGAGGATTAGATGAGGACTCGCCCCTGATGGTATCCATCTCTGGATGCGAGGGCAGAGTCATTGGAAGCTGTTAAGCGAGGCTAGTTGTAGTCAGAGATGAGTCACGGAGCTTCATTGCACTGATCAACACCTCCGCCTCAGCCCCCCCGGCACAGCTTGACACACACACACACACACACCCTCGTGTCAATCTGTCAGAAACAAATGGGGTGAGGTGGTGAGAATGTGCAGCGCTGGCAACCGCGACCTCAGCCTGCACCCGCTGAGCGCACGTGCCGTCATCCGAGCGGTGAAAGACTTAAAACTCTGACGTTTATCTTTTCAACTATCTGTCTGGATTTTATTGTACAGACGCGTGTTTTCTCGTTTGAAGAAAATGGTTGTCATTTCAAATCATATAAATAGAAGGAACAGTGGGCTGAGTTATACAGCGATGGTGTTAAAGTACTGTGAGTTGTTATTCTTTTCATATTCATTTCCATAATTCTTCATGAATTTTAAATGAATAGTGTGACTTTCTGGGAAATAAGCTTATTCATTTTATTTTGTTGTGCCAAGAGCTTGGTAATAAGATTGATATTACTTGCATTACGTTTGGAGGTAGAGCCAGAAGATGACTAGCCTCGCTAACTAAGTCGAAGAACACACCAACCGACGCATCTAAAGCTCATTAATTAACAGGTTTTCCTCTTCAGTTATGAGGCACATTGCACATTTTATGGCATATCAGCAGCAATAAATTAAAACGCGTGACAGAAAATAACATCTGTTACTTAATTAAGATTTAAAACTGGTTGAAATTGATTATACCTGTGAGTGCATGCTATTGTGTCACATGCTAATGCAGCCCCCAGAAGGCCTTTGCATATTCAGGGATGGAGCCGCTTCCGCCGTCTGGATACCAGGAGGACTCAATCTCCCTCAGCTAAAGGAGCTTTTTTTAAGAACGAAGGAATTTAAAAGGAAACCTACGTTTTTCCACCGGCCGACAAAATGTTGAAAATGTCTCATTCTGCTGTGCAGTCGAAACCTCTTCCACTCCAACAAGCTGCACTAATTGCAAACTAATGCCTCTCGGTAGAATTAGAGCACATTTTTACAGCAACACACAGATTAGTGTTTAAAGAATATTTTAGCATGACCAATTTCATTTATTTTGAACTGTGACATTACAGGAATCCCACTTCACAGGCAAACGCTGAATGTTTTCCCCAAGCTCTTTTAGATAGAGCCTGTTGAAAAAAATGAATCATTTCCTGCCATTACTGCTGCTCCACATTGTGCACCTTTATCAGCTGTGGCATTAGAATGAATGAGGAAATGGCAGCTCTTAAGAAGACAATAATTGAGGCCAAATTACATTTTCAGAGAACTACTTTTTGACAGAGACTGGAGACGCGTAATGGTAGTGAGTTTTCCTCTTACGCTGCATACAGACACAGGGTTCACACACATTTTGACCAATGGATTTCCATGACTTTAAACCAAATTTCCATGAACAAACATTTTGGGAAACAGTTAACTAAAAAGTGAGAAAATGTAGTATTTAAACTAACAATGAGAATTCCAAAGCATACAGTGAACCTTAAATGACACAAAAGAATGAGAAACAATAGTTTGATTAAAAGAATAAACATTTATATAGATGCTTGTATGTATGCCTGCTTATATTTTGAGCGTCTTTCTTTTAAAAGCATATTCATTTTTTCAAGCTCAGCGTAAATTAACGTCATTAATTTACATTTAAATATAACACATTTCCATGGCTTTTCCAAAATCTTTGGGATTTAATTTTTTTCAAGGACTTTTCCAGGCCTGGAAATAACCATTTTAAAATTCCATGACTTTTCCAGGTTTTCCATGGCCGTAAGAACGCTGTAGACACCTTTGCACGGCCGCTTCAGCAGCGACATGAAGCTCAACTTCATTCCTCGACTTCTGATGCAGAATAAAAAAATAAAGTCCAAAATCTCTTTTCTCCACCACTTTTTTAATATCATATTTGATATCTAACGCGTGCATGGGATCACTGTCCACACACACACACACACACACCTTGTGGGATATCGTTACGCCGCCATAATGAAAGAACACGAATACAGAGAGGAGGAGATGAAAGCCGCTTCTGAAAGCTCCAATTAAAATATGTATGTCTTTGAAAATATGCGCGCGCCTTTCATCACGTCTGATTCATTAAAGCGACGTATGTGTCCGCTTCTGGACTCGCTTTCTTTTCAACCTCAGACCAATTATACAGCATTTCTCTCACTCGCACCCTTTGCCCCTCCCCCTCCCAGTTTTTTAAACAATATATATGAAAGGGATGCTATTTTCCCCATGGAATCATCCTATAGGTTAAATGTACGTTCTAATTTGTCAAGAAGATTGTTTTAGAAATGGATATTAACTTTATTAAATGTGTTTCAAAGTGCTGCTCTTGGTAAAGGCCGTGTGATCCTCTTTGATGCTTTTGATTTCAGTTCAAGGCAGTCTTTCTCTGATTGCCACCAATGCTTCGGTGACCTGATAAAAAAAAAAGAAGAAGAATTTCAGCCCAGAGATTTGAAACATTTGAAGCACCCATCCTCCACCCTCCTCTCCGCCAATTTTCAGCACAGCTTTCATCAGCTGTATCAAATTTCAAAACCCCGCAGTCCAGGTCTTTGGAAGGATTCAATAATGTTGAATAACCGCTGCTCAGTCACTCAGACACACTGGAATCCGAGCTGAAGAGCTCCACTGCTGCTCATATTGAAGCAGTTTAGGATTTGTTCATTGACTCTGCCCATTGTCGCCTGTTGATAAGAAATAAGGGAAATACTCCTCTTTTTTTTCCGACCTCAGTCAGCTTCATTTCCTTCCTGATGTGCTTTTCCGTGGGGATAAGAGGCCATGAATACGCTAAGTATCATTGAGGAAATGTGAGCAGAAAGCATGGAGTCGATCAAGTTAAGCATGAGTGGTTACTTTCGCTTCTTTGCTGTGTGTGTGAGTGTGTGAGCGGTGTCGAAAATGAGGCACGAAACAATGCCGTGATTGTGAGCTGAGAACAAAAAAAGAGAATAAAACTTCATACCCACTTGAGGTCAGTCATCACAAGCTCTTAAGACGAAGGAGCGCTTACTGTTGTCAGGCAAACCATGACGACCGTGCACAATGACACTGAGGGCGATCCGCCATAGAGATGTGAATACATTATTCTGACATGAACAGTGCATGTGCACACTCATATTTTGTGTATAACAAAGATAGATCGATGTTGCACAGGTGTCATTTTCACATCGTGATCCGTGAGCATTGAGGACGGTCTCAAACGAGCACGCAAAACGGCCACGTGAGCGATAGCACGCCATTTCTTTTTACTTCAAACCAACTTACCTCGTCACATTTTACACACAAACTCTCTTTTTTTAAAGCGAGGTCACGCATTAATGCCCAGTGTTTCATATATTTTCATTTTGCAGCAGCAGCGGGTGTAATTTTACAGGATCAATAATATCCTCTGCTGTCGTGTTTCACCGAGTGGAAGGCTAAGCCTCTCCACACACACACACACACACAGACACACACACACACACGAGTGGAGCAGAGGTGACATTATCATTTAGTGATACATACTAGTGAGTGACGCGCTAGCTTGTCGAGATATTCTCTGCTTTTTGTGTTTGTTTGCAGGTTGTGAGGCTGTTTTGCTCTCGTTGTTCTCTGTGACGTTAGCTAGGAAGCGATGTAACGTAGCCCCGCGAAACGTCTTATGTGCTGAGCACTGTGACACTGACAAGAACCAGAGAACCAGAAGGGACATATTTCCTTTTTTGCTGTGGATCTAATTGATGTGAAGAGTTTTTCATGTGGTTTTCAAAGAAGTAAGTGCTAAATACAGTTGGAACAGTAATGGATATTTAAACATAATTTGGTGTAGTGATAGGCGGAATAATTAAATTTGGCAAAAGAAAACGCCGGTCCATTCGAAACAATTTTTTTCCTTAATTCATCACATCGCATACAAAGATATGGCAACGCACTAAACAATTTTCTTTTCAAATCTGACTTCTTTTGGCCTTGATAAAAAACATGTTATCAAACATTATTCACTGGGGAATTTCCACGCAGCCCTTCCTGCTATTAAACAGGTCCAAAAATCAACTCAAGCCTTGTTGGAGGATGTACAAAAAAAGAAAAGACCACAAACACAAGCATTTTACATGTTGAACTAGATTTTTAATCCTTAATGGAGACTTCTCAAAACAAGCTCGCCAGCGGAACACTTAGTGAGATTGAAAAGCCTCCGCCAGCAGCCTTGTTGTGAGTCATGCTTTGTCTGTATTAATGTTTAATATTAATGCCTATTCTATGCGATTAGGCACAGTGAGGGGTCAGTGCTAGAGGCAGATAGTACAAGTATATTCCTGCTGGCCAACAGCTGGCTCTACAGCGCGCCGCTGGCCCTGCTGATTAGACGAGGTACCTCGGCCTTATCCCATCTACTTCTTCAACCCTGACCACGAAGCTCAGGGAGCATCCTGCCAAAACACATACTGGGGTGAATAGAGACACAACTGCAGATCTTCCTCCCCCCCTCCAGATGATGACTCACACTTTCCAGTTCATCTCGGGTTAAACAAGAAAGAGAGAGAGAGAGAGAGGAAATAGGACTAAAAGAGCAAGACAGAGAATAAACAACTAGGAGGAACAATGTATGGGGGTCGCCGCCGCCGCCGTTCTCCGCGCCGCGCCCCCAGGCTTGGTGTTCGGAAATGTTGCATTCAAAGCAAACAGGGATAACTAATTGTACATTTCAAATGCAAAGCCTGCCTACGGGCTAGTTTGGCAGGACTGCGTGTAAAAGGATTTCTACGTGTCTGCTCCACAGAGAAAAGCCAACACATGTGCAAGCCAAGCGACATGCTTCTTCTGAGTTAGACAGAGAGGCAAAACACGACGATCAAAGGGAAAAGCATCACACAGTCCGACCCGACAACGTGGTGTCGCTGGCATCATTGATCCAAATACATTCAAAGAAAACAATGACTTTGACTATGCTGACATACACTTGAGGTGCCACTCTGTGGATGACACTCTTCACATTACACATAGTTTTTAAATCCATTACTCACGTAGAAATATTGATGAGAGCAGCTAAACAGACTGAAAAATTTGTTTTGTATTAATCATTTGGTATTGAATTCAACTCAGTTATATACGTTGGCCATGCCATTCAATTCATCTCCAAATGTGAACATTTCTTTGATTACTGCATGTAAGAAAGGGGAAGATTTTGAGCATGACTTGTACAGTAAAAAATAGTCGAAATGCTGACTGTGGTTCAATGGCACTCAAATCTAAAGAAAGAGAAGGGGACTGAAAATGAAAGAAAAAGAACAAAGAGAGAGGGATTAGAGTATGTTCTCTTTGAGGAGGAAAGAAATTCAGTCTATGAGCCCCCACAGATTTCAAAAAGAGAACCTGCATTTCAAAGCCAATGGAAATTGATTAATGTATTCTCTTTGAAGGCTGGTAACCTGGCTAATTTGTGCCGAGGTTTACTTTCTGATACAAGCCAAGTATCATAAAAGCATCATCAAGCAGACTGAGTGAGAAAAAGGACTTGTTTAGCACATGTTTGAAGAAAAAAAAAGCAGATGGTGTACGGCCAATATCAGCGATCAGGTGTCAGCTAAGGACGTGGAGGAGGTACTTAAGGCATACCTGCAAACTTGTAACCTTTCGGCGAAAATCGCCGTTTTGAAATGAAAATATGTCAGATCTGTGGAGATCTGAAGAGTTTTTGTTTTGGGGAGGAGGGGGGTCAACTTGCCGCCCAGCGTTTCTGAGATTGGAGTGAGACACGGAAAAAAGCTGAGGTCGTGATCTTCGCAAATAGAAGATCTTTGATGTATCGAGTCTTGGCCAATCAGCGTTAAGATGTCTAAAGCGGCTTCATTTCCCTCCCACCAGTTTTTTAATAGCAAGCTAGTCAGCTTGCTATCACGTTAGCTAACGTTGTTGGGAGAGACAGCGAGTGTGATTACTGGCAGCGGCAAGTCCGTGGCAGCGTGTGGCGTTAGGCAGGAGAGTGGCGAGTCAGCGGCGACTCAGCGGCACTGGCAGTTCTACCTACCGACACCTGACTACATATAAGGAGAGGACAAGTGGAGATTTTATCCAACTTGTATTTTAATTAAAAAACAAGTGGCCGTAATGAGTTTCCTCCGTAGGGTGGCCGGGCTCTTGTTTATATTCAAGGGTCTAAGGTCTACGTGTAGAAAGAAAGTGTATCCTCCAGTTAATTATTATTTTCTATATAGTTATGCGGTTATAATCACTGTCACACTCGGGAGAGGTGTGAATGTTCAGGTATGACATAATATGGTCAAAATAAAATAAAAAGGCTGGTACATATTATTATTATTTGACATATTATGGCATATATATTTGGCATATAAGTGTAATATTATGAAGTGAAATGTAGCAGTAGCAAAACAATCTTCAGTATAGTACAGCAGTATTGCATGTTGTAAGTATTAAGTCTACAAAATACATATATATATATATATATTTTTTTTTTTTTTTTTGCATTTTGTCAGCCTTTTGCATTAAGCAGCATTGTGCATAAGACCGATGTAAAATAGGTGGTACGGATAGCCAAATCGAGTGGATAGTAAAACGGTCAAATGCTAAAACTCAGTATGTAACTGTCCTGGTGACTGGGATGTGCCAGTACTGCAATATTTCAGTGAAGAACAAGCTGTTTTTAAAAATAGACACTGGATTATACAATCGGCTCGCACAGTTGTTTTCCACAAAGCTTCAGATGCTTTGTGAATATTCAAGGCTGGAGTCTCAATTACGAATTGATTGAAATGGTGTCGCCTACATTGAATCAACAATGTAATAAATGGGCTAAAGATTGATATTATCAGACACATTCACTAGAACTGTCACTGAAAGAAAAAAAAAGTCATTTTGCTAAACAACATGAAGCTTTCAACACCCGATTCATTTCAGACGAGTCTTCTTCTCTCTGCAAATCGAAAGCATCGACCGAGCTTCAGCAATCCTTTGCAGATCCTTGGCATCATTTAAAAAAAGAGAAATAAACACTTCCTTCATTCCTTCATGAGAATCATGCCCCCCGTTCTTCTGTGATAACTGATAAAAGCTCATAATGAATACATGTAGTCAGTGACGAGATCACAAGGTGATCACAAATACGAGGCTTTCCAATTTGAGCCCTATTACCCTCCTTTCAAAAAGACCCTCCATCCTATTTGTCCGCGGACGGGGGTTATTTCATAATGGCTGAGTCTACGGTGCTGATGTGTGAATGCAGAAGTCACAATTCAGGCCCTTTTGAAAACCGCCCATAAACACTGGCAAGGAAGGCAAAATATGCTTACAGAGGCAGGAAGTGTAGTCGAGGTAAAGCGCGAGTGTTGGTGGAGGAGGCAGCGGTCCATTCAGGAGAGACCCGGCTTTATGTTGATTCATTACTCTATTAGGCCTCGTGACAGAGATAAGGACCAGCATGTTTCAAAGTGATAGCTGACCTCTGCGTTTTACCCATCCCGCCGCCAACATGCCCACAGCGGCCGTCGTTTCTCACACACACACACACACACACACACATACACATACACATACACATACACACACACACACACATCACACAGGAGGGCAGACACAGGTAGACTCACTCTCACACCCACACATGGAGAAGAAAAAAAAAAAATTGACAGAGAGACCCACATGAGAACACAGTTTCCATGTTTGAGCATCCTCCTGCACACACACACACACACACACACGCACATGCACACACACAGCAGATACAGCACACATCTGCGCTTGTGTGCACTGAAGAAAGAAGCAGCCCACATGCATAAAAGACACATTTTCCACCGGATCATCTCATGAGTAAGCCTGAGCTACAATGAGCAAAACTGGCTTAAACCTCAAATAATTTTTTTGGCTGTCCCTAAAGTAAATAATAGCTGGTAAAAAAAAAATTGTCAATAGATGAATGAGTAAAATGTAAATTGTCGCAGGAAGTGACAAAAGGTAATTCAAACTAAATGCATTATGCGGTATAGTTCACGAGTTGCTTTCCCTTTGTGCAAAAAACTCCCTATCACGTTTCACCCTCTCTATATCTGTCAGAGGATTGTAAAGTTTACTAACGATTATTTGACTATCAATTTACTCAAATTCTAAACTGATATTTCTCGTTTCCAACTGGGTGAACCAAAGTGCAGAGTTTCCTCGCGCTGCTTTGACAGTAATAACGAAGCACTAACTCAATCAAGGCTGTATCATCTTTCCGCTGAGGAAGGGAAGGAGAGACGGGGTTCCAGGCAATATATCATGAACAAAGTAATGCGGTTATGATGTGAATTAATCCCGTACGCTTTGATGGCCACATGCTAAGAATATGAGTCCTGGACGAGACCAGAGCATCCTGGACAACCTTCGAACGAACTGTTTCATTTACAGCGCAAAACCATTCTGGAGCAAGAAAACAAACACAGTCGTCTTTAAATCAAACATAAAAATGCAAGATAATTTCAGCTCTACTGGAAACAATATGTGGCAAACCAGGCCGGCACACATCAAGCCACTGTGATATTTGTCAGATCTTGCATTGTCACACGCCGACCTCACATATAGCATTATTAAGCCATTTGAATAACCCGACACTTCTTATAGAATCAAGATTAAAATAAAACATCACCGAAGCAGACAACACAAAGATGTATGAACAAAATAAACGCATGAACTCCACAGCGGCAGCAACCGCTAACACGCATTTCTCTGCAGTCAAATCGGGGATTACTGTCACATCGGGGATTACTGTCACGAACGACAGTAAGGCCTCCGAAACCCTGCCGATGGTACAAGATCCTCGGCGTCGGTCCACGAGCATTTTTAGCCAGATCCAACATGCACCTGTTAGATCACGCAACATCCTGGGTGTGTTGGATTTGGGTCACTTGGCATGCTCACCGGGTGCTGCATTAAATTACTGATTACGTGGGGCAGATGCAAGCTTCTTTTTCTTTAACTATGCTGATTTTTAATAATGCTAACCCTCATTAATTTGATTCGATTGTTGCGCATACTGTTCACTTAGTGTCAGCCCCGGCCAGGTGCGACACCAGCCTTATGACCTTGATGTCAGAGAGCATAGGGTCAAAGGTCAGGAGTGTGTGCCTGGGGGTGTTGTAGGACTCTTCATACGATGAATTCGTGCTTTGATATATTTGGCCTCCATCACGACCTTCAAAGCTGTAAGAAAAGAAACAAACTATGCTTAATTATCAAATGCGATATAAAAATCCTCTTTAGCTTTATCCATGCACTGTGAGAAAACTATGCTTTAAATCCTAGTGGTAGCTGTCATGTATTACAATGTGTTTTCAGGTTAAAGGTCAAGCCAAAGAAGTAACACTGAATGTATGCAATTATAATAAAGAAGTAACACTGGATGTATTAAGCAAGTATATTAATGAAGAACACTCAATGTATTAGGCGAGTTTAGCAGATAGAATTATTTGAATGTATGAATGCAAGTGAGGTAGAAAGTCAGGTACCGATCAGTGAAGCAGTGAGAAAGGACACGCTCAGGAATGTGAGGTGCAATAAAGAGGGGGGTGCGGAATGAAACTGGACACGTGAGGACCGTCTGAAGAGGAGCAGGAAGAGGAGGACTTTGTAAATTGATAAAACTGGAGCCTTTCTGAGGATCGACGGCTTTTCTCGCGGACTATCGATCGGACTATAGACAACGGTCGTCTGGACAATTGGATATATTTAAGGCCCTGTTCCGCGAAATATTCTTTGTCGTACTTCAAAGCGTTATTCAATCTGTAATTGTAGTCTGATATACTATTTATATAAATCATTTTTTATTATAACTGGAAGCATCGATTCGGCTCGATTTTGTTGTTGGGAGAACGTAGACGGGGTCTAATTCAACACAGAGTCTCAGAATCCCAAAGACTCCTGTTGATTTTGATCTACTTTTCAATAGTTCTACACTTTGCATTTGGACAAATAATATTGGAACCAATATTCCATGAAATGTGTTGACCTGAGCAACATAAAAAACACCATCTTCATGGCTAGATATAACTAAGGGTACTTTTTTTTCGTGAATTTGGTGAAGTCCCTATTTTTCACCAGTATGAGATACGCCATTTAACGCAGCTTTCTTTCTTCCACCAGAAACCCTTGAAGAGCTGCAGTTTCAACAATTACATATACTGAATTATTGAAATATGTTTTAAAAATGTACTCGTGAAAGGGAAAACATTTTGGGATCAAAAAAATTCTCGAGCAGCGGTTGAGCCATGTCCGATATCAAGAGTGCTTAGATTATCAGACATATACAGGTGCACAGGGCTTCCATCTCCACGATCCCCGAAGATCTACAGAGGCTATCTCTCCAAACCAGTCCTGTTCTGTCGGCTCAACCAGTTGCCAATAAAAACATATGAGCAAAGTTGCCATATTGATGACCTCACCAGAAAACCCACTGATGTATGTCTTATACGTCTGCTGTCTGGTGCTGTAGGTCAGAAATTCATCTTAATCATGGCACAATATGTGTTCACCAACTTGTCCTGGACCTGAAAGGAACTATGGAGACAAATGTATGTAAAAGAAAAAGATATTTACATTATTGTGCCTCCATAGAAACTTTCAGTTTTTTTTAATCTTTTTTTATCTTTTGTCATTTAGAAAGGCAAAGTCCAAACCCCCTTCTCGTCGACCACCATGGGACCTTATTTCAGAAAAGAAATGGATGGTAATCATTATCTGTTGTTATAATCCATCTTTGCTGACTATGCCATTGATGCTTTGGGCACATGAATTGAATTATGTAATGTACTTCTTGAATAGATTGAAGTAAACAACAATCTACAGTTATAATTTCACACATATTTACAGAAATAAATGGTATTCATGAAGAACATTCTCATGGTGGCGGATGACAGTTTGTTCGACTCTCACAGGGAGATCGGAAGTCATTTTACAGCAGCTGGTGCTCTCAGTCTCTTGGCTGAGGACAATTCCTCCAGGTTTCTGGTGGCCCACACAGAGGCTTGGAGCCGAGTGGTGTTGTTGATGGACAGACCCTCTGACGACGCCCCCTTCCTGCCGCTCTCCTACACACAACATCTTTATAGCATATTCATTTACAACTAAATGGATAATGTTGGAGCACATGTTATAATCTGAAGCATGTATTTTGTAATGGATTAGATTGTAATGCATTTGTAACAGCTGATTAAGCATGTATTATTACTGTATGTATAAACACATTGTGAGATTATGCTCTCTATCATATTCAGCCTTGAATATTAAATTACCGTAAAAGTCGGGTTACATGCCGCTACTACCTTCGGTCAGTGTCCCCTTTTGCTCCCTGCTGTAGCCAGCTGGCGCTCATGCTAGTTCCCCGCTAACTTCCACTAGCTCTCCACTAACTTCCGCTAGCTCTCCACTAACTTTTGCTAGCTCTCCACTAACTTCCGCTAGCGCTCCCCGACAACCACCGAAGGTTGCGGGACCAGCCCCGGCTTGACACCCGACTTGGGCAGAGGGGACGCGGGCAGTAGCAGCAGCAGCGGGGAGCTAGCAGCAGGAGCGGGGAGCTAGTAGCAGTGCTAGCTAGCGCTTCTCCTAGCTTGCTACAGCGGGACACTGACCGGAGGTAGGAGCGGCTTGTAACCCGACTTTTACGGTATATTTGAACTATTCCAAAAAGTGTAATATATATATATAATGTATTTCTTATATGACAGGAAAATCATGTCTTTGAAGACTAAGGGGCCCTGAGACTATTCCCTTAACAATATATATATATATATATATATATTATTACAGCAACCCTGCTTCCCATATTATTTTTTTTTGCATGGACCTGCTTTCTGAAAGTGATTCTCAAGATTGGATTTTAGATATTTGGAGATTATAGTGCTGACGATGGCAACACAGTCTCAGTATTATGTTGTACCTGCTTTCACTCTCCCTTCTTTATTTCACTTGTACACGTGCATTGTGAATTGACTGCATCTGTGTTGAATTCAAAATTCAAACAGGACCAAGAACACATGTTTATTTGTTTCTTAACCCCATTCACATGAAGTAACCAGTGCCTGTTAATCTTTTTTCACATTTAATCTAATTTCCATGTCAATCTCCAACTGCCGCTTTTGGCCCCGTCAGTATGATTGATCTCGGTATTTGATCGCAGTGTTAATTATGAGGTCACTGCACAGTATTCTCTTGATGAATGTAATGAATCCCCTGGAACTGTCCACATGGCTTCCAGCTTCCACCTCCAGCGTTTCCTGTTTGCGTAGCTTGTTTGTACATTGTGGCTGGATCACAGAGTGTCTGACCACATCTCTGTCTGACGGTGATGAGCCTCCAGCTTCTTAAGCCCCTTGTGTCCAGACGTGTGAGGATACGGCTAAAATGGATTTACACATGGAAATAAGAATGCTCTGCCCTGTATACTGAAATCAGATTTCTCTGTATTGTGAAGAAACACAGACAGCCATGCATGTGTGCAGGCTGGCTGGCTTTTATTTTTTTCTGTTTTCTGCCTCTATATATTGACAGCAAACGCAGCGCCGCTTGTTGCCCATCTGCGAAAAAGCCAGACGATCCGTTCTGACAGGCGTGCTTCTCCCCATGCCGCCTGCCAAATGTTGGAATTGCATGAATTATCTGATTGGATCTGCTCAAGAAGATGTATTTCCATATGGATCTGGCAGACATTATACATTTTCACTTAGCTAATGTGGCCGAAGGCATCTTTTTTTTCCCCTCATGATTCCTTTCGTGTGTCATATGCAAATAATTTACTTAACTTTATCCAAACAGGCACACACACACACACACACACACACACACACACACACACACACACACACACACACACACACACACACACACACACACACACTTGAAATGTGTTGCTGTCAGGTGCAAAGAAATCGTCACTGTCAGCGAAATCAGCTTTCTTCCCACACAATGGTTACTCTTGTGAATTAAGTGATAAAAGTCGCATTTAAACCTGTGTAAATTTGCGCGATAATTAGCTCCCAAGTTAATATGACATGAAGCGATGTAATGCTTTGAGAGACGTCCTAGGATTTAACAGAGCCGCTTGGAAACAAATAAAATGTATCAGTGTGGATGTAGCCTGAGTGAAGGCCAAGATATTCACAGAGACATCTCTGCCTGCACTTGAGGCTCTGCCACGGGATATTACGACTGCACTCTTTAAGAGGAGCAATAACAGCTCGCATGTCATCAGAGACGGCATTTCTTTAAAGGTGTAGCGTCGAGATAACCAACCTCTCCTTCCTGCAGCAGTGTCTGCAAGAAAAAGCAAAAGTAAAATACAGAACAATGTGCTTTTGGAAGAATTAGAACAGAGAAGAAGAAAAAAAGTGAGAAAACTAACAATGTGAATCGGTCCATTATTTGCATTTCTTTTCAGAACTGGCCAATATGGTGAATTGGCCATGACTGAAAGCATAGAAATTAGAAATTATTCAAATGTGAAAGGGTTTTTCAGTTTTTTTTTATGCAAATGGTGAATCATTGTTATGTGAGCTCATTGCTTTGCATAGAAAAGAAACTGGAGAAAGAAACTGCACTTTCATACTTTTTTTTCACTTTTTCGGGCAGCGTGTCTGAAAGAAAACAAACATTTAAAATATATTCAAGAAATGTGGCCTCTGTCTTTATTTGCTTTCCCACAGCAGTCACATCTTGTGAATCGCGCCTCACTTCCTGCCAAAGCACACACATTCATTTATTGACTTTTTACTTTAAGGCATAGGGGTTTAGATTTTGTGAGATAAAAGGAGATCACATTACTGGAGCTGCGATCCGCTTCCTGAAAAATGACTGCAGAGGCATCGAGATTTATTAATTTTTTTATTGCAAGACTAAAGAAAATACACTTACGGCACAACAAACGGACAGTAAATACGAGACAGTTAATAAAAATGATGATTATCAGGATGAGGGGATATTGATTTGTGTGTGTGTGTGTGTTTGTGTGTGTGTGTGTGTGTGTTTGTACGTGTCTTGTCTCACCTATGTGAAAGCAAAGGAAATAAATAAGTAAATAAAAAACGAGCAAATAACAGAAATTATGCAATATAATCTAGCAATAATAAAAATGGTAATTATGTACACTAATACTAATCTATACCACCACCAAAGCTACTACTTATAACAACAATAAAAACAATAATAATAAAGTCGGGGTCCATTTTCTGGCAGTAAAGTAATGTTTGGGTTATTGACGAGCAATTTTATTCACTAACTTTTTTTTAAAAACAATTTGTTATTTTTTGTTGCATTTTTTACTGATGGGTCAGCTTTGAGTCGCCCCCTAGACCCTAATAAAAGGGAGCTGGACCATTGGTGGCCTGATCTCTTTGAAAAAAAAAAAAAAGGGACAAGGCGGGGTGCAGCCTGACAGTTCTCATGCATCATAATTATCATTATTAAGGAATAACATTATGGCGGCAGAGTAATTTAAGATAGACATTAAGGGAAGAAATAAAGTACGTGTGTGTGTGTGTGTGTGTGTGTGTGTGTGTGTGTGTGTGTGTGTGTGTGTGTGTGTGTGTGTGTGTGTGTGTGTGTGTGTGTGCAGCAGACTGGGTTTCTCTGAGAGGCAGACGTGGCGTTCCAAGATACTCCCTGAGCACCGGCAATTAATGATGACAATTTAAATCTTGATAGGCTGGTCTTTGCCGGGGCAGCCGGGCCAGACGCGTTGAGGAAGTCACCTATCTAATAGATGCCACATGATATTAATGTACAGAGGCGCGCCGCCTCTAACCCGGCAGCCTCGGGAAATCAATCACCACCCCGGCATTACTTTCTTTTGACAAATATGCTCTCACCGGCCAGGTAGCCGAGCTAATGGCCTCCAAAGTATATCTGTCAAAGACACAGCACCTATTAATTATTCAGTCACCTGGGCTCCTACGCTGCGGTGCTACCTTACAATATTTACAGTGCTGCAAGGGGGGGCTGCTCCCACCGGCTCGCTTTCCCCGAAGAGGCCGGCTTCCTTTGCGTGAGCCGTGATTCCATCTGCTCCACGTCTACCGGGAGACGAGCTGCTTTCATCGCTTATCAAGAAACACAGCGGTCTCTGGAGTTGCATGAAAGTAAACATGACTGAAGGCTGATGAGGGGCTCGCATTGTGTTCAAGTCCTTAATGAGACAGGTTTCATCTTCATGCTGTAGTGGAGGCCGAGAGTCAGCGCTGTCGAGCTCCGTGTGTGTGTGTGTGTGGGGGGGTTTTATTTAGTCTGGATGTGGAAGCATGCTAAATATAGTTGGTAATCATGTGTGCGTAATGAGGCATTACAAATGTAACACACAAGGCAAAGAAATGTGTTTTAAAAGGTTCTGACCAGCGAGCGACATCGCAGGCGGGGTTAAACAAAGAGCACAATGGAGGCAAATCCAGCTGTTACCAGACAACCACTGGCCACCATGCTCTCACGGAGTTAAATCCCCTTTTTATTCTCCACCCACAGAGGAGGGAGCTGGGTGGATGGCTTCCGAGGAAGTGGAGAGGAGGGAGAGGAAGGAGTGTTGCTGCATTCATGGGCGTGTGGGGAAAGTAGGAGGAATGAGTTTTAGATGTGGGAATGCCACCACTTTGGCTTTCAGGGCGGTGGCATTGTGGCAAATGTTCCTCTTTTTTTCATTTTTTTCTCAAAATAGACCCTTATAGTGCCGTTATTCCACCAAATTATGACAGTAGCGTCCCTAATCGGTAGTCAGATGTAATTAGGAGCAAATGTTTCATCAGGTTATAATCAATAGCAAAAGTATGCCATCGCAGGACACTCACATTCATGTTCTTTTTGTTTTGTTTCATGGATCAAAAGAAGAAACAATCTGCACAATATAGCTGCACAATTTCCTACTGGCGCCAACATTCCTCTTTTGTTTCAAAATATTACTTAATTTGACAGTTAAAGGTTCTCTATATGACATTCAGAGCATTCATTGAGCATCAAACTATTACCTATGTCAATACATAGAGGAGTCATTTCTTCCTGGGCAGAGAATGAATTCACTCTCCTTCTGTCTGTGTCGTTATTTGAGCTTCTCTATGCTTTGTGTACACATTCAGCCACAAGACCATTCCTTTAGATCGGTCACTGACGCTGGATGACTTGCAGTCAAGTTCCCAGTTCATCCTGAAGGGGTTGGATGGGGTCGGAGCTCTGGTCAGGCCAGGCAATGTATTCAACGCCAAACTTATTGGACCTGGCTTTGTGCATGAGGGCAGTGTCCCGTTTAAACAGGAAAGGGATTTCCCCCAAACTGTCGTTGGAAAATTGGAATCACTCTACAGTACAGGCAAGTAATTGTTTGCTGTAGCGGCCCAAGTCCCCACAAGTATGTACGGCGACCACAAGGCTGTGTAAAATGCTAAATCACTGTTCAGCTTTCTACTCAAACAGCAAACTGTCTTTTGGTCTTGATTACTGGCCTATGACAGATATATTCACATCAACAGGGATTGGATTAGGTGAATGAAACAAGACTCAGAGCAATGGGCGATTGGAGACTGTCGTGCCAACATCTTTGCAGAGATCCGGCTCCACGGGGGGCGACACGGGTCACGCTGCTCTTGACAGGTGGACAGAATAACAAAGCACAGAGCCCCAGCGGGACGAGAGGAGGCGGACTGTTTACATCAATTGTGCTTGGTGCTCAAACATAGTCAAAGTTGATGGACAATGTTTCCTTGATGTCAGATTTTTAATGTTAAGATGCCCAGCTGTTTTTGTTTTGCCACGGTTTTGTTGTATGGCATAAAAATGGACGACAACTTTGCATTTCGCTGCGCTGCAGGACCATCAATCAGTCCTTGAATTTTAAAGCCATGCGGCCTTCGACAATCCCTTTGCTTATGTTTGTTTTTATGTTTGAAAAAACAGAGAAAAAAATAGAGTTTTACCTTCATAAATATCAAAAGAAAGTTCTGTTTCAAATGTTATGTGAGTATCTTCAACATGTTTATATGTGCAGGCTCCAATACAATTACAAAAAATACTGTAACTGTTTCATTGCCCTATCGAAATAAATGCCTGTTGCCATGCCAAACATGAGACTTGCCATGTAATGTAATAACTCTTCAATATAGTGTTTCTCTGAATGGGTCCAATAATAATAGCCTCGAACAAGAATACAATATCAGTAATCACACAGGCTGTGCCTTTAGCACGGTTTAATTATAACGGTGTGTGGAACATATTTGCAGCTGGGGCGTTTTTTTTTGTCAATGTACGTGCGTGCGCGCGCGTTTATGTTTGTGTGTGTGTGTGTGTGTGTGTGTGTGTGCGTGTGTGTGTGCGTGTGTGTGTGTGTGTGTGTGTGGAGGATGGGTTTTCACCCACACCACTTGAACGCAGCATTGAAAGTCACGTGAGATGCTCCGCTAATATTGCAGTGACGTGCTAGAGTTCCGTCAGTAGAGCGGTGTCTGACAGCCTGCCTCCCCGGGCCAACAGCTGCGCTGCCCGGCTGGGAAATCCGACACAGGGGGTCGGTCCAAGACGGAGCGAAAAGGAAAGAGTCTGAGAGAAGGCAAACAAAAACAACAAAAAAAGGTGCGGACTGTCAAAAACGAGTATACGACTGGTTGTTTTTGTTGTTTTCCCTTCGGCACTCGGGAAAAAAACATGTTTTCCCAGTGATAGGTGGGAGAGGATATTCATTTTTATTCATTTCCCGCCCGTAAAGGACGCGTCGCTCCCCGGCTGCTGCGCCGCGCTGCCCCCTCCTCAGAGCGGACCGCGCTCCGGATACACGCGTGTGGATGCTGTGGCGCTTTTCTCCCCCTTACACGTTGACGTCCAAAACGCGTCTCCTGTGTGTGGCAGATGAACAAGGATAAGATCCAGGAGCAACAACACGTGTGTATTAAGTGAGGTTTAGAGGCTGTGGTGTGTAAACGGACACTGGGAGCAGAGGAGGAGTCGCAGCGGGAGGAGAACCCAAAAAACCTGCAGGTTCGTTGGAGCCTGTGGGGATGAGGACGAGGAGGGACGCAGCGCATCCAAGGGAGTCAGCGTGATTACAGGAGAAGGGAGCTGGACGAGGAGAGAGGAGAGGGCAGCGGACGCGCGGGGGTTGTCTCCGTGATGTTGTCGGGTAAAGGGACCGGGGTTCACACACTCCGACTGCCGACCGCAGCCCTGTCAGCAGCCGCAGCAGCATGAGGGAGGAGGAGGTACGCAGCACCGCACGTCTCGTCAGTCCTCCACATCCTCATTATTCATTTAGCCTTCCCCGCCCTTCTCTCCCCTCCATTAGGCTTACAAGCAGCCATCCACCCTTCCCAGCCGCCTCTGCATCCATCCATCTGTCAATACATCCATCTATATGCCCTCCCTCTTGTGTCCCAGCATCCTGCATCTCCTCTCCATCAGGTACTTTTTGGAGCCCCAGTGGCTTCTGAAAATGTTGCAGTGACAGTCAGTTCAAGGCTGACTTACCACTTGAAAATTAAGAATACTTTTGTTTGTATTATACATTCACCCCTTAAGAGTAAATGCTGATGATATCTTCTCTCTATCTCATCCGTGCCCAGAGCAGATCAAAGATTCCTGAAAGTACCGCTGGCATAAAACAAGAGGTCAGCGGTGCATACTGTATTCCTTTACATAGATTCAAGTTTGGAAAACTCCTGGTTGGACCTGCCAACAGGCCAGGGAGTTCCCATTGATCCAGTTCAATTAACAGGGCTTTTTATCCACTTCATCACGTCCAGCTGCTTGAGCTATTTGGCACTGAAAGCCTTTGCATGCTAACTGCTGAGATGGATATATATTTAAAAAAAAGCAGCTAAGCTCACCATCTGGGCATTCGCTCTGCCCACTAGACGATGAAACTTTAATAGGGTCTAATTTTCAAACCACCTCATAATTTATTGCTGTGGCGTCTGAACAGACAACCTCGGAAAGAGTCGAGGTGGGAAGAACACAGCTATGGGCTTTATGGCTAAAGTAAAACTGTTAGAATGAGATTGAATGGTCAACGTTGGCGGCAGCACAACGAGAAGGGTTGTGTGTCACTCGAGCTGAGTGGAAGAAAACCACTGTCATATAATATTTACTACATGCTATAGTAGCTCAGAGCTGCCAAAGCTTTATTTCCCAGAAGGCTCTTGTGTTTTTGAGTCCACTTTTAAGACGCTGCTGTATCCTTTGTTACAGCCTTTTTGAAAGGACAAATTAATCTAAATGTTACCCATGTACATCTCCATTTTGTGGCTTTGACTTGTGTGTTAAACAAAGTATTTCTCACTTTTGTGTTAATCTGGTAATGTTTTGAGATGTCCGTCTGAGGTTTCTGCCTCGGAGAATTGGATTATATTTGTGGTGTTCACAACCTGGAACAGTTGCACGTAACACAGGTAGTGGTTAAATAATGGTTGTTTTCATTGTTGATTATTCTGCCCTGTCTATCATTTATGAATCTACTTTATGTTTGATCTGAAATGGCAATTACAGTTTCCCAAAAATCTTCAAATAGCTTCTTTCAAAAACCAAAATGTGTTCAGTTTACTCTCACAAAACCAGAAAAGCATAAAACTTTCAATCGAGAACACAATTTAAAAAAAGCTCCTGTTATTATTGATGAATTTCTGGATGTCGCATTGAAAAGTTTTTTATTGGAACTAGTTTCTATCCCAAAAAAATACATTCTTCAATTTGACTGCGGTGGAGGCAGAGATGGTCAGAACGGGGTAATACGGCTTGCTATCACCAGAGAACGAGCTAGAGAGAAAATATTTTTTGCTATAATATATATTTAATATTTAGTTGTTTTGCTATTTGAATGAATTGACCCTTTAGGGATTAGATGATCCTGTTTTTTGATGGGGGCTCCAGTGGCCTGGCCCAGATCTGACCAGCCTGTGTGTGATGAAGGGCACAAAAAAACACACACAACTGGCCTTCCAGTGTCACTCATCTGCTCTGCAACACTTAGCGAGAACACAACCCTCCCCCCAACGGCCCTTTCCTATCAGGCTGAACCGAACACCATCTGAAACAAACTTATTATTTCTTTTTACAACCTTTTATTGGGACTAAATGTTTGTTGTCTTGAAAACTGTGGGCCTACACATAAGTCTTATTATCCAAATAAACAATGGCACTGGGTTTTGGAAAGCGATGTAGCTGCAGAATTTTTTAAGAGGTAATGTTAATGCTTTGAGCACCACAACTTCGATTAATTTCCATTGTGTTATGGCTGTGGGCTGTCAGATCGTTTGAAACCTCAGCAGATGAAACTGAAATATGTGAGTGATAAACAAACCACAAAGAGTGAACTCAAGCATGTCGGCCTCTATGGACACAAACAAAGGAAAGCAAAATTGAATCAGTGGACAGTGTCACATGTTGCCCAGTAGTTTAATTCAAAAGCTGGACAAATGCATTGCAATACAAATGTTATAATTCAGAAATAGATAAATAAATAAGTAACATTGGCAAATGCTTAATAACTATATTATCCAACTATATATATATACATATATCTACTTCTGTACTGTGCTTCTGTAGTGTCCAGGGGCTATGTGGAAAAAGTATGGAGTAGCTCAAAAGAACAAGTCATTTGAAGGTGTAACACTGAGACCGATCGAGAGTCCTTAAAACCAGTCAGAAAGCAGTTAGCAGTTAAAGGAACAGATACATGAGGACATTTTGATTATCAAACACTTCATTTCCTTGATTCTGGTTAATCTTCATGCACAAATGTATAATGGTAATGTCACATGTAATAGAAAAGACCAGATTCAGGAGACAGATGGCAATTCAACATATAAAGATATAATGGAATATAGTGCAGTAAGGCTCTCAGGCATTCTGTATTGGTTTCAAATATCTGTTTTCCTGTAGATCAACTTCTCATCTAATGTTATCCCTGCCGAGTCAACAAAAATTAAGGCATGATTTTAGTCTTCCTTCCTCTTTTGTGTCTTTTTGCTTGGGGAAGTAAGAAAATAGTTAATAGTAGTGTGCATGTGGCACATTATTCACCTCAATGAGCTAAAAGTAATGGATAAACAGTTGAAATTAGGGATGTAACAAACCAATATTTTCAGTCTCGAAATCGAGAGCGATCTACTTTTGATATCTGCCGAGTACCAATCTGTTCGCAGTGTTGAATTACTATGCCTCGCTGCGGAAGGCATCCATTGTGTTCCTAGTTTAGGAAAACAAAATGGAACAAAAGCATACTTAAATGTTCTGAATTGTTATTTAGATAATGGTTCTCAATACCAGATATGCACATTGTCGCCGATACCCGATATTACTGATATCGGTCTAGCGCCACACCGATATCAGTAATGGTGCAGTTCTACTTGAAATAGCTAAAGGTAATGGATTAACAGTTGGAATAGTTGGCTACAATTAATAGATGATGAGTTGTGAATAGTTAGCTTAACAGGGCTCTCAAGTGTCACGCATTGAGCGTGACTGTCACGCATTTCGGTCTTAAGTCACGCCCTCCCGCCACACATCGTATTTCTCACGCTGAAAAAAACCTCTAGGCTATTTAATGTGCCGCAGCGCGCAAACATGACCTGGTCGCGCTGCCCTCACCATGGAGGAATCAAGCACGGCTCCCCCGAATCCCCTGGATTTCTGCCGCGAGGTGCCACTCATCAGCCAATCAAAAAAAGAAATGGGCTACACGAATAGCCAATCAGAAAAACGTATCTGGGGGGGAGGAGGAGGAGGAGGAGGAGGAGGATATGTCACTCTTACCTTAAAACTTGAGAGCCCTGGCTTAAAGTAATATATAAACAGTTGTCATAGTAAGCTTCAATGAATGGATAAACAGTTGTCATAGTTAGCTAAATTTAATGGATAAACAGATGCAATAGTTAGCTAAATTTAATGGATAAACAGATGCAATAGTTAGCTAAACTTAAGGGATAAACAGATGCAATAGTTAGCTAAACTTAAGGGATAAACAGATGCAATAGTTAGCTAAACTTAAGGGATAAACAGATGCAATAGTTAGCTAAAATGGAATAATAAACAGATGCAATAGTTAGCTAAAATGGAATGATAAACAGATGCAATAGTTAGCTAAAATGGAATGATAAACAGATGCAATAGCTAGCTAAAATGGAATGATAAACAGGTGAAATAGTTAGCTAAAATGGAATGATAAACAGGTGAAATAGTTAGCTAAAATGGAATGATAAACAGGTGAAATAGTTAGCTAAAATGAAGGGATAAACAGATGCAATAGTTAGCAAAATGGAACGATAAACAGGTGCAATAATTAGCTAAAATTAAGGGATAAACAGATGCAATAGTTAGCTAATCAATGATAAACATCAGTCAGAAAATGATATTTGAGAAAGTAGGCAGCTGAATAGGGGAGTAAAGTGACCTGGACAAGAAAGCATTACAACTATGAAGCAACATTGAGGGGAGATGTTTGAACTCAATAGCAGTCTCTTTACTTTCAAGTGAGTGCTCTGAAACCGGGGATTGAAAACCCTGGAAGATTCTTTTTCAAGATGAGCCCAGCATGAACTTGTGAGAACAAAAGCGGATGTGAAATTCTTTAAACTCATTGCTGTGCAGGTCAAGGCACAATGGCAGTGAAACTAGAGTGAAATAAAGTTGTTTCCATAGACAAAGACATGGCTTGAGATTTAGGTTTGGTTTTTGCCTCCAAACTGGAATGCTAACAATAGAGAGCCAGGCATAGTCTGAAATTAAACAGAAACAGAACTGGGTGCCTCCTTGCTCAGTGCTGGCTATGTGTTTTGGGCATAACAACTCACCAGACTACAATAAAGCATCAAATGGACAAACCGCATGACCAATTTCAAATCCAGAGAGAAAAAAATAAAATAAATCACAGACGCCAGTTAAGGCTTAAGTTGTAAAATACAATAAAACAATTTGAAAAAACTGTATCTATAACCTGTTCCGTGTTGGCGGTAATCCCCCCACTATAGTAAACCTAAAGTTTTAGGCAGTTAGTTGGAAAACACAAACGCAGTCAGGCTTGTTTCAATAAAGCAGAATTCAACCTCTAAGTTCAGTGAACTGCCACTCTAAATGGCTCACAAATCGTAGCTGTTAAGTGTCTTGAGGAAAATGTGTCACTATCACAAAGTGCACTGCCTCACTGAATGAAGGTCATATCCCCATCGACATCAGCAAAGCTTGTTTTGCATGCATTGCACACAACGTGGAGGCAAAAAACGGGCCCGGCTGTTTAGGCGTGGAAACAAAGAAAGCAGGGAGAATGTTATTCATTCCTCACCGTGGAACCTATCTGCTCCGTTTACTGTATTGTTTTTCCTCCCGTCTGAGGCTGATATGGTGACAGAGAAAAACACTCTAATGTATGCCTAGTATGTCGCCACTGTGTCACCATCCCAGCCTTCGTTCTGATTATTGACCGCTGCAGAATCGCTGGGGCTTTAATTAGTGCTAGTGTAACTAATTGGCTTGCATAAAAGTGACATTGATGGGAGGCAGGAAAATGAATTAATGAGGATAGGCATCGGCAGATTAAATGGAACTGCTCAACAGCAAATGTCTCTGGATGTCTGTTCTCCCAGTGAAACTCACATTAACGTTGAAAACCGCAGAAAAAAAAAAAAAACACTCAAAGTCTGACACTCAGCCATTCACGGTGGTCTGCATGTGACGAGTGCGGGTGTGTGTGGGCATCCATTACACGCGTGTGTCATTCGGTGTACAAGTGCATTTTTGCGTTTACGAGCCCCTCTGGGTGTGCACACTTCATCAGAGCTCACGTAACTAGATGTTCATTTAATTGACAGGAGGAATCTCTCAAGCGTTGGATATGCTTCGATGTGAAGTATGTTAACCTTTAAAACAAAGCCGACCCTGGCCCCTCTCATTCTCCTGTAATTGCTCGCGCTGGGTAAGCACACTCCCCGGAAAAGGTTATCGTGTTCCTTGCCAGTTGTCATGATGAACGAGCAAACATAGCAGGAAATTAAAATGGGAAGTTAAGAAAGTCTGCCTCACACGAAGCCAACATGTAGCATTTTATTTTTTTTTACGTTAGCCGCAAGTGATTAAAAAGCTTTACAAATAAACAAAATGGCAGAGCAGGCAGTCAGTAAATTAACAAACTCGGGATGGATGGATGGATTCAAGACTTGCACTGCTGCTACATTAATATTCACGAGTTCAACCTGCAAGTTTCTGTTGGCATAATCTGTTTTTGCTGGTAGTAATGCTGTGTGTTTCTCGTGTGGATATAATTACGTGTGATGGGCACATCCATCTTTTGTAGACACAAGAGTGACATTGTGTGCCGTGTGTTTGTTATTTGTACCATTAAGTCTGATCTGCAGCCGATTTCATGTGAGTGGGTCTGAACGCACACAAAGAAATAGATTGTGTGTGCACTGCAGTATTTGGTGTGCATATGATTATGTGCGATGCACAGTACCTTTTAGTGCTTGTGCAAACTGATTGTTTTGCCTCGATGAGTTAGCGAATCAGTGTGCGCATACGTGATCGCCTCTGTGCCTCCCTTGGCGCGCAACTCCCCGTGGGCCACAGATGCAATCATTCGCGTCACATTTTGTCTGCCTTGACGCATGTTTTGTTTGTGTGCATGTTTCCCGGCACGGTCTGCATTAATGCCCGTGGGAGAAGATCGAGCAGCCCGGGTGGTCTCAACTAGACGGAAGGCATGCATTGATAAGCTGGAGGTGGAAGGTGAATGGCGGGTGAAGGCCGTTATTGCCGGAGGCTGGATCGGGCTCCGGCACCACAGCCCGTCGGACCCTGAAAGCCCACTTTGACAGATGCATCTCCTCCCTAGCTGTCGACGCGCGGCGGGGGGCTGATGACACTCGCTTGCCCAAGCGGCTCAGTGTAGCGTTAGCCGGTATCACGTTGAGCAAACCTGCAATTTATACTTCTGCCCCCAGGCATTAAGCTGAGTAATGACATGCAAGACCACAATCTCACCATGCCCGGCACCAGACAGCCAGCTCATAGCTTCAACAATGAATTTGAGTATTTTCTATTTCTTTTCATACTCAGAGCTGTGAGATGTGTCCATGATGATCAAGGACATGCACTTATTTTCTTTTTTATTGTGTGAAGTAATAGGACAATGTGCTCATTGTTTCCCCGTTGGGTTTACTGTGTGATTGATTTACTCTCATATGTAGGTTAAACTCGGCACACGTCTGGATGCACCTTTATTACCCGGTACCGATGAACTGTACGCACAGTAATATTTACAGCAGCAATCTTCACCGCTCGCAACGGTGTTCTCTGAATCTCCCATTTCTTTCCTCAGAAAGCCACATCCCCAGAGCCTGCTGTTTCTTTTTTTCTACGTCCCTGTCTAATCAAAGATGCTACAAAGCTGTCTTATTGATTCAGCTTTCCCTCCTTTCAAAATGTTAAGTCAGCTTACAGAAGTGCCATTTACCATAGTGGTAGTGCGGCCGCAGAAAGCATTAATTGGGGCCTTTGCCTCTGTAAGAAATTAATTCAGAATTACTCTTGAGTGCATCAAAACAAACCAAGAATAAAACGATCAAGAAATATGCTCGGCTCTCCCCAAAAGTGGAATGAAAAACACATCTGCATCTCAGATAATTGACACGTGGCTCAGTGCCAGTGAATCGAACGGTACTTTTCGGACCACTGCCAAAACACTTTTCTCATGTTTCTTTCTTGTTTTCGTTTCAGATAAAAGAGAGCAAACACAGAGGAGGTGACCCTGACCATATCCTGAAGGAGACAAGCTGCAGAGCATGACCTTGTGTTCGTCTACAGCGCCAAGAAGGAGCCAGGAAGACGCCTCCATGGCCAGAGAATCGTCGCCTTCCTAGCGCCATCAGGAGCCCCTTCAACCCTGTTGCAAGCTGCACTGGGGGGCTCAAACGTTCCCCTGACTCCACCAGGGGGCTCGCTACAAGCCATCTGCCAGCTCAGATAACCCTCTAAGTGTTGGCAACCACATGTTTGAGGCGACTGTGTGTGACCGCCGCCGCCCATTCTCCAGCAGCAGCTTCCTGCGAACCCGATCTGCACCATGCAGTGGAGACGGCGGCACTGCTGTCCCATCAAGATGACCTGGACCGTCAAGCGCTCGCTCTTCCGGACCCATGTTGCCGGTCTCCTCTCGCTGGCTCTGCTCTTCACCCTCTTCTTATTTTTCAGCCACCAGGACTGGCTGCCAGGGCGCAGTGGACCCCGGGAGAACCCGCTGGCCTACACCGTCCGGGGCTTCCGCAGCCCCAAGGGAGAAGCCAACCAGAGCAGCTCCCTGAGGAGCCTGTGGAGGGAGACTGGGTACGTGGCGCCAAAGCCTCTGCTCAACCTCAGCTCTCAGCAGGCGGACGGGGCAGCGGGGGAGACAGCGGGAGGTGGAGGAGGAGGGGGAGGAGCCAGGATGAGCGTCATGGGGCTCGGGGACTCTATGAGCACCAACAACAGTTTACAGCAGGAGATGGGTGTGGGAGGGAGGCTCAGCGCTCAGCCCTACCGCTACATCCTGAACGAGCCTTTCAAGTGCAGGGACAGCATGCCCTTCCTCATCATCCTCATCGCTGCGGAACCCGGCCAGGCCGATGCCCGCAACGCCATCCGCCAGACGTGGGGGAACGAGAGCATAGCAATGGGCCTGGGGTTCGTCCGCCTTTTCCTGCTCGGCACAGGGAAGAGCTCAGACACCTACCTCCAGAGCAGCATCGAGGAAGAGAGCCGCATTCACCACGACATCATCCAACAGGACTATCAGGACACTTACTACAACCTGACCATTAAGACCCTGATGGGCATGAACTGGGTGGCCACCTATTGCCCACACGCCTCCTATGTGATGAAGACAGACAGCGACATGTTTGTCAATACAGAGTATCTCATCCAGAAGCTGCTGAAGCCCGAGCTGCCGCCCAAGCAGCGGTACTTCACCGGCTACCTGATGAGGGGCTATGCACCGAACCGAAACAAGGACAGCAAGTGGTACATGCCGCCGGAGCTGTACCCGAGTGAGCGCTACCCGATATTCTGCTCGGGCACGGGGTACGTGTTCTCAGGGGACATGGCCGAGCTGATCTACCAGGCCTCGCTCAGTATACGCAGGCTGCACCTGGAGGACGTGTACGTGGGGATCTGCCTGGCGAAGCTGCGCATCGACCCAGCGCCCCCACCCAACGAGTTCCTCTTCAACCATTGGCGGGTGTCTTACTCCAGTTGTAAGTACAGCCACCTGATCACGTCCCATCAGTTCCACCCCAACGAACTCATCAAGTACTGGAACCACTTGCAGAGCAACAAGCACAACGCCTGCATCAACGTGGCGAAGGAAAAGAACGGCAGGTACAGACACCGAAAGTTTCATGGAGAGAGGCCTCCTTGATGCAACCTGTGAATACCACCCGCCTCTAGAAATAGGGAGATGGGCGCACTGTAACTACAGCCGATGGAGGGCATATCGAACTCAGCACTATACACTATATGGGGAAAAGCACATTGTTTTTGGTATTGTGTACAGTCAATGATCCAAACTATTTTTTTAATTTGAGAAAAAAAAAGTTAAGTATTGTAAACCTGTCAAACTATTTCTAAAAGGGAAGATTGAAGGACATGTATGCGTATGTAGAGCGAGCACACAAAGGTGCTGCTGCTCCAGAGTGGTGGTTGTGATCATTCAGGTGCCAACAGAAAAGGGTTATTGCTACAGTCAATGGGACGGCTCTCCTCGAAGGGGTATGTCTACAAATCTAAAGAATAGAAAAATTACTAAGACACAATTGTGTTTACACAGACAAAGGGAAATGCACATGTATTTTGTCGACAGTTACACTACCTAAATATGAATGAAAGTGTCTTTGACGTTGACCAGTTATGCTGCCCTGTTTCTCAGTGTTTACTTTACAGATTTATCAAAGAATACAACACGGAAGAAAAGGTTTATCTGTCATATACTGTATTTTGTTTTAAAAAAATCTACATGAAAGCACTCATGTCACGTCAGAGATGACTGAGATTGTATTTTTTAAAGCTTTACATTGAGTATGACCGCACTTGAGCAAATGTGCAATGAATTAATTAACAATTAAATGTACTGAACTCATTTGGTTTGCGGTTGTGTGTGTTTGTGTTTGTGTGATTCATCTGGAAACTACTTAAATATCATTACTGTATACACAAGCCATGGGCAGCAAATATAGGGCATGGACACCATGCAATGTCCCTGTGACTTGTTTTAAAGGGACAGTTTTTGAATACGGGCTGTGGATTGAGCGTTTCAATACTTTCACAATATTTACTAAGCAAAATAAAAAAAGGCTCCCTTTTTACAATATGGGACCTTTAAGTTATTTAGTGAATCACCAGTTAAAAAACTACAGACCAGATCCTTGACATGTCCTGTGTTTCGGGGGAGATGTGATCACGTATTCTTTGAGCCCTAGGGTCAAAAGGGACCTTTTTATATCAGGTCACAAGTTACAAATCAAGAAGAAAAAAAAGGTATAAATCCCCCCCCAAAAAACAAAAAACATGTTAAGTATCAAATTAAACATAAAATTCAGGGCTACAATAATATATAATCCCCATGTACAACCTCTAAACACAACTCAAACAATAAATAGGATTAGGGTTTAGGGTGAGGGCTTAAAGGGCTACGAGTGCTTCGACTTCTCTGCTCACCTCTTTTTCTTTTTTTGTGTCTACTTTTATGACTACCAGTGGTTGCGTTGTTGCCGATCTAAAAACATAATTCTGAACGAACCAGGCAAATAATGTGTGTTCTCTATGAACATAGCCACCGATCGCTAATAGGAGGTAATATTGCATTCAGTGGACCTTGAGGGAAATGCATTAACTTACAAATAGAAAAAGTGAAACATTCAGATAAGTTCAGGTCAGGTAGAAACGACGTGAAGACAATCAGGCTGAGTGATGATAAATGAATTATACATCGAACCCTTCAGTGTCCCCTGGTAACATTAAATATTCGGCTGCAAAACACCCAAGTTTAGATCTTAATTAAAAATGAATGCATATGATTTTGAAAGGCTGCCAGTGTTACTCCAGATGGAACTGCCTGTGCTAGTGTGTGTGTGTGTGTGTGTGTGTGTGTGTGCGTTGGGATGGAGGGAGGCAATAAATAAATCCACGCCAAAGTGCTCAGGGCCACCAACAAAAAGAGCACATCAAATTGGGTGATGACTTGAAATAGCCTACATCAGATTAAGGAAATCTGAATAAACTAATGGAGAGCCGGGTCTCCTGCACATCTGTTAAAGTCTTCTTCTTTTTTTAATCACCTACACGTTTGAGCAATTCTGTTCAGGGAGCTGTGGAATGGGTAAAGTTCACACAATGGTATATTTTAAGCCGATAATCACTACGCAGAAGGGTCTTGAGGGCGGAGGAGGCTGAAAGGTAAAGACAGCGGAGAGAGAGAATATCAAGATGTTCATCTCAGATAAACTGCACAGTGCAAAGAATTATTTGATGCTGGAGCCACGGGCAAAGAAACAACAGCTGTATGTGTTACTCTGTACACAGTCGTGAGAGAGATTAGGCCACAGTACCAGCTCAGTTTAACAGTTATCTACGGTTTAGGCAGACACCTTGTTATTCTCTCGAAACGAGAGTTTCAAGATGTTTACAGGATCCATGAATTCGCAATATATCACAGAAAGTGATCTAAACAACAGATATTCTATGACATATTATTGTGGCTTCACACCTTTTTTTTTTATACATTGTAGCAACTAACTTGCCCTTTTCTTAAAAATAACGTCCTTCTTTCTACAAGTCTCCTGAATACCTGGAGGCAGGTTTGATACTGACGAGTTTCCAAACTCATGGAGCTGGCTGCTGTTGACCTGACAGTGTTCATATATATTGTATATATGTTTGTTAAGATGTATGTGAAGGTTAAAGAGAGCCACATTTATATGGAGTAGACAGCAAAGACGGCTAGAATGTATTCAGAGAGCTCTAATCCATCATCCAAGAAATATGTCATGCCACGCCACCTGTTTAGGGCACAAGGCCTCGTTTAATCACCTGAACATGATGTCCTACCAAAGACCTACTCCTTATTCTCTCAGTGGGACATTGACATTTTAAGTGCTATACAGTGCGAGTTGGTAAACCTCTAAATAGTCTGTATGGCTAAAGTTGCCATATGTTTTTTTTTATGTTTTTTTATATATATTATATAATGAAATATATTAAATGGATTAAATCCAATTTGTCAAATACTTTGAAAGCATAGCAATATATTTTCCCCTAGATTTCCCATTGGTGATCCCAAGTCTGCTACATTTACACCAACTTTCTCATTTTCTAGTTTGTTAAAAATGTCACTAAAATCCTTGTTTGCCAGGTATGTTGTATTTATTACCAAACTAAATCTCTTTACTCTGCATTCGTGGTATTTTTTTTATGTTAACAGAAACTCAAGGGCTAAACCTGGCTCATTATTTTGTAATTTTGTAAAAACACAATGGAAAGTTTGATGTTGATTAGATAACAAAAGGGCAAGACTGCCAAAAACAAAATGATTGCAATATCCAATAAAATGAACACCTGAACCCTAGCACATGAAAACAAGATCAAACTGACCTTGGAAAAACGTGTTTCATGAAGTAATGCTAACTCAATAAACGCAAAAAATAAACTAGATTGAATGTGTCCAAGATATTAACCATTTCCTTTCAGTATGGTGGGTTAAAGAGAGATTAGCCCTGTTTTGGCCACAGAGAGTGTGACTGTGATATCAACTGAAAGGTTACGGTGTTTACATTATGAGTAACAAATCAAAGATATCCACATGTCTCGAATAACGTCCTGACCAGCCTTTTCGGTCTTAGATTAAATCAAACCTTGTGGTCACCATACAGGAAATCAAGGACATCCAATTTCCGTCTCAAAGCCCCGTCCCTTCCATTCCAGCACGGTGGAATTCATGAAACACTCAACTGGTCGCAGGTATTCATCACCCCCCCCGATTAGTAATGATTAATTCCATGACTCAAACCTTGGGAACAAGGTTTGGTATCATTCATGCATGTCCTATGCAATCAGAGCGCCAGATTACCAGCATCCGGCTGCACTCAGCCCTTCAACAAATGATGAAAACGAGAGAGGGAAAGTAGAGGGAGGGCTAAGAAGAGGTGAGAGGAAAAAGTGAGGCAGAGACAAATAGACTGCTCTGCTACTGGAGAAGTACAAGTAAAAGAGAAAAGGATGAGGAGGAAAGAGAAAAATAGCAGGACGGAGGGAGTGATGAATGAAGGGGAAAGGAGCAGTGACTGATCAGTATTGAAAACCTGTGCCGCTGTAAACGTGGTCTAAAAGGCTAACAGTGGAAACGGATTGAGATGTCTGTCATGATGGAGTGGAGGCTGTGGCCCGGCTTTAACATCACAGCTCACTGTTCCTCAGAAAATACACTTGAGGAAGAGACAAATCTCCTGACCTTTCAATAACAGCCAGGCCTGGAACCTGACTAATAGGCCGACCTCTCCGCGGGCATGACTGATGAATCCCTAATGGGAGTTTTGGGTGAAGAATAACGGAATTTGACAAAGAAAATGATAAACTGCGTCCGCTGCGACTGCAAGTGAAAAATAATCTAATTTCCGTAACAGGGAAATAAACATTTTAAATGGGTTTTTATGATTTACAAAGTCAAGACTGATTAAAGCAAGACTGTATATTTAAATGTCATTGCAAGCCCCTATGACACAAATCATAGAACTAAGCCAAACCACAGGAACTGCAGCCTTTTCACTGCAGCCATTTTGAAACGTTGCAGGATAAACACAGGGTGTAATTCATGATGTTGATTATGGCCCTAGGCTTGACAATGGCTCACTGGAATGACTGTGTACATATAATTATCATTATAATAAATTGTCTCAATTATAACTGTATTTACCTTTCCATGGCAGGTCAAAATGGCTGCTGTGATAAAGAAAAGAAGCTCAAGCTAGCTGGAATAGCCATAGCTAACCTTGGCTGAAACTACATCAAACTGGCAATTTTGATGAACTGACACCGCGGTGGTTTTGTGTATTACCGTATTTAGTCAGTAGCTAAATCCAATAATGGTAGAAAAGAAATGTCCGAACACCTGCTAGCTAAAAGGAAACCATAACCGAGCGTAGCAACGTAAAAGTACCTGAGATATAGCCGCTAGTGGAGCTACCTCTAAAACTCATATTTAAATTCATTAAATGAAATTGTAATATTTCAAAATAAATATCAACAAATAGAGAGACCAGAAGACTGAGCTACGCTGCTATAAGGCACACTTATATAGTTTGCTAATTTATGTTGTATATATATGTTGCTTATATGTTGTTCTATTTTTAACTTTTAACTGTTTTTGCACTTTCCACTTCATGTCAGACAGAAGAGAAACACAACGTCAGATCTTCTGTATGTTTGCACAAATAGAAGAAGTGACAAATAAAACTGACTTTGACTTTGATATTACATCAATTAACTGTGAAATTGTATACACAGAGCAAAATATGCCATCTCAGCCTTTGACGTCATGGATTTAACATGCTTTGTGTAAGTTACAACTAATATTAAATAGTAGATTAATCATAAATTGATTTCAGTAGAGATATGCCATTTTAGAAATGACAAACTAAAAAAAAGATTTGTTTTTTCTCCTATAAACTCTGATCCAGAGATAATACCAAAATAAAGATCCTTTTCTTTTCGTTTGAGGGCAACATACCCAAATCTCCTAATTCAAAACAACCTTCACACAAAGCCTTACGGTGGGTCCAACAGGAAGAAGACAACATCCGCTGTGTCCCATCAGCTCCCTAACGCTTTCAGACAGATGGCAGAATCCAGCCAGGACTCCAGGACTCAATGATGGGGTGGTGCCAGCATTGAGCCAAAATCTATTTATAAATATAATTTGACACTGACACTCCACATTGCAGGAGAACTGCTGGACATCTAACCTGCCATGGCCCACATAAACAAATCCAAACCTGTTAGCACTTTGAAGGGCCCTCTGAAGACGTGCGGCACTGTCTGTACGGCACTCTGGCCATTAGCCACACCGAGCAGCTACATGGGAAACTCGCCATTATATATAATGGACAACCTGCACACAGACAGCACGAAGGGTCCATAGGAGCAGCAGAGTTAATTCCATGCAATATGGTCTGGTACCATTTCTACAGTGTTGAGTGGGCTAAGGTACACACAGACAACAATTATGTTTGTTGTTAAGGCAACTATAACTAATTGTCAAGTATTCAACTATCTCTGAGGTGACAGTGACACATTTTCCTCTGGTTTTTGACTCTATGTGGGTAAAGTGCTGACGCTCAGCTTTACGGATTCATAGACACTTTAAAAAAAAGGGCAATGCCGCTGACGACCCTGAACATGAATGAAAAGGCTACCAAAGATTTTGCTTATGGTTAAACTGAGTTATTCACCTGATCTCAATCCAGCTAAATGCAAAAATGCCCAGAAACAAGCAGGAAGTAAAGCTGCAGTTAAGGATCACCAAGGACGATGCTGTGGCTGCAAGGTAGGTAGTCACTTACTTCCCATATCAATCTACTATCAAATATGACTTTATACCACTATATATTTAAAAGTCAACGGAATTGCAATGTTATTGTGGATTCTTTAGAAATATAAATTATGTTAATTAATCATTTTTTCCTTGTGGGAGAAAGATGGGGGTTTAGATGTGTTCAAATAAACTACAGTTCTTGTGTTGTTTATCTGATTTGGATGTAAACACGCTCAAATTAAAGCCACCTTCACCGCATAGTCATTGTTTCAAAATAAGTTGAATATGCTGGCATGCAGAGCCACCACAATAAGACATGTATTAATCTTGTAATACTTAAACCACACTGGATAGCACAGGCAGGATCCATCCAGGGAGTCTCAGTCCCGTGAATAATTCTGTGATGTACGTGCAGTGACAAGTTTTATGTTTCCCATTTGTTCCAAATAACAGCCATGTATAGCATGCAAAGAGCGCCAGCTGCGTGGAGGAAAAAAACCTCCCCAATGGAGGAAATCCAAAGGAAGGAGATGTCGCAGCAGCACCCACACTGATTGACAGGTGATCTCTAGCTGCCAGGAGCCGCGAAGAAACACCACAGCAGTGAGCCTTTCACACCACAGATGGTGACGACGGGGGAAAAAAGCAATACTTTATTACCATGATCAAACCATACAGGCTCATGCATTTATGTATCTGAGCTGATAAACACGTCTGAAAAATTTACTGACAACTCACTCAACCTCGTGCCAGAAAGCAACTCTTACCTGTCGCTTTCACTAGATTTCCCTTATTTTGAAATTTCTCTTATTTAAGAACCTGTCTAAGGAGTCCTGTGCAATTAGCCTGCTGTTTTTCACTAATGGATTATATATGAAATTACTTCAATGCAATTATGAGTTTGAGAACCCTTCATGAATTACACTTCATAATTATGTTGACGTCATCCTGTTTGACTCTGCAATTCAAATTATAGGCTGATATAATTCAAGATGTATTAATCTTGCATAACTTTGTCACCGCTAAATGAATTGGCTGTCGATGCAATTCTATAACGCGACAATATCGATATCTCAAACTGCTTAAATTATTTTTGCGGTCATCGATGGCCTTGCTGTTGTGGGACGTTTTTTTTCATACGGAACCCTTTATTCTTTATTCAAGTGACAGTACGACCCTCAGGTGACACGGTATTAACAGCACTTGTTATTTTACCCCGTTCCTCGGCTTAAACCGGTCCCTTACTTCTGCTACGGACGCTGTTAGAAATCATAGACTTTCCCTTTATGGATATCCGAGAGCAGGATTCAGTATAGGACCCATGGGGCAAGATGTGTAACCATATATGGTATTATTGTGCCGTTTATTATGTTTATTTACAATTCTCATGAACACACAGGTGACATTCATCATGTTTACACAGTTATATAAAGTTAGGGGCGTTTGTGGGATCTGACGCAGTACAAACCTACGGTCTACGGAAAGAGACATTCAGATAAGAAGACAAAAATGTTCCGGCATGTTTTTCATTGCAGCGAACCCTGTTTTTTAGCCATTATAAAGTACATAGTTTACAATGTGATGCAGGACATTTATCCAAGAATAGCTTGAAACAGTTTTCCATTAACAGCAAGAAAAAGTAGAATCAGGACTGTTTTAAAAAAGTACATTAATCTACACAAATCAATGAGGATGGCAGTAATTATCTCTCCCCAGGCTTGTCCGCCCTCTCCCTGATGGGAGGCTGAGGAGGGCAGCAGGGGCTGCAGCTCCTCCACCTCTGCCAGGCTCATGTTTCAGCACGGTGTTTACCCTTGCACTTTGACAAACGAGAATAAATCACGGGCCAGGAGTGCATTAGTCGGGTTATTGGGTTATGTGCCGGCAAAATACAAGTCTGACAAAATGCTTTTTTTTCGAGAGAGAATCTCAGAGTTGTCATCCGGCTACGTGGTAAAGAGCTCCTGCTCTGTAACAAGCCTGTTGACACATGTTTGGGAACTGTGACATGTGACCTTTTCAGTCATAGACCGCCACTCTGAGCTGTGTCCCAATTCCATGCGTATGAACTCAGAATATGGTTAGAATTAACACTCCATGATTTCCGTATGCTTCTTAAATAATCCATATTGTTGACTTTGAAGTGATGAAAGTGATGAAACGTGACGGGGTTGGGATCAAATATCCGATGATACATATTCTATGTAAGTGTGGCAAACTGCACTCATTTCTTGTAGAGGCTTTAACTGCCAGCACATATGCAGATTAATACGCAGTGCATGCTTTATGGGATGGAACTGGGACACAGCTGTAGTATCAACAGGGGATCTAATGTCAAAAAAAGTATTAGGGCTACAGTGGGTCAATTCATAATTTGCAGTGACTTTACCACTCAGATTAAGAATCTATTGTTGGAATTCCTTCGTGGATGTTACTATGACAAAGCCTCTCCCAAAGGATCAAATCTGTGAAGCACTCCAGTGAGTCCCTTATAATATATAGTTTGTTTCTCAATAGGCATTTGACTCAACCAATTTATTCTTCAATAAGCAACATTTAAGATTCTGCATCAGACAAATGTATAAATACACAAAGTTGAATAAATTAACAACTGAAAGCAAAAGTCCTGCATTCATCATTTACTAAAACCTACTTTTTAAACAGACTTTTTGGTCATTTCTGGGAAATGGAAACAGGCTGTAAACATAATATTGCCCTCATATAACCATTTCATGTTAATGAAGCAAATTTGTGAGCAAACTGTTCTAATTTGGAGCAATCTTTGCATACATTTGGATTTGTTTTTGCGGCCACCTTAGAAATGTATAAGGACCAAATTAATTCTCTTTTTGCTCTGTTTTACGTTTCACCAACTCCTGAGAGAAATATTTGGATCTTTAGCTGCTTAATAATCCACTATGCTCCCTAGTTAATTGCTAAATGTGTTTGTCTGCCTTTTGGTGCTGAACTCAGAGAATGCAGTGGGGTTTTTTTCCCAAGAAATTGCCTCCTGCAGCTGGAAACAACAATGACAAAAGCATTAAAACAGTGAAATTGTCAAATATGTTAAATACTGGGCAAATGAAGAATCAGGTGATACATTTGCTCAAATTTAAGAAGATTGATCAGAGCAACCTTTAGTAATTATAAAAAAAACACGATTTGTTATAAATATAATCAAGGACTTAAAGAATTGTAAACATTGCGTCATTCCGTTCCTATTTAACAGATAAATAAAAGAGGCTATCCATCGTCTCCTCTAACTGTCAGCAAGCAGTGTGTTGACGAAAAATCTTGAGCTGTGGTTCAATCGTGTTTCAACGTGTGAATTGAATCCCGCCAGAATCGCAAATGTCTCACTTGGAACATTTACGACACGATACACCTTATTTGTGTCAAATGATCCGGTGATCGGAAAGGTTGGCAGCCAACGCTGCCGATACAGTAGCTGCTAGATTAAGTCCTACAACGCTGACATCCGTTTGGCAGCAGTTCTTTCATCCCTTCACACGCGCCGTAATCCTCCCTTCGCTCGCTCACACTTTTCATCCAAAAACATCACTGTGGAGCTGCTGCTGGCCCCTTAAAGAGACCTTCTGGAGACCTTGTTGGCGGCTGGATGTGAAACAGAAGAGCACGCAGCCGTTTCCAGGAGGGCCTGATGTATGGCATAGCAAAGAGATTGTGACAAGGCTCTTTGCACACGGCAGACAGGTCTGACAATCTCACGTTGTGTGTGTCCCTGCTATCTGCTGAACGGTTAACGGAAAGAAAATGGAGGAGATAGTTTGGATTGCTGGGAGAAGAAAATTAGACAGAAATTACAATAACAACATCCAGACGGAGATATTTAACATATCCAAACGTTTGCAAAGGTATAAACTATCAGGCCGAGAATCAACAGAGAGCTGAATATAGGACACCTTGGACACTTTGTTTTAAAAGGATTCTTTTCGCAGCTTCCCCCACCCACACCCACACACACCCACACACACCCACACACACACACACACACAAGAGGCATAAAGGATGTACACACTATAACCGAAGCTCCCTCTTGCCTAATTGAGGTGATTGATGCTGTGCACTAACCTGTAACATCCAGAGTTTCATTAAAACAAAATGCAGGAATCAAGATAACGGCACAGGGGGCCTAAATAAAAGTGGCAGCCTTGAAATTGGAGCAGATATAAGTCCCAGTTCTCACTTAATTCCTAAAATGGACAATTTGAGACAAACGATAAATTCAAGGCTTTCCTCACTTTGTTTTTAATTAGTTTGGTACCATCAGTGACAGATTAGGGTCAGAGTCAGGGTCAAAGCCAAGTGGCTTTAAATCAGTGACCAGGTTGAATAAATGGTAATTTGCATTGGATTCAACCATGACCACTGGAATAGATACATTAGATTGTTTGTGCTGACAAATGGAACAACTCTACTCTCTCACATCAACCAAGACTGTCGCACCTTTCAACCTACAACTGCTAACACTGTCATGTATACCAGTGGTTTCAACCCACAGGATATGTGTTGTCCCCATCTTTAAATAGCATCCATTCAAATTTCATGACACATTTTCACTCAATTAACCAAAGAAGCCTAGAAGACATTATACAACATCTGAACACATCCTCCTGCTGCTTGGATATTGTACCAACACACTTTTTTTTTTAAATATTTCACACTGCATGACCATTGATCTTTTACAAATTGTAAACACATCCCTTCTCTCAGGTGTCTTCCCACAAGCCCTAAAAACTGCAGTTATTAAACCACTTCTAAAGAATGCTAGTTTAGACCCCGAAATATTGAAAAACTATAGGCCAATATCAAACCTCCCATTCTTAAGTAAAAAAATGGATAAGGTGGTTTTTCAACAGCTGAATAACTTCTTGGCCGAAAATAACAGCTTTGATGTCTTCCATTCCGGCTTTCGTCAGCACCACAGTACTGAAACTGCTCTTGTTAAGGTTTTCAACGACATCCACTTAAACACAGACAGTGGCAGAACCTCAGTCTTAGTATTACTGGATCTCAGTGCTGCATTCGACACGGTTGATCATGACATACTACTAGACAGACTGAAAGTCTGGGTAGGACTCTGGCGCAGCACTTAACTAGTTTGAATCCGACCGACAATACTTTGTCATGTTGGTAGCTAATTACACATCAGAGCTGACTAGGATGACATGTGATGTTCCCCAAGGTTCAATACTGGGGCCTCTTCTGTTCAACATCTACATGCTTCCACTGGCTCAGATTATGAAAAACAACAATGTGTGTTATCATAATTATGCAGATGACACAGAACTCTACATAACTATATCACCAGGGGACTACAGTCCCATACAAGGGATGGCTAAATGCATTGAAGAAATCAATAACTGGATGTGGCAGAATTTTCTTCAATTAAATCAAGATAAAACAGAAGTAATTGTTTTTGGTCCCAAGGACGAACGATTGAAAGTCAGCGCTCAGCTTCAATCGCTAATGTTAAAAACCTCAAACCAAGGTAGAAATCTAGGTGTAGTTATGGATTCAGACCTCAACCTGAACAGCCATATCAAGACAATTACAAAATCAACCTACTATCACCTTAAGAATCTATCAAGGGTTAGAGGACTTATGTCTCAACAGGATTAGGAGAAACTTGTCCATGCATTTATCTTCAGTAGACTTGACTACTGTAACGGTGTGTTCACAGGCCTCTGTAAAAAGTCAATCAGGAAGCTGCAGCTGATTCAGAACGCTGCAGAGTCCTCACTAAGACCAGGAAAGTGGATCACATCACTCCAGTTCTGAGGTCTTTGCTCTGGCTCCCTGTCAAACAAAGAATTGACTTTAAAATCCTGCTGCTGGTTTATAAAGCACTGAATGGTTTAGGGCCTAAATACATTTGTGATCTGCTGCTACCTTATGAACCATCCCGGCCCCTCAGGTCGTCTGGGACGGGTCTACTCTGTTTCAAGAGTCAGAACTAAACATGGAGAAGCAGTGTTCAGCTTTTCTGCTCCACACATCTGGAAGAAGGTCCCTGAAAGCTGCAGGTCTGCTGAGACCCTCAGCTCCTTTAAGTCCACATTGAAGACTTTTCTGTTTGCTGCTGCCTTTAACTGAACCAGTTTCAATTACTGCATCTCACTACTGCATTTTATTTCTTAAACTGCACTGCAACTTTTATTCAACTTTTATTTTGCTTTTTCAACTTTTATTTTTTATTTTGCTTTTTGACTGTTTTAATGTTTTCTTAACTGTTTTTAAATCTGCATTATGTTTTGATGCTTTTAATGGTTTTATGTGAAGCACTTTGAATCACCTTGTTGTTGAAATGTGCTATACAAATAAACTTGCCTTGCCTTACATACCACCAACACTGTCATGTATACCAGTGGTTTCCAAATTGGGAGTCAGGATCCCCCAAGGGGTTTCAAGATTAATCTGAGGAGGTTGCAGAATGATTAATAAGATCATCTTAAAATAAGATACATTTTTTCTTTTACTTTTCTTTTCTTTTATCTAATTATCTTTATTGACAATGTAAATTAAACAATCTGAAAACCAATGCCAGTTCTTTGCTTGCTTGCATGGAAGTCTGTTGCACGCTCACCCTTATCTTCTGCCTCGCTACATACGGTATACAGAGGGGCAAACGCTTCTTCCTGCATTGGCACTACGTTTACACACACTACCTATGTTTTCTATTTACATTTGGTTGAAATTGTTAATTTCAGGTAAGAAAGTGTTATTAACCAATAGTTAAATGAAAAGTACAGAACTAAATAACAATGTATTACATGAAGTAAGTCCTTTACATGGGTCCTTTCTGACAAGGCGTAAAGGACTCGCCGAGGGATATAAAGATACATTAAGCTGCAACATCTTTTCACTCTCCAATGTCAATTTTTTTTCTTTCTTTTGCATTTTTTCTGAAACTTAAGTTACATTTTGTGCTGTATTTTAAAGGCATTTCGTGAGGGCACGTTATTGACATTATTTGCTACAGTTGTGTTCAAATCTTAAATGTCTGCACCGAGAAAGTCTATTCTCATCTGAGTGAGTCTCAACGACTCACGAGAAACTCTCAGGAGATAATCAAGCTTGATTATGCTCAGGCTAAGGCAGATTGAGGCCACACACACACACACACACACACACACACACACACACACACACACACACACACACACACACACACACACACACACACACACACACAATTAAAAACTTTAAAAAATGTCTGGGGATTTGCAGCATGTAAATGAAACCTGACTAAACCATTAAACCATTGTGTATTGAGTAAATAAACACGTATTTGGACAAGCTGCTAGATAAGTCAATCTTATGGGACCTGTTGGAGAAGATGAAGTGGTACTTTTGCACTCAAAAGGTTTAAATACGTGTAGAAACACTGATTTTACCACAAAGAGCTTAATGGAAAACCGTCTGAAAACATGTCGATAAATGTGAAAAACCCGATAAACAACACTTCTAAGCATTGTTACTTTTGTGAAAGGCAGTTCTGTTTGGACTCTCGCCTAAAACATAGCCTTCAATAGAATGATACTAAACTGGATAGTTTTTATTATTGTGTTGTATTACTGCTGTTTTTGCCCTTTTCTGAAATGCCACATGGATGCCTTTCCCTTGTTTCACAGACCTGATAATAAAATGAAAAGTCAACATGCACATTATTCATGGCCATGGCACTGAGGCTGGGCTTTCTTTCCACAACATCCTTCAAATTTATACATGAAAAACGCAACATGAGGATTGCCACTGAACATGTTGCCTGGGGCCAAACTCCGGTTACCGTTACTTTGCTCAGCCCGCTGTGCTGCTGACTCCTAACCCTAACCCGGCTTAATCCTGGCTTGGAAACCTCTGCTCGTTCCCCTGATAAGCACCCCCAAAAACAAGCCCACCTGCACATAGTGTGAGTGCTCTTGAGAAATTCTTCATACTTTAAAAAAAAATTCCTTTCTCCGTTTAACACAAAGGTTGTCAAGAAAGGATTTAAGCTGAACTGATAACTGTAAAAACAAAAGAACAAGGTGAGACACCAGACTTGGTTGATAAAGAGAGATGGCGGTCACAAATGAGCAGATGAGCCCTGACCATTATATTCTGCAATATAACGTAGGAAACTGGCAACGTTAAAAACCTCTCGACCAAATGGCAGTGTTGGTTTATGTGTTGGGACTTAGGAAAATTGGAACGTTCCCTAATGGCCACGGTAAAAAATAATCAACACCACTGAGAAATGGCCAACATTATTAGTAGTTCTTCACTGGCTCAGTTTTCCATTGAAGCGTAAACCGATGTCTGATTTTTAACGGGCAACTACGACAAAAAAGCAAAGATTGTTAGCACCAATATGTTTATTGATTTTGCAACAGTGACGACAATATCATAAGTGATCAAATCGATGACAACACAAGAAATCAAAAGACGGATCATCAAAAAGACATCGTTGTACGTGACACATTGGCCTCTGACAATCTGTTGATTAGGACTCTCATGGACTCTGTCAAGGACTCAATGTCCGAGCTGGGCCAGCAGGAAGCTGGTGTTTGTGTTTTCCATGGAAACTAGTTCCCTACTTCCCTTTCAACGGCCTCATTCACACTGATTCACTGACTCAGACACATGGAGACTTGCTGTCGAAGTAATTACAGCCCAGCTGTACTGCTATACATGGCATGCTTCTAATTAAACAGACTATGTGACGGAACAACAAATGAAATGAACAAAAACATTACAAAACATGGACTAGAATCATAGACTGTATTTGAAGTCGGCGTAGTCACCAAAACGTCACCCATTGGTTCAGTCTAAAACCTGGAATCCGACGTTTTGGCCGATTGCCTCTTTGAATGCGACCAACAATTTACCAAAATGAACTTTTGTGAACTGAAAACACACTGCGAAAGGGTTAAAGTTCTAAAACGAAAACATGGAGAACTCCCAGAACAGACAGCAAACCTTGTGATTGACACGTAGCGAACTGTCAATCACATGGTAGACTTCTTAAAGCTTAGCTCTCTTTATTGTCTATTTTACTCTAAATGGGATCATTATTTACAACGTGGTTATCATGCTGTATTGAATGAGATTTAAGATTTGCAATCGAGACCATAAACTCATGTTCACAATGTGTACTGAGGTAATAAATTAAGTGAGAAATGGGGTCACTTTCTAATAGATTTCTATACAATCTGACTTTTTGCAACCAGAGGAGTCGCCCCCTAAAGGCCATAGAAAGAATGCAAGTTTAAGGCACTTCCACATTGGCTTAACTTTTCAGACCTAGAGATTCCAACCTGATATAGAATAGAGAGCTAAAGTGAAACTGGAACTTCTATAAGTAAGAAAAACTCATTCAAAGTGTTGAGTTTCTGGTTGTGTGTGTCTTTAAAATGGCTACTGTAAGTCCTCATGGGCAGTCGTCCCAGTACATGCCTCAGTTTGTCCTGTGCTGTGTAATTCCTTCCTCCTCTCTTTCTGCCATTTCCCCGCGGCTGCTTGTATCAAATTAAAAAGCCTGATGCTGATGCCAATGTAACCTTGTATTGTCCAGTTTTCAGTCAAGCCTTACCCTCCAGCCCTCTTCCCTCTGCTCTACCTTCCCCACTGTGGCCTGGACATCCTTCCACCCAGGCTCCAAAACTGTTCTACCTCGACCCCGCAATGGTTGGGTGACCTTCCTTCTCCAAGCAGGACTGCAAATTCACTCCCTGTTTTCTATATGAATTACTGGAAGTAAGACAAGGTACATGAGCCGGTTCTGAGCACAGTCATGGCAGGAAAATACCTCCTCTGACAGTAAATGAGAGAATGAAACAACTCATCAGCAGAGATGACGGACCGCTCCATTCAAAGTAAGTGTGACTCAACAACATTGGATCATTCGGAAACCATGTTTGTGCTTTCCTATAATCATCAAGCATCACACTTCAGCTGCGGTACTGACATCACCTCACATCACTTCTGGGTAATGAGGATGAACATTTCTTAACTGCTTCTTCTTCCCTCAGCTATTTTGAAATGCAAATTTCCTGGTTTGGCTATTGAGTGCTGCCGAAATGAGTCCTAAAAGTTGCAAATGAGTAAAAAAAGCTTTAACTTCCAGTTCCCTCGTCAATGGGTTTCTTTTTGGTACAATGAGGTCTGTGGTTAACACAAGCTGAGGAGATTTTAACGTTTTGCTCCACAATATAAAATATGTTTGTTTTTTTTTACATTTACTGCAGTATTTACATCTACATTTACATGCCTTTTAAAAGAGGCTATTGCTAACAAGTGGCTCAATGAGACGACTGACCATCATCACGGTGAACACCAATTTTACATTCTTTCATTCACTTTGTGATGAAGAGTGACGGTGGGCTACCGAAAACATTACAAACCTTTTTTTTTCCTTCACTTTCATACAGAGGAACCACGCCCCTTTTTAAACAATTCATACATGTTATTTATTAGACAGTCCAAGAACATCAGTAAGAATCACCAACTATTTTCCAAATCCAAAAGAGCGCTAAGACACAAATGTATGAAGGGAAGCCTGGAGCTGCTCCACAGACGATGAAAGATGTTGGAGATGACACTGAGAGCACCCAGGGGAGCATCTGGGTACATGTTCTGTTTCAGAAGTGAACACTACAATAGAATAAAGCTCATTTGGGTATTGAAAAGAAACAAACATTCTTTGGGTCCATAAAATCAGTCTCCCATTCATTGTTTATGGAGCAGTTACACATTTTATATTTCATGACTTGTCAAGTCTGAGACTTCTCTGGATTCTGGTTTTGAGAGAAACCACCTCGTGTTCTCAATTGTTTGAACTTTCCCAGGCCACGGGGAAAACTGAATTATTAATTTAGCTGGTCTTCCAACTCGGTCCCCTCTATTTTCTCCTGGTATCAGAAACCTATAGGAGAAAACGAGCGAACCAATCACAGCTCTAGCAGGTTGGACTCGATGTCTCCAAAGCAACCGTGGCCCCAACATTTAGTTAAATGTTTTGAGGACATGCATTTTAGCTAAATGACGGCGGCTATGTGCATCGGGTCAGAACCCTCGCTGTAACTATGAATCCATCTGCACACGGCGACGAGGCAATTTACTGCTGATGGTTTGATGTTGTAGCTTTAGGACATTGATGAATTATTGAAATGTTTTTTTCAAGCAAACAATTCCAACTGTTCTCTGGTTTCAGCTGCACAAATGTGAGGAATGTGATGTTCTTTGTGTTATTGTTTTTATTGTAAATTCAATATCCTTCAATAGATGTAGTTAAGCATGTAGTTAAAAGCATTTAAAGGCATTTAAAGCATTTAAAGACCTTAAGATTTAAAGACCTTTGTGTGTTAAATTTGATAGCCTAAGCGATTAATAAATTATCACAAAAAGCTATCTATTTTAACACTACAAAAGCCAAGAGGCTATTTTATCATAAAATAATTAAGTCAACTGCAACTTTTCTTAAAAGTGTTATGCAGCACTACCTATTATTAAAAAAATCCATTTATACCTCAAATTTTCTCCTGCAGAGAACAATATTGTGCAATATATAATAATATAATATATATTTAAGTGCAGCATTTGTCGCGCTTAGAGAAAAGTTGAAAAGCTTCATGTTAAGATTAGCGGGAATAAAATACTTTTAGTGTCTGGGTAAACACACTCAATACTTTGTGATCATTGGCTGAGACTTTTTGAAATATCTTTATGTGAAGCAGAACAGCCTGTTTAAACCTCCAAAGACTCTTTATTCAGTACATCCTTCACTGGTTATCCATCCACAGTAACATTTTATGAAGTGCAACTGCAGCTGCTGCTGCTACACTAAATGCACAACTTTCAGAAGCAATGGAAGAATTCAAGCTTGGCTGCTTCCTGGTCTCGGCGATATTACCTCTGGAGGAAGGGGGCATCAATCGTGCTTGTCTGGAGGAACAAAAGCCTGTGTCTGCAGTCGGGGAGTTTTTTGTTATTGTGTTTTTATGTAATTTATTTATTTCCTCCCACTTTTCCATCCGTTTCCCAAAACCTCCTCCTCTGACTTGTATTAAGAACTCGGTCGGGTTCTGCAATGTTCCAGATTGCTTCAAAAAAACATCAAAAGCAAAATAGAAAAATATCTCCTTTTGTTTTTGTCCTGTTAGTCGTATGTTTTTATATATGTATCTTGGGAGGCGGCTGTGGGATGTTCATTCGTCTTGTTTCAGTTCTCTGTTGGACACAGAATTCTAAAAAATGCAGCAGCTGATGAATTACCACTCAGCCACGGGCATCAAGAGGAGAATTAATGTGATTTTAATCTCTGATGTATCTACCGGCAAGATGCTTCACTCGGTTCATTTTCTCAAATTAAGTTAATTGACCCACAGATTTGGAAAGATTTGTCTGATTCATGCTACGGATGTTGTCATTTCATTTCACTCGCTGCTTTTTTCCACTTTGTTTTCAGCCACATTTGTTCCCGGTGTTACTTTGTATTTGTCTCTTATTTCTTACACCGTTCTTCCTCCTCTGACATCCCTGTGACCGCTCGATGACCACCTTCCTCCGGCGCTCCTTGCAATTACAAAACATGATGAATTTACTTGGAGCTGGTGTGGTACATCCTGGGGCCCGATGAATATGATGCAGTCCGTCTCTGCCAGCCCCTCCTTTCTTCATCATCGTGCACTCGTTCTCATTACCATGCACAGCAACCTTTCCATCACAAGGTTAACGTTTGCATGTCATGTACAACAGTGACTACAGTTCACCATTCCCACTCTGGAGAGATAATGAAGTCAACGGTTTGCAAAAATGGGGGCACATCATTCTTGGTGTATTCTAATTATCCCGTCTGTCTTCCTATAAATACACCGGATCAGAAATCGCTGGAGATGTTGAGAGGGAAAGAGAAGAGAAGTCGAGGTGCTGGAAGGACAGAAAGGGAAGTGGTGGAGCGTAAAAGACGTGGAGGAAGTGACAAAGCAAGCAGACAAGTGGGAGGGTGGAGATAAGTGAAGGTGTGAAATTTAGAGGAAGACGCGGCAAGGGGAGGAGAGCGGGTTGAGAGACGGAAAGGATGACGAAAACACTGAATACGTTGAGAATCAAATGTATCTTTCTGCTGAAAACTAGATTACATTCTCATTAAAACAACCTGGCTACACGGGTTGGTTGATTCCCCAGCAGTGTACCTCCAAGCTGCTTTTTTTTTCTCTCAACATAAACCCTCCTAAACTCGACCACACTGGAAGCAGCACTGACGGAGGGCGAAGCGTTGCTCGTCCGCTGTGCAGCTTCTCTTATACAAACCCTTAGATATTTCAATAAATAGCCTTCACACAAAGTGTCTTTAACTAGAAAGAAACAAAACAAGCCTGACAGCGCCGTGTTGTATTTACTTCCTCCGTTGAATTTGGTCATTATTCTGCACGGAGCTGAGAGGAAGCCGAGTGTGGCAGGTGAGAGCATCTCGACTCAGACAGCTGTCAGAGCCACTCCGGCTGCAAGGGCAGAGCAGGAGAGCAGCAGCAGCGGCAGCATCGCCGGCGGAGGCCTCAGCGGGTTACAGTCGGCGTGCAAGCCAACACGCAAACGTAGACGCGCCCCCGAAAGAGTCACGCGAACGCATACACCTGCATGGGGGTGGGGTTTTTTGTTGCCATGGCAACCGGTGATTGATCCCCTGAGTTATGCAGCGAGAGAGAGAGAGAGAGAGAGAATATTAATGACAGCAGGAAGAAGAAAAAAGGCAGCGGAGGATTGAAAAGTGACGGCATAGTGGGTGAGAAAACAGCTAATATACACACACAGAGGCTCACACTAATATGCCGATGGAGGGATCAAAGGAAACAGCATGTAGAAGGATTTGTGCTTGGCCATGTCTGCAAGGCAACGCTGTCACACTGCAAGCTTTCATGCTCGATTTCAAACTGCTGCTCGCTGCTGATTGTGCCGGATGGCTGTTGGTACTGTATGAACTGTTGGTTGTAACCCACATATGCATGTGGTGGCTGGAAAGAGGAAAAAAACTACAACTTCAATCCTTTTCCTCTCGTTGGATTGTTAAAAGAGGCACTACAAAGATCTCACAATGAAGAGTGGCCGGCTGTCATTGCGGTTAACGTGACGTCAGCCCTGAATACCTGGTGAAGCTCTGAATATAGCACAGTAACGGGCCGGCTTATGTGTTGTGCTTTCGGCCACAGAGGAAGGGGCGACTCCTCTGGTTGTATAGAAGTCTGTGCTTTATGTGTTAAAACTGCAGTCTCTCTACTGACCACCAGGGAGCGACTCCTCTGGTTGTATAGAAGTATATGCTTCATGTGCTAAAGCTGCATTCTCTATACTGACCACCAGGGGGCGACTCCTCTGCTTGTATAGAAGACTATGCTTCATGTGTTAAAGCTGCATTCTCTCTACTGACCACCAGGGGGCGACTCCTCTGGTGGCAAAAAGAAGTCAGACTGTATAGAAGTCTATGAGAAAAGGACCCTACTTCTAACTTGATTCATTGCCTCATTAAACATTGTAAACATGAGTTTATGGTTTTAAGTGTTCATAATACCGCATGATGTTCATTTCGTAAATAATGATCCATTTTAGAGTAAAATGGACAATAAAGCTATAGATATGCTTGTGATTGACAGGTTGCTACCACAGTGCTGTCCGTTTCTTACAACTTCAACCCTTTCCCAGTGTGTGTTCAATTCATGAAAGTTAATTGTAACAGTTTGGTCGCCAAAATATTCAAACTTATTCAGTGTTTGGTTGTACTAAATCCAACCTCTCGTGTTATCTTTGTTTGCGAAATTTAAAAAAAGATTGCGACGGCTAAAATGGCGAACTTGAGGCTTCAAAAACTGCAGTCCACAAACCAATGGGTGACGCCACCGTGACTACATCCACTTTGTATTTCCAGTCTGGGAACTATAGGCCCATTTAAAAACAGAAAGGTGACACAAAATCAAAGCGGTACCCCTCCGGCGATGGACGGTTGTTAAAGTAATGATTATTGCATGAAGCTGTGAGTTTGAGAATCATTACAATATGTCTGACTCTTTCATCGAGGTACAGTACATCGTAATATTGATTAACATGCCTAAAACCACAATTGGATCATTCAGTCCCACACACTGTCGAGAGAAACTTGAGATAACGCATCCACCTTTGTTCGAGAAACCTTGTTTCCTCCACAAGGGCTCTTGGTTTTAGTTTTAAACATTAATGGTGTTTGCAATCATTTATCTGGGTTAACACTAATGACGGCATTCCATACATGCATTACCTGAGCCGAAACTGAATTATTAATCAGACAGCAGCTGAGGCCATCCCAGCTCCAGTTAGGCTATTAGCGGGGTACTTGATGGGAGGCTCCAGCCCATCACATACATAGCTTCACCCCTCCAAGACGTCTGCAGGTGCCATTTAACCTTTTTGTGGGAAGACCTTGGAGAAAACCGGAAACGGTTCTGTGAACCACGGGGCAGAGAGTATAAAGTCCACACAGAGAATACTTGACAGCGCTTGTTTTATTGTTGAACAATGTTAATGATTAGTTGGAACTAGAAAATGGTTCACTTTGAACAGAATGTTAACAGCAGTGCTGCTGCTGACGTCCTACACACAGAGATGCTCCTGGCGGGTAAAAGAGAAGTCCTTTTAAAAAGAGAGAGAGCGATGAAGACACATTTTTCTCATTTCAAGAATTGATTGTTTCTCTCTTGTAGGCTAATCAATTAATGGACTGATTGTTTCAGCGGTAGTCTCTGATATTTGTCTTTCCACGCCGCGTCTTCCAGGCAAATGCTGCACATCCAGTCATTGCTTCTCTTTACCATTCGTTCTCCTCGTAGCATCTCGCCTGTGCCACCTGTGAAGGTAAAAACCAGAGTTGCAACACTTTAATATGCAGTGAGAATGTAGTCAGCAAACATGCCGTGGGCTGGAACAAGAAACGCAGCCTGCAGATATTCAATTCAATTCAGTTTATTTTGTATAGCCCAAAATCACAAATACAAGTTTGCCTCGGAGGGCTTTACAATCTGTACACATGCGACATCCGTGTCCGGGACCTCACATCGGATCATGAAAAACTCCCCAAATAAAAGATATTAAAAACCCTTTCACAGGGAAAAAAGGGAAGAAACCTGAGGGAGAGCAACAGAGGAGGATCCCTCTCCCCGGATGGACAGAAGCAATAGATGTCATGTGTACAGAAATAAGAAGTACCGGCCATGCAGGGGAGAGCGGTAAGTAGAATCCTACGGGAGGAATCGGGTAAGGGCTTATTAACAGAGAGGACTTGGAACAATAATTATTTATTTTTAAATTGGGAATTTAAAAAAAAGTAAATCTGTCAAGTCATCAGTCCAGGAACAGACACTGTGGACCTCATTCCGATCAAACACTTGTAATCCTATTGAAGAAAATCAGCACCGCCACATGTAAAAATAACAACATGAAAGGATTCCCTGTCACACTTTCTTTTCAAAAGGAATACATAATAAGCATAATAATGACGGAACACTTTCTTACATATGGAAGACATTCATCATTAATGTGTTTCATCCTCTGCGGCAATTATGGATTGATTAAATTGCTGCTATGAAGAGCATTTTGTTGTTGTTGTTTTCTTCCTCGAGGACAATGAGGCTCAGTGTGCTGGAAGCTGGCCGTCTCCGTCTCCGTCTTCCAGCCAGCAGCACTGTAACCCCACGGCGCCAAACCGGCCCCCCGCCGGCCCCCGCATCTCGTTATTTTTTTAAAATTTTTTTTTACTTCTCCTGCCGATTCGCTTTCCCGTGAAGAAGATTATTGTGCTGGTGATAAAGTGTTTAAGTCGCCCACAAGGTCAACGTAATTCCTGCTCCAGATAAAGCGACACATAGAGACCTGGCGCTCGGCTTCGGGGCTTTTTTTGAAGCCTGCTGATAATACTGCACTGGGGGGGAAGGATTCTTAAAAAAGATAAGAGAAAGAGAGAGAAAGGGAGAGTTGGGCGAAGATGGATGGCCAGGTCCCGTAGCCAACAGGAAGTCATCTGTGATTGCTGCAGGCCACCCACACAGGAACAGTGGCAGCGACAGGCTGTTTACTTATCTACTTTGGCCTACCGAGCCTCGGGGGTCGAGGATTATTAGAGATAAATGCTACATTTTCCCCTTGATGTGTGTGGCACTACTGCGCACTACATAACCATTTTAGTTATTGTCCTGTGCGCGCCCACTTCTGCAAATACAAATCTGGTGTTGAGTTTGAAAAACGCATGTGGCAGGTAATTAAACACAAAGCAAATGTGTGTTGACTGCAAGAACAAACAGACTAATATCACTATAGTGACAGTTGTTTCTGCTTCAAACACAGTTTTTCTCTTCTAAATTGATTGGATCCTCGCTTGAGTATTCACTGTCTTGGCTTTGTCACGGCGCTGTGGCTGTCGGGCAATACGACAAAGCTGCTCTGCCCTCTTCAGGTTAAAACCGGAATTACACAGACCTGACTTCTCACATCACACTTCTTTGACAGGGTGCAGTCAGGAAACGGCTCAACCGCGTGTCAGGCCTTCTCACTTTTTTTTATTACAAATTAACGGATGTGTGTTTGTGTTTTTTAAGGATTTAATTAATCTGTCAAACATGTATCTGAGCCATTTGCATGTTTTATAATAGATTCATACCTTGTTCTGTACATTGTGCCGTTGCCATACCAATCAAGTGTGAGGAAAAAAAAATGCTTTGATAGAGTTCAATGGCTCGACTCAGACTTTGAAATAGTCATAATGAATAGTATAGTTGCGATACTCAGCGCTGCCTTTGATTTAAACGTCAATCAAACATAATTTTTTTACACAAATGTGCTTGATGTGCAGTACATTTGCACATTTCATGAATGCATTAGCATCGTAATGCGCAGCTTGAATGAGCGTTTGATAAAACAAATGAATGCATTCAATCAATCCAGGGGGAAAATAACACCGTACAGCAAGATGTCGTTGACCTTATTTGTAGGGGACAAGAGCACTTCACGTTGCGGAGCGATACAGATCAGTGGAAGTAGGGTTCAGTAAGTGTTTCAGCAGCGTTCAGGGGGCCGTTTTATTTGCCATCTTGTATCAAGAGCTCCAGGATTACTGTGCTCAAGGAGCTGTGAAATCTCTTCCGACACCTTGAGCCACTGAAACAACTGGTGTTCGCCTCTCCTATCACAGAAACACACACTGGACAGTGTCCATCCTGAATAACAAGGAGAGTCCACACACACACACACACAGTCAAAAGAATTGGAACCTGTCCCTTTTCGACTTCTAAACACTAACCTGACATGCCACCAATCCAATTTGTGTCAGCAGCGGTCCCTCCGCCCGTCCCCTCGACAACAGCAACAAAAACAGCAATTCGTGTTGACAGCAGTCGAGAGAATACTTACTTGACACTTTGTCGTAACCTTGCCTAAAACAAATGTCACCGTCAATAGCACGCCCGTCTCCGCTGACACAGGCCAGGTCCAATCTTTCAACAGAGACTTTTAAAAAACAAAGATGACACATGGGCAGCAGAGGAGCGCAGGATTCATTTAAACCCGACAAATAGAATTGCGGTCGCGTGTTTCTGATTTTCTTCGATGTATTCTTTCTACTAAATGACAACTTGGTGGATTTCTGTAAAAAATAAGAAAAACATATTTTTATTAAGTTATTAAGTTGTTCACATTATTTTTTCATCCCACACGAAGACGCCAACAATACACACATGTACTATTCACTAGGAAGCATTGGGATGCTCGCATTTGGACTAAAATCAAATAGTTAAAAGCACTTTTCATAAGTCATAAGCATTATCTTCTTGGAGATGATAAATCAAGCCTGATCTATTATATGGCTTGGAAGTCACTACATTACGATTTTTATTATTCTGATGACTTTCATTTAAAATGTCAGTTAGAGCATTAACTTGAAATAAATTCACATTAAGCAGACTGTCAGCAGGTTTTATGCTTTGCTCACAGTTTTTTTTATTTTTTATTGTTTACACACTGAAGGTGGATGGTTCGTCAAAAGCGTTGAAACCTTACCTTTTGTAACCATGACTACAATAAACCCTTTTTTTCTGCTTGGCACTTTGTTTCTGCCACACAACACGACACACTGTGTATTACATTAGACACACATGTCTTGCATTCATTGGAAAACAACAATTCTAAATGTAAAACTTACCTGGAATTGGCAACACACAAAGACACACACACACACAACTATTACACACTAATTAAACACCAATCAGTTTGAGCCTTAGGACTTAAACAGACATCAGGTAAGCTCACCAAGAGAGAGAGAGAGAGAGAGAAAGAAAAGGAACCAGATGTGACATTGCTTATGATGCGCCCAAACCCTAGAAGGCAGGATCCATAAACCATCCCCCATCCTTTACAATACTTTTATTTAGTTGTTAACCATTGCACTGCATTTCTATTTCACTATAATTCGTTTTCTTTAGTTTAAAGAAACATTTTATTGATTTCTGCCATTCTACTTTTTTGTGTTGCTTCCCTGCAATGGAATAAAAATAGTCAGACTATTTTTTTATTGAAGCCTTTATATTCGTGTGTTCACTGAAATGTGAGTATCTGTACTGTACTGGAACAATCTTTCATAGAAGCCTGTGTGAGAAAATTGACAGTGTTTTCAAGAAAGTACATTGATGTGTGTTTTGTAACAGAAATGGCATTTTGAAAAAGGTTTGAGAGGTTTTGATTGCAGTGTTTGTGTACTGCAAGTTTGTAAAAACAACGTAACAAAAAAACTGTCATAGGTTTAGGGAAGGAAACACCTTTTTTTTCCACCCACTCAGGTGTTTTCAATCAGTTTGCCTGATTGGACCTCTTCTCAGGTCTTTGTGGGCGTGTACAGACTTGATTGACGTGCATCTCCACCCAATGACAGCCTGAGTAGGTCTAGACAGGACAGACAGACTGATTGAAAACACCTGGTGGGTGCACAGCTCTCTCTCTGTGTACATTTCTGTGAATCAAAGGGTTTGCTCTTTCGATTGTAACTTATCTTTATTTATATATTATTCCAGACTGCAAAAAACATTACTTTCATAATCATTCAAATTACCCAGATGATAACTTTACTAAAAAATTGTCAATAAGTTTACTTTTTTAATTACAATGTCCATCACAATGACACTATTGGTGTAATCTTCATGTGTTGTAGTTTTTCTTCTAACCAACAGTCAAAAACCCCAAAGCGCCTTGAAAATGGACTAAAGTGTTATTAGATTATCGAAATAGCTGCCAATAATTTTTCTTTCAAAGGACTAATGACCTGATCATTTCTGCTCTAGTTCTTTTTCGGACTGAACTCTGGTAAATATCCAATCATGCAGGATTCAACACAAAGACTTCAAAACTCTCTACTTTCTCTGCGCTCATGAGCAGTGAGTCACCCGATATGCCATCGTAGATGAGTTTAGGTAAAGAACAATCTGAAAATAAACATTTTATTACAGGTATTGTCACGAGTCAGGAGCTAATGGCACACTCAAACTCAAACAATAAAACACCATTCCCTGTGATGTGAACCTTGGACAAACATGACAATCATGACTCAGAGACTCAAAAGCTGAGTGGGCACGGAGAAGTTAAGAAAGGTTCAACTTAATGCAAATGTCCACTAATATGTGGTAGAAACAATACCAACACATATCTGCTCCTTTTGATTCCCTCATATATATCAGCATGTGCTGTAGTTGTGTGTTCTGCTCCAACTTAACGATGTAAAGGAACTTCAAAACAACAAGGATAATCAGATTTTGTTTATTTATTGCAATATAACTTCATCAGACAACCTGGACTGTCGCTTGCGAGATTAAGTCGTTCCTCATGTGTCAGTATGGTGGCGGCGTGGTGGGGAAAAAATAAAACTGTCCGCTTAGCGCCAACTATGTAAATTACATGCAGAACACAAACACGCAAGTGTCAGGCTTGTGAGAGCCAAGACACGTCCTGCCACTCTCCATGTTGGACCACAACATCTTAATGTCAGTTTTTAAACTACAGCCTCCATCCAACGTTTTCTCCATGCTTTGCAATACTTTTCTGTAATAACTTTTGGATGTCCAAAGACAATGCTTTGCACTAAAGAGAGGTTCTCTTTGGTGCAAAGCATTGTCTTTGGACATTTGGTCCATAAAAATGAACCAAACATGAAAAAAGAAAACAAATGTTTATGCGCGATTGCATCCTGACAGCCAATCGACAGCCTGAGTCATGAGTGTAATCAGGAGTAGCTGCTGGATCTGCCATGTCCTGCTGGCGAGCTGGTGATTGTCCACTGGAGGAGAAGGGGCTGGAGAGAGGAGGGGTAGCGGTACAGCCGGCGAGATTCATGACAGCCTCGCACGGAACCTTGTGGACTGATTACACGTCCAGGAAAATGCATGCCGCAAACGGATATTAAATCAACACAGCTTATTGCCATGCCAGTGTCGGGCCGAGCCCGAGCGCGGGCAGAATGCATCTGTAGCTCGGCCATATAAGCACTCTAGGCAGTGGGACAATTACATTTCTATGGGGGGCTCCGGATGAGTTAGGCAATCCTCCTTTCCACGCCGATGATTAATAGTGATGCTCTCATAAATTGTTCCGTCTGAGAAATATATTGCGGCCATAGTATCTGTTGTTTTGCACCGGGAGGCCAGTGGTTGGATAAGCAGTCGACAGTAGAGCGCAGATCCAGAAAAAAGAACAATGCACTTGAACTCGGCCTGATCCATTAAAAAAAAAAACGTCATTTGCCGTGCACAGATTTTATTTTTTTAAGCTCTTTTGATGCAGAATTAAGCTCCCAGAGACCAAACAAATCAGAAAGAAATCTGGCAGCGTTATCTTATTTTGACCTCGTATGCTCGCTGTCATTGGAACAAAGGAGTCTATTTTGGGCTGACGGGAGGCCTTTACTCGTTCTGGAGTCTGGTCCCCAGACCATTTCCAAACATCTTTCACTTGTCACGCACTTCTGTTTATTTGACCATAACTTGCAGTCTAGATCACTCAAAGTCGAGTCAAATATTTATTTTCTTACTTGCAGCAGCAAATATATAAAAACATGCCACCACTGGCAGCATACATAAGAGAAAGTCACGTACCCCTAAAATCCACTTTATTTGATCATGAAGGGTTTTTTAAATGTAATTCAAGAGGTTTAGTTTTTGCCTTTTTTTAAAACCAATCATCAGTTGATAATTCAATAATTTGTCACATATTTCTAATGCAAATGTAAATTAATCCCTTCCACTATACACTTTAATGAAGTGCCTTTTCAACACAATAGAACAATTACGGTATTTTTGAAATACTAGAGATCATGGACTACTTTTTGGTATTTGAAGGAATCTTTTTTTACACTTCTCAAAACTGCATGAATACATTTTTGGCCACTATAGCAGAAAAATGTACAGCTGACAAAAGCACAGCCTGGTCATGGCTTAAAGGTTATTAATTACATTTTTTTTTTTTATCTAACTTTTTCCCAGCTTGCCAGAGGAGAAATAAAGTGAACAATTGACAGAAATGGAAGCTTTCAGCTCTCCAGCACTCTTTGGATTTTGAAAGCAATCTCAGTTCTTATTCATGTCAATGCCCTCCAAAATAGATGTACAATAAGACCACAGAGCATGAAGTATAGAGGAGGTTACGGTGGTCAGTTGTTTGGGAAGAAAGACGTTAGCACATCCACCGCAGTCCAGGCTTCATAGCACACAGCCTATGGATGTATTATAAGATATTAAAAGTGATGAATTACAGCGAATAAATCCATTATTACAGCCGCATAGAGAAGTAGGGAAAACTGTCATGTGAGCGTGCAGAGAGGCGCAGTCCCATGGATCAGCATGGAGGTTCTGCCGAGAAAAATATTTCTGGATTGGGCTACGAGTGCTTTTGACAACTTTTAGGACATACAAATTGAAATGAGGGTGTAGCGGCAATCTTCTCTCCGTCCGGTAATCCATATTACCTCTCCTGTTACAGACTGTGTGTGGGCAATGAGTCTTCAGAGACAGCAACTCCATTTCAAAAGGTTTACTCAACAAAAATAAAGTTACAAGGTTCATTCAGTGTTCAACTTGGCACAACGGTCTAAAAACTGTCTTGCTCCGCAGACTGATAAACCTCGACTGAGGGATACAGGCTATGACGTAATCAGTGTAGCGTATAAGATTCAAGATGTTTTTACTGTCATATGCACAGATAACAGACAGTTATTCTATATAATGAAAAGCTTAGTTTGCTGGGGTCTCCTAACACAGAATGAAAATAAACTTAAGGTAAAAAATAAATAAAAATAAGGCACACAAAAAAACTAAACTGGAACTAAAGATATATCCGATATTCATTGTGTAAAGTGCACTATGCATTGCTACAATGTCCAATGTTCACCAGCCTGATGGCCTGCGGGTAGAAACTGTTTGTCAGTCTTGTGGTTCTGGACTGCAATTTAAAGGAGCAATACAACACATTTTTTATGAATCACTGAACGCATCTTATTACGTCTATTATGGCTCTTACAGAGGGCTAATTCAGTGTTTGTACGGGGAACTTCCGTGCCTTTTTTGCTATGTTACGGCCTCCGTTAACTTCTGTTCACATTGAAAATGCTAGAGCTGAATAGTAATTTTACACTTGGGGAAAAAAATTAAAAAACAGTACAGTGTTATCGCAGTTCTTGGTCTTACATAGGTCTTGATTTTCCCTGGCCAGGGTGTTGGCTCAGTCTCGACCCCTTTGGCATTCAGCAGATTTGGAATCGGCCCAGGCCTTCCTGGCTGCAGCCGCCCCGACTGACAGTTTTCTCCACACATAAATAATTGTGGAGTCTGGCTGAAGCTCAGCTCCATTCCTGACTGAAACTCACATGGAGTGAAAAATCACAGTGACACACACTTTACTTATCCGCATGATAAGTGCTATAGATTTTAGTGTTAGCTTATTGATGAACTGACTAAAAATGAGTTATTATGCACTTTTGCCAATTGCCAGTTAAGCAGAAACTCCACAGCACTCAATCAAGCTGTGGCTAAGAGAACTACGCTTTAATCAATGGAGACTACAATTGAGAATTTTCTTCTTGGTATCAGATTGCTTGGCCTCCAGAAACTGCTAACTGTACAGAAAGTATAATCATGTGCGGAGAGACTGAGAAAGAAAGCAACTTAAGACTCGCCACTTTCTGTCCTCAAAGGTTTCCGATGGCAGAAAAATGGAACGATTCGCGTCTCAAAGATATAACGACTTGATAGCTACCTATTATCGACGATGCCGGTTTTGTGCCTGACAGTGGGGAGAAGTCTGACTCATCGGTCTCACATTTCACACATAAAAAGGTGTTTGCGTGTTTCTTCATTAAAGCTGCCAGTATGCCTCCTCAGAAGTGCTTGTCAGATCTCACACACACACACACACACACACACACACACCTTTCTGACGTTAGATAAGGGGTAGCTGTGTCCGACCATATCTCTCCGAAACTGACAATACGACATTCACGCCCAATTTGCACAGTGGTGAGCGAGCCAAGTGTGTCTCTATCTCTCTTTTCTTCTTCTTTACGTAACTATTTCTGTCACTTTTCATGAGGACAACCCCTCCTCTCCACATGTTCCAGGTGTTTGTGTACTATTCCCTTAACAATCCAAAGATGCATATCAGAAGGATTTGAGCGTGAATTCATCCGATACTGATGAATGTGACGGGTCTATTTGTACTATCGCCGTGATGGAAAGGTTTCCAGTCCATGAACCAGGGAGGAAAAAACATAGTCCATGAACGCATTGTGATTTGCATTCACAAACAGATGTTAAACCAGAAGAAGCGATGTCAACAAACTCACCCTGCGCTGCCTCTAATTTGTCAAAGTGAAGCATCAGAGTCCTGATGCCAATGAGATGTGTAATATAGATCACGCTAATGGCTGCGCAGTCTTTTGCAAAGACGGATTATCCACAGCGAAACGACACCGAGTCCATTTTCTGAATAACATTAGAGTTCCTGATATAGTCCGGACCTGATCCTCTAATCTATTCTTAATGTATGGCTGTCCATTTAGGCAAACCGTGTTATCTATATCACATATTAACACACAATTTCCACAATGGTATAAGCATATTAAATGTGCTTGGGTCATTCTGTATACGTCTATATCAGGAGGCTGTATAGCAGTGGCATTACAGATTAGATGGCTCTGTGGCGAGCCAGTGGTGCGAATACATCCACCAACAATTTGTCAATGAATTTCAGTTCCAGGTGTCAGAATTTCATCGCAGCTTGAATTGTTTTTCCCATGCCTCATTACCAATCTGTTTTACATGAGGGGGAGCGCGCGCATTTTCCTGACTGTGCCCGAGAGGTTACACGAAATGGGATTTTCTTTACAATTCTTGTCACTTTTAAGAGTATTAGCCTGTTGTCGTTGTGTGTGCCAGGCTATCAGCATGTGAGCCTCACGGGGGTCATGCTGCGGTTGGAAGAGAGAAATAATACAGAATGAGCTCAATGTGCCTCTACAATGACCGGTAATGGAGGATTGGTCCCTTTTTCTATTCAGGAACACAGAATTTAATGATAAGATTCCATTGAGAGGTCAGTGAGGGGTTACCGTTGCCATGGCAACATTCGGCCAGCCAGTGGTACTCATTTTTACTCTTAACCCGTGACCGACGTTAGGCGAAGGCACGATAACCCCAGTACAGGTTATGTTGATCTAAAGATGCTTCTAAGATGGTAAAGTGTTCCACACACACACACACACACACACACACACACACACACACACACACACACACACACACACACACACACACACACACAGGTGTTTTTCCGTAACTTTTGGGGACAATACATAGACTTACATTAATTTCCTGGAGACTTAGCCAAATTATTACCACTACCAGCCTAATGAATGAATGAATATATACTTTATTAATCCCCAAGAGGAAATGTGTTGTCAGAGTAGCAGCAACATACTTACAAACACAAAATAAAATATAAAAACAACAGGGATGAAAGATATATATATATATATATATATATATATATATATATATATATATATATATATATATATATACACAAAAAAAATAGCTGGGATGAAAGATATGTACAGCTCTTTTTTGCAGAGAGTATTAATTTAGGAAATAGAACAGTGCAAAAATGCAAAGTATATTATGTACAATACAGTAGTGAGTTCCTGTGCATTTAGTTGTTTTTTCACTTGCATTAGAAGGCACGGAAGCAGAATTAACAAAAACTGTTATCTGGGCAATATGGTTGACCTTTTAATATAAAAAATGTGACATCAGGGAAACATTTTCCATCACATTTGACTATATGTTTGAGCAGCGAGCATCATCGATGTAAACAGTCTGCCTCCTCTCGGCCCACCAGGGTACTGCGCTCTGCCCTCTGGATATCACTGACAGCGGAGTCGTCAGTGATATCCTCTACCAGGCTAATCCTGACCCGTACCTGAACCGTAATCCAACTTTTTCCTTACTTTAAACTAAGTCTTAAACACGCCCATAGACACACACACACAAACACTCGATTGTATGAAGATGATGGATGAAGCCTTCTCCCGAAAGGAAGCACATCCCCTGCATGTGAAGGGAAAGGTTTTACCTCTTTAAATGAAGGAGGTGAAGACTCCAGCTTGATGTTGAAGCTCCATCCAGCCCGACTAAAATAACCCAGGTTGTAGAGATCAGTTGGAACAATCCTCTTTGTCTTTTATCATGTGTATCAGTTCTGTGAGCCGGTATTTGAACCCTACCGTTATTCTCCTCTGCCTTTCATAACATTTCAGGATTTGTGTCAGGTATTACCCAGTCCAGGGCAAAACTGCAGATCTCTTTGATGGTGGAAATCCATTCTCACTTAAGCACTTTAAATACATATTCTCGCTTGGCTTTGAAAAAAAAGAGAAAAGCCAAGCGAGAATATAAAGTGCTTCACTTCAAATACATATATTTGATATTCTCCTCATTACGCACAAAGCTCTTCACATCATCGCCGCTTCATACCTTTTTGACCTCCTGCACCGACTCGCTCCCACCTGCAACCTCAGCAAACTTACTGTTATAATGTCAACTATCTGCCTTGTTTATATCGTTATTGCTTTTATTGTTTCCATTTTTACCATGTAAAGTGCCTTGAGTAACATTTTTAAAGCGCAATTATTACAATTTTATATATATATATATATATACACATGTATATATCAAATGCACAGACACCCATGCGTGCGTGTGTGTGTATATGTGTATATGTGTGGATTTGAAGTATAAATATAATATGTCCAATTCAACATACATTAACTGAATATGCTGTCATAAAAAATATGATATAATATATATATAATTATATATATTATATATAATTATATATATTATATAAAATGCACAGACACACACCCATGTGTGAGTGGATTTGAAGTATAAATGTAATATGTCCAATTTAACATGCATTAACTGAATATGTTGTCATAAAATTCTCACCTAAGTATATCTAATATTTAGCCAATAAAATGATCAAAATCAGAGACAGAAAACATTTTATTTAACTTAATTTTAGATGGGGGCTGTCAATTTACAGAGAAACGCCCAGCTTTAAATGATACCTACAATATACAAAACCTTACCCAGTCTGTGTACTCACGGTATAAACTGCTCCACGTTGGGTTGTTGACGTTGTTGACGTTGTGGGCGTGGCCTGTTCAAAATGCAGCTTGCGTCGGAAACTACTTCCGGTCGTCACGTCAGGTTAGTAGGCTTCTGCCACAAACAGTGTAAACAAGCGGCGAAAGTAGCCGTACAGTAACAGATAGCGGTGGTGTGTGTTCCCTGAACTGTGTGTACACTAACCGCATGTTTCATCCAGGCCAACAGCGCGACTGTTTTTTAGCCATATTTTCTTTTTTGTCCATGTGGGCTCGAGCTGGATGTCTTCCCAGGGTGGCATGGACCGGCTGCCGAAGGTCATTCTGGCTAGCTTGACACAAACTGATTGCTGAGTTGTATGAACTAAACTCGCGGACAAATAAAGACGTGCGGTTGCCATTAACGTTAGCAATGCATTGCTACCGGGGTCGGAAAAAGCGAAGCTAACGTAAAGCTAATCCATTCACGCTGCTCTGAACACGTTTCATAATAACCTCTTAACATTCTAGATTTAATAGATTTTAAAGTGCTTGACGCGAATGTATTTACACTTTTACAATTCAACAGTCTTCCGGCAAATTCGGCATGCATGCGATCCAATAACAATCTATTATTTCATTAAAACTAAGTCAACATTGATCCTTTGCATGCCGGTGTTTGCCGACGTTAGCTGTTAGCTAACTCCATGCTAGCTCTGTTATCTTCCACCTGTCCTGCGGTAGTGGAGACTTTACACACATTTAGATTAAACCGAACTACAGGGAGGCGAGTCAAGTGCAAATAATTAACAATTAGGTTGTCACGTACCATCAATCATTTATAACAATGTTATAGGAAGTTATTCTTCTGTGGTCTTGATATAGCTGTTTTTTTATGGGGCTTGGTTTGACGCATCGACATCACGTCGGAGTTAATTGCTCGTGCCAGTGAAGAGCATGTGCACTCCTAATCCCGGATTACCTGTAGTGTATCAACCTTACTGCAGTTGTATGCCAGGCGTTGTAAAGAGAGAAACGGGCACTTTTGAGACGTAGTGGAATCAGCAATTTTATCTACGACTATAACGGTGGAGATGGATATTTCCAGACCAGCAGCTGTCCTCCAGTTAGACATGATTTTGATGCTAGTTATTGGCCTCCAGCTGGTCTCTTCCTGTGATATCTCCCCGTTTCAGAGGTTATTGCACAAACCTGCTTTGGGGGGGTCCTGGTAGTGTGTTAGTTAGATTCAGATGTACAAGGAGTACGCCAAATGCCTTGAGATGCTGCACGCTCCAATACTGTGATTTGTTTTGTCTTTTTCAGAATGGGGAATTTCACATCCTCCCCGTCTCTGTCCAGCACCTCCTGTGTTCAGTATGTTAAGGTAAGTGGAGGTTTACGGATCTGTTGGCTTGTGCTGTAAACCTGCTTTGCAGTCAACTGTGTTTCTTGGCTTCTTTCAGTTTATTCTAGCGTATTACCTCCTGTTTTGATGTTTCTCTGTATATGTGTTAGTCATTTGAGGCCTGGTAGGTGCTGGTCTGTTTCTGTGTTCTTCTGCTATTTAATTAAATCTTCTTTTTGCCTGACCTTTCAGGAGATGGTGTCGCAGAACTGTGTTGTGATATTTTCCAAGACCACCTGTCCTTATTGCAAAATGGCCAAGAATGTGTTCAATGAAATTGGTGCGACCTACAAAGTGATCGAACTGGACGAGCACAACGACGGGAGGAGAGTGCAAGAGGCCTTAGCTCAGATGACCGGTGCCAGAACGGTACGAGCCTCCTGTTGGCTGTTGGGTTATCTGAATTTTAAGTAACTTTCGCAGCTTGTTATTTCAACGTCTATTTAAACAGGAATGAAAACATGCAGCTTGTTTGATTTGGCAGCTCTGCATTTAAGTTAAATTTAGATGACTTGACTAGGGATTTGTTTGGACTGTAGCAAAAACTCTGGAATTTATCATGACTCAAAATAACAGAATCTGACTCAAGATAAAGCTGCATCTTTGTGAGACTATAGTCTTTAATGATAGCAAATATATACATTTAATAGAAATACAAATTTAATTGTACTTTTTTGATTCTTTTTGTTCTGAGTTTGTACTATCATGGTCAAATGCACTTATCGTAAGTCACTTTGGATAAGAGTCAGCTAAATGAAATATAATGATAATTTGAATATTTTGTATAAGACTATAGGTACAATATATGTTAAGCATACATAAAGTCTGCATAATATCCTCTGAGTACACGAAACAGGATTTAAAAGTTGCAATATGTAGATTGTATAATAATACAGATAATAATAATTAAGTGATGAGTAAAACAGATAAAAACAACTTTGAAAAATTAAAATTGCACATTCTACTGCCAAAATGCAGCACAAACCCAGGACTACAAAACATGTATAGAAAGGCATTTGAAACTGGGAGTTGTCCCATCAAGTTTTTGTCGGCCTCGATCCATTTCAGAGTCCAATCCGATATTTAAAATATGCTTTGCCCCAAGCTCAGGACATCTCCATTGAAAACATTTTGATGAAAGTTAACATGAGTCACAAAAATTAGAAACAGATATTAGTCATGGCAGTAAAAGAAAGGAAGTATGTACAACTGCACTAAACTAATGTTATAACCTGATTTCCTGTGTCCAGGTGCCGAGAGTCTTCATTAATGGAAACTGCATCGGGGGTGGCTCCGACACCAAACAGCTCCATCAGCAGGGAAAGCTGCTGCCCCTGATCCAACAGTGCGCTCCCTGCTGCGCTGCCAGCGGCTCTGACGGGTCGGGCAGCGGACAGTTCGAGTTCGCCAAATGACTAACCGTTCTTGTAGTTTTTTCCAATCCTGTATTTATGAAATGTTTGCTTGATCTCGTGCTACAAGTCAAACATTGCTTGAGCATGTTATTTATTTGTCAAAGTGCATTTGATACTTGATCTTAGGCTACATACATTTTCATGCAGGGATGTACAGTATTCTTATTAAAGCTGCCATCTTTTAAACCAAACCTGTGGAACTACTTCTCATCTGCATGGTGGTTGTATTGAACAATATTACATTCATGAAAAAAACAACTGATTACTCTCAGCGTCGAGCATCATCAAACTGTGAATGTCGTTGAGTTGTGAAGTATTGCCAGTGGGATTCAGTACTCATTCTTTGAGTTTATTTGGGCTCATTCTTTGTATCTTATGATTAAAATAACTATGGATTGTTCTATGATTAACACATTGTATTGCATATTTATTTTAACATTACATAGTATTGAAAAATATTCAGTATTTGAATAAAATGACAATCTTTTTCTATTCTTTTTAATTTTGTTTAATCTGTTTTCGAAGCCATTGCAATGTAATGTCTTTTTCTGAGATTTTTGCAGAAGATGTTTGTCTTTGACATCTGAAAAATGTCTACTGATGTGTAATAAGTCTCGATGCTGTTCAGTGTTATGAATGTAAAGATCAATGTGGGGAAGAGGTGTATAACAACCACTCGAAAATGTTTTCTTATTGCCAATAATGTTTTTTATTAATAAATATGAATGAAAATCCACTGCCAGCCTCTCATGGCTTCGCGTTTTTTTTTTTACCGAGTAGATGCTGCATTTGCATGTCCCGTCCTCGTAAGCGGGCGGGTATTATATCTAGTTCATAAGAAGACAACTTTTAGATCATAATAGGTCATTCGTTATTTATATATTTTCTATTTCCAAATGTCGATACGTGTATATTCCGTTAATAGTGCTTGTTGCCAATGTTTTTAAGTAATTTATGCCAATATCTGTTACTCCCCAACGGTATGCGCTGTGCACTAAAGCGAGTGCACCCCAGATTGCTCACATCGCACGGCATCACGTCGAGGTCACTCCAGTGCTTCATTGAAATTAGCTTGACTAGCAGGCACTGCTAAGCTAGGACACTAGCACCTTTTATATGTGCACCGTAGGTTGAACAAACGACATTGTGAACAATGGCCGGCAGCGCAGGAGAGTGGTGTCTGATGGAGAGCGACCCAGGCGTGTTCACGGAGCTGATAAAGGGTTTCGGTGAGTGACCGGTCCTCTGAACGCGGAGCCAGCGCGAGCTAACATTGGCTAGCTTCTGTCAAGCTAGCTAACGTTTGCTAGCTTATGTTAAGCTAACGGCAACTTCTAAATTAGCTGCTGTGGATTTCCCTACGCTTGAATCAGTAAAATGCCACGCAAATGAAACCAAAATACTCCAGGCGATGTAGTATAAACGCCACCCAAACGTTGCATTCTGTTAAAAAAAAAGTTTGATACAATAATTGGGCAGCTTGAGCTAACTCAATTAGACGAGCTAACTAGCTAGCATTACTCAGCGTTCAAAACAACGGCGCGTGAAAACACATCCTGGCTCGTGAATGACTTGTTGTGCTTCGCTCCGCCGACTAAACCCGCCAGTGGGGACATCGGCTCACTTAGTTGACGTTTTGTCATTATTGTATATGTTGGACCTGACTTGAACATTTGCCATAAACAAAGTGTGAATACATATGTGTGTGCTTTACTTGTCCTCGTCAGGTTACAAAGGCGCCCAGGTTGAAGAAATATGGAGTATGGAGCCGGAGAACTTTGACAACCTGAAGTATGTGAATACACGCAGCTTCATTGTTTTGCATCCTCTGTCTTTGTGTGTGTGTGTGTGTGTGTGTGTGTGTGTGTGTGTGTGTGTGTGTGTGTGTGTGTGTGTGTGTGTGTGTGTGTGTGTGTATGTATGTATGTATGTATGTGTATATGTGTGTATATATATATATATATATATATATATATATATATATATATATATATATTTGACATGTATGACAGTATATTCGACATGTAACCTGTCTACTCTGTTGCAGACCAGTTCATGGGCTGATTTTCCTGTTCAAGTGGCAGCCCGGTGAGGAGCCAGCAGGATCCATCGTTCAGGATTCAAGGCTCGACCAAATCTTCTTTGCAAAACAGGTAGACGTATTAGCTATGTCATTAAAATATTTGTATTATTCCTATTTTAGCAAGAGCCTGTTGTTTTGCAGCTGTAGTATATTGGCTACATCATATACACACATAAATACAACAGTATGAATAACAACTTGGGTATCACCATATGGTTCTGTGAATTTTTAAGACATAATCTTTAGTGTATAGTTCATAATGAGTTTGATAGGCTGGATAATGAATAGCTGTGCTTCCTAATTAAATGGCATTACTATAGCATTAAGCAAACAGGCCACAAAGGGCCAATATGCTTCACTTCATTCTGACATTTTTTTCTTGCATTATAAAGGAAGATCTATCTTTATATGCATATTAACATACCATTCTCAGGTTTTGCACTTGACACACAGACTTACAAAAAATGAATGATTCATCAATTTGCTAGCCTTTCTACAAATTATTTGCATCATTAAGGGGATATTCTATCTGTTCGAATCACTGTTGTTTGTTTCATCTTTGTGTTTTCAGGTCATTAACAACGCCTGTGCCACCCAGGCGTTAGTCAGCGTTCTGCTCAACTGCTCTCACTCTGACATGTTGCTTGGAGACACGCTGACAGAGTTCAGAGAGTTTTCACAGAGTTTTGACGCTGCGGTACGTTTGTGATATTTTTCTCTTGAATCCAAAAAAAACACATTAAATATGTATATGTATTTTTTTGAAAACAATGAACATTCCCTTTTAACTTAAGTGGCGCCAGAATTTGGCTTGTAACTCCAAAAATAAGTAATAACTTATTCATGCATTTAAAAAAAAAAAAAGTTAACACAGCTTTCCTTTTTGGAGCAGACATGTATTACACAACTTGCTGTTATTCCCCTTCCATTTGCAGCACTGACAGTTTCATCCTCTTACCTTGATGACTATGTTTTCTGTCCCACAAATGTTCAAAAGATCCAGACTCAAGTTACTTTTGATGCTCAACTTCTTTGATTTGGGAAAAGTTCCATGTAGAGACGCTTCTTCTACCTTGCTGAGAGGCTTTGTGTCTTTTTTATATATTTATTTTAGTCTAAACTAGTTTAGAAATGGCAACAATTAATGAAGCAGGAAAACTAGCAGGAGTGAACATGGAGAATAATCTATATATCTAGGCAAGATAAGCAACAAAATAGTAATTTATTTGAATTGGTACCTCCCTTTTTTTATATTGACATTGAAACTCATTGAAAATAATTTGTAAGCATGACATGTGACTAGAAACAGGAATGTATAATGTGTTCCATACAGCCGCATAATGCAGCTGCATCTTTAAGGGTTATACAGTCAGCGTTCTAATCCTGCACCTCCCGCTCTCCTCAGATGAAAGGTTTGGCTCTTAGCAACTCCGAAGTGATCCGACAAGTTCACAACAGCTTTGCCAGGTAAGCTGCTGCTCATATCATATCCAGCGGGAGAAAGTCTGTTTGATTGGCTTCATGCTATTTTTAGCTCCTCATTCTAACTCTGTAAAAAGTGAGTGGTCCATTAGTTGCTCATGCATCTGTCTGCTCTTGTGAAACAAGCTAATGTGAGGTTATTCGGTGGTCGCCCACGAAACTTTGCCAGTGCTGATTCTCTTAAAAACATAAAGTTTTGGCCACGCCGGGCACTTTCACTAGCTGCTCAGTGATTCCATTTTTAATGGAACATTCTGTACGTCACATTTCTTTATTGATTGGAGTTTTAGCTTTCTTGGAACAGAGGGCATCCCTACGCGTCTGATGGACAAAACAACAGCATCTACAAGTGTTTGCGTGATAGATGATGATTATCTTTGATGTTGATCTTTATAACTGTGTTTTCCAGACAGCAAATGTTTGAATTTGATGCAAAGTCGTCGGCAAAGGACGAGGACGCATTTCACTTTGTGAGCTACGTTCCTGTAAACGGGAGACTATACGAGCTGGATGGACTTCGAGAGGGTCCAATTGACCTGGGTAAGCAGAATAAAAGCCATTTGTTATTTTTCTCTTATTGCTTTCAGCGTAATGGCAGTTATGTCCCTCGCTGTGAGGTCCTCCGATGCACAGCTGAATTGTCTCGTTGGCCATGGCCCATTTCTTCTTCTTTCTTTCCATGACGTACTGTGCAGTTATTGTGTATATACGGACACCGGCAGTATATTTGTCCCCGTCTGTTTTTCACCAGGTACATGCAACCAGGATGACTGGATCAGCGCCGTTCGCCCAGTGATCGAGAAAAGAATACAGAAGTAAATGTCTTTTTCGTCTTTCATTAATTTGAGATGAATCTTGGGTTAACCAGATGCTTTCTATCACAGTTGATGTGGAATGTGAATGCTTTTAATGAATCCCTTTCACTTTCTTTTAAGACTATGAGTAGTGAGACAATTATTAGCGATAATAATGGAAAGCGGTGGTGCAGAAATGATTTTGCAGACGAGTTCTTTCATCCGTCTCATTTGATATATTTGCATTTTTTTTATAGTTTATGAAGCAAAGATAGTATTATCTCTGTAATATGTATAATGTGTTCCATACAGTTATATGTTATATATTTGAATACAATACCAAACTACCATGATTTTCTGGTCAGTGTGTCCTTCGACACTTACTAAAACTGTATTATTTCCCTCTTCAGGTACAGTGAAGGAGAGATCCGATTCAACCTCATGGCCATTGTGTCCGACAGAAAGATGATATACGAGAGAAAAATTGCAGAGCTCCAGACCCAGCTTACTGAGGTGAGCTGACTCCAGTGCAGACATGACTAAGAATATTATATATTTCTCTCCATCTCCCCGTGCGGCTGCATGTGAAATGCATCAGATGTCAGCGTTTTTTGTTTTTCTTTTCTCCAGCACAACATGGTTATGTCCTCCAATTTATGAAATCTGTCTTTTCTTCGGGACTCAATCCAGTATTCTGTTTGTCATATTTGTCCACAGACACAATGTGTCTGATACGGCTACTCCATTTATAATTATATGTACTGTAATGATGCGATCTATAATGTTATTTTGTCCCAAATGGAAGGAGTTTGAGGTGAATGAGATGTGACTATGATAATTGAGATCTCAGAACATGGGACTCTGAGAATATTTATATATTGCATGAATGCAAAAACCCATGTAGAGAAGGGCCACAGGGTATTTCACCTCAAGCTAAAAATGGTTGCTTCACTGACCTGTTTTTGGCTGAAAGGGGTCGGTGTCGTGTTACACCTGATGCCACACCCTTCTCATTACTGAGTGTTGTCAAGAATGTGCTCCGTTGCACCTGGAACAAACACGGTGATGTCCGGGTACACTGACCTCACGTCAGCATTAATGCAGCAAGGTGACTCATTCTACCACTAGAGGTCAGCAAACACAAGGCTGAACCCTCATGCTACCATGTGAAAGGAGTGGAGTACCTTTGCTGCTTCATATTCACTGTTGCCGTTTGCACAAGTCCTAACGATGTCTCCTTGTGTTCCCAGGACGAGCCGATGGACACGGACCAGAGCAGCACGTTTCTCAGCTCCATCCAGTCCGAGATTGCCAAGTACCAGCTCCTTATCGAAGAGGAAAACCAGAAACTTAAAAGATATAAGGTGGGTTTCTCAAACACTGTCCCTGCTACTCCATGCTGTGTTACATGTGACATGAATGCAGTAAAATGGCCCATAAGGCTACAGTGTGTTTTTCCTGTGGGGGGAAAAAAATACCCTTTGAATAACCCCGAACACATTATGAATGTAGAGGCTGTGCTTATGCAGCCACCTCAGGATGGAAGAGGTCTTTTTCATTTTCACTCATGCCCAGTTTTCCTCCACTTTTTCTCACAGATTGAAAACATTCGGCGAAAGCACAACTACCTTCCTTTCATCATGGAGCTACTGAAGACACTGGCCGAGTACCAACAGCTAATACCTTTGGTGGAGAAGGTATTTGCGTTTCTTTTAGTGGCTTTCTTCAACAACTACTTTCCTTCTTTGCATGCGTGTCAGACTTGAGTACCGTGGCATTCTGAAACATCGTTGGATATTCCTCTTCATTATTTTTAATGGGATCTCTTGTAGTTTTGAATGAATAATGGATGACTTTGGTCAAAAAATGATCAACAAGCACAATGAATATGCCATTACATTTCAGCTTCAGTGTGTATCCTGTCCACTAGAGGGCAGGAGTAAATGTCTCACAATAAGACATTGATGATGATTTAGTTTTTACAATGCTTTAGGTTCGTTTTAAAGTGAAATGTTTTTGTTTTGCTTTTCTCACCAGGCAAAGGAGAAACAGAGTGCCAAAAAAGCTCAGGAAGCCAAGTGAACAACAACAACAACAACGCAACACACTTCCAATAGAGAAGCCTCTCATCACACGCATCCAGAGCGACAGTCACCCTTTCATACAGATACTGTTCATTATGGGTCATATTCATGTTACTGGCCACGGACGGGCTGCAGCACTTCCTCACCGCGGTGAACCATCCGGACATTAAGAGCGGCACCGCAGGAGTAGCAGGGAGGCTGAATGGCAACACGCCGTCTCATGTGTCCATCAGCTCTACTGCATGATAGAAGGATGTGCTCCAATTATGTTCTGTCTTATTTTCATAATAAAATGTCTAGATGTTTGTGAATCTGTGTTTTTAATGTACTGAATACTGAAACAGATTATAGCGTTTTTTCAATTGATTCATTTGCAGATCTTTATTACATTTCTTTAATCTAAATGTTCCCCACTGATAAATCTGTTCAGCAATCAGACTCAGTGGTAGAGCGCTGCCGCCACCTACTGGTAGAACAGGAAGAATGCAGGCTTGCACTTACAGTACATTACAAAAACATCTGTTAAACCTTTTTCTTCTTCTTTCTGTCCAGTGTTAATTCATCTTAAGTATTTGACGAGATAAATATCAAACCTTTTGAAACAATTGCACTCAAATCCGTGCCCAACCTTTTGTCCCGATGAGCGCTCACCAACGAGCTGCCGAGTACGTACACGTGCATCGTTAAACGACTGGAACAAACGTCGTGACGCGTGTTGTTTTGGGACGGCTTCCAGCATGTTGATGTTTTGAACATGTGCCTCTGTCCTTTAGGAACTGCACTCTGCTGACTTACGGGTCCTTGAACACAACACTTGTAAAGGCCTGCGTAGGCTGACGTATCTGCAGTCTGAAGACTAGTGGAACGTGTTCCTTTTTTTTCTATTTTGGGCTCCTCTGTTTACATACACACCTTAAGTACTTCTTGGACCTGGTCCCAGTAGTCTGTTGCCAAGCTCCTTCATAGCAACCAATGGAAACCTGCAGGTTTTACTACCGCCTCAGAGAGAGAACAGTGTGTGTCTGTATCAGGATGAGCAATCAGGCATTGTGACCGGTCTGGTTCTGCAGGGAGTTCACGAACACCGTCACCGCCTCACCGCACCTGCTGCCATCCAACATGGCAATTATGCCATTGTCTTTTCGGCGTTATTTCTGACCTTTTTAAAAAAAATCTTTTGCTGAGGTCAAGCACAACGTGGAATGTTTGTCGTGGCACGCAGCCAGGATTTCAGACGCTACAAAAAAGAATGAAGTTTTAAAAATAGCCCGATTGCATTCGTACCTGCGCTGGAGAGCTTTGAAGGTCATGGGAAGTTTATTTGTACAGCTCATTATCACACAGTGTCTCGAAGGGCTTTAGAGGAGGAGTAGTCAAGTTTACAATGACTTGAGAATGATCTGACTGCTATACAGTAAGTGTGAAAAAGACATTCAAAATAAATTAAAATGACAAAACAGTTCATACAAAAGCATCCAATGGGTGGTTTGTAACACAAACAAAAGCAAAGTGTCTCCTCCCTGTTCTTTGGCACAGCCGTGCTCTAATGGCTGATGTCCAGCAGGTGTAATCATCACCCTGTTGACGCTTCATTTTGCAGGTATTTGGTCAATAACCAAAGTGGGACAACGTGACATTTGGATGTGATGGCCGCACTACATGAAACGTTGAGAGGTCACCAAAGGTCACGCAGTTTATTCTGAGGAGCAGGTGGATGTGTGGACTGGATGTAATGACAATCCATGCAACAGGTGTTGAGACACTTCCACAAATGTCCACCCCACGGTGGTGCTGGGAGAAATACATCATGTCCGTAGACTGAATCCTCATCATGTCAGTGCAAAACCTCGTGGCAGTCCATCATAATATGCTGCATATTGGGATTATTATCGTTCCAACAACAATGAAAAAAACACTCTTTATTAATACAACCCACTCCTTTTAACCCGGAGGCCAGCAGAGCGTGTAAAGGATGACCCGTCACCTCGACAGCGGGCCCCGGGGCCCCCGAGGAGCGAGCCGGAGCCGTGCGCCTGTCAGGAGCAACGTCTCGGCCGCTGTCGGCCACGGGTTGGGGTTGGGGTTGGGGTTCGCGGCTGGAAACGGCCTCTTCATCAGAGAGCAGACGCACGGCGGTGCCGGGGTGGATTCCCTCTGCCGCCTGTGAAGGCGCTCGAGTCCCAGAGAGGGAGCCGAGCCGCGAAGACGTCAGCCGCACAGCGAGGAATGAAATGTCCCCAAAAGATGAGGAATGTTGTTTTTGTTGTGCAACCGAACTGCACATTGTCTCCCAAAAACAACATGTGAATAATGTGCGCGGTATGTGTCTGACTTTCGCTGAACCAAACACGCAAAGTGCATGACGTGCACGCTGAACTATTTCTAGATTTTGGTATTCGCGATGAATGGTGGCTTTCTAAATTTCAAAAATATTGCTTCACTTTGCTTTAACAATAAACAAGAACGTTGAGGACTGTCTGAGGCGCACGTTAGTCCTTAACAAGGAATTAGGCATGTTATTGTATATATTTAACCATACTTTTGTTATATTAATGGATCAAATAACTAACCTCTTCACTTTTTCACATTTTTATGTTGCAGCATTACGCTAAAATTGTTTAAATTATGTTTATCTACACTTTACTCCACTATGACCAAAACCACAACAGGATTTAAATAACAAATAGGCTCCTCCCATTTCTCTGCATGACCTCTACACCTTGGTTGGAGTCCTCCGGTGGTCACTCAGACCGAGGGGACATGATTGGGAAACTCACCTGTGGATTTAAAGGCCGGGACACGCAGAGACAAGATTCTGTCAAGGCTACAAAAAAATAAAAAGAATGACTTGACTTTCAATCCCCTCATTTTGTTCCTGAGCTTACGTGTCATCGCTTTGGTTTCACGGCTCTCAGCGTCTCTGTTTTCGGTCACTTTCACGGTTTACATCAACATTGTTTCCGGCTGCAGCAGTAGCACCGGATGACAGGCGGAACAAGATGGTGGCCAGTGGGTGAGCACGGTGGGGCATTTAGCGGCCATCTTTGTTTCATTGTATTATTGGTGGAGAGCGTAGAGTTTAAAAGAGAGTGAATGTTGGACTTTGAGGTGGCCCAGAAAGATGACCCCAAATGAAAGCTAACGCTGCTCCGTATCTGCTGGAGGTGTAAAGGAAACTACTAACATGTCATCTGCGGCGTTATGTTTAAACTGGTTTTGGCTGCTGCCAGGTGGGCCAACAAACTGCTGATGCAGGTTTTTAAGTAAATGACCAGTTCAGTAGTCACTAAGTAGTCATGGAGACATTTGACCAGTATGTTAGGAGTAAACTAGATGTGGCTGAAACTTTCAAAAGCTATTAAGCTCACGAGTTAAATGATTTCACTTTCAAACACTGTTCCCAAATGTCAACAATTAACTTCCATGCTTGAAGAAGTTTGACATCTTTGCATTTACTTTACAGAATTGAACACAACAAAGGCCTCTCAGAATTGAATAAAAACATTTTATTTCTCGAGCAGTCCAGCTGCCTGCCGACTTTATTTCACATTCAACACACGCAATATTTACAACACATAACATTTTCCCAGTAACGTCGGCCCAAATACAAATTGCATTATAAGTTAAAATTGCACCATTTATGTAAACAAATCCAAGCAAACCCAGAAGTGCAACATGGCAGTTATAACCGGGGTCACTTCATGACAGCTGTGCAAAGTCTTCAAGTGGATTCAGAAATACATTCTGACGGCATCGTCGGCCGAGTGGAAAGTGTTTCGACATTCATCTTCCGCTTTGAATGCGATGGCACTTCAACCGAATTTTTCGTGAACGTGTCATTGCCCAAAATTCTAATAGCGTGGTATAAAAGTGCAGGTAATGGCCCTGTGAGGGAAATGTAACAATAATCCCATCTGGTAGAAATGCTCCCGTGCACTGCCTGGAGCGGCATGGCGCATCCTGATCGACTTTCAGCACGACGGATACAAAAAAAACACATGGCTTCACTTTGCCATTATCCGCACTCGATGTTATTGTTTATGCTGAGGATTTGCATTTTGGGGGTCTATTATCCCAAGGCGGAACATCATCAGCGGTCTTTTCACACCGTCGCAGCGGTAAACAAATGACTTCAGGAGTGTGTGGGGCGAGTTTGACTAGGACTTAATGTGCTTGCCCTCTCCCCTGGCAGCGGCACACAGTTCTTTGTAGAGGTCGGAGTCGATAAATCGGGGGTAGGAGTTGTTCTCCATCAGGCTGTAGACTTTCCTCTGCGCTGCCATGAAGCTGGTCACGGTGGGCTCCAGGAGGTTCTGGACGATGGCGTTTTTTGTGTGGAAATCCAAGTTTATCTGTGAAAGAAACAAGCCATGATGAGCCTCTGATTTCCATTCGTACCCAGAAGAACATCTTGTGTATTTATGACATTTAAGGACATGAATTCAGATGTTTTTATGTTTTATTAAACGCTACAATGGCAGCTGTTACCTCTTTGGGAGCATCGTTTTTAATGAACTCCTCGTGTATACTGTTGGCCTTGGACGCCAGCTCTTTGTGCGACGTGATGTTCCTGAAATCCTCACAGGCCGTCCAAAACTCAATGTTCTCTTCGGAGAACTCCGACTTCAGAAAGAGGAAAAACACAGTTTTTCCATCTGCGGGAGGGAACGAGAAGAGGAAGCGTTAAAGAAAGAGGTTGGTGATATAAGCCGCTTGCGCGTTAATGTAAGGACGAGTACGTGAAAAAAGCCATTACGGCTTTCTTTTATCTAGGCCAATAAAGGGCCTTCGTTTAGCGCACAGTTACCGTGTGACCTTTGAGCCCCTTTTATGTAATCATGCGCCAATAGTGCGGTGAATAATGCTTACGTTTATGACTGAGTAGTTTGTCAAGCGACTGCGCCCATTGCTGCACGTCATCAGCAGTCGGCCTGAGGGGAGAAGATAGGAAAGGAATGTGTTACAGGAGAGGAAAGACATCTGTACATTTATAAATGATACACTTTTGTAAACACGCCTATAAAAAAGTTTGTTTTCATTGAAGTTACTTTTAATTCACTATACAGTGAGTTCTTGCTGCAATGGGCATTTCATTCTAAATTAAATAATTAATTTTAGACATAAAATCATAGTGATCTGGTTTGTTTCTACACATAAAATATATAAATTGCAAAAAAAATACACACCCAATTATTTTAATAGTGTGGCTAATGCAAGGACAAAAATACAGTAAATCAATAAAATATATTTAAAACTAAATAAACATGAAGCCCAAACAATATGTTCTGCATAATTATGACATAATCCTCAAAATAAAGAAGTCTTACCTGTAAGATCTGTTTTTCGTGGGATGTAATATCGACTGGGAAGTGTTCTTCTTCAAGAAAAATCCTATTCTGTTCCTCCAGTTTTTACTCCTGGAAAAAGGAAATCACGTATTAATGCTACGGCAGTGTAAGTCTGAGCAACATCTTTGTACAAGGTCATCATAACCGGCATCATTCGTATTAATAAACAACGACTTACTTTATCTCCTTCCTCTCTGAGCGCAGGTCGGCGGGTGTCATATTGTCAGTGAATGCCATCTTCTGGGATTCCACACAAGCAAGGTTCTCTCTCATGGTTCAATCTCCTCTTCTACTCCCTCTTGACTTCTCAGGCAACTTTATAGTTTCTCTCTCCAGCCGAGATCCGGAGTGGGACAGGCGCGGGGGAGGCGGGCCTCAACGTGATTGGCTCGTGCTGTGTAAACAGTGACATGCCCGTTATGACTCTCAGGGCCCAAGGCAAGGTTGGTCTCTGTGAATGCGTTCCCTCCCAAAGTATCCTGCGGGCTTCCATTTTTAAGTGAAAGGTCAAGATGTGACGTACATTGCAGACTCAATGTCCTTATTCCTAAAATAAAGTTGTGGCAGGGGTTAATGGAACTTTTCTCTATTTCCAGTGTGTTGTTCTTTCTTCTTTTGCACATTAAGAGCATTTTTGCAAAATTGCAGCAGCTCTAATATGTATCCCTTAACAATTCTCTAAGCAATCAATGGCTTGATACTTTTACTTTCCACCTGTTTTACAATTTAAAAGCAAAGTACACTCTTAAGGGAAATAACTACAAAAACACATACACCCTTGAACGAGCCATTTCTCTTTTCCAGGAGCTGTCGTCCGTCATATGTCGCCATCGCGGATGTACAATTGATTCATTGTGTTTGTACTGCCCACAGTGATCATATTGAATGAATTGCTCACACAGGGTGTGGATGTCATGTTGAAATATGTCAGATTGCCATACAAATGATGACGCAATATCCTCTTGCCTCCATGGGTGTTTGCGGAAAAAAAAATAAAATTGGCACTGTTGAATGCATTGTTTTACATTCTTCAAATCTTCAGTTTATAAAAAACTTTCTTAGGATCATCGCTCTTTATTGGTATTTAAGTCCACTTGGGATTCTCGGGTAAGACGGGGTTGAAATGATTGAAAAGGTAATAAAAATGTGTAGGTTAATCAATTTTCAACAGCACCTCAAAAACTGTATTTCAAAGTGTAAGCTAAGACCTGAAACCTTGACATCGTTGAAGGAATTGACCATTTATAGCAAAGAGTTATCGTCCACAGTTAGATTTGGTGGAAAAAAAGTGTTGCTGTTTGAGGGAGCTCAACGTCCGCTGCTAGGAGAACTGATCCCCCCATCAACAAACACGAGCACGAACATGAGATATTACGAAGGTCAACGATACTAAAACGCTCCAACACCATAGGAGGAGGTTGGAGGGAGCCGTGTTGGCACGAGGGGGGATCAGCAGACACAGCTATGTGTCAGGATATCAAGGTACACCTGTGGGAATGTGACTCAGATTGTAAAGAATAAAACAGCTGATGCATCTCAGCTGACGTCAGAGCAGGTTAAGTGCTCTGTCGGAAATCTTCCAGTCGCTGAAAAGCTGTCGAGAGGTAGTTTTATGTAAGCCAGACCTGTAAGAAATGTAACTGTCAACCGGTTCTAACTCGGCTTCAACCTTGACACGTAAAAGTCTTCCGGCTGTATTGTTGAAGCAGCATGTTTCGGGCCACTCGAGGGCTGGAGAAATGAAAATACACATACATGAAGCTCTTTTTGTCTTATGGAGACAAGAAGCAACATTTCAGTTTGTTCTGCTGTCCAACTGACAAATGTAAGCCCAATATTCACTCATTTTGGTTGTTGTTTGGTCTCTTAAGCTGCGAGCTGACGTGGCTACGTAGCGCACAGTTAGCAACGTATAAGAAGGAAACCCTTATCAAGTTGAAGGCCAGTTCGTCCAGCCCTCATAGGACCGTCACCTGACAGCAGACTCACCTTCCGGCTCATGACGGGAACCTTTTGGGACTCAAGAAGACTGTTGCGTATTAACAAGCCCAAAGAAGAGTCAATGGACGCTAGCTAGGGTGTTTATTGACAGCTGTAGCATGTCACTTCTTCTCTTCATTAAAACTTGTTAAAAACGGCACTACAAGTTGTCATCATTATAGTTAAGGGACTCCAATTCTCGTCATTAACTTTGTCTGCTCATTCTTTTTGGAGTAATGTTCACTTGATTTATCTAAGATAAAGTTCTTTTGTGTTGTTGTTGCTAAAAACAGCTGCCAAATGCTGCTGGAAAGGGAATCTGTGAAGAACTCAATTTGCAGGCGCAAAACAACTAAAAACTGACCTAGAAGACTCACCGAAGGTTCACGCTACACGACCCCTGTCACTTTGATCTATTTCTAATATAATTTTACAATAATTTCTGTAATAAATGCTGTGCTACTAGGCCACTAATATTACATATCTAAAACGTTGACTGAAAATGTTTGCCAGGTCTTCAAGGTCAACCCAAATAACTTAAAAATATATAGGGCATGAAGCAGTTCACGTTGAATAAAGTACAGGCAATTACAGTTTAATAACTTAAACACACTACATTGTTATGTATGTGTGTCAAATTAATCAAATGTGTAATTGTGATTAAGCTGAAGCCTGCTCGTCCACTTTTTGTGCCAATTGGATGAGGAAGCCACATCACTTTTGCACCAGTGTTTCTCTTTCCTTTGCAGGTACAATTTGTCTGCATGGTGATTAGACTACATACAGTCTTTGTTATGTGTTCTTTTGCAGCATTTCAGTAACAAAAGTGAGAAAAAAAAAGACATTTCAACACGTGACGAATGCACGTTCTGGTTCGTTGAGCAATATCACATGAACACTGTTTTTACAGTCATTTCCTGTCAGTCTCTGTTTGAGAAACGTACCATTTAAGCACCGTGAAGTCCTTATTCCAGTAACAAGGCAGTTGGACATCGACATCATATCCCAGAATCATTAAAAGGGCATTTATATTGAGGAACAGAACAAGCATATGTAAAGTACAATCACAATTTGTTCTAGATTATCTGTGCCTTAATGCATGTGCGTCACCTGCCGTGTTGTGTTGTGATTATCACTGGCCTCCCTCTCTCTCTCTCTCTTTGTCGCACCAGTACGGAGCTCTGCTGAGTGAAAGCATGGCGTTCACCCCGTGTGTTTATTATGATGTGCAGACTGTGTGTAAGCAGCCGTCTGTTTAGAAGTGGATGAAGAGCAGAGCCAAGTTTCCACTGAGGCACAAGGTCTGTCCAGAGGGCGGTGATTCCCAGCACCGGCTTGCAGAGTTTGGGAGTTGTGGATCAGAAAGCTCTCTCTCTGCACTTTGGCTTAGCAGCTACTGACAAGTGCCTAAAGTAAAAGGTGCACACAGATAAAATATGTCAAGAGCATGGAAGGCATGTCTGCACAGCCACTGTGTGTGTGTGTGTGTGTGTGTACTACAGACTAGAACATAACAATATGAACCACCATGGCTGCTGTGCATGCACTCAGCCCAAAACCATTAAGGATTAAAGTTCAACTAATAAACATGAGATAAAACCCCAACAGGAGAGCTGCGCCTAATCTCTGCACTGGGTGCTGGCGGGCTTTCTCTGAAACGCCTGGCTAAACCTCTGTTAATTGTTAGGATTTGACTGGGGAGATTTTTACGGAATTGTCTTGAAATAGCCTGATATTGTTTGGATTTCTTTTTCTTTCATAATTAATTGATTAAGCAAACATGTTGTGCAATAATAAGAAGGCGGCATTCAGTCATAATTAATTAAAATTATCTATAGAGAGAGGCCATTCCAGGAAGACACAAACAAGGCTGATGTTATTCTAAAGTTGTTCAGAAGTTATTCAAATGTTTTTGTTTTACCATTTCATCTTAGTTTTGAACGTGAACAAAATGTATTTAAACTATTATAATGTAAATGTATTGTAATTATGTACCTTGCAGCCTTCAGCCTAATGTGAATTGTGATGACCTTGACGACCTGTTTCCTTCGGGCCTCCCTTCACTGCCTGCAGCGGTGAAAGTTTGTGTCTTAACTTGACGGTGACCTTGCTTTCCTGTATCTTACAATGTCGGGCAGGTTAAGACAAGAGCCGGGGGCGCTTTCTTCTGCCAAGGATTCGTCCTGAGATGGCAACACATCTGCATAGTGTCTAATATTATGTTGAGGGGGGTTTGGCGTTACAGTCGGCAAATGATGGGGGGGTCACAGCACATACACAATACACATCATTATCTCTTCATTTGTTTCTTCATTCTATCATTTATTTTCCTAGAATGATACAAAAATAAATAAAAACATAATTCCTCTTACAGTAGTAAAACAGAAACACACAGAAAACAAAATACAAGAGGATATTATATTCAGATCCAATAAAAGTGACACCAATAAAACAAAATACCAATAAACACAGAAACATTCCCGAAGCTAGTGCAACACAAGCCCGTAGTCAGTAGTCAGTCTGAAGGGACAATGGACTTATAGTTCTGTGCAGAATCTATAACTGTTCATTCGGTCCTATTTTTATCTTTAACTGTAATGGTTAAAGAGATAGCTTGACATTTTGGGACATCCATTACTCCGCTTCCTTGCAGAGAGTCACACAAGAAGATTGATGCCAAACTCACATATTTTCTTAAAGCCACAGTGTGGAGGATTTGGCGGCATCTAGTGGCGAGGCTGCAGATTGCAACCGACTGAAACGTCTTCCGCGTGTCGAGCGCGCCGGAGAGCTACGGAGGTCAAAAACATGAATAGTTAACGTCTCAATCTTTTAATTTTCCTCTCATCAGATTTGTCCAGAGTAAACAGCTTTAATTGTTTCATCCATTAAACAGAACGTTCACGCCTTTCATATTAGATTTAATGACATAAGTAGGCTACAATTATGAGAACAATGAGACAATTCAGGCTCTCCAATGTGGGTCAAGTTGTAAACGTTAAATGATAGGTTATGGACATCATTCTGGAATTTAGGGAAACCTAAATAAAATCTCCTGTGATTGACTTTGAGTCTTTATAAATAACTGGTTCTAGATGATTTAGCCGTGTATGGAGGCAACGTGACGAGAGACAGCAGGGAGGACAAGAAGACACCACAATACTCACACAACATATTTCATTATTGATGTCTTCTCCATGTTGACATTTCAAATGGATCTATTTTTGTCGATATCAGAAATGATGGACAAGTACTGCCGGCTGTCAGTCATTATGTGGGTTGTAATTAGGCAGGTCTGAGTAAGGGCATTAAGTAGCAGGTATTTCTTTTGCCACGGCATTCATCATGTGCTGATGACCGTTGCTCATTAGCTGAAGACACTCTCAGCGCTACCAAGTCGTTTCCTGGCCTTGTCTTTGGCTTCCCTCCTGCTGGCTCCAGCCAGTTGAAATATAAATGAGCAAATAGTCTCATACAAAACCAGCAGCTGCCACAGTTACTGTAAATTGGATTTGGGTTCACATTTTGAAAATAAGTGGAAACATGATTGATTGACAGGTTTAATTCCCCTGTCCTCTTCTCAAACGGCCGACAATATGGCCAAACGCCGTGGCGCTTCCCAAGGAAAACTGAACGACTGCTAGGGAACTATGTGCAAAGGAAATTATGACATTACCCATCAAATGTATCTTGTAATGGCGTGTTTGAAAATATATGAATGACGAATTCACAGGTTTAGCAGCTTCAATGCTAAAAGGCTTTAATTAGATGGAATACATTTGTGCAATGATGCGTTGACACCAAAAGTGTTGGTGTGAACACGCGAGTAGATTACATGCAAAGTCCATTGACTTTGCATGTAATCTACTCACGACGCGAATGGTTGCGAACAATGCAAATTTCCGCCGGGCGCTTGAGTTGAAATATTTGTGTGACGCTGTGACGTTTGTGGAATTTTCCACAACAAGTATAAAGCAGAACTAGTGATTATTTCCAGAGATAAAATGAAGCGCAAATGAAGCGAATGACGCGAATAAACCACATATTGTCGGCAAGTAAGCTCACGCGAGTAAAACATTGCGAAACGGTGTGAACGTAGCATAACTCACACAGATCAAAACAAGCACGGCCGAGGTGGTGTGCAAAGGCTGAACAGCTCAGTATCACAGAAAAGGCAATAAACACAAGTGTGTCCCGATTTCATTGAACTTGTGGCATGCATGCTTCTATGGAGAACTGCAGCCTGATCTAGTTTTGGCATGAAATGCCTAATGGGGCCAACATTGCACAATAATGAATTCCAACCCTGTAAAGGTGTGTGTCTGTACCGTCAGGGGAAATTGACACAGAGAGTACACACAAAAACCGCTCCCTTTTAATAGAAGCTGACGTGAAGGAATCCACAACGCCCAACTGCTTGATCTGTTGACCCTCCAGTAATGTAGACTCACAAATGTATGCCCACCAAATATAAGGATGCACGACATAACAAGGAGGTTTTTGCAAGATTTAGGCTGGACAAAGTGTTTAAACCATGTGAGTCCATTCTCATTACCAGGGCATCAAACACACAGCCATCCCAGGACGCTAAGGCTCATGGTAACGTTCATATGTGACTCCTAGAGACAACAAAACACAAAATTGTGTTTGTTATCTCTTTGTTTTAATCCAATTTTGGTGACAGGCCAACAGTATGCTCATAAAACAAGCAAGTTGACACCATGTGACATCCATCGCAGACTGCAGCTGCTCCTCAGTAAATCACCTGCAGCGGTGTTGACTGCTAATAGCGAAGCAAACAGACACCGTGAAAAAAACTATCGTTGCTGTGGAGGTGATGAGTGTCGCTGCTTTCTTACCTGCTGTTGAAGAGTCTGACAAACATTTGTAATCAGAAATACTTTATGGGTTCTTTGCAAAAACATAAATGATAGACTAGCAAGTGCAAGTCTACAAACTTTCTAGATAAGCAAGTTGTGTTTTTATTGGGAATGCCCCGATATATACGGTGCATTCTACCTATCTAGTGACAATTTTCAGATGTTTTTATATTCAAATTTGCTCTGGTGTTTGACCTCAGCTGACATGGGAGGGTGAAGACCTGATTGAACAAACATATGTGAAATGGAAAAAACATCTTTACAGTGTATGGTAAGTACTGTGTATTAAAATGAATACGTATGGATTTCACTTATTTTACGTACTTATTTCATTGCTGACATGGCTGGTCTACACACTCCATTGTTCATTTTTGTTGTTCAAAACTGGTTTCAATAAATCACTCTTGTTTTTTTTAAGTATAACCCGTATGGACTACCTTTGCATGTTGCCGCTTCAGCTTCACCATTTTCCACTTGGTGGTGTGGAAAAGTAAAATAGGTATTTGTTGCAACGCAGGTTACACAGTTTCTATATCAGATGGTAAACTTCACATTTTGTAAGAAAAGTCTCAACAGAGATGTTTTAATTATTAATTAAATAATTCATTATTTAATTATTTAATTAAACCTACTAAGAATAGGCCAGTATGAATTATTGATTCATTTTCTGCTGATTCACATTCAATGACACAGACTGGCACTGGAAGCAGGGTTGGTAAACAGTGAAAATGTCACTTATTTTTTAAATATTCAAACTTTCAAAACAGAGTTGGTGATCGTTGGACCAGTGGAAAGACGAGCAAAGACGGGTTTGATTGAGCTTTATTTTGTTTCTGTCGAGCGAGTTATTAACAATCAGCGAGGTAAACATGATGTTGTGTGACTAAAGTCTGGTGGTTTTGAGGAGGGCATATCAATTGTATGTTTTTACATTAATAAGTACAAAATCCGTGTTGATTTTGTGTTGGTAATGCGTTTAATTATGTTGTGTGTCTACATTTAAGAGAAAAATCTCATTGTTCACAATGGCTCATTCTGAAACTGGAAGTCCAGGCCTTCCTGTTTCTAAAACTGCACACATCACTCATGCACTTCTGTGATAACAAAAACAAAACTGCAAGCACCCAATATTCATAGTCGGATATCGTGGGAATCATTTTTGCATAAAATAAAGACTAATTGAAATTCAAAGCAAGCTTTTGCTGGGTTTTTCTTTCAATATTTTGTTACGAGTTTCATCATATATATCTGCACTCACTTTCTCATTTTGAATGTCCAACTTCTTCTAAAGTAAAATGCTGAACATATTTGAATATGAGCGTCCAGCAGCTCTATTCACTGCACTGTATATTATCCACTCCGTGGGATGGAGTGTTGGGTCTTTTTAACAACCGTCTGTTGCTGCTTCTTTACAACAATGAACATAAGTCTTCGGCCATCAGAACTTGGCACAGCCTGCATGTTTCCATGCTTATGCGGTGGAGTATCGCTTTAAACATACAACAGACAATCATTATGCAAACATGCCACATATTGTGTAATGCGATGCTTTAAGATCGGTCTCACTGGAAGTGTGTCGCTCTCTTTTTTAAACAGCCCATTTCAATAAAATCACTAAAAGCTGTAATGTGACAAATGGGAGGGCAGAGACTTTTGTGTGTGTTTGTGTGTGTGTGTGTGTGTGTGTGTGTGTGTGTGCGATTAAACAAGTTGCACCTTGTTCCAAGAAGGCAATTAAAATAATTTAATGTTGTTCAAATGACTAACATTTTAACAATCACTTCAACACCTCAAAACACTTTGTACTCAAATGGTGATAATTAACAATAAATAATACACGGTTTCACTTTTAAGTTAACTTAGCATTTCACCCTTAAGAATACATTCAAACAACATGCTTTTGGGAAGCATAATAAGGGTTTTAACATCCTATCATGCAAGGTGAAACATCCTATCTCTATAATAATTCCACTCAAATAGTTTATGAAATGAAATCACAACTCTTGACACTTGTGCAGTGCGGTAAGAAGTCGGCTTGGAATAAGACGACGGCCGGTAGTCGTGTGTGAGGAATTAAATCAGACGCCACCGGCCGTTAAAAAAGGGAATTTCTTAGTTGCTGTAGTGCAGAATTTGGTTCAGATTCCACACAAGAAAATGTGCATGATTATGTTTTGTTATCATAAAATAAATATATTTATTCTGGATTACTTTTTAAAACACTTACTATTTGAAAATTAGAAATATATTCAATATTAACACACATATCTCCAACAGGCAGCTTAAATCTAAAGAAATATCAGTTTTTAAAACCCCATATCAGTCCAATCTAAAAAAAGATTTTGAAAAAGCAGAAACATTCAAGTGTCCCAGAATGCCTCTTGCAGAGAGTGGCCTTCTGAAATATCACAATGTCCTCTCTCTGCGATGGATTTGTTGTCCTCCCTCGTGCTGTCACTCGATAATTGTCCAACTCCTTTCGTGACATCTTACTCGGTGTCAGTGGCAGTTAAAGCTACAACTAAATACTCACTTTCACCCTCTCAGACACACACACACACACAACTAATGGACTGTGACCTTTGCATTTTACATCCTCTATCTTAATCTGCACAGGAAGCACCTCCGCAAAAAAGGCCAAAAGAGGTCCGCTGCAGTTTGCTGACGCGGCGCCCCGGTCGGGTCCCGGTCGGGTCCCGGTCGGGTCCCGGTCCCTTCACTGATTCGCTCGTTGTCAAAAGTGGTTCCAATTGGCTTGCGTACACAGAATCATCATCCGGTGAAAACACACGCTAGAGGGTCAATATCATTAAGGCTGGTCATGTTTACTCTTCTCCTTGGGACACAGTCCTCACACGTGACATGCCCGGCGTTTCCATCCTCCCGCGGCAGCACTGAGGCCCAGTTTGCGGCCTCTGCTGGTGTCCTTGGTGGCGCCCACGCGGCAGATCCCTCCTTCCTCCTTTGTTGTCGGCCCTTCCTCCTGAAGGAGCTCAGACATTCCAGTTATAAGTTTTATGTCCTTTCTCTCTCTCCCTCTCTCCCTCTCTCTCCCTCTCTCTCTCTTTCTCTCTCTCTCCCTCTGACTGCGCTTTCATCCCTTCGTGGCGTCTGCTGCGAGGTTTTCCAGGAGAGTTCTATAAATGTCTGAGCGGAGGAACCGCGGGTACGAGTCTCTTTCCATCAGCCCATAAACTATCTTCTGAGCGTCGTCAAAGCAGTGCATGGTGGGAGTCTTGACGTTCCTTTTGATCTGCTCTCGGGTGTGATAGTCAATGTTGATCTGGAATGAGGCAGACAGATAGGAACAAGGGGATTTTAGCCAGGAGCGAGATATTTTAAGCTCGACATGTGAGCTGCACTTTTCTAATATCATCCGATGTAACAGTATTTACAAAGCAAGTGCATGTGATGGGTCTGTGCATGTGAGGAAACTTCTCAGTTGGATTTACCTCTTTAGGAGATTCTGCTTTGATGAACTGCTCATAAATCTTCTTGGCTCTTGAGGACATTCTGAATGAGGACTTGATCTTCTTGTAGTCCTCACAGGTGAGCCAGAACTCAATATTCTCGTCGCTGTATTCAGATTTCAGAAAGTTGCGAAAAGTGGCCAACCCATCTGAGGAAAGCACAGAAAACACGGCCAGCGTGAGGCCGAGATAACACCCGCAGTCAGCTTTATAAACCAGATATTCTCTTGAACTCTCATTCTCACGGACGTAAATTACGGTTCTAGCAGTATTCTCATCATCGGGGGAAAAGCAACCTACATTTAGACTCCAGAAGCCGTTCCAGTGACTGTGACCATTGTTGGGTATCTTCTAAACTTAGCCTGCTGGGAGAGAATTAAAGTTAGATCACTCAAAGAAAAAAAAACAAATTGGGGTAAAATAAAGACAGGAGGCTTGCAAGGAGACAGAAGCGGTCTAATCGAGGAAGGAGAGCAGATGTGCTCATCAAATTTGTGCAGAAATGTCCAAACCATGGGATAATGTTGCTGTGCGTGCTGCGCTGTGCCAAAGCAAACATGGAGTCTCTACTTCATTTGAATCCTTTCGTGATGCCATAGATGGAAATGATGTGGAGCAGGCTGGCTATTTTAAAACTGAAATGTATGCAAAACACTCCATAAGTCCCCTTACCTCTCAGAGCTTGATGAGTGTGAGAACATGCACTGGAGTCGGCACATAAAGTTCTTTCCGCTGTGTAGAGATAAGAAATGCATCAATACATCCCTATTGGATTTACTGCTGTTAGATTAGTTCCCAGTGGATCTGTCAAAGCATGTTGGGCATGTTAGTAATTAGAATGGAGCATGTGCTGTCGTAAAGTTAGATGACATTATTAACTTAAGCTATTTTCAGGAGATGCCATGAAGCGTCCGTAATATTCCTAAGTGTGCTAAGTGTCTGAAAGGTTTTAGCGTGAGAACCAAAAAAAACAAAAAACTTTGCAAATGCATTTCAAATACATTGAATAGACACTTCTCATGGAGCCCCGAGTCGGCATGTTTACTAGAAACCCCGCAGATGGAGGTAAAATAAACGTTTCACTCACATGTTCTTGTTTCTCTTCCTGTCATCTCGGTCCATGATGAAGTGCTGTGTGTTGGGTGGTTCGGCGGTTAGGCTGGGCATTGTCTTGTTAAGTCCACTCTCTCAGGCTCTCGGTCCGGGTCATGCCGCGGCTGAGAGACACTTAGGAGGGTTCCCCCTGCGACGCGGCTTTTTATACCAAGGTTTCCTGTTGCTACGGACTGGGGCTCCTAGGATACACCAGCAGCTCAGCCCAGGCTGGAGAGGAAGCACCCCTTTTTTACCCTCCTCCTCCTCCTCCTCCTCCTCCTCCTCCTTCTCACTGTTAGAAACGACACATACTCACACGGTACTGCATGTTCGCCTCCCCCCCTCTTGTCTCACTGCCTATTATGTCTCTCTGCTTCCTTTCCTAAGGATCCTTCCCTCCTCCTGACTGGACAAACCAAACAGACAGAGCATGCTGTGTTCACATTATTTTTAGTCTGGCAGAACAGATGCAAATGACAGTGACATTGTACTGCGATAGGCAAATTGTGACCTTCGTACACTTTGTTTTTGATGTCGCCCTCTGAAACGGGACTGAAGAGTGAAGCCTCTTGAAAACAAACGGGAGGATCGCTCGTCCGTTTTAGTAAAACGTCAACTTCAAGGAAATTCAAAAAAACGTGGCGTGAATTCACGCAACATGAGGGCACAGTCCTGAGCAAGAAAGAGGAAATTGCAAATTGATTGCAACAGATGGACTTGACGGCAGGAAGTCCCAAAAAATTGTCAGAATGTCACATTGTGACCGCACTCTGGTTTCAGCCACAAAAAGCTTCCTACATTGTCAAAACTGTCGCCATAAATCCATATAGGGAGGGAAGAACATGCACATCTGTGTGTATTTTTATTCTAATATATGTGTCGTGTATAAAGATTGTCATATTTATGAGAAATAAATACCCCTATAAGTATTGAAAGGCTTTGAGGACATGTTGCCAACCATCACATCCTCTAAAACTAACGTTTTTGGATTTACAACACTATGGAGTTAATTTGATAGAAAATAAAATCTGAATGCACACGCTGACATTTAGCCTCATTTTCGTAAAGCTAATTCCCCTCAAATTGAAGAAACTGTGAAACTGTGACACAACAGAGGGATGGCTAATAGGGTCAACTATTCCCAACGGCAATGTCAACACTGACTCGTATACATGTGACAGAGCACAGCCTCTTACATCTGCGTCTGTTTGCTGTTTAAGGGACTGGGAGCAGACAGGAGTGAAGAGAAATAACCGGCTTTGGCCGGAACTCAAGTTGTGGTGTGAGAACTTGTAGTGAACTAGACAGTTTCTTGGCGATTGACTAGCGTTAGCTGTGATTAGCGTTCGTAGCGCTGACCGCTTGACCTTATATGTTTCCTAGGAATCAGTGCAGCTCTTTGACGTATTTGGCCTGGCGTTGGAATAGAGGCGGCTGCAGATGATTGAAACTTTAGAAAGAGCTGTGTGGGAATTGATTTAACATAATATCTTAACGGAGAGGGCGTGCTTGAACCAAACTAGCATGAAGTGCTGTCCAGGCAAGTCTCTCTGGCACTTCCAAATAGCCACACTCACACTGCTGTCATGGAGAGCGGCAAGACGTGATGATGGTCCACATTTAGAAAAACAACACACTTCCTGACGGTCTCTCCTCGCAGTCGTTCAAAGCGTTGCACTTGGTTTTACATACGAAACATGACGAAAGTAGTGTGAGGAATTAAAAAAAAAAGCTTGAGAGAAAAGTTCAAACGTAGCCAGCTAGCTAATGTCAAATAGTCAGTATTAGAAAGTGTCCAAAGCTGTCAATCAATTCTGATTTGGTTGCAGCTTACTCACTTTTGCATTAAAGTATCATGATGAGGATTTAAGTTTCGGGCCTTGAGTTAGGTGATGGATAAAGGCGACGCAGATTGTAGTAATACAACAACCATTGAGCCAACGCTGGCGCATGGCGCCCATATTGATGTAGGCCTTAATTCCCTGTGAATGCAAGTTATAACAAGGAGCAGATTCTGAATGGAAAAGGAAAGAAATAGGATTCAGAAGGTAATTAAAAACACCTCACAGGAGTCCTGCGATATCATAAACCTGACTGAATGCGTCTGTTGTTTTAGCTTATCGCCAGCTGCTCCCGCTCACCATTTGATGCCCCGGATATTCTGTTACAATTTGCCCTTTGGCTCGGCTTCCTCGATGCGGCTCTCCCTCTTTTTGCCCAAACACGGTTCTTAGTGCTTGAAGCGTCACGGAGAATCAACAAACCCTGTGAAGGGAGAGCTTTCATGTCTACGGTTAAAGGTGCAATGAGGAACAAAGCAGTTCAAACGTTATCAGCCTTTGGCATCCAGATCTGGTCGTGAAGTTCCCCAAGTGTGACTGGATGGAAGCCGTGCCGTCGACAGTACTCACTTCCTCTTTGGCTACCATGGTAACTGTGCCGGATCAGTGGACAGATCGTGTGTGAAGAATAGTGCACCACGTGATGAAGATGTGAGACCTTCGTCATGTATCAGGAACAACCCCTGACATCCCAGTGTGTGAAGAGTTACTGACGTTTGACATCAAAATAGCTCAGATAGTTTTAGCTCTTATTTACTGCTTTCATGCAACAGAAAATACATGTTAGGGCGTCCAGATTTATGTTTTTCCATCAACATAATGAAGACATTTTGTTTAAAAAATCGTTAAACTTTTTAATTATGCGTAGGACCTCAAAGCATTAAGCAAGATTAGGAAAGACGCTTTATAGTTGTATATATGAAATGTAACTAAAACTCCTAATACTTCCTCTTTCTTCACACTTGTAATCTTCTGAATAACAGCATACAGTGCTTTCTTATGCTCAATATCACACATCGAGGGTTTTGTGGCCACACAATGAGAATGACAACAATTCGAGAACAAACAAATCTCATATTTTCCTTTTGCTCAAAAATGTATTACACCTGGACACAAACACAGCTTCACCCATCGGACATCAATCTTGAATCTGAAATATATTCTCTCAAAGTACAGCGTTTGTGCATCTCTGCCATCATTGTCTGTGGCCGATGAGGTTATTCCCCTAACAAGGCAGCACATCCAGCCTGATCTGTTACGCATCAGGTTGTCTGATGACTCCAGTGTTGTCGTTTAAGCCCTCTGGGTTATTATTAGCTGCCTCAGTACTCCTTTTTAAGGCACAATCTCCAAGAATAAGGCCATTTACAGAACAGAGTGAGATCAAGGGTTACTGCAGGGTTACTTTTTTCCAGTTTGGTAAACCCTTTTGCTGGTGTGTGAAGTCATCTCTGCACCTAATTAAAGGATATATCAGACATGTGACCAAAGACAGAATCTCCTTGCTGGGTGAGCTGTGGAAACTGTTCTCTCTTTTTCCTTCTTCCCTTGACTCATGCCCATCCCCAGTCCAGTTAGATTGAAGTCAGATGAATATAAATCTGTGTCTCAAATGCCTGACTCCATGGAAACTAGTCATAATAGTAAGAATGGTTATAGATGTTGAGTGAGGACTTCTCATCTCGTGAAATGTATCCAAAGATGGTCAGGAAGTCATGACTTTGTAAAAATGCACATTAATAAAAAGCCAGGTCATTTCTTCATGACAGAAAACCATTTATTTAGCATTCATCATACTTACTCTGCACCTTAACTTCTTCAGACTTTTTGTCAACACATACGTTATTTCAAACAACTCCAAACTCTTTACAATTATCTAAAGTACTGACACGTACCAACGGCATTCTTTCCTCCCTACGTACATATTCATTTTTCCCTCAATCACATTACTTTTCTCTTTTCCTGCTTGATTATTTTCCATAACATTTCATCAAAGCGTCATCTTAATGTCCTACAAGAAGTTGATGTTGCATTATGGTAGAACATTTCTTTTCCTAAAAAGAGATTCTCTGCCCTTAAAAGAATGGTTTTCATCCAAGCTTTTCATACAGCGTGAAGTAACTTTTCCGTTCAGCCAAGAAAAGACAAACCGTGGCGATTAGAAAAACTGTTTTGATACTGTGTTCTGAGCTAAATGTACCAACGAGTCCTGGATTTGTACTTTAGACTCAGGTAGGCATTTGAGAGCAGGAATCTGGGGCAAGAGTCTCTTTCCATCAGCAGGTAAACGTGCTTCTGGGCCTCATCGAAGCAGCAGAGGCTCGGCTTCTCCAAAGACGTCTTGATCTTCTCCTTAATGTGGTGATCAACATTGATCTGGGGAAGGAATGAAGATAAACCGCATTGTAACTGGTGTTGACAACAGTGGCATTTGAAGCTAATCTGTCTCCCAGATAACTGTGCTGCACTTAAAATAACTAAGAAACAAGACCCTCCGAAGTAGTATTTTTCAGCAAGGGGCGTAATCGTCCCCCAGGTGGCGATCAGAGAACGTGGAGAGGCGCTGGAAGCAATAGTTTTTAAGGGGGGGGGGCTTGAGGTGTTCTCATGGGGGCGTTTGTGTGCGACAGTTTTTAATGCCAATTTAATCCTACGTTCAAATACACAATGTCACAATTTGATTACTAGGCTTGCTTTTACCACCGCCATCTAAGCTTTCCCTGCTAAAGACGAGGCTTTCTTCTGAATCGCTCGCACGCAGCTTGCCAGTTTTCTATAGAACGGCACGCTCCTCTGACTTAGCTTTGTGTTACAATGTGTGCTTCTGAAAAGCTTTGGGAAGCAGCTTTGAGCTACCTTCTATTGGAGGTGGTGAAGTTAAGATTAGCATGTACAATATACCACACGCTGGTGAGATGTAGGCCTGATCAGAAGTGTTTTCTGTTAGTTTCGGTTTTCCACCTCCGATGAAGAGCAGCGTACAGCTGCTCCTCTGAGACCAGAACCCCAATGAACCCCCAAAATGGGTTGTGTGTGTCTGGCGGACCAGACCAGTATCACGGCAGGTCTTGAAATAGTCACATAATAAAATCAACAACCACACGCCGATGTTCCACGTCACAAAGCGCTGTTGTGGTTTTGTTGCATGACGACGCCCTTAATATCGCATGCTTGGTTGGACGGTAGTTTTATTCGGAACATGAGAAAGTTCAGAGAATGCAAAACTACATCGGCATTCACGGCGTCATCGTGATCAATCCGCTGAGCGAGTGTGACGCCAGTGACACATCCTACAAAAAAAAGATACTATTTGCACTCGTCTTTTCCTCAACTAGGTGCTTTCGTTGCCTGAACCCTAACTTTCATTTAGTAACGTTCATGAAACCAATAGATTGCCTTTCGTGGCTATTTTACGAACTACCGTGAGACTGTTTATGACGGGATGCAGAGCGCAGACAATTAACATCATGCACAGCAGACTAGGCCAGGACGTTTTCTTCATGAAATATTCTGACTTTATTCTCTTAATATTACAACTTTTCCTACACGTACATAAAGACAATGCATGTACATGAAGACACTTCCACTAGGATTATGGCAATAATTCACCGTAATGCAGAACATTAAGTGTTGACTTCCTTTCCATTTTTTTTTGGACTGTATGTGTAAAAATAATGACTACAATTGCTTTTTGTCCTTGTCTTCTGACCTCATGAAACCCAATATGTATTGAAGTGGTAACATATCCATTTGCTACAAACTGCACCTAAACCTGGAAACAGTTGCAGGAAGCTAAACACACACACTGATTATCTTCTGTGGATATTATTTTGATTACACAGACAAATAGTTGGGACTCTCCTTTTTTGGCAGGGGGGACAAAATGGGGACAATTGGACGTCCCCAAAACATAAATCATTACATTTTAGTGTGAAGACTTGACGGTATTCAAGTCAAGGTGATGACTCCAAAGGCCCTGAAAGCACACAACTGTGTGTGATCTTTACCTGTCTTGTCGGGACTCAAAAGTCATGAAAACTCAACTGTGTGTTTGTAGGGAAGTGCAGTACTTCACTTTGAATGAGCATAGAATAATGTGCAACATATTGATCTAATGCTACGAACAAAACCTCATCCCAGAGAATGCATCTTCACCTCAGTGACCAACAATGGCAGTGTAAGGTGTGACATTTAGTAGATGCAATAATACTTTTCCCTGTTCTGTCATAAACATTTTTGTATCGTATTTGAGCTTTTTATTGATCATATTGAAGTGTGCTAAAGGGAAAGAATAGTTCAGAGTGTATTACTACTGTCTGCTGGCTATTCATCTAGCTCTGTCTCTATCAACCATGTTCCAGTGAAGAACTGACCTCTCTGGAGGCCAGAGGCTGGATGAACTCCTGGTAGATCGCCTCTGCTTTCCAGCGAAGGTCTTCCGGTGAAGCAGACTTAAAGTCTTCACATGCGAGCCAGAACTCAAGGTTTTCTTCACTGAACTCCGACTGCAGGAAGCTGCGGAATGCTGCTAAATATTCTGTAAAGAGGAAGATATTCAAAGTATTCACCGTTTAATAAATATCATTAGAAATTTCACGAGTCAATTTTGTGACCACAAAATCAAAATTGTGATTTCCAACAGAGTTCATTAATCATTTTTTGGAAGTATTTTATTGTCTCAAAACATTTTGTAACGCGTTACTTTTATCATGTAGTATTTTTTCCAGAGTCGGTTGGAGTTTATGATCAGCCTGCCAACTGTAATAAAGAGATATTTGAGAATTCATTTTCTTTGTAATGAACAGCCGGAACATTAATACATATCTATAATAGTGCTACATACACTACCTGGGTTTTGAAGGATATGTCTCATCATTTATTCTTTGTCCCATGAGCCACTGGATGTCCTTCTTACGCCCACTTCGATTAAGAACAATATGACTTCTGCAAAACAAATTAAGTTAAACTTTAACACAATAGTTAATAGAAAAAAAGTAAGCCCGTCTATCTTGCTCAAACCACGACTCCGCCTGGCTTACCTTCTGGGCTGCTTCACATTTTTCATCAGTTCATTGATTTCATAGAGACGAATCTTTGAAAAGAGAAATTTTGGCATTTTAACATCCCTGGAAATGTCCTGTAAGGAGCTACAGAAGTCTGTCTTGGTGTCTCTAAACTGCAATGTTCCCCAAACAGCACTGTTGCCCAACTGCCTTTCACCTTGCAGGGAAGGTGTGATGCCCGTGACGTTGAGGGCCTGCTGGTACAAGTATCGACATTCCTTTGGGGTAAGCAGACAGACGCTTGCTGCTGCTTCAGTTACAGTACTGACTCACAGCTGTAAAATTCCAGTTTGTGATTGTACCATGGACACGATATGTGTGGAGACACCGAGGCTATCTGAGGGCAGAGGTGGACAGGGGCCTGAAAACATGGCGTTAATAAATGGTGGGCATGTCCATCCATATGCCGTGCTGTTTTGCCGTAACGTTTCTACAAAACGATAACTTGAAAAGTACCAAATGACTGAAATGCATGATCTACTCGTCCTTTCTTTGGTCAGAAACCGTAGCCTGGTTATTGTATCCAAGTCCAAGAACATCTTTCAAAGCCGTAAAGAATATCCAATACGCCTACCTTTCAAACTTCTCAACACCCTCTATGTGTCATAATGGGTATACTGGTGTCAAACGATTACCAAATTATTTGGAAAGATTGCAACAATGATATGAAAACCAAACCAATAGCCTTGCAGAGCTTGTTTATGCGGTCATATGCATTATTGAGCTGACACATTGCTACTTTATAAATGCAAAATATAGAACCATATTCTAGATATTTAATATATTCAAAAAATGCAATAAAATGTTGCCATAGACATATAATTGAATCACGAAAGGCCCCGCTTTGAGCTCAGCAAGCTGGGCAGATTATGATTGTGAGGCCAAACTAAACGTTTGGAATAGTGTATCTTTTGGTGGCAAATTGCGGTCAGAAGATTCCAGAGCTTAATCAGTTATCAGAGTCTTGTGACATGTCGTCCGATGTTGCAAATCATTTATTTTTGCCTGAAACACAAGGCCGCAGAAAAAAAGTCCCCGTTGTGGTGACCCACACTTTGGCAATGCTTGCCGTGTTTTCGGCGTAAGACCGACAATGGAATGTGATGAAAACAACCGGCGGTGCAGCGGATCATCTGCCTTCAATAGTTGTTCCATCCAAAGTAGAGTATGGCTAGAAGGCCAGATATTTTCTCTTTGAGTAGAGCGTATTACATGAAATAATAAATCTTTTCTGAGACGTGACCTGGTTGGTCAAATTAAGAATCCCCAGTTCACCCGTTTTGAAATACTTCTGTGGAAAAAAACTGGCTTGGGGATGAGAATGACAAGGATGGGAAGTCAAATATGATTAATACCGACTAACACATTCGCGAGCCACTTTTACACAATATGTTCAATTGCGACTGTGGTGCCATTAGGTCACATTGCTGTTCTGTATTAAAAAGATAAAGACTGAATGGAGGGGTGTAGTTGTTATATAGCTGCTTTGTTTGTTGTTTAAAATGGAGACTACTATTCCACTATTATTCTGAATAGGACAATGTTCTGAATTTGATTTGGTTCATGTCAACAGCATGTTGGATGATCCAAATTAGCCCTTTTTATTCAGGTTTTAGGAACATTCTTTGGACATCTCGACATCTACCGAAAGCTTTTGCAGAAAATGCCATGCCATTCAGCTTGAACGAGCAGAAAGACAGCTCAGTCACAACATTTGCCGAAACACCAGGTTTACAGAAACTCATGAATAATCTAGAAATCTCTAATAGGCTGGATATTGCACACAGAAATTGAAACATGCTTTGACTGATGTAGGAACAGTGCATGCAATAGCATTACAGGAGACAGGAAGTTAGTGAGGAAGTTTCTACATGTACTGATACTAAGCAGAGCAAGTGTGCGTGTGTGTGTGTGTGTGTGTGTATGTAAATGTATCTGTGTGTATGGTGCATTTCAGGATTCCCTCAGGGATCTGACCATTTTGTTTGTGGTTAAGAGAATGCTGAAGTGGGCTTTTTCTCAAACTTCCCACACAAGAACTACCGGAGCTGCAGTAGATGCACGGTCAGCGCGTTCTCTCGGGGACGACGCCCTTAATATCGCATGCTTGGTTGGACGGTAGTTTCATTAGGAACATGAGAAAGTTCAGAGACTGCAAAACTCGGCATTCACGGCATCATCATGATCAATCCACTCAGCGGGTGTGACGGCAGTGTTTACATATCCTACAAGAAAAATTTGCACTGATTGATTTTGTACAATATTTGTTCTTTAAAAGCGGCTAATGTATATATTTTTCATAATACAACAATACAATATGTCCAATAACAATGTGAAAGGAGTCACTCGGAGTGACAAACCTACAGAATCTGCAGCTCCCCTCCGCTTTAGAGAGATAGATGATACTTTATTCATCCCCATGGAGGAATTAACGGCGGTTTCGAGGTAGTTTCGGCTTATCGTTCTGCCGTCCATCCTTCTTTACTGTTTTGGTTCACTCACTATTGAACAATAAAAGCAACAGCAACAGTGGGAGACTGCGTTAATACAACTAGCAGGATCTTACCTAGCGACAGCCTGCTGTTTATTCAGCCTGCTATCTTAGTCTGACACCAGGGACCTATTGTTTGAAAAATTACTCAACATTTCGAGTGGTAAATCTGCCATCGTTATCATTGTAAACAGCATACAGCCACTGAGAGGATTTACAGAACAGTCAATTACCAACGGCAGACCGTGGTTTATTTACCATATCTTATACCGCATTCCCCACACATTTGGTACCGTGTCTTCCACTTCATGTAGATTTTGTTTTCTCATTGGCTTTATTGAAGCACTGAAACATTTTAATCCTTTGCCGGTGAGTTCCGGTGAGAAATGTTCACAGTGAGGTATGTGTATGATCTTGAATAACTTGTTGTGGTTCTTCTGTGCAATGCAAAAAAAGGTATCACGCATTACTACTTTGCAGTTAAATATTTAACATGGAGAGAATTCCTCTCGTTTGTCATTCCCTCACCATCAATGGACTAAAAATAAACGCTGATGCTTTTTTTCCTCTGGCTCGTTTGTGTACTTTGACATAATAAGGACATATTATTAATACAATTCAGTATATAATAATGACTGATAATTTCAAATGTATTGATAAATTCCCAAAACCAACGTAAGAGCTGTGTACAAAAGGCACAAAAATGATAATTATGTTTGCTTACTCCTAGTTTGCATTAACAGCACACACACACACACACACACATACACACACACACACACACACACAGCTAACACTCATGGCAATTTCCTCGAAGCATACACAGTTATTACAACTTTAACTAACCTTGTGCCTCTTCCACGAAGTGCTAATACCGTTACGGTTTCTAATTTGTAATAAATGACTATATTTTCCGTAGATTTTGACATAGGCTACAATGAGACCTTTTTAACATTGTGAGCCGCCTTCAAAATAAAAGCGGCTCATCTTAACGCAGGTAAAACACATGCAACAAAAACAACAACATTGATTGACAAACAGCTTCTAAAGCCAGAACACAAATTGGGTTAATTCCATTTCATATAATAACAGACAGCATGCTGACCAGCAGCTCGTTTTGTGCCGTCTTTGACCTGCCTCTTCCAGCATCCGTGGAAAGCGATGTTGACTTAGCTTGATACGCTAGCTTAGTAGCTTGAGGGAGTTATCCATGTTGCAGCTTGAAATTCTGTGCAGACGGCTAAGCTACAACAGGAAGGTTTGGCTAAGCTAGCTGCTGGATGCAGTCGTGCTAACGTTGTATTTTACTTTCCATGCTTGCTTTTTAAAATGGGTGGCGCCTCAAGAGACTAGCCCTGACAAGCAGAGAGACGGGGACGCGCAGACTGGGGCCAAATGAGTGGCCCCTCCGTGGATGTTTTTTAGGGCACTGATTGGATAAATTGTATGTCACTCATTTGTATCTTTAATCAGTGATTGGCTAAACTGCTTATTAGACCCGGTAGCAAAGACGTGCACGGGGGGAGGGAACAAGCAGGAAAAGCAGATATTTTTGCCCAGATATCCTATTTTACAAATACTACTGGGTATATTCCATAGCTCAAAAACACAAATATTGACAATTTGTATAATTAATAATATTATAAATATATATATTTTTTTGCTGGTGGCTCAAGGTGGGTGGGGCCAGGCCCCATGGCCCTCTATTGGTCGGCCGCCACTGGGTGATGCCACAAATGCACCCTCATATATGCATTTTGCATGTGGCCTTTCGCTTTCCTTATTAAATATTCTCGATTACTTGTGGCATGTTAGATCAAGTATGTTACGTTGTTTCTCAATGGAAATAATATGCAAATGGTAACAGAGACGGGAAAGGAGAGCTGATAGAAGCAACAAGCAGCTTATCTCAGTGATCCACATCCGTTGAGTCAAACTGTGTTGTATTCTACACAGGATGTTGTTTGAGTCATGTTTTTTTTTCAGATTTGAGACTGTACACATTATTCCATCAATTTACTTTGCTTGTGACCCTGTGAAGCCATGCCTACTCATCACCTTTTGACACACGTTGCATTATGTCTCCCGGCTGTAACTCAGATTGTTTCATTTTCAGTAGTTTAGAGTCCTTAAGTGGATGTATACTCTCCAGCATTTCACAGAGGAGCAAGAATTTGAAATAGTAGTTTGAAGGAATGATAGTTCAAAGAATCGCCACCAACCAGTATGGAATTAACTCACTCAAGCTGGACATTAAAAGAGGTCGGCTATCAATCAGAGTTACACTTATGTTTACAACTCGTCAAATATGCTGCCACTAGCCTTTCTTAGCCAGAAAACCTTAACTAAACTGACAGACTCTTGAATAAAAGATTAGTGGCCGAGTCATCGCCTCTCATTACTGTGTGGGTTGATTTCCTCTCGCACGGTGGTTGACACGCGGGTGGAAAATCGTTGATGACCATCACTGATAGCAGATTGCTGAGAGTACAATAAGTTCCACTTAATAGCAAAGTGTGCTTCTCTCAATGCCACCCCTATCATCGGACTCTCAGGTGAACGTGGCAGAACGCTGTGAACAGCCGACATCGCACTTAACAGTGGCAAAAAATTAATTTCATGTATCGTCATGTTTCATATACGTCAGTCATATTTATTCCTTTTTGCACAACTCTTGTGACATCCATAGTTTGTTAATGTAGTAACATGACAGAGGTCTCAACTACCGGTCCAATGATGGCTGACGATGATATCATGTAGAAGTAGTACATACTGTCCCCGTTTATACCTGGTTTACTAATGATCTAAATATTTACTAAATACCTGAGAATTTATGTTTCCTACTTTACTGAACCTTTAATTAAGGGGCATATTGTACATTGAAAGTGCAATGAGGTCAACAGCTTAGTCCCCATAAACTATTGTCTCTATTGATCAGTTTAAAACAAATTATAAAGCAGAACATTTTTCCTTGTCCAGTGAATTTTGTAGTGTCTACTATTTAGAATGTGTCAATAGTGTTTTCCTCATACAGTCACGAGGAACGCGGCGTAGAATTTTGCCATCAATCTCTGGCAATATCCGTCTGGTACGATTTAACAGCAAAATTCCCCCTGATTGACAGTTAGAACCCACTTTCATCAGGCTACTGTACAACACCAACTTCTGGATGGTCTCAAAGGATCTGTTGTGACATTAGTGTTACTAAATAATGGAAAATCAGGAACTATTTCATCAGACGAGGTCTAGCTGAGTGACAGGAAGTGTGCTTTGTGAGATATAATTGCTTACAGCAGCAATACTATCCTGCAAGGCAACTGGAGACCATAAGAGAAGCATGACACTTTCAATGTGTTAGCTCCACTGTACAAACACATTATAGGTTAGAAAAAATGAAGAAGCAGTGTGATCACATGCTGGGTGGCCTAATTAAGAAGTATTGCCTTCCAAGAACTGTACAGTTTTGTGTGTGTTCTGACTTTTATCAAACCAAGGGAAGCCTAAACTAAAATTGGCATTGCTGATTGTGTTTGAGTGAGGTAAATCGAGACGAGTCTCTGTGATCTGAGTCGTTGTACACATGCTTATCATCAGGAAGAGGCCTTTTGAAAGAACACATCTTACACGAGTTGTCTCTCTGAAGAGATGGCATGAGGACACTGAACTCTTAAATTCCACAATCTGTGTTTATTTGTAGACATTGTTTCTGTAAACTATCACGAATCCCGGCAACCCAGAATAAAATTGGTCCCTGGAATAATCGTGCACCTGAACTCCCATCATGCTCATGGCCATGAAAGTGCTGCAGCAAGAGGTGGAGGTAGGTAGAGCACATGGAGAAAAGGCTGTTGATCTGTGTGAGGTTTCATGTGGATTTATTCTGTGTCAGTTTGACTCTGTGTGGTCAGAATCTCTCTGGTTTCTGAATTATTATTTTTTTTTTCATCACGCTGGGGAGTGAGTGACAAGTGGAAGAGAGTGACCAACTCAAGGGGAGCGAGAGAGGACTCTCACTACTCTTCTCTACATCAAGACACCACATTTCTACTACAGTGAATGTGAAAGAAGAGTTCATTTTTGGTAGTATAGTTCTTAAACCCAACAAATGAAAAGAGGGATGTTCTGCAGTGCTGTAAACAAGTGTCTGGATGGAAAATACCAAATGTTCAGATGAATCATACACCAAAGGAAGTCCTTGTCTAGCTTTTTGTTCCTCACAGATCAGAGGCCTGATGAGGAATGGCTGTTACAATATAAAGTATGATGTTGTCAGATGTGCTTTAGAAGTGTGAGGTCCATGCTCATAAATACACTCTGAAAGATCACATTCATTGCCAGTGTTTACTCTCAAGGTTGACAATTCAGCAACGGAGAAGTGTTTTATGAGCAAAAACAAATAAATAACAAGCCCCCACATGCTGTTCCAGGTCCAGCGCCATTAACCCAGTTAAGCATTGCGTTGGTGGATTTCTAGTGCCGATTGCTCCAGTAGAGTTTTAGAATCGTGAAGCTTTAACACTTATAAAAGCTATCGCGGTGGCCTGAATCCACACTGAGACTTTGTATTTAACATGACAAGAGGAAGCAGCCAAAGCAAAACCAAACACAAATTGCATCTCAAGCATGGAAGAACTGTGACGTGAAAGTGACGTGAAAGCAGAAATTAGCAACGTCTAAGACGCAATTTGTGCTTTCGGACATCGTTTCTTTCCCGGGAAGTGATGCTCTTGGTCGTCTGGAGTTGAACTTACGGAGAAACATCGCTGTCCGACAGGGCGAGGAATCAGTGTTGCAAGCGTTTCCCCAGAAGACTGTGGAAGTGAAACAGCTTTTGGTATCCGAGGGACGTGATGTCTGGGGGGGGAAGTAACTCACAGGTTCCTATTATACCCTCGCCCACGGTCCGCAGACACACGTCCCTGCTTCGAGTGTCATACTTCCAGTTTTGCTCTGTTTGTCAGCAGGAATCTTTCAGACGCCACACTGACCATATTTTCCTGGTTTTATTCTATGGTATAATAAAGGATGACGTTCATGAAAATATGTAAACCAATCATAAAACAGAATATGGATGTAAAGCCCCAACAAATATGAAAATCCTGTAATCAAAGCTCAAGTAGTCCATGCAGGTTTTATTTTTTTACAAATCAGTATATAATTAACCGAAATAGATAATACTTACAACACTACAATACATGGTTAATATAAGTCATATGGCATAAATTCAAAAAATAAGTTAAACAATGTTTAACCAGTAAAATGTGGTTCCCTCCGCTAGTTTCATTTCAAACTTTAGCACTCACACCGGTCATCAAACCTCCCGTGTAGTCCAAATAAGGCTTTTACTGTACTTCTGCTTAGACCAGACCTCTGTCTCCATCTAGTGGTCATGTGTACACGTTCATAAACATTATGTTCTGTAAATCGTGAGTTAGAGTAGGTCCAGAATGAGGCAAAGCTGAATTTCTGTTGTTGAAAAAGAGGAAACTACCCCAAGACCGCAGCTCACCAGGTCTCACCCCAAAGGCCCCATTTATTTCCCCACTTGATCAAAAATGAAGCTTACTTTACATTATATTATGCTTATGAGCTGCGTATTCTTTAACACAAGTATGTTTCAAATTATTTTTGAGGAGAGATCAATGAGATTGTGCCTACTAAGCAGCATTCAGTGCCACTGTTATATAATTACGGCTGCATCTATTTTTTGTTAATTAATCTCTTCACTCAAAATGTCATTAAATTATGAAAAACACAATCTCCAAGGTGCCCAAGGTGACATCTTACAATTGCTTATGGTCTATTGGACTTAGCATGATGTAAAACGGATACAACAAGCAAGTCCTAACATTTGAGAAGCAGAATATAGAAATTGTTTCGGCATCCTGATAAATGACTTCAACAATTAACTGATAATGTATTGCTTTGTGGTCATTTTTCTCGCAGACAAACAAAAAATACTGTAAACTTTAACAAATTCTCCCCGAAAGTCATTTCGTGTTTCCTCCAGGTGTGACTTTCTTGGACTATGCATTTCCTTCCTCACAAAACATTTGCAATGACTTTTTTTTGGTAAATATTTGTAATGCTGCATTGTTTGTGTTCCTCACCTTAACTTGTCTCTTGTGCACATGTAGAATACAAGCTCCAATGCACTACTAGTGGTCAAAACAACGACACAGGGTACCTTTAATTGACACATTATTTCAGCTTTAGCTTAAAAGGCAGGGTTCACTAATAGGCGGATCGCGGTTCGGGTCCAGACGCCATTGTATCTGGACCCAGATGATAGATAATTAAGAATTCTACATTTTTGAACAAGCATTGAATTATATTTTAACCGGTGCAGCTTTACTAGCCTCTACGGTCATTCAGCGTTACTTAACTTGCTTTTGTAATTCATTTTTGCTTTGTAAAACATTCTGGAACCCGGACATTCAAGAACCTGGACATGCCAGGGCCCTGTTTCTCGTACCTGGCTTACTGAGTTAGCGGCTAATTGTCAGGATAAGATGACGTAGGTCAGGCTTTCTCGGTTTCTCGAAGCAAGCTTAGATTAATCACCATAGCAACACATCCAAAAATGTAAACCTGCTCCCGGGCAGGCTTACTGAACTTCACTGGATAAGCTGGCCACTCCCACGGACAAAAACGTCAGCTCCCTTCCTCATTGATGAAGGAGCGATATTAGTTATATTAGTTTTATAGGGAGAGAGTTCTTCCAGATCACCAGGATCCATCCTTTACCTCATCATGACTTCCTGTACGCGGCGATATAGATTTTGCCGGCAAGAAATAATTTATTTACGAGAACTTCTCGAGCCGCGGACATTGATCACCACAGGCGCAGCTGTTCTTAAGTTTGTTTAGCTCTTAAGAAACTTATGGATGTGTTGAAAGCACTCATAATTATATGACAGTGCTATTAGTACACCATACATATCATTATTGTAGAACATGATTAAGGTGATCATGATGAGAATACAGAGAATCACACATAATTTATTTTCACTGCTTCAATTGATTGAATTTCGGATTATGAATAATGCATACATACTGATCCGCCCACACACATATTCAAACTCATATACACATATATAGTACATGATTCATACGCGCATACAGTACATATATCCTCATGAGTATATATTCATTCAAATATAATCTGATTGATTTGGGTGATGAAGCACTTCAAATTAGCCGATACATTTTCTCAAAACACGCATTTAACCTGTCTGATATATTTGCGACGCTCATGTCTCGCAGCGGGGGCGGAGTTAAAGTTGCGTTCACGGCAACAACGTTGCAAAAACGTTGGAATATTCGCAACGCGTTTGCTGTGAATGACTACGGTAATGACTTCCTCATATGCCTTCATGATCATCTCCTGCTTCTCATCAGAGAAATAAAAAGAGGTTCCTCTGAGTTTATTTGCCATTGTACTGTTAGAACATGGTGGTGTCAGTGCTCCATTGTTATCCCTTCTGAAGAGGAGCGGGCGCATTTATCCAGATGACTGACGTCTGGCTAGAACAGGGGTGTCAAACTCATTTTAGTTAAGGGGCCACATGCTGCCCATTTTGATCTGAAGTGGGCCGGACCAGTAAAATCATAGCATAATAACGCATATATAATGAAAATATTTCTCTATGTTTAAATTATGGTGAAGGTTTTTGGATGATGAACCCTATGTTCAGGTATTTCTTCAATAAACTAGAAACATAAAGACCAACAATTCAGACATCAGCCCACCTGCCTTGGCTCTCCTCTGCAGATTCCCTCGCAGTTGGGCAATATCTTTATTAATGGCAGTCCCTTTTTTTTTTTTCTTCTTTCTGCAATTTTAACAATTATCCCACGGGCCGGAATGGACCCCCTGGCTGGCCGGATCCGGCCCGCGGGCCGTATGTTTGACACCCCTGGGCTAGAATTAACGAGGCCGTTTCAGCGCGGATCAGCCGTGAAGAAACCCAGATAGCCTGATGTCAATCATCTCGCTAATTTAAGATGGAGATTAGGACATTTGCTTGACTTTGTTTAGCCAGGTACGAAGAATACCCCCCTGAACCCTGGAATCTTTGTAAATCATCTCACTGTGATGCCACTCCGCCAATTAAATGTGTGTATTTCGATATCTATCGCCCTCGACTTGATTGAGATAAACACACGTGTGAGAGCCAACAGCCGGAGAGAATGTGAGCCTGAAGTTATTTCACATGGCGGTCTCCAAAAAGAGAAACGTGGATGCGACCAGAGCCTCTAACCTCAAGAATGGACAGACTCTTCATGTTCAGTCTTCTCACATGCAGATCAAAACCAGTGTCTCATATGTTCAGAGACCGTGGGGATTATTAAATGCGCCACGACGAGACAAAGCACAACTGTTTTGAGCAAACGTACAGACACACATCCGAAATGAAGGCACAGAAAAATAAACAACCTAAGAGCAAAATATGATCAGAATCTGAATTCATTCATTCACTGTCCAACAATAATGTTATCAGAGAGGAGAATGGGTTTGAACAAGGTTTTAATAACCACAGATAAAGTCCTTGCAAACACATTTCTCTATTTAGAAGATGAGAAAAATATAATATAGTGGCTTTTGTTTGGGTGCCATCCCTTCACACCTGAATTTAAAGCTGCAGGAAGATTCAGTTAAATTCATTTTCCTTTTAATCAAGTACTTTATTTCAAGATGCATTTTTTTGAAACTTTGTTATGTATTTTATTTGTATTGTTAGAGTAGAACAGGCGTTAATAGAAGTTAAGCTACTTCAATAAACATGTCTGACTAAATGACTAAATCATAGCGTAAGTTAGACATTATTGTGATGTTGCGGACCTTTGCATGAGGAAATTCTCTCCAACTGGTCTTCATTAAATTTTAATTGAATAACCCTGAGCTAAGGTACTCAGTATACATATTGCAAGAGGCTTCATCTGACCTTGCTGTGAGAAATAGAAGTTGTAATTGTATGTGATAATAGGTGCGCTTCTTAACATATTTTCCGCGATGAAAACAATGTAAAATATTCATTACAGAATGATACACTATGGCTGCAGGGTCTTTCTCTTTCTGTCTCACACAAACACACACTGGCTGGGAGGAAGCTGGAGGAGAGACACTGTGGGTTCCTTAGATCATAAGATAGTAGAGAGTGGTGTGGGGGGGAGGACACACACTCTTTTCATCACCACTATACCTTTGGAGCCCGATTTAAAGCACTAGAATTCTGCTACAGGAGGAGTTCATCTTTGGGAGTTTCTGCGTTGAGGCACTATAAAGTTTTCTCCTCCCCAGCCGGGAAGAAAGAACAGGTTGTGGCAGTCAGCAGAGACTCCGTTGCCTTATCTCCCACCCACTGCGAACTCCGCCACTCGCATCTCCCCGAGCCTGAAGTCCTGGGGCATTATCTCAGCCTCTGCTGTTCACATTACGTTTACCTGCTGGGGCTTTGCTGCCTCGGCGTTCTCCTCTCACTCGCCTCTGTCCATCCATCCATCCATCCATCCTTCAGCGCTCCTTTTTCCCAGTTCCTTCCAATCTGTCTCCCAATGTTTGCACTTAATTTACGTCTTAACTCCATCCTTTCTCTTTTCTGCCAGTCCTAATACCCTCACTCCTCGACTTGTTTTCTCTCATTGTCCCCGCTCTACAAATCCTTCCCTTCTCATTACAGACTCGGTTCTTTCCTTTTTCTCTACTTCTAATACGCTTACCTCCCTTGCCGTTATTCGTCCACTCCTTCCAACGGTTCTTTTCATCCAGGCCTCCGCGCAATTCTTCAAATGACATATTCTTTATTTGCTTTCCTTCTGCTCTTGGCACTTTTTTTTACCTTCCCCACCCAAACCCTTCTCATCCTATCCTGAGTGTTAAGCCTTTGCTGGCTTCCAGCAGGGCCTGAAATACAATCAGATAACGCTGGACGTGCAATCAGAATGGCAGAAGATAATGCTCTGCAGAATCGCTTGCACAGAGTGACACACAAACTGCCTGTGAGGTCCAAGAAAAATGTTATCCATGTAAGCAAGAACAAGGTGGTCTCATCCAGCAGATAATACATTGGCAATAATAATAATGCACTAGCACTGAACTGGAAAGTCTTATTTCCCATATCACCTAAAGCTTTCAGTGAGGATGCATGTGCGATTAATTCACATCAATATATTTGCCTTTTTTTTATGAATAGTTTAAAACGGAACATCAATATTATCCAGTGAAAAAAAACATGTCATTTATTTTCTGGATGAGGCCGACTTTTTGGAGGTTTCGTATCATGAAAGGAGGCATCGACGAATCACGTTATGTGGAGCGGAGATATTAACAACACGGAGGCTCTGCAGTCCGAACTGAGACGGCAAACTTCGTTGCTCCTTTCATCCTTGAGGAAGGCAGCGCATACCTGATCCACTTCTTGCGTTCCTACCTTTCACAATAAAAGCCCTGGATGTTTAAGGGTTTTATTGTGAAGGGTACAAGCGTTTGTTAAAAGGAAACTCAAAATAATTTTGGCTACACAACACTTAGCATCAGACAGACTGCCAAATGCTGATAGGGGTCAATCGGATCAAGGTAGTGGATCCGATTGACGAGTTGATCAAAATGGACCTTCCAATGTTGTCGGGGTCACTGTTGGGCGGTCTACATTAGCAGTAATTCACTGCTGTTTACAGACAACAATTGTGCTGACAAGCTCAAGCCTTGAGACATTGTCTCTATCCCCTTGCATCAATCGATCCATCCATCCATTTTCTTTCGCTTACCCGGGATCGGGTGCGGCAGGGTGGCTGTTCTTTCTTCGGGCTGAGCTTCCATGGAGGAAGGCCCGGACACCAGACTCTCGCCGGCAAGCTCCCCTCCTGGGTCGGGCACCCCGGTTTCCCTGGTCCATGAGGGGGCTTTGAACCACTCTCCCCTGAGACCTGCTTGCCTTGGGAGACCCTACCAGGGGCTGATGCCTAAGACAACACAGCTCCCAGGATCACTGGGCCACTCAAACTCCTCCACCACGTATACTTGTTCATGGATCTAAATCTACCTCACTTTCAAAATGGGACGCCTTGCTGAGATTCTTTTAGACTGGGGAACGGATCTTATTTTTAGGCGGTTTGTGAAAACAACCCCTGGAGTTTTCTCTTCTATTTCTGTAAATAAGATGTTCTTACTCTCCATAGCAGGCTGTGTGCAGTGATTAGAGGAGGGTTTAGCAGCTCAATCAATAACATTAAAAAGAATCTTTTTATCTTTTCGGTGGCTCTTCCATCGTCAATCTCAACCAAATATTTCTGCATAAAGTCAAAATACTATAGGACACTTGCAGTAAATCAGCTTAATGTTTGTTTACTTTCTTCCCCACATCCTTTGTTGACAGCACAAGTGTTAAAGCTACTGTCTTCGCCTTGATTTTGTGGTCCTTAAGGGAGCAAGGATATATATGATTTGGTGGATTTTAAATGATGAAACAACTTCTCAGTGTTAAGTAAGGTGTTGACTACAAAGCATAACTGCAAGGCAAGGCAGGTCTAGAGGAAAAATAGTTTAATACGTCTATGTTAACAACAAACTTTGTCAACAAGAAGCCCGTCAGAATAGGGAGAGTAGTCGACAGGAGATAGACTCACCGTAGGACTGTTTTAGAGAAGACTTTTGACCCGTCACTTTAGGAAACAGGTGTGAATAATTAAATGAACGATGGCTGAATTCCACTGAGCTGCTTCGGTTTCACGGTCCTGGGATTGTGCATTCTGACTCACTGTCACACTATCATGCTTTACTGGGACGGATGAATACAACGGAGCCATCGGTAATGGTGTTAGTTACACCTGGGTTCAGGCCAGTACTGGGGAAACTTAATGAAGGAATGGGGAGCAGGTGTTGTTTGTAATCGAGGAAGAAGCACACTGGGGAAAACTCCTGGTGAGGGAGGGAATGGCAGTGTCGAAAATGACTCGGACGATAACAGGCTCGTTTAAGATGAGGCGGTCTGCACAAACAAATCGATCACCGGCAATCGCTGTCGGTTAGATTTGTGTCCGACTTCGATAACCATAACCTCACGAGATTGAGGCTGCATTACCCAGAGCATGATGATGATGACGTCGCCAGACCAGAGAGCTGATTGGCTCTCGGATTTGACAACAAAACCATGTTTAAAATCCTATTTTTCTGTTTAGCTCGATTGTTGGCTATTAGCATCATGTTGTGCAATGAAGGTTTAATCTAAAGACATATCTTGTGTGATTAATAAGAAAGATTATTTATACAGCACATTAAATGGAGCAGCAAAGTGTTTCGTAAAAAGAACAGCATGCAATACAGATACACGCACATTTCTAGATGAATATATATGTATAAACACATGAATAAATCCGAAGGAGGTCTGTAACCTACAAGTAGCTGACAGATCGGATCTAACAGGATGTAACTGATTCAGTGACTTCTTGTGCATTCATCGACGGAGGCTGAAAACTGTCCGACCTCACTGCAGTTTTTTGTCATGCTACCATCTGCGCTCATCTATTTTCCAGGCGAGGAGCACTTTGTCTCAAACGAGCCTAATGGCCGATCGAGAGACTTTTGTTGGTCATATTTCAAGTTGAAGAGATAGTTCGCTTTTTCTTACAGATATTGTTTTTCACAACACTACCGGTTAGACTCCTCTTGCACAGATTCCATCACGTCTGTTAAGATCACAAAGCTCAGACAGCTGCTTGTGTAACATTGTCCTGATGGTGGAACTGTGGTCAGCCAACAGCAGACATTGTGCCACAGAGGCCAGTGGCGTCCATGTGTCCAATTACACACTTCCTAAAAAAAAAGGTTCCACCAAAACTTTAACTTTACCCAAAAACCTAATTGAAGGTTGTCGCTACCTTTCAGGACGATGAAGCCATGTCATCATGTTTATTTGAATTAGAGTGGTTTTAATAACCTCTGAAGGGAAATGTACATTTCACAATTACACAAACACGTGATGAGTTTCAGAATGGAATATAAATCCTGACAGTTGACAGTTTTAAGAACCATTGAGATTAAATGTACAGAAAATATAATTGATAGTTAAATCAATTAATACATTCAGAAACCAATTGCTTGGTAATACTTGCAATTTTTGCCTAAATCCTTTTTAAGGAAGCATTATTACTGTTTTCTATTTAGTAAGTTATAAAGCACTGGTTCTGCTTTTGGATGTTGAATTGACGATTCCTGACAAAGATGAAAATATTTCTTTAAAATATTATTTATAATTAAATATGGATAGCTGGGAGCCATCAGTGCAGTGTGCAGACCTTTGGCCTGTTTGTTTTTTTGCCTTTGGTTTGCTTTTTGATCCAGTACCTGTAGGAGTTTCTTGGTCCTTAATCATCATAATCACAGCTGCAGGACTTGTCCGACAAAAACAACACAGCAGAGTTTTAATCCAAACATAACATTTACTTTCAAAAATAACTTATTGAAGAGCCGGGAGTATGCTATGCTTTTAAAGTTGCCGTTATTGTACTTTCATGTGACGTGTATCCAACAAGAGAAACATTAGATCACAGACACAAATATAGTGTTTGTCACAGACTTTTCAGAAACACAACAACATAATGACATTTTTGGGATTCTACCAGCACACAATGTTGTTTGTTAATGAGATCAAATATAATCATACCGGATTTCAATTGAAGTCACATTGGTTCATATTTGGCAGTTGACAGTTTTTGTTCACGGGACATGGAGCTTTGAAATTGAACTCTTCACAAACTAAACATGCCATTTATAACAATTCATACAAATGACTCCTTTGTGTACAAAAACATTAAAAAAGTCAACCTTTAAGAACTTGATGTTGATTTACAGGCCTTTTTAGTGCAATATAAAACAATCCACACCAATTTTGACTTCAAAAGCTGCCCAATACATTATTTACATAATTTTTATAGACCCTGTCAATCATCATACCGACAACTCTATCTCCATTCGCTTCTGCTTCCTCTGACAGACGAGCCTTTTTTGTTTAATCTGGAGATTGTAAGGCGTCGGTTGAAGTGCAGAATCAATCACTCAGAGGCTTCGGACTAGCTCTTTTCCTCATGATGCTTTCATTGCTGTTCCAGGAGAACTTGGTACATTTCTGATTTCAGAAATCGTGGATAACAGTCGTTTTCCATCAGACTGTATATCACTCTCTGCGCCCTGTCGAGGCAATTTGGCTCCGGCTGAGAGAGATTTTTCTTGATTTCTTCTCTCGTCACATAGTCAATGTTTATCTGCGTAAAAAAAAAAAAAAAAAAAAAAATTCATTTCACTCAACCAAATGTTCAAATAGTAAAATAAAGAAAGTGCAGCACTGAGCAACACAAACAGGGAATGTGTTCGATAATAGGCACTTTTCACGGAAGACATTTTGAATTGCCCCTGTGGGAAAAGCACAAGTGTAAATAATGAAATCAATGAGGGTTGAAATTCATTTAGCTGCATTGATTTCAGGTTCCTGGTATCGCGCAATGAGACTAAAATAGAGAAGTCTTAGCGCCATGTCATCAAGGTACAACACACGCGCAGTAGAACCTGGTCTGCACATGCCGACAGGTTCAATAGCTGGCGAGTGACCACAGAACACTTTCACTAAGGCGTCTGCAGAATTGCAATTATTGAAAAGATATTTAATCAAGGAGAATTTACAAACACTTTCTTTTTTTAAATGTTGTATATCGGCTGCCATCCATTTGAGCGTCCTCCAAAACAATCCGATTGGCTGTTGTTGTTTTTTTAAAAGAGAACGTAACGGGGTGAAACTAAAACATATGATTGATACGTGAGGTCTTCCACGCACGTCCAACTGGCAGGAGACAGGGATTATATCTTCCAGCTGGAAGCTGGAAAATGTTGCAGGTGAGAGGGACGCATGGGTCAGCCTGCTGGGCCGGCTGCCACTGGGACCCGCCCTCGGAAAAGCGGCTGAAAATGGATGGAATGGATGATTGGTTTGTGCTTGGGCTGCACAGTGGTGTAGTGGCTAGCATTGTCACCTCACAGCAAGTGGGGCCCGGGTTCGGTTCCCGGTCTGGGTGGAGTTTGTGTGTTCTCCACGTGGCAGCGTGGGTTCCCTCTGGGTTCTCCTGCTTCCTCCTAAAGACATGCAGCTTTGGTTAATTGGACTCTAAATTGCCGGTTTTGTATATGTGCCCTGAGATAAACTGGACACCGGTCCAGGTGAACCCTGCCATCGCCCAATGCCAGCTGGGATCGGCTCCAGCGCCCCTGAATAGGATAAGTGACTCGGATAATAGAATGGAATGGTTGACATGTCGCTTCGTCATTGAAAGACATGTAATTTCTTTCAGACTATTTGACTGCAGCCCGTGTGTCCGCCTTCACTTAATAACCTTGGTATCGCGCTTGCTGGCTCATTGTCACTCTCGCTTGAATGAAACGGAGCCATCGTAACACCTGCGCTCTTCCTACCACGACGAGTAAAAATGTCTGCAGTGAGAAAGGCCCATAATTGTATTTCATATTGAAAGTGAATGAAACTGTAACAGTTACAACAAGCCGACTGAGGCTCATTCGGAGTCACACAGGTCTGACTTGATTCATGTCTCACATAACAAAAGCCATACCTGTCTAGGCGCATCGACTTGGACAAACTCTGCGTATATCTTCTTGGCAGCCGCCGTCATTTTTTTCTCACTGGTAATTTTCTTGTAGTCCTCACAGGCCAGCCAAAATAAAAGGTTCTCCTCACTGTATTCTGTCCTCAGGAAGTCCTCAAACACCAGCTGGCCGGCTAAACAGAGGAAGCAGAGAGATGTTGAAACCAGGACACTTTCAGTTCACTCAACCAGAGCTGAATTAAGAGGGCTGGTCTGCCATGATGATTTTTTTTGTAATCTTAATTACAGAGAGTCTAGCCTCCAACAACATATTAAATAACAAACACTACAGTGGAGTCATAGGCTGGAACTGGTTTTCTTGTTTTGTAACCAACTCCACTATACATATGAATAATGTACTGTCTTTGATCACCCCCTGCTCTCAGAAATGAGGGATATTTTTCACAATTGGGACTTCCATCTTGTGTGAAAAAGAAAGTGAAACGGAGCCCCTGAAGTCCCAGAATCTTGTGTGCTCAAATGATCGTGTGATAAGATATTGCGAGAACATTTTGTGTTTCACCGCTGCTCCAAAACCTCTTTTCTTTGATGTTTTCTTATTTTCGTATATAGAAAGTCCAATTCCCTGAAAACTCTCTAAACTGCATCAATTTGCCGTGTATTGCTCGTTTCAGCCTAATGAACGGCAGCTGTTCATGTGGAGGCGTTTGAGAGATTTGGATATTTGCATAACCTACGCCCCTAACATTGCCCTATATGGCTTCTCGTTCCGCTTTCCATTGATGGGCAATTTGCTAAATTATGACCAAAGAGTAAAAAGACTTCAAAGCCTCTGAACACCCACACAGGTGTTGCCAGTTAAGCTGATTAGACCTCAGCTCAGGACTGCAGGCTAATTGGCTCATTTGAGTGTCCTGTGTTTTCTTGCACCTGTTAGGGTGGGACGAATTGCACCTTTTATCATTATTAATAGGAGATGAGGATTAGTGAACTAACATATTCTCGTCACATCTCCACCTACCTTGCACCTGAGCAGAGGTCTAATCACCAGGATATCTGAAAACATCCGTGTGCTTGTTTTCAATGCTGACTAGAAACCACGAGAGTAGAGCAGCGCTGTACTGTGACAGTCGCAGATATATAGTTGGAATGGATTGACATGAACTGAATGTAACCGTGTTGAAATCTCTATTAAAAAAGAGAAATCCAGACCTCTCAGTCATTTGGCAAACTATGATTATGATGAACAGAATATACATTTTACAATAAGTCTATTCATACATTGTATTTCATTCAGATTGTGGCATTATAATGATTCACTCAAACCAGTGTTTGTTTTTTTACTACAAATATTGAATGCCACAGTCACTCATGCATACCTCTTTAGAAATACTCTGTTTTCCTTTATCAGGCTGATTGACTTGTGCACACAAAGAAATGGACTTTGGAGGCTCTGTAGAAAGTTTCACGTTTAGAAAAGAAAACTTGAATCAGCCTCTGGGCGAAAATTGTTTTCAACAACACACCTTTTTTTTTCTTCTTTTTTTTACTTGGCTGTCCAGTCAGTGTTGATGGTGAATGTAGTTGATTGGAGCAATGCATTCCTCAGTGCGTGCTATATTGACCCAGAAAGCTGAGTTTGCAGCTGTTGTTGTTCCTGCATCCACCGCCGTCATTTGATGTGACAGTGATGTAGTTGGATGCGCGGAAGGCTGCAATCTCAGCTTGGACGTCTAGTTATGGGTAGCTAGACAGAGGGCGGCACGCTCGAGCTGCTCCTCAAACACAGAATATTGTTCTCTTTGCTTGTATTGAAAATGACCTCCCTAAATATAAGTGCAAAGGATTTGAAGGACCATATTTTTTTTTTTTCAAGCCAGAGTATACCAGCCTGTTCTCATTCTCAGTCACGTCCCTTTGTGCATAAGAAGCACTGAAGGCTGATTCACAGTGTAAAATCATCCACGTCAATATTAAATCCTCAGTGGCATGACATGAAAAATATATACGATAAAGTGTCAGACAAACACAGGACTGTCACCCAGGAGACCCGTGTTGAGCGATTTCAGTTGCGTGAGTGAGGTTTTGGATGGGCTGGGCTACCCAGTGCGTTTAGAAAGTGAAGCCAACAGGTCTGACGGATTATATGGTCAGCAGGGACCCTCCAGAACCTAAACTGTGTGCTAGCATGTGTGTAGTGCATCCTGGAGCAGTGTCAGTCAGCCTTTTTGGTCCATATAGCACACACTGCTGAGTTTATTGCCTCGATTGAATACATTTTACATCAAACACTGAATGGACACCCACATAAAAAGGTGCCAAATAATCCCCCTTAAACTAACCTTCTCTTTTTAAGAACTCTGGGTATATTCTGGTAAACGCAAAGAGCTATAGCTAAAGGTGAAGCCCTTTTGGTATCTTTTCCTCACATTCTGTCTTCTTCAACATGGTACTTGTTAGTTGAAAGAAGTCGGAGAACAAAGAGACGGTGCAGAAAACTGCCAGGTTTTGTGATGGATGTCTTGAGGCGCTTTTTAACTTTAAAACCAAACGCGGCACCCTGATGTGCACTACTCTGCATCCTATATTTGCACACACGTCTGTTATTTCGTGCATTTTCTCCTCGCACCCGTTCCCTTTTTTTAGTTACAGGATGTTCATGGAGCTGTGATTCTCACGCAGGTGTAAAATACTTATCGCGTCTTCTGGGAGCACAAACAAACGGCTAACTGGGAGCACCGGCGTTATTCACACAAATTGCTTGGCATAAATCACAGCTGTTGCTCTGACAGTAATTGACAGGAAAGCGAATATGTCCAGGGGCTGGTCGTTGCTGTCTAGAAATCACTCTCGGCCCGTATCGAAGCTTTCAATCATAACGGAGTCGACCCTTTAAAATCCGAGGAGACGTAAAGGTATATGAAAGCCATCAAATTGCAGCTGCCACATGCACGGCTATTTATTTTTTGCTACTGTTTACCGATTTGTCATACGTGCCACTGCATTTCTACAAAAGGTAAATGAAGCAACTGAGATGCAAGGCAACATTTATTTTATGGAGGACTGTTAATCTTCAGGCAGGAGACAACAGGCTGAAATATTACAGATCAGCTGAATTTATTTCTGTAAAGTTATGAGCGAGAAGAGACTGCAGAAAGAGAGAGAGAGAGACGGAGAAAGAACCCATCTGCCCTTTTAGTGATTTTCAAATGGAGGCCTGGAATATGGTCATGTGAAAGCCATCAGTGAGTGCCGGCTTTATAAATGAATGAGCGCTGGTTGGAATCACCCCATCTACCCTGGCAGCTCAGATTAGGCCTGTAATCTCTGCCAGTGTCCTCCTCCTCCTTAAATATATATCTGAATGGATTTGATGAACTTGAAGGGAGAATTCATCCTCTATTCTCCTCAAGAAGCCCGAGGGCAATTCATGATGAGATGCGGGGCCGAGCAGCGGAGAATAGACAAAGGGAACGGAGAAGTGAACGAGCGGCATTTTGACAAAAGTGCGAAGAGGAATAAATGCGGCGCAAGTGGACTTACTTTTACACTCCAGAAGCTGGTCGAGCGACTCCCCCCATGCCACGACATCATCAACAGGAGCCCTGCGGAGCAAACGTGTCGTCAAATGTGCAGCTTGGCAAACAGGTTCAGGACATAAGTGCATCTCTGTCGGCGAGAACGTGGGTCATTTCAAAATAAAAAAATGGTATCTGCGCATCACACCAGAGCCATTAAATTTTAACGTTGGAAGTGAAATGTCTTTTTTTAAAACTGACATTAATCAAAAATAGTGACTAGGAAAGTGAAGGAGTCCTTCCTTCCTGCTGCTGTCAGGCTGCACAACCAGCTGAGCTCGGAGTAGACCACTTCAATCACTTTGGTCTCTTTAATTACTTCAACTGGTGCAATACAAATACTTTTGTATTCTGTCTGTATATATAATACTGCTATTGTAGATTATTTGACGTTTATTTATATTTTATTTTACTATGTGTCTCTTGCTGCTGTAATACTGCAATTTCCCCACTGCGGGACTAATAAAGGATTATCTTATTCAGATATTTGAATAAAGTAGAGCTAATTAGTACTTCTATATTGACCGAGTGTTCCTTTTGATCTAGTGAAAAATTAAGCAGCTAAAGATTTTTTTTTTGCCCCCTTTTTAATAGTTTACTACTACGAGGTAAATGGAGCAACTGGAGGCAGCCTGTCCGCCTGAATGGAGCTACGAGGCAGCCGGAAACACGACAGTTTATAATGTGTTTTCAGCTTGTTCTGGCCCAAAAAGAACTTCTGCAGCTTAACAACCAAACTACACCAGCTAGATGTAGAATGTAGCATGAATGAACATGTTAAATATTGCTCATGAGTAAATGCTTTCTTTCCATAATTACAAAAAAAGAACAAGTGGGACTCACAGAAGCCAGATTGGGTTCACCGACCTTTTACTGAAAATCCCATTTCTGTAAGTTTAATTGGAGCTCGTCTGCAATGTGTTAGATTTATGTCAGCATGGCGGCTAACAGCCGAGCTATCAGTATCCCCTTGTCGTTAGTCTACTTGTTTGGAAATCCTAAATTAGATGAAAATGTAATGATCCCTGGATAAACTGGGTCGTTGCAGCAGAGGCAGAGAATCGGATAAGAATAAGTCAGAGCAGCAGATGTAATACACGGAATTACAGCGAGTGAACATTCTGAAGCAAGGGGAGCAAATAAATAAAGAAGTAGCATCTCCACTGACAGCCTCACGGGCTCGAGCAGAGGTGTAAGAGCTATTCACATAATCTGATGTGTGGACGGGATAACAACTGTGCAGAAGATGTCTGAGACTAATATAACCTTGCATTGTAAGCAGAGGGATTCAGCAGCTTCTGTAGTTGGAGATGTCATTTCCATCTCAAGTTTATGGCAAATCACCAGAACTTCTTTTTTTTTTTTTAGATATACCGCTTGTATAAATGCTATGCTATCACATCGGAGTTTTTAAGACTTGCTATGGGTGCACAAACTGTGACCTGATCGACGAGCCACATATTTTAAATATTGCTCAGAGCCGTAGAAGCTGCGGTCTAAATGTTTAGCACTCCAGTTCTTTGGCTTGAACTCACTCGCCTCGAAGACTGTCCTCCTAAATCACTGTATTCCTAAAAAAATACAAGTTTGATCTCCCTCTTAGTGAGGAAAAAAAAAAAGTAGTTCACCCAATGAAGTTGCATGGAAATGCTTCAAAGTTCTGACAGCTTTAACAGTAGTTGTACTTTTTATAAGATGCATTTTGAGAAAGTCCCTCAGAAGTAAGGGACAAGGCATCAGAGGAAAGGCGAGTACACCCTAATGTAACCATACATTTTTGGGATTGCATCATCGAGAACGCGGAGCACATTCGGCTCAAAGAATTCCTACTCATCTGTGTGCTTTTTTTCATGTTTTCTTAGGGAGAGAAGGAAGGAAGCCAAAGAGCGCTGGAGGCACACTGAGAAGTACAGAGAGCCACAGAGGGAGAAACTTCCAATAAAAACTGCACAGATCACAGGCGCCCCATCAGAAACACTTGCTCGTAAACTCGAGAGACGAGAGAGAAGCATCCGCAAAACACATCCCAGTTTAATTTTAGCAACATGCTGCTTTTTTTTTTCTCCGCTGCATGGGCGAGATCTGAATGTGTCATTAACCAAAAGAACAAGACGGACCAGAGGGAAGAAGTAAAACATTGAGAATGCTCAACAGTGTCAAATAGGTCAGCGCCAGACAACCAGTTTGCCCAAAGTTTCGAAGCCTAAATCCAATTTTGAGCTCATACTTACAACATGTGACAGTTTATCGGATATGCGCGCAACAACAACACACTCTGATCCTTCGCTGCTCGGGCTTCTTCTCCGAGGCTCGACAAACCCAACGGGTACAAGCCCATGCATGTTGAGCTGGAGCACAGACGGGCTGACAGTTTACACAAAATGTCAGCTTTCGCTCTTTACTCTATGGACTTAAACAAAAAGAAGTTTTTTTTACCTCAGCATTTTGGCTTTTTAAAATGCAGCTTTTTTTCTCCTACTTTGCGTTCTAAAGAAAATGACCAAACAAACCTTTTTATGACTGTTAAAAAAAAAAAGAAATCCAAAAATTAAGCAAATCATTTAGTTTACAATGCAAATTAGGAGACATGACAAACCCTGTCTGGCCGGAACATTTGCTTGTCTTGGATGTAAATGTTGGGCAAGATATTCACGTCACTGTGGATGTGTGCAGTTCCCAAGAGAAGTGAGCATGATTTGCAAGGTAAACATAATAATTTGTTTCAGTAACACTCATAGGAAGTACAAAAAATGTACACCGGGTAAAGGTAAAAACACGTCATTCAGCGGCTGCCTAAAGGGTTTCGTTCACAGCATATCAGCTTCATGCAGCTGGTAAATCTAGTGGCTAGCTTGGTTAGCAGTAACTCATAGGGAAACACAATTTTACTAAATTGCAGTGCACCTACAGATCATGCTCCAACACAAACATTTGGGAACAACAGTTTTGTTGTCATGCCATTCTGGAGAAAGATTGCAGTTTGAACTCGACGCCCCAACAAATACGCCCATCAGTGCTGCAGTTTCAAAGTTGAATGTTCAATGTTGTGTGGCTCTCAGGGCTGTCGACAATATAATTCTACATTAACATTTTAAACCCTGCGCAGGTTTTTGTTTTGTTTTTGCATGTCTATTCACTCTGTTAAAACCTGCAGGTAAAAGATCAGGCCACAATAATCAGTGTTTTCTCTGTATATTCATGAAGCCGCCGCTACCGCTTTCCTTCATCTTCTGCTCTCGTGTTTCAATGCGTGCAGAATACATTAAACACGTGACGTCCACACGAACACTGATTATGGATTTTGTTAGAGGATGTTTTAAATATATTTCTTTAGATAATAATCTTTAGATTCTTCAGATGTCATAAAATATGACAACCAATATTTAAGCTTTTGATGGAAAACTTCAAAAGAAGCTTTGAATAAAAAATGATATTCGGTTTGACAAACTGTTGACCGACTGCTTGAGGAAGAATATTGTATTTCTGGCCGCAAATACAACTTAACGTTGTTTCAACCACTTTTCCACACCGAGACTCTGTAACTGCGGTCCATCATAAAAAGATTTAAGGATAGGTTAGATTTTTCCCATTTTGTAATCTGTCAAAAAAGCCCCCCCCCCCCCCCCCCCCCCCCACCAATGCAAATGTCATCATCCAACATGGCATCTGATAAACATTCCCTCCGTCTACCAGCACAACGCGCTTTCCAACTAGCAAGGTAAAGAATACGGAGATGCAGAATATAAAGATACATTGTGGTGATTTGATTATTTGGTTTTGTTTCATATTGCAATTTTCGCACCAAACTAATTACAAACATTTGACTCAGTGTGCAAGGGTTTGGTGCATAGCGACTATTATTGGATGACTTTCTCTTTTAAAAAGTCTGTTTTTGTCTAATCAGACTTGCATTGTATTTCACCTTAGTGGTCTACACTAATGCTCTGCTTTTTTCCCTGCACTTTTATTCTGAATAAGATCAAAAAAGAATAAATGCCCTTGCCACTGTTACAGGGACAATACAGAGGTTGTGCTTGAAGTGGTACTTGAATCTGAGAAGCAGGTGCTCCAGAAGCATAGGTGAATAATACGTTTTTGAGAGGGGAAATTAATCGTTTAAAATTCAAGGCACACTGCTTTGTGAAAGCAAAAACAATTACAATTTTTTTTCGCATGGTTAAAAAATGGACCAAAACCACATTAGCTGTTTCTCTCAGGGCTAACCATAGTTTTTATTAATGATTTGTTTGATTGCTGAAAGTGTTGACACATTTCCTATTGCGCCTTGCTACTGAATGGACGCACTACTTCCTGCATTGACACACGGTGTTGGCAACATAAGATGCTTAATTATTGAAAAATAAATGTAATTCCTGTGTTTACTGTCTACTTATTCCTGCCTTTTTAGATCTCTAAATGTATCGCACAAGAAGTGCTTGGCATTTCATGGTTGCATTACTCACCTCTGGCCCTATATTTCCTCAACCTGTTATTGGGACCGGTTTTCTTTGCATGAACCCAACCATCTCTACAGGAAAGGAGGAGGCTCTTTGACACATTTCACACAGAACCCCCATGAGCATCAAACTCTCCAGAGACAACCAGCGGCAGCAAGAAGCAGATGCTCAAGTGTCAGGCAGAGGCAGGGTGCAATGTCCTCATCTAACACAGAGAGAGGGAATGGGAGAGGGATGAGGCAATGAAAATGACTGATGGCAGCAAAAATGGCAGAGCTGTGATCAGGGGAGAGACAGGGGAAAACACTGACAGCAGAGCGGGCTTACCTGTCCGCCTATCTCTCGTTTTCCTGTCTTGATTTGCAAGTCCTCGACGGGACACTTACCGGGGCCGGCATGGAAAACAAGAACAGGTGTCATAAAACACCGCTGCGACTGGGATTTGCATCTGTAATGACCCCACTGGAAATGCTGAGAGTATGATGTTTGCAACAAAAACCTGTCAGATACACGCTCCGAGTGGTATTCATCACCAACTCGGCTGCAACCGATCTGCCTTCCTATCACTTAGCGATGATGGGAAACTGCTTTTTTTTTAAACACAATAACGGTGGTTTATCTTTTGCATTTTCCTCAATGTCGCCAACTTTTGTGTTCATTTGTGGCAGAATCAGACTCCCATGTTAAATTTAAGTCACCTGGTTAATAAACTGGATAGGTAGGCTATTGTTGGATTAGATTTCACGGCGGCTGAGTGTGAGGGATTTAGAAATTCAATCATTTCCAGAGGGGGACTTGCACATCTGAGCTTCCCTGATACCGTCAAATATGTTTTATATTTATGACCAGACACATATGCAGGGTACTGAACAAGTCCTTCGGCGTGCTGAGATCACAGATTCAGCTCACAAGCTATATCTGCAATGGAAGCCCAGGGAACAGAGATTAAGTGCAGGTGTTGCATGTATTGTTGTCTGGTGAGACATAGGTTGTCTTGCATGTTATCTCAAGGTGGTAGCACTGACTTCGGGCCCAGCTTGGGTCTGTGTGGTGTCCATTTTGTTACTTATGTAATATTGTTATCCCATTTGTGGGTCAGTTATTGTGATGCATGAATTATATATCGAGTAAAACATTCATATTATCAACCACATAATGTTCACTGGCAACATTTGTCCATTTTATGATTTATAAATGTTGCTGTATTACTCATGACTCATCCTGTAGGTGTCCAATACAATCAATTAGCAAGTCGCCATCAATGTAGTTGCAGTTTGACCTCTGTTCTAAATCAATGTAAATTAGCCTGCATGTAACCATAGCAACATTATTCTGCTTACTGCTACTCCAACCCTCAGTGGTGAAACGGACCTATGCAGATTAAATGGACCACAAACAAACCATGTGGGTGCAACCTCCCTTTAGCTAGTGGTGAGCACCCCGACTAGCACACTTGGCGAAGGAAACCCATCACCAGAGAAAACCATTGCTCACCATAAGCAGCCACAGTTTATGGTGTAGTTGATGACTTTTTATCCTCCTTCCCAGCAGGAAGAGGCAGCTGTTTTTTGGCAAAAAAAGATCAAACACTCAAAGACAGACTGCTAAATGCTCCACTGTTCACCAGCTAGCTGCTGATATTGCCAAATATTCCACCGATGAGTTTGTGGGGACCAAAACAGAACAAAGTGAGTGAAGATGGACGTACATTCATCAGAAACAAAACTCGAAACGAATGTCACTGTATCTGCTAGATGTAAACAGACAATCATTGGCTAACACGCTCATCTTTTATAATATTTTATATTTTATATTTTCCATCTTTTTTTGCTGTCCAAGTCCAGACATTAATGGAAATTACATATCACGGCACCTAACACACGAGAGCAACGCTTTTAAATGTATTATATGTTCAATTCAAGCACCTGGCCCTGGGTTATGTGAATTAAATTAGGGCAGCTATGTGAAATGTATTCACTACAATTTCAGCAACATTAAAATGCATTACCATTCAGATACAGCTAAAGATGTTAAATGTGTTATTGGTTTGTAGGTATTGAAGTTGTTTGGATGACTTCCATTCCCAAAGCCTTCAAATTAGTTTTTTTTTGTGTGTGTGTGTGGGCTAGTTTTACGGATCTTTTGGGGACATCAATCTATTTACACATTGTGGGGACTTGTCCTTCTTATGGGGAATAATGCACATCCCCATAAGAAATCATTACAGTTTAAGGTGAAGACTTGGTTTAACATTAAGGTTAGGGTAGGTCTCCAGAAAAATGTATGTAAGTCAATGTAATGTCCCCAGAAGTCATAAAAACACGACTGTGTGTGTTAGTATATATCAACTGCTGCAGGATCCTGCACCAATATGGGGAATATGATAAAGAAGTTGTGGATGTGGAGAACATCTGTGTATAAAGTGTGCAGCAAAGTCTGTCCTGAATGACCCACCTTTGCTTATGAGACCTTGATAATTACACTTTACATAAATATGTTAATGTACATACACCATTATTGTAAGATGCCAATAATTTAGTTGGTAAAAGCAGTGGGAGAGCCATATACAGCATAATGACAACCTTGGTTCACAACCAGCTATTAAAAGCTACCCATAAAAGCAGTTTGTCAAGAGCACTGTCAATGAATAAATAATCCAGTCGATGGGAATGCAGCTGGCTATGCGCTCTCATTATTAAGTGATGTATGTTTAATTGCACGTTAGTGAGCGAATGAGGAATAGAGAACACTGTGTACTCTGACTTGCTATCCAAATGGCAAAACTAAATCTTTTCAAATACTTTTAAAATTGTATTTTACAACAATATCTGTACACAATCAGGAAGGTACAAAAAATGTACTTTTCTGTGTTACAAGCCAGACAAACGGGTCCAGTATAAGGACTACTTTAAGACCAAAGTACAAAAGAGCCATTTCAAAATGTTTGACCTAGCAACAGAGGGTTTCGCTCCCTGCATGTTCATGGTCAGTTCTTGTATGAATAATGCCAATGCAGCTCATGCATACTTAGTAGATGATTGACTATTCTGTGTGTATTCTCCCTCCTGTGGGTTTTAAATACACTTTTACAAAAAGCAGATCCATACGGAGCTTGTGCTAACTCAAAGTGTTGAGCAATATTATAGCAACAATATTGATTGTTTATTTAAGTCTCATGCCAGTGGGATCCGACCCACCAACCATGATTAATAAATGAGACTAATAATGCTTACTCCCTGTGATTACAGCTGGAGAGTGACTCACACGTTGGATTAGCCGGTTTGGCTTTGTTGACCTTATTCTCTAATTGCATTAGGTTTGAATGAAAGCTGACAGGGAATTGCAAATGTACCCCATACAAACAGTATTTGATTTAGTATAGCAAGACAAAGACAGCAAGGAACAAACACATAAAAAATAACCTAATTTAACTATGTACTTTTGGGGGGAATCTTGACGCTGCAGACTCTGAAAGTGCATCTCAGGGGCCTCTGCTGTAATGTCATTCTGTTGCAATGCAATAAAAAGTACCTACGTGGATCATTAAAGAGTGGTCCAACTGAACTATAGCTGCTGCTGTGAGGAGCAGGACTGAAAACAAGTGACATAAATCAAGTTCTGTGTTGAAGCTTTTACATCTCTTTTTTGTATGTTTCCTATGGTATTTGGTCGACTGTACAATGTGGCTCCACTGTGGGGAGCTGTGTCTCTGTCTTCTCTCTCTCTCATGCTCCCTCCATTCTTTCTTTCTTTCCGTCTTTGTCTTTCTCTCTCTGGCACATAGCATCATATGCAGTGGCTGTGGGCCGTTGTTGCGCATGTTAAAAGCTCAGCTGGGAAGTCTGAATCCTTGGACTGATGCTCTGTGGCCTCAGTGTTTCACAGCTCTGTAGCTTGGCCTGACCATCTGGGTTAGGGTGGGGAGGTGGTGTGTGTGTGTGTGTGTGTGTGTGTGTGTGTGAGAGAGAGAGTGATGGAGCGTGGGCTTTGGGCAGACAGGCGTGTGTACATAGGTCTATTTGTGTGTCTGTTCTTGTGCATGCATGTGTGTTAATTCATTAATTTACATTCAACATCAAGCAGAGGGGTATAATATACAGGTGTGTGTGTGTGTGTGTGTGTGTGTGTGTGTGTGTGTGTGTGTGTGTGTGTGTGGAATATCTGTTGCTCTTTATGTATATGCAATGATCCTCTACAATGTGGGAAGTGCTTGAATTGGATGGAAAATTATGCTGCAACTCTTTTTTTGTTGTTGTTGTTGCTTTTATGGGTAAGGAGTGGTTTCGTCTAGTTTAAGAAGATGAATGACCAAATACAAGAACAAGGGGAGCCGGCAATTATAGCTTCTCATTTTCAGACACACTTTTCTCCCACCCCAAAACAAGGAAAGTAACTCTTGGCATTTTTGTTGTTTTATTTCTGTATAAAATAATAAAACAACTGTATCAGGTTAAATTTAAACAAAGTCTGTAAAACAGAATCAAAATGCTAAAACCGGAGAATATATGTCGGGGCAGATTGGAACGTTGATAGTAGGGGATTCGGTACAATGGGATGTTGGAGATAAAAGAAAGAGGCTTAGATTTTGTCCAACAGATGTCTGGCAGAAATGACAGAACTGGTTTGTTTGTGCAGGACAAAGGAGCATCTGAGCCCGATGATTGAAAGAGTGCTCCAGCGGTTTAGCATTGCACCTTCATTAAGTTTGAGGGATCACAAGAGGCGGTCTAAAACAAATAGGTGGCAAATATATGCTGACTTTCAGCCTTTTGCTTTGCGTCGCGATCCAAAAGCATTCTCATTCACCAGGTGCTTATCCTGTGGACAGCATTTCTTTCAGAAAGTCAGTTTGTAACACTTTATTTGTAAAAAAAAATGCATTCGCCAAGCCCATGCAGAGGGAAATCTAAAAGCAACGTATTTTCACATTAAAGGAAACGTGTGTGTTGCATGAAATCATTACATCCTTGCAAAACTTCCCCACAAGCACAGATGTTGTGCAACTGTTTTCACAGGCTTATTAGTACACCCACTGACTGAATGCCAATATACATGTACAGTATCCAAAATGGCAAAATACATGGACGAATACACATATAGAGTGCAATAAAACTAAAATAATCGCCACTATACCCTTATGTCATAGGCAGCAACATGCATACATACTCAAAACATTCACTCACTGAAAGTACACTAATGTAATGCACACAATACTATATCCCTCTCCAGTGCTCCCCTCATTATGTCTTCTCAGCAGCTAATGATCTTCACTTTTATGAATCCAACAAAGAGAAAATACTATTCCGCAGACAACGTCTCACAGTCTAGACAAAAGCCTCGACTTTGTTGTGCGCTTTCCGTTTTCCTCCCACAAAGAAGGAAGAGAGAGAGGAAAAATGGGCCAGCGGCAATTAAAAAGCCACATTTGCGGGTTTGTCAAAGCTGAAGAAGTGTGTTGGTGGGGAGCAGCGGATGAAGAAGAGGCTGCTCTTCACTCAAACAACAAGGGCTACCTCTTTTGCATTTGTTTGCGTCTCTCTAGCCTGAAGACGCAGATCAAGACGAGGTAATTACGCTCTGATTGAGTATTCATAACCAATTATGCATTGTTTTGTCTTTAATGATGCAAATTACAACTAATTACCTCACGTTAATGGATACCGAGAGTCTTTATGAGCTGTGGAATAGTGCAATTAGGCAACTGTTTATCTAACAGTGCCGCGTGTAAATATTAGTGGAAGGTGTCTATGTATAGTTAACGTAAGCGTGTCCATTTGTCTTGCTCATCGTCTGCACCAGTTTGATGGATGTCATAGGCCTGACTCTGCATTAAGGGAACTAACTCAATTATCAGGCACATGATTAATACAGCGGCATGAAGAGAAACTTCCATGGAGGTTTTGTGCATTTAAAAAGTAATGGTTTTGATTTTTCAAGGACTCTAACGACTCAAAAGCCGCTCTGGACTCATTGAAGGCAGACATTAAGTTGCTTTGGAGTTTAATACGTTGCCAAAATAATGTACTCCCTTCTTCCTTCTGAGTACAAATCAGTTGTTTTTTTCCTGACAGTTGTCTGTCATCTGTCAAAAAGCCGCTCGCAGACTCAAGTGAATCGTGTCACAACTTGCTGCTGGCACTTTCATCATTAAAACTTTTGTAGCACTCTATGATCTGATAACTTTCCCCTGATGGGACTTTTGTCTGTGACCAATGAACGAGTTCAGTAACAACAGGGAGAGGCGAGGCCATCCGTCTAAAGCATAGGTCACTAACTGGCGGACCGCGGTCCGGGTCCGGACCCAGAGGCCGTCCCATCCGGACCCGGACCGCCAGCCAAAACAGAAGGTTATGATTTAAAACCTGACAGGGCGCTTTTATTTTTTTACCCGGCGGCGCGGCGCAGCTTTTGCAGTCTTTACGGTAGTGGTTTAGCGGATGTGGAAACGCACAGACCAATTGCATGCGAGTTAAGCCATCCCACGTGATACCACTCAGCCAATCAAATCTATGCATTCTCGGCGGTAAACATTACGTCTCAACAGACAGCGCTGCGCAGACAGATGAAAAAGTTAGAGGCAGGTTACACATTGAAACGGTAGAAATAAAAAGAAAGATAGCGATACATTTTAAAAACAAAGGGAGAGAAAAGGACGACTGCGCCGGAGAAAGTTGAGAAAAAGGCGAGTGAGACAGCGAAAGGGAGAGAAACATAAGGAACAAATGTCGCTCTCCAAAAAAAGTTGACAGCGGAAATAGAGCATTTAATCCGGAATGAACAGACTCATTTCTGTTCATACTTCCCACAGGGAGCACAAAACCAGTGTGTCTTATATGTTCAGAAACCGTGGCACTTATTAAAAGTGGCAATGTGAAACGCCATTATGAGACAAAACATAAAGTTTTTTGAACAAACATACCCACTCAAATCCGAAGTGAGATCACAGAAAATAAGTGGCCTCACAGCCCAATATGAACAGTCAACCAGGATCCTGAGCCAACCAGTGTCTAAGAACTGACCCTTCCACTCTCTGGCTCCAAACGGTCCCTGACACAGCTTTTCCAGGTCTGAGGAAAGTTGCCATATACATCTTGACCATGTTTGGCTCCACCTACAACTGCGAGGCAGCTTTCTCCACGATGAATATCATTAAAAATAAATATCGTTCGAGGCTCACCAATGAGCACCTCCACATGTGCATGAGAATGGCCCTGACTCCATTCAAGCCCAGGTTTAAAGTCCTGGCAGGACAAGCTAGAGCTCAATTCTCCCACTGAGCAACAAAGTGGGGGAGTGGGATGCAAGAGTGATGCTCTAAAACTGTTAAATTGTTAAGATGTGTTGAGATTTATTATCTGTAAAATTGTTTGAGACTGAAACAGAAACGGGGACATTTAAGCTTTTCCTCCCTTTATTTAATTGTTCTGAAGTTAAGCACTTTATTTGATTATTATTTATTATTACATGCACCATTTTCATTTTGTATTTATTTTAAAATGCAGCCCTACTTTTATTTAGTTCATGAGAGAACATTATACATATCTGCAGTCACACATAAGTCCAGTTCTATGTTACGTGATAATAAATATTGTTTAAAAGTGGTTTAATCGTACTGAATTCATTTGATTTGAAAGGTATTGATTACATGCAGATGTTGATACAACTACCAGGCTACTTAAATATATATCACACTAAATAGTTGGACATTATGATCTTCTGGACCTTTGCTTCAAGAAAATGTCTCTAACTGGACCTCTTAACATTTTAGTTGAATACCCCTGGTCTAAAGGTTACAGCCAAACACAAACCCACTGCTAGAATGCATAAAAATCCATCAGATTGGTGAGCAATTGGATGAGGACGTTTTATTAATTAATGATGCGAACCAGAATGGGCCGCTACTGCGGCGGCTCTGTAGTCAGATTGTGCCGTTTCCGCCATGTAGGCCTCAACGTGGCATACATCAATTGATTTAAGGTGATCTCATCTCTCATTCCCTTCTTTATTTCACAACAGAGTCGAAAGCAGGCAATTACAAGGCTGTACGTGAACTGATAAATGGTCGTACAGTATGTGGTATTCAACCTCGCATGACCTTTCTGTGGAGCGGTGTTTGTTAATATGATTAAGTTACCTCAGGGGGTTTCATTTTCCATAAGGTGTTTACATCATTTTTTCGCCTCCCGTAGCTTGTTAAGGGGATTTGCTGCAGTGAAAATGAATGCCTGTGTATACATAAATGAGTGGAAGGACATATTTTGGGACATTTGGGATGTTTTCATTAATGAGGACAGCAGGGAGAGCGCCAGTGAGCCTATAGCCGGCACATCCGAGGGAGTTCGGCAATCACTCTCCTATCAGGGGGTGATCTAGCCACTGTAACCAGATTACATGGGGGGGAACCCAAGAGGCTGCCTTTATAATTACTTGGCTGATTGGAAAAATAAGAACCTCTAACAAGCTCTGTCAATCAAGTATGCACTTGTTTTCAAGAAGGAAAATATAGAGCCTTTCCCGCGCTGCTATACAGCCTGCGGATCTCGTCGAATACCTGAAGTTTGGCCAATTTACCAGTTTCGCAAACATTCACAAATTCACAAACATTTCGGCTTCAGTGACTCCATCCCCCAACACACTTGTTGAGGACAGTGCATGTCATAGTTGGCCTGTGTGTGTGTGTGCATGGGTATTTGCATGTGCTTTTAGCCTGCGTGTCCAACACACAAGCTAAAAACCAAATCCAAACAGAAAGTGTTTGTTTATTTGTGTTTTCCCCCCACTGTGGTTCGCCCTCATACTAATCCCTGTCGGAGGACTTATTCTGGTCTGTTGTTTGGGGTGAGACTCAAACTTGATAGCAAAGCTTGGCAGGAAGGAAGGAAGTCTCTCACTCTCCTGCTGGCATGTCATTGAAGAATACCATTAGACGCCATGTGTCACATTCTTCAACCGGGTTTTTAGAAAAAGGCACCAAACGATGCAGTGCAAATAAGGGCCAACCTGCAGAATGGCATTCTGGGAGGATAATAAGGACAACATGCAAGCAACTGAGCTCGCGTCTGCAATTCACAGACGGTGTTTGGTTTGGTGGGGAAGTGAAACAAGTTGCTCTGTGCAGCATCCACCCAGTCATCAATTCACGGTCGGCAGCAAGCGGCTAATTTGTCAACCGAGGGATGAAACCAGTATTTACCATGATTTGAAAGGTGGAACCTGGATGACTCGGCATGCAATGTTTAACCAAACACAACTGGGTATTATGTGTATTTTTTATATAGAAAATGATGCACAAAACACACATGTACACACATGCACTTACTTCTCCTGCTGGTGTGAACACTTTGGCTGGAAATGGCAGCGCGAGGATGTGAAAGAGGGTCTTCAACAGCACAAGTGACAAAATGGAAAACAATAAAACCCCGCTATCTTCAAATGTGGTGGGAAAGCATCGGGAGCAACCTGGCCCCCTTTGCAAAATTCATATTGTTTTTGCGTAAGGCTTTAACACTCTGGCAAATAAACAAATCAAGAGAAGAGAAAACAAGTGTCTGTGATGAAATTGGGCTGCAATGACTCGTAATTTAGCCGGCGTGGAGCGCTGAGAGATGTGGAAGGGACGGATCCCCCCTACGTTCTCATCCCCTGAGACAGATGCTGTACTGCAGGGCTTACTTTGGGCATTGTGGGGAGGAGTAGGGGAAAAAAAAGAAATGGCTGCAAAAGAGAAAGAGAGTCATGGTCCTGACATATTCATGAGTAGCCCTCAATTAATGTACGAGTGAAAACCAGCAGAAGCCATTCAATGCTTAACAATTCATATTTGTATATGCAAAGTAAACTAATCATCATTGTTGGTGTTCCCTGAGCAGGCATGTCAGGAAAGCTTCTATCAGTTCATTTAAGTTAACCTTGCTTTTCATGTCTGGTTGTTATATGTGCACTGGCCCGCTCTAATAGGAACATCATTTTGCAAGCAGTTGTAAAGGGTTACTGGCACACATTCACTGGTGCTGGCATCTAATGTGAAATGTATTTTAGGGAATACAAACGTAGCCACTAAAGCCACAATGTGGCCACAGAGAGGGTATTTATTCTTGTACTGAGGCAGGACATACTGAAGTGTCAGGGTGGATATTTAGTGTGAAACAACACAATGTCTAATTTGTTGCTGCAACAGAATTGTTTAAACACAAAGATGGTTGTATTGGTTGGAGTTTTCCCTTTTGCATGCCTAGTGGTGCACAATGAGGTAAAAAATGTTTTTAAGTCACTGAACTTCGCCTCGCTGCCGCGTTTGTGGTGTTGGGGCCTTTAAGAGAATTCTTCATGCAAATGTCAGTCAAATAATATGGTTTGCCGTGCGCTTAATTGCACGCTTGGCATCCTGCGTGCCAATGTGAAGCCTTTGGATGATTGCCTTTCTTCTGGATGTCCGTGCTGCATGACTTTTCAACTGGAATACAGGAACTGGAATATTTGAAACTTGGCTAAATCCTCCTAAAAAGCTACATATCAAGCCGTGGTGTACACTCAGTCACCCATCACCCATCCTTCAAACGAGTTCAGTCTTATGGTACTTTTTTGTTAAAGTACTTCACTCCTGTTGGAGACCCACTGTAGCCAAATATCAGTTTAGCTTTACAGCACAAGCTCTTACTCTGTGTTTGCACGTTTGGCATAGAAGCTAGAGCCACATGGAGGATTCTGGTGTATCTTTTGTATCAATCTTCACAGCAAAAGAAGGAATTTTTAGTATACTATATATATATATATATATATATATATATATATATATATATATAGTATGAGTTCCGTTTAGAGTGTTTCTCCAAGATTGTATTTCCCCACCAATCGCCCTGCTTTCCCCCTGTTCACAATATGCTTCTTATAATGAAAAATAAGTATATAGACTAAAGATGTATAGATCTATCTATGCATACCTACTATGTATGAACCACAACATTGACACCTACATTCTACTGGGATACAAATGGACCATGCTATTGAGCATAATGAGACAACAGCTCAATAACAATAGGCTCCATGTATTTTTCAGTGTAAATACAAGCAGCTCAAGGCATTAAACGTCCAATTAGACTGTACAAAACATCTCACAACATGTGGACATACATGTATCTGTTCTTAATGAGCAGCGTAAGAAACTCTCTGAGCCTCAAGGAAGAATAAATGAATCACCCTGATCCAGAATGGTGAAACTCATGCATAGGGTTGAATAGAATTCAATTAAATCTGGTTTGTTTGAAACCCTTCAATTATATGATGCATAATCAAATGTGTTAAGGTTTATGTTTACCACTAGAATCGCCCACAGTTACCTGCAGCTTTGTTTCCATCATATATTTGTCCCCCAGTCTGTGACATTTACTAAAAGTGTGTTATGTAGCACTTTATATTGTTAAAGATTATCAAGATAATGACAAATTGAAAAAAGGCAATTTAAATGTGACCGCGACTTGGATGTACCCCTACTGAGAAGGCAATACTTTTCTCATAAATTAGCCTTGTACCTTGAAAATCAATGCATTCTAAAAGCAAGTACATTTTACCCGTGGAGAACATTCCTGCCCACTGCTGTTAGACTTGATAATGAGTCACCTGGCCAGATCCTCCGTCAATTGATTCAACGTCACTAGCCTTGCACTGCTTTTGTTGCTTGTTAGTTTAGTTTATTTACTGGATCCCCATTAGCTGACGCCTTAGCGGCCGCTAATCTTCCTAACTAAAGTATACATCTATCTATTTATCTTGGGGTTTTTGTGCTTTATGCAATACAATATTGTCATTCATATACTCGAAACACTACACTACTAATGTTTTCCAGATATCTACCTCAAATTCGCCATTGAGACCCAACTATAACCGTATAGTGTCGCTGAACAGCCTCCAGCTGGCGAGCAAGGGATTACATTTCAAAGTTCATTAAAGTAATTTAAAGAAAAACTAATTTTTTCTTTCTTGCCAAGAGGTACAATGAGATTATCAATACCACTTTCATACCTGGAAGCTAAATAACATCGATGTTGGGCAAAAACCTTGTTTGTTAAAAACTGTTACTCTTCAGGAAATTAAATGGGACGGAACGATGAGGTTTGAGAATCAGATCTTTATTATTTTCATTTTTTGATATGGAAAAGCCATTGGCAGAAAAAAAAAGCGTGACCAATAGCCTTACATTATGAGAAATAATGAATAAATAAATGGAGAAAAAAGACTACTCTGTGAAGCTACTGCCATAAGGTGTTAAACTCAGCATGATTAATTGAGGCAGGGGGATAATGCTAGCATGGCTATCCAAAATCCACCACATCTAGAATTTACCAATTCACACGTTTAATCTGTGTAAAAGCAAATTGTTGTGGTTTTACTGCAAGATATGTGCCAGACCATTCTAACTTACACTACTTGACATTATATAGTTTCTTATTTATTCAATTTGCTTAGAAAATTATATTTTGTTTGCGTTTATAATGCCATGTGTGTGGGTTCCCTGTGAGTGCCCCGTTTTGGTCAAATATCAACTCGTCTGACATTTCCCCAGAGAGCATTTTCTATACGCAGCAGAAAATGTACTCAAAAAACATTTCCACCAGCATGCATGGATGATACATATATGCATGAAATGTGGGTTGTGATGTAGTGTGACGTGTGGAAGATATCTTTCTAAGTGCCACTGAGATTGGTATGGGGAGTAAAAGCTGAGCTGTGGGAAGCCACAGTGCCACATTTGTAATGGTAATGCTGACCAAAGCAAATTGATGGCACAGCAAGCAAGGGCTTGATGCTTTGCAAACCTTTTTAAGATGCGGAAACGGTTCCACGCGGTGAAGGTGCGAGGTTTCTGACGGCCGAGAAGTCTGATGTATTTTTAATTGGCTGTAAGAGCGGTATGGCGGCGCAGCTCCTGACTCCGAATGTGACCAAATGGATGAATACTGCTTTTTGTTCTGGGGCTGATCAGTATGCGGAAGAGACGTGCTTTTAAAGTATTTTAAAAGGCTATTGTATAACCTCGCGGTTCGTCTTCTCATCCCTGATGGAATACCGATGATGCGTTGAGAGCCTAAACCCCCTTAAGCTGCAGTGATTGGACCTATCACGCTCTGCAAAATACATGAGGTGAAACCCATAATGGTAATCTGTGTTGCCACCTTTAACGATGTCCCTCACTTAGCCACAGGTCTATTGTTCTGACTTCATCTCCACTCTAAAAAGAAGGAAAAAACAGAGAAACATTGATTCCCCCTTGTCTTTCAAATTGGATCATATCCCACCAAACGCGCTGACTAAATGTGCTCGCTGCGCCGCCGTTGACCCGTAAAGCAGACAAATGAGGCCACGGTTATCCATTCCCCCGCACTGAGTTCAGAAGGAAAAACAACAGCGAGGCTGTGTGATATTAATGCACGCGTCACGGCACCGGGAGAGACCACGACGATAAACATTGAAATTCTCTCCGATGCATCAAAGCCGGGGCGCGTAATGAACCTCCGTACCTTAAGGGCACGGAGACGTATACTGTAAGCCCGGAATGTGATATTTCCCATTTCGGAGCGAGCATTCAAATCATATTTCATCCGCGACACTCTCGCCTCAGTCCGGCTGACTCCCGGGGGCCGATGTTTGCACAGCGGCATCGAGAGCCAGGGACAACACAGGTTGGCCTGCTCGACATCACACACACACACACACACACACCATAAACCTCAGCGCTCACGCCTTGCTAAGGGCAATCATTTGATGCCTTCAGGATGTGTACAAATTAAAGAGGTTCATATGTTGTTGTAGCAATTACCACGGACCTACAGTCGCTTTTTTTTCCCCACAGCGGCTTCCCTCCAGCAAAAGGGATTCTAAACATGTTGGTCTTTTTATTCACGCTCACCAGCCTATGGTGAATTATGTCCAGAGGAAGTGTTTTAATAACAGGTTTTTGCAGAGTTTACACCACACTGCATAAGGAGCAGCGGGATGAATAAGTACCCCACCACCTGGGTTCTGGGCCATTCTGGTTAATAGGGTGTGATATAGTCTCCGTATTACTGCAATAGTGGGTTGTGGTGGGAGGAGAGCCAGGTTACTGATGACCCCTCCAACGTCGTCGTCGCCGGTGTCATTATTCCAGGGGAGAAGCTCTCGGCAATGCGACGTAAACGTCTCCACGAACCGGCAAAATACATCTAAATAGAAATGATCTGTTGAGAATATGTTTGGATAGCTTTCGTTATGCTAACGTACATTTATAATAACTGTTGTCAGTTTGTTTCTATGTCTATTTCCTGTACGGCATAATTTGCATTTCCCAGATCGAATGAAGTATAATTGTGCATCCAGGCAAGTCTCTTTGTGACCGTCACCTTTAAACAAAGTACACTCTAATAATCCTGTTGACGTTACACATTTACTAGCAATGGTATTTAGTTTAAACGTATATTAGCACAATAACTTTTTGTATTTAAAGGAGATTAGTTTGAAGTAATTTATCGTAAAATGCAAGATGAAAAAAAACTTTGGTTATTTGGTGAATAATGGAAGAATACCACTTTACTCTTATTAACACAACAGTTAAGATTTAAAAACCCAATAATAATGACTGTAGTAATGATTGTCTACTAAAAAAAAGTGAGTAAGTTGACAGGCACCTTTTGCCAATACAATGGTGACTTAGCCATTTCTATGTTTTAATTACAGTAGTTGGAAGTTATCATTTTAACAATTAAAGTGTTGAGTATTTGGCCCTTTTCCTTTTGCATCGTTGCTCCGCTCAAAGCTGATTTTCCGTTTCAGAATCATTCACTGAGCGCGGCTGTCTTTTGTCTCCATTTGGCAACTAGGAAATGAACAATGTATTTAGATTTTTCACAAACCAATTCAGCGCGGACTGAACGGTAACTCATCGTAGATGTTCTTTCCTCGAAATGATAACCATCAACTATCTTCCTATGATGCATAAACTCCCTGCTGCTCCTATAGCTGTATTTTGTTTTATAGCATAATATTATAGTGACAGCCAGGAATAATACAATCAATTTGTCTCGCTCACCGGGGAGGGCAGAAGAGATATTCTGTCCTGGTCTCTCTTTCTGTTTTTCTCTTTTTCTACGTTTCTTCAAACTTGAAGTAAAGATGAGCTCAGACTTCCGCAGTTGCTGAATGGATGAAAAAAAAAAAACTCAATCAATTTCCATCCATGTCAACAGTCTGCTGCAAATCGTCATAACGTCTCAGGGGGAACGTTTGGCAACTTATCACTTTGCTTTTTCCACGTTTGAGAACGGAAAATAATGAGCGAATAATGACTTTCCTCAGATGAGTCCTCATCACGCAGGACTCGCCTGTCTGTGCTTGTTTTACAATACAAAACATTACGTCGCCGCTCTACCTCCACTGATATTCCTGCTCTGTTGGTGGGAAACCAGCAGAGAAAACTCTTTGTTTTATCAGGATGACAGGCTACAGTTTGCAAGCTTTCAAGTGACTTGAATGGAGGCACACAAGCTTTCCGGACTGCCTGTTTGTACTGTGACAAGGACATTTGTAAAAAAAAAAAAATACAATAATTACCACGGTAAATACTAAAGCATGAACAATCCTGTTTTCATTTCTCCTATTACTCTGATCGGCCCTTGGGAACATGAACCGATTGTTGTGAGAAACACGTTTTTAAATTGTTTCTTTTTCTGAAAGGTGTTTCATTGTATTCCTCCACCATTGTAAATAACATGAAATTAAATTGTCATAAGAACTTGTGTTTTGTCTGTGAAGATATTCCTGTAAACATAATGAAACACAATTGAAACTTCGACCTCCTACAGAGAACGTGGACATTGAAGCGCCTTGCTGCATTATTTTGCATATAAATAGCAAAAAGAATTATCCAGGAAACTTCTACAGCTCCTTAGTGCATTAACGGATACGTCTGGCATTTGCAGAGCCGCTGTGGTTTTCACAGATTCTTATTAGTCCCACTTTCTATGCTACATGTAGGCAGTTGTAGAACATCCACGCATGTTATGTGTGTTTGCTTCTGTCGAGTAAAACCTGAAGCATATGATTTTTGGTTGAATAAACTGTCAGCCATCAGTTCAACAACTGTTTTTGCCAAAATTAATCATCGTGATAGCTTGACAACTCAAACAGTGCCTTCCACTAGGCTGTGTTTTTGTCGGACTGAAGAAACGCTCACATAAAAACTATAATCATCCTTTTGTGCACATGTGCTGTAAAGTCTTGTCACAAAGGGTTTCCATGTACTATAAAAGTCAAATTAGCATGGCAAAAAGTGTTTTTTTAAGGCAGAAAGCGTAAAAGGAAAACACATTTAACATTAAGAAAGAGAAAGAAATGCAAATATAAACAGACAAATTAAAAATAGCCAGAGGACAAAACGTGTAGTTTTTAATGCAATGCCAGTGCAATTAATTCAAAAACGAGCTCATTAAAAACACAGCAAAACAAGGTTTTTATGTGCAAAAAAGCAAATGTATTAGCTGAAATCATATTAAGAAAACTAAATGTGCCTGAGGATCATAACCGGCCACCTGTTCAGCCAGGGATGGATGCATAAAGCACATCCATATCACCACAAAAACAGAGCCACACCTCCAGCGTCTTTCTTTGTCGTCCTGTAAAACAAACACAATGTGTGCCATGTGCTGCCAGGATGCTGATGACGGCAGACTGCTCCACTTTGACGAGGGTCACTGGAGCCATCCCTGAATCATCGATTACTTCCTCTATTAAATGGTTTCATTGAACTGGGCATTTGATGACGTTGTAGTCTGTGACATGGCTGTGCCTATGCCCCGGGCAAAGCTTTCTGACATTTGCCAGGATTGCCAGATGGCATCTGCCTGTGTTGAGTATTAATATGTGGCGTTGTGTGTGTGTGTGTGTGTGTGTGTACCACCTTGTATGCATGCACATATTAATGCACACATCGATGGCCAAAAGTGTAAAACCTCCCATCTGCAAAATGATCCAGGAAAAGTGGGGGAAAACCTTCTATCTGTATTATTAATTATTTTTTTGTATAAGTTTTGCACTTCGGCCATAGATGTAATTAAGGGAAATATTAATTAAAAATGCCTTGAATTTGTTTAATGTAATTTGTGGAAATGACATCCAACATACGATGCCTTGTTTCATAAAGAAAAGCTGATCCGTCCTATTTTGTGATGAAATACAAACACAACGTTGGTATATCTTGGTCTCAAATAAGAAAAAAGTCATTACTTTAGCTTGAATTGGTCAAGATGTATTTGTGTTATTTCTCGTTACCAAAGGAGGGCAGATGATTGGGCATTTAAAGAAAACAACAAAGCAGAAATCACAACAGTAAAAAGACATGAACAATCATTTTTTAAAAACAGGGCAGATATAACAACAACTAAAAGCATACCATCTTAAAAACACTCAAATCCAGTGTAAAAACTGCCTATTTCCTTCCCTGTTTACCTTTCTAACAGTTTTGGTTAAACAACAACTTTCCTACATTGCTTGGTTTTGCACCTTGGAGATTCAAACTGCTCGTCAGAAAGGAAAGATAAGAGTGAATTCACCGTTGGAGGTGAGGGATTGGTACTGGAGCGGTAAAGAGAGAATTGGAAGGTTGAGCGGAGATTCACCAATACGCTTACAAACCCACTTAACAAGGCCATTAAAGATGATAGATTCAATAAAAGTAACATAAAAATGAATGATGCCGTTACAAGTTATTTTATTCTATATTTGTTCTCTCTAAAGTTTGTCCTTCCTTTTTAATTATATAAAAATGGAATGGGTGAAATGCTGATCCACTCATCAGCCCCTGAGTTTCACTTCTAAGCTTCTTACTGGAAAACTTGAAGAAATAATATAAATCCAATAAAACACTTGCTTTTTGAACTGCAACTGCTGTTGCCACTACAGTCCCACAATGCAATGCACAAAGAAGTTGAACTATATATATATATATATATATATATATATATATATATATATATATATATATATATATATATATATATATATATATTATGATTAAAAGGAACAGTGAGTAGAATTTAGGAGGATTTACTAGCAGAAATTGAGCATTATATTCAATGTACAATCACCTGAAACTAAGAATCGCTGTTTTCTTCGTTACCCTATGATGAGTCGTTTATATCCGCATAAGGGCGGGTTCTCTTCATAATGCACCAACATGTTTCTACAGTACAAACAAACAAACAAGGGCCTTTCCTGTTTGTACCTAAAGGCCACCGTAGTTCTTCAACATGCCTAGAAAAGGAGGGTTCTTCAGGGCCCTCCTCACCACTAGATGCCACTAAACCTGATACACTCCTCCTGTAACGGGTAAATATTGTGTAAAATAATGTTCTCCTAAAAAGAGCAGTTAGTAAAACCTTGAGGTTGAGTTGTAATGCACACCTGGTGAGAATGTTATCAACGTCTGGACCATAACTGTACCTGTCCTGGAATAAACAAGGTCACCTCCAATCATGTGTCCTTTATAAAAACAAAAATCGTAAATCAAAAGCCAGGCATGCCTTTTGGAATTCTCCACACGGGGTCGATCCCACAGTGTTTTGTTATCGCTGGCTTTATTGTATTATCTACATGATGAGATTGATGAGAATATGCACTTTTGGTGACAGGGTTTCATTTGATTATATGTGATGCACACCGGTCCCGTTCTCCTTTTCCCCCTGACGCATCTTTTCAGCGGGCCCAGACAGATCCCGTCTGGATAAGCCACCGCTTTTACAGATTTTCTCCTGACTTGTGCCCATATCTTATCAGAGAGCCTTTGATGTGCACTTTATCGAAAATTGCCATGAACTGATGTTGGTTGGATGATGCGTGTTGGAAGTCCTCCAAAGCTGAACAATAGTAAAATACAGACCTGACATATTCCTGAGGCAAAATGCACAGTTACCCTCTCAAGACAGATACTCACATACTTCAGGTTCTGCTGATGTCAAGAGAGCTGTTAAGATTTAGAACCACAGCATTAAATACCCACAACCACCTCGGATTAACAAAGACTGTGAATATTTCAAATTGAGTGCTGCAAAGCAGAACAAACAGTCACCTTATATTAAGCAACAAGCCCATTTAGTTATCTTCCCATCACATTCTTCCCAGAAGGTCTCTGTTAAGTGGATCACCAGAGACCCACAGATGTCAGCGCGGAGAGAAGAAATGCAGGAAGCGTGTGGAGACAATGCTGGCGCCGGTTTCAGATGTACAGTACACTGCCTTCAAACCAGGGAGCAAATTGCAGGATGCCAATTGTGTTTTTTTCTCTCTGTGCAGCAACAATAATTACACATTCATACAAAACTGATTTGGGAAGGTTTTAAGGGGGAGAGACAGAGGAGCTTGGCATGATTGCACATTATTTGCCGTAATTACGCTTTCACTTGAGGATTTGTGCGTTCACACCGCTGCAACATTGGGTTTTCTGTTGAATTTAGAAAAATGGATTTGTCACCTCATTGTGAATAAAAGCACACATTTATTCTCCAGTGAAAGCCTCACATTACCACACATTTAGCCTAACTCTGAGGAAAAAGCACCGCCCCGTCAATGTTTTGTTCTCTAACGAAGCTGATGGAATGCGTTTTATTTTTTTTTGTCAACAACCACGTTTGCCGATTTACCGCAGAGCTTTTCACACACGTGGAATTATGGCCGTGTTGGAAAATCATTAAGATTCAACAAACATCACCGGGTTAAACGTAGTGGCTTGTCCTTTTTTTTTTTTTTTAATGGCACGGACACGTTTTCCTGTTGCTGCTCTTAAAGGCAGAACAAAAAAAAACTAAAAACGTCTCCAGAGTTTAACTTTTTTGAAGATTAAATCCTGCACACTCGAAGTTGTTCTCTTTTTATCACAACCAATGTCAAATCCTCCGACCCCTAAAAAGAACCTGTGAAGTCCGCACCTTTCAACTCTGAAGATCACAGCGGGAGAGCTGTCCAGCAGAGAAGGGTCGGAGGTAATGCGCAGTGAAGAGGACATCTCTGTGGCAGAATGGATTGTTTCCTCAGCATTAAAAGCCTAATGGACAAAGAAAAGAAAAACTAGCTGAAATGAAGATGAAAAATAGGCCCAGGCAGGGAGAGTGAATTGGAAATTCACCTGGCTGAGAAGCACCCAAAGAAACAGCAGAGGACACGCGGACAGCGAATTATGTTTTCTATTAAGTCTCTTTGACAATTCATTATATTTCCGGAAGTGTGACCTTCATGTTCATGCTGCATCATCAATCAGTTGAAAAATTAAACCTCATATGTTCGGACTATAAATACAGGATGAGCACATTAATATATCATGATGAGAATCAGATGGCATTATTCATGAACAAGATTAGGAACAATTTGAGGATACGTGGACGATGCTGAAGTTACTTAACAGTAATGCACCAGCAGGAACACTGAGCATTTGGCAATTCAGCTGCTTGAATTGAGGGTACAGTTTCCAAATGCTCATGTAGAAATGTGAAAAATATATATAATTGCTGGAGAATATTTCTGTTTCAGTTGTCAGACTAAATCCTGAGACGTGTTCAGAAAATTTTAACCGACGGAAGATGGATATTCCGGCTGATAATCCAACAGGTGCTTTGTTTTACTGTTATTTTGTTCACTTAAATGCCTTTTGAGCTTACTTTCGTTTCTTTAATATAAAGAAACACCTGCATATGTATGTATGTGTACTGTCTTTAAAACTATTCATTATGTACCGTAAAAGCCGGGTTACAAGCCGCTACTACCTTTGGTGGTTGTCCCCGCTGTAGCAAGCTAGCGCTGCTGCTGCTAGTCGGGCGTCGGGCCGGGGGCTTGTCCCGCTACCTTCGGTGGTTGTCGGAACTAGCGAGAGCTAGTGGAAGTTAGCGGCGAACTAGCAGCAGCGCTAGCTGGCTACAGCGAGGAACTAGCGGGGACACCCACCGAACATAGTAGTGGCTTGTAACCCAACTTTTATGGTACAACTAAATTGTTTTTAAAACTACGTGGTTTAGTTTTAGGATATACTAAATACTGTGATAATACAGATGCTTTATTTTCTATTTTTCTTTCTTGCTATACTGCATTTTTTTTGACTCATTAGTCAATTTTAGCATTGGGGGGGTTCTAACTTCACCCATCAACACACATACATATACACTCGTACATGGGTCATTTTGACCAAGACAAAAAAAAAATGGACACCAAAAATAGCTGTGCAAAATCTCTACTCTGCCCACGTTTAAAAGAATGTAATTCTCGTTTTTAGGATGGATGATGGATGAACTTCTCCCTTGCCTGTGCATCACATAAGTGTCTCAAAAAGAAATTTGTAAAAGTTGTTATTGATATGCTTTATTCTCGATGTAGCCAAAATACACATGCACGACTGTATGGAGGAAGCTTAATGTCTGGACGAGACATGATTTTGACTTTTTCAAATATTGCAAATTCATGTGAATAATCATGATTTATGACACTGATATAGATTCTAATTTGGTCATTTCAGTGCTACACTGTATTATTCTCTTTGAACACCCACTGAATGTGGGCCTTTGTGTTCCATCATCAGTCGAGCAGATGCACAGCTCGTTATTTAAAGTTTGAAGACGCTAAACTCCCGATGCAGGTTGAGGGACTGACCCTCCATATGACAATAAATCACTTATGCTGATGCTGAACACAAAAGCCCCAGAGGGACATGCTCAATGACGCTTAGTCTCATCAATGTTCATATTTGTGCTGACAGTGCAGCAGTTTTCATCTCAAAAGACAAAACACATTTCATCAGACAAATGAAAGGGTTCATGCAAAACAAGCTTTTTAATAAATAACACAAGACCAAGCAGTTTTAATTTGTGTTCTATTTCCCAAGTTACAATTTACATTGATGGATGTTTGATGTTATGACTGAACATCAAGATGAAAAAGACACAATCTGTGAATGACCACGAATGTCGGAGAGAGAAAAGCAATGTTGTAACAACACCTCAACGCAGCAAAGCGGGTGTCAAGTTCCGTGAAACAGACAGACCTGGCCATTTAAGAAAAATAATGATATCAGAAAACATTTTTGAAACGATATAATTTCCTTTTTGCCCCACAGTGAAATTTGATGAGCACTGTATGGAACATGACACAACCAAATATATCAAACTGTCAGAAATGGAGAATATTTACCCTTAGGCCATTGCAATGTATATTTTTTCATAAATATAAAAGTTACGCGAATGTAAAAAGACACATTGACAAATTAATTTAATACAAAGGTAACATGAATGATTTATAAAGTGGACAAAAAAGGCACCTTATCGTAAAAACTAATTTATACCGTCTGAAGGAATGAGATGAGCTTAGCTCCCAGAAACATTATTTCCTCTAGTTTTTAATGTAACGGGGGGACTTAAACTGGGGATCAGTTTTGAAACTTAGGCTTTAATGCAAGTCCAAAAATTATAGGCATTACATGTATAATTACAATTCATCAGTATAACAATATCTATTCAATGTCAGTAAACAACAAGTATTACAAATAATAATGGTAAAGCATATACAATATGGATAATAAGTGCACATTTGTAAATATGATATATATGCATGAGAAAAGCAGATGAAAAGCTACATTTACATGAAGAAAAAAAAAGTGACGCATCACACCACGTCACTGACAGAGGGCAGAGTGAATGTCCTCCAGCATCATTCCCTGGAGTCAGAATATAAATTAGAATCTAACATTTTCAGAGATGCCCGTCTGTGGGAGAGAGCATCTTGTCCCCACTCACCGCAGACCACAGTTTTTCTCTGTGTAATTTTCTGCTCGGACCCCAAGAAGACAGAAGACCTATTTTGCATCGAATTTAAGCCCGCAAAACATTCTGTTTGCTCATCATCAAGCAACGATTGGAGTAGGTTTAGTTGGGCAATTGGTTCACCACTATCAGCTGAAAGGTTACATACTTCCATGTTTAGGTGGCTCTGAAACACAGGGAATTATTGCGTTTCCCTTTCCATGCGATAGCCTTCGAGTACAGCAGGCTGCCATTCAACTATTTCCTAGCCCCCAGCACCTTCTGCAGATGTGGGGCACACAGTGCTGCAGCCGCTGCGTGACCATGACATGAGGGTCTTTTATTGGGACAACCTCATTGTTACGGACAAGTCCAGAGAATAGGATATATGCTTTAAATGGCCCAACTGATCTTACTCCTAACCAAGTTGGAATTTGGGATCAAACTTGAAGAAGAGCATCCCCACACAGTACATTTTGCAGTGTTAATTAAGCCCTAGTCATTTTTCTCAAAAATTCCAAATGGTTTTGCATACCCATACTAAATACAGTAAGGGCTATTTTAATAATTCCAAAAGGTATAATATACAGAAAACACCTATGAGACTAGTTACGATGTTCATATAGCAGTATATGTGTTAATGGTTTATTGGTTGATGATAGAACACAGGAAAGACAAAAAAATCCTCTTTTTAATGATGCATATCATCGCTATTTTTCTACTATAAAATAACATTGTGTGATAACAGTATCTCTGCCAAGTTTGATATTGATTAAGTTAAATATTTTTAGTATTTAATTTAGTGCACATATCGTGAACGGTTTAGGTCAGCTGAGAGCAAAAATGCCCTAACTTTCTTCCTGGACCTTGGACGCCTCTGGTTCCACAACAGAGGGGCTCTGCTAAAGCAGATGCACCAATACATACCAAGCAAGGCTGTGTGGAATATCGTTTCATCCATAAGTAAGTCATATTTCAGTGTTTTGGCTGGAATGCGGTTGATATCTTGCTTTTGCTGAGGCTTTGTCTCACAAGGGATTTTGAATTGATATTTCCATAACTTGAGGAGCTCTCGAGTCACTTCCGAGTCTCCTCGAATCATATTTATGCTTTACGTTAATTAATAATTAGTTTTCAATATATCTTTTTCAAACATACCATTAATTGACAGGAAAAAATCACCAGTTATCACAAAATAATGCATCTCACATCTCTTTATTGTGCAGGCCAACAATAAAAAACATTGACCTTAGATCTGCATAAAATGGTAATAGCGGAAAATGTACAAATGATTTAAGGTAAAACAGCTCATTTATGTGCAATACCTTTACAATCCTGTCAGGATGCAGCCTGACCTTAAAGGCATGGTAATGATGATCAAAGCAATTTTCCACAGTCATCTTTAACAACAATAGTCCTTATCTTTCAAAACACAGGCATCTCAAATGCTACCTAAGTACAGATAATAAAGTTACGGCGGTACTCTGTACCTTGATGTGTTATCCACTGGTAGACGATACAGCTCCGAGTTTGAAAGCAATCTCTGCACCGTCTTTGAGCTCATGAAGTGTCACCATCTTTCCTGGACCTAAAGTTAATCTTTCCGTGCTGAAAGATTCTCAATACATCCTGGATGCTTTTTGGCTAATGTCAGTGTAATGACCAAACATTGTGAAATCTCTGTGTATACAGGAAAAAGGGAGAAAATGTAGTAAACTAGCAATTTGAATTCCAAAGCATACAGTATACTGTATGCGAGTCCTATGCAGGTCTTAAGGTCTGGCCCTTCTGGTGATTATATCAGCAATGTTTTGCTGGCCAGGGGTCCAACACCAGTCTTGAATCTTCGTGCTGTTTTGAATTTCTCCAATCTGATTTGCAAAGCATGTCTGATACCCATAGCTTTCTCGCTGTATTGTACCAAGGACTGTTTGCCTATCGATGAGATGGTACCACCTCTCCCAGTTTTTGGTCCTCGGTTTTTCGTCTTTTGACCTAGTGCATTCCCCCACTCGAAGGGGATTGGTGCATCTACCACAAATGTTAACTGGGTTCCACTCAAAATAACAACTTTTCCTTTCTCCTTTTATTCTGGAGTTTAGTTTAAAGTAATTTCCCTTTGAGCGAAGCGCCATATTGCGATAGAGAGGTGAAATGGAAAAGCCCACATTTCAATATGCCAGCAAAAGCACTCTTTCAATTTGTCATCAAACGCCCGTGCATTCTGCCCAAGCACACAACCTATATTCACCACATCAACATATAAATGGCAAACAATATAACAAGACTATAAGGGTTTGGTTATGGCCGGACCCAAGCGCAGACACGGGGACAGCAAGGTTGGGTGAAGGTAATGGGTTTATTGACAGAGCACTGCTGGGATGGTAGGACAGGAAGTGAGTGCAGGCGGCGGCTGAGCAGGAACGGGAATCCTGGGCAGAGAGAACAGGGGTTAGTAACAAGTTAAATACAATGTAAAGTCCGAGAGGGATCAAAATACTATAGAGGCCGAGAGTCAAAGTACCACTGGAGATGGTGAAATAATCTGGCCACTGGAGAGAGGGAAGCCAGGGTGTTTTAACAAGGAGGATTTGATGAGATGATTGAAGACAGGTGCTGGAGATGAGGTGCAGGTGTGGAGTTGAGGCCAGTTGCCCGGAAGCCACGCCCACGGCACACACATGTAACAGGGGACACAAGAGACACAGGGAAAAGACAAAAAAAGGACATGAGTCACAGCCGAGCCGCAACAAAGACACCGGACAATCAACCATAGACAAACCCACTACTTTAACACCAACAATAGTTGTCCACAAACAATTCACCGCTGCCACATGTGATTGAGTTGCGGAGCCCCATGCCGTCTTTGACGCTCGCGCCGGCAGTGATGGTCAAAAACAGTCCGTCAGTGTTTACAGTTCGCCTCTCCGGACTCGTAGATGCCCCGTTGCTGTTGCCGCAGATCGTCTGCTGCGTCCTCTAATCTATCCCCGCGGCGTTTGTTTATTCCCCAAATGCGCCCCGCAGTTATTTCCGGTGGCTACAAGCTCCGCCCTGTTTCCTAATTTAATTTTATCTATTTTGTTTGACTTGACAGGCAGTAGCATCCAGCTAGTGCACACATTGCTTTCCCCTTTGTGCAAATTTTAACAAAATGTTGTGACAAAAACAATTTCACATTTAGACAGGTTTATCAAACAACATTCGCATAACAAGTGCTTTCTTTTTGTGTTTGACTGACTTGAGAGGCTAGTGAGAGAGAAAAGCTGGTGGCAAGCTGACCAAGTTGTAATAAATAAGTGCTTTACTGTCCACAGCAACTTCACTGAACGCTCACTTGCCAGCTTAGCGTTTCATTTCTGCAAGCTTCGCATCCATCTGCTTTTCAATCTCCAGCAGAGATACCGTATCTTCTCTTTTGCAGTCAGTTCGGCAGAAGCTGTAGGATTTGGTGACGAAGGTCAGTTTGCAGCATATTTATCTGCTGATTTCTGAAGTGAGTCAATATCAGTCTCCATTATTGCCCTCTTCTTTTTCAAGTGCTGCAGCTCGTCTGTGATGGCCTTTCTCTTCAGGTCAATGCATTGCCTCTCCTCTTCATCTGGCCTGGCTCTTGCAGCTGAAAGCAACAGCTCTTTGGTGATCTCTAGCTTGTTTACGCCCCCAACAGACCTGACATGGTCGACAATGAGCCTCTGAGCCACCTGGGACTTCTCCTTCTGATTCTCTACGATCATTTCCTTGTTTTGTGAATCCACCCTCAACACTGTCCTGTCCATGAGACAGGACAAGCAGTACTTTCACCACATGCCACCCTCTGGAAAATTATGGTTTCAACCCAATTGTCTCGTACAGGAGGGCATCCACCCCCCTGAAGTTGGCCCAAAGTGGGGAGTGAGCCCGAATGAACAGAGATATGCGCATTTGCTTTTGCCACAAGCAAATTGTGTTGCAATCTGGAAACATTCGTCGAAATAGCAGGCTGGCATCTCTTTGGGTGATTTAAAAGAATAATGTGAATTGGCAACCGTCAATGCCCACATTACCTCCCGCAGTTAGGACTTCATTTTTTGTGACAGCAAAGCATTGGTTATCGACGACGTGCTGCTCGGCGTAGCAGTTGCCCTCGCTGTGGTGAGAAAGCCGGTGATGGGGGTTGTGTAGCTTCACTAGCAGCAGCGCTCTGATCTCTGCTTACTTTAGCGTGAGTCGCTATTGCCGCCTCTCCCGTGTTTGAAATGTTGAATGTTTTTCCACAACACAACCTACATTTTGCTCGTCCTGGGTCTTTGTCTGTTGTAACCCATGACATGTACTTTTCCATAATCCCGGCCACTTTTCTGAATTATTGTTGCTATGGCCTCCGAACTTTTCAGTTAAGGTGTGTTCACTCGCAGTGCGCCGCAAGTATGAGAGCGTATGCCTGCTTATATTCTGAGCGTCTTTCTTTTAAAAGCATATGAATTATTTCAAACTCAGAATAAATTAACGACATGAACATAACTCATTTCCATGACTATTAGATTCAATTGAATTGTCATTACACATGTACAAGTACAGAGCAACGAAATGCAGTTTAGCATCCAACCAGAAGTGCAAGTATTTTATAGATAATAAGTTAACGCTCCAAGTGGAACTGTAATATATAAATACGGAATATACAGACTTTTCCAAAACCTTTGGGATTTTATTTATTTCAAGGACTTTTCCAGACCTGGAAATAGACATTTTAAAATTCCATGACTTTTCCAGGTTTTACATGACCGTACGGAACCCTGTGATGTGCAATATTGTTTCCGGCTGATTGATTTTGGGGGCTACGGCAGACCAAGTGATGGTGGGAGTCTGGCCAACTCCGCTTTTGGCCAAGCACTGAAATCTGGCACCCTCCAACTGCCTGCTGACCTGCCACTACCAGAAGCTGATCACCGAGGACTTCAGCCACACGGCTTTGTTGATGAGGAAAAACTTTATGAGGCCATTCCCCGGGCGCATCCTTCCAAGGAAGCGCAGGATCTTCAATTACCGTCTCTCCCTCGGCTGGTTGTGGAGAATGCCTTTGGGATCCTTTCTTCTCAGTGGAGGATGTACAGGCGTGACATTGAGCTCCAACCAGAAGTTGCGGAGAAGTGTGTGAAGGCTACATGCGTCCTGCATAACTCTGGAGGACAGCCCAAACTGCAGTGAGCATACCGTTGGAGAGGTGAAGCCACTGCCAGATCTAGGAAGAATTGCTGCTAATAACTCAGCGAGAGAGAGGGATGCCTTCACATCATTCTTCTCTGCTGAAGGAACGGTCCCATGGCAAGACATCGTGTAATGCCCAAGCACATCCAAAACATCTCTTTTAAGAGCCAACCACACATTACTAGTGAATAAACTTTCCTGTAAAACTAAAATAAAGAACATGGAATAAGTAACATTAAATAAAGTGCATTTATTGTAACAGAATAAACATCAATGTCATAAAAAAAAACAATTGAAATACTGGTTCGTTCCCTGGAAGGATTGTCCCCCAGACATTTATTTTAATGTTTCCATATTCAGCACCACAGTGCCGGCTTCATAAATAATTTTGTGTATCTTAAATTCAACAAATTATTTTCGCTGGGGTGGCAATCTTTCCAGGGAAGGAACTAGACTTTTTAGGAAGAGGTCATCCTCCGATGTTGGAGCAGGAGAGCCTTCTCTTCGATTTCCCTCTCCCTATCACTCCCCATGGACTTCTTCTCCCTATATGAAATGGAAACATATTTTGTGAAACTATTGCATTCCATCACTACAATAGCTTGTAAAATTAATGTGTCATAGTGAAATACATATCAAAAATGCAATCCAACTTTGATCATGCACATACCCGAGTGGTCTGGAGGGAGCAGCAGCAGCACTTTGAGGCTCTGCCTCAGGTGTCTGGTCTGGTTCATCAATTGTTAATATTTAAATTAACAATTGAAAAATGTTACAACCCAAAATTGCCACTGTAATTACATAGTAATTGTTCTGCAAATACGATCAAATGTTTTGTCCTTTAAAGTCACAAATAGTTGAAACTATGATAGCATATTTTTACATTTTCCATGTTAAAACTCAAATAATAAAAAAAACTCCCTATAGCAAAAACAAAGCTGGAATGGTAAAAGTTAGTTTTGTTCACTGGTCTCTGAAGGATTAAACTATAATTTAAACACTGGACTAAACATAGCTTTTACAAGCAACAGAAGGGTGATTGTTCATCACAGCTGAACAATAGCAGACACTTTGATCTAGTGTTACTTTTTCAGCCATATGAATCTTTTCTTTTGCTGCTGCCTCTGAACTTTCCTCCTGGACTGGTCCTGTATCGTACTCTGCGGTCCTGTCTTCCTCGACCCTGCTCCTGAGCCTCTTCTCAATCTCTCTTTCCGGCATGACTCCTCTGACATGAAACGCATATGCTGGTGGTTGGTTCATAGTAAAAAAGAACAAATGGCTAGAATCAAAAAACATATACACACAATCAAAACTTACCAGGTAGTCTGTATTCGATTTCTGTGATCGTATAAAGTGTTGTAGAGCGCCTGATCTCTACACGCGGCAACTATGAGCGTATCCCTCATTGTTTTTTCCCCACCTCTTCGCATTTAAACATTTCCTAAAACCTGAAAAAGTATGAAACACACAGCCAAGATTTTTTTTCAGGAAAGTAACCACGAACAAAACGTAATGCTTAACAAGCATATTTGAACTAGTTAACTCGGCCTGACAAACAAAACACTTCATGATGTTGGAGTAACTTCAAGCACTAATGAAGCATCCTCACCCTAGCTTCAGCAACACGAGGAGCATGTTGTTGTATGATGTGCCAAACACAAAATGTGCCTTTAACAAGTTCATCAAAAGCAACGAGAAGAGGTTGACCTGCAAGGTATGGCATTCTTGTCAAGGATGGTGAATAACTGGTGGATCACATTCTTCCTAGCTCCAACAGCCAGGAGGTAGGGTTGAGTGCATCAAGGTGCTCTTGGATGTTTGTTCCAGTCTAAAGACAAACACACATGGAGACATTATAATTACATAGTTGTAATATTATCAGTATTGGGAACTATAGTAACATTAATCCCACCACTGATAAAAATCTAAAATTCTTGTCATGAATTAGAAAACAATATTAACCTTCTTGAATGCCACAAGATGCTTTTGCCAAACACGTCTGTGCTTTTGAGGTTTTGTTCAATATACCGTATACACTATGTCATGTTATATTTATATCTCAATCCTGCTTTACATATGCTGATATGCAATTGCATACACATGTTGATATACTTCAAGTCTTGAGTGCAATAAAACAACAAAAAGCTTACCAAAGTCAACATCTACTTCAGTGTCATCCTCAGGCAGATCAGCTGCCAGCAGGTGTTCCTCGAGCTCAAATGGAAGCTTTCTGCATTGTTGGATGATCTTTTTCTTGAATGTGGTTGGCCACCTCTCCAGAAGCTTGCCTGATACATCCTCTCCAAACGTCAGAACGAAGTCCTGTTCAACCTAGGGTGTGGATGTTGGGTGACAGTTTCAGGATTTCACAGCCAAACAAACTTAATTGTTAGTTGAGTGTCACAACAATTCCCATTCAACTTGTGGATTTCACAAGGTACATTATTGCTGTACCTTGTGAAATCCACCCCAGTCGATGTCCCAACTTCAGCACACTGTACTGTGCGCTGTTAGCTTGTCTGTAAATATTAGCTGCTAGCTTAAATGCAAAAATGTTAACTTCCCTCCTGCTGTAGCTTCAGCCATGATGCTGCTCTGAACGAGGCAAATGGAGGCGTGGCTGAACCAGCTAACTTGAACCAACAGGTGACTACATCAAATAATTATTAACGCAGAGCGAGGAATGTATTAAAATGTAACTGATTAAAAGTAAACTTTCTCTTTAAATCTAAGTTAGAGTAAAAAATATGCTGCAGCAACACTACTCTGCCATCTTCCCCGTATCTCTTTTCATCCCAGTGCCACCTTGGCCGCAACTTACCGTTAGATTTAGCTAATGAACTAAATTAAAACTTAATTGTGTGTGGCTGCGAAAAATAAATTAACAGTAGCTACTTGAGTAGTAACGTGATATGAAACCAACTTGCAACTGCCCTGGTATTATATCCTGTCGTGTTTATAGGCTTTCCTGCCCACAAACGTGCCTTAGCCAGGGATAATTACTTAAGATAACATTAGCTAAGTTAGCATAAGTTCATTTATTTCTCATACATCCGCCAACCTATTCTCACGCATGCTCACTCATTGTTTACTTGCTGCCATTGTTCAGGGCTGTCAACCACGAGACCAGCTGTGTAGATCAGCCGGTCTCCTCTAACCAAGAACCACAACAAAACCACTACATCGTTAGTGTTACAGGCACCACACCTAGGGGGAATCTGGACCAGCAGCAACATTTACACAGGCTAGGTAGCACTGTGTAGCCGGTTTAACTGTGAATTGACTTAGAGAGGACCAACTTATTCTTCATGCTCAGAGCTGGTTTTATTCTGAACTGCGCATGAGTTGCGCTTGTAGCTACATCCTCCCTAATGGATCCACAGCAGCTCCATCTACTGACGTGATTAATGTATTGCCGTGTGTAAGAACGTGAGAATAATGACATTTAAAAGAAATAGGGGGCGGGGGCTGATTCAATATAACTAACCTGTAGTATTTCCAACCTACTACACTTGCATATCATCTTGCTGCTGTCTAAAATATGACTCTACATTCAGTTCATTCATGTTGCTGTTACGCATCCCTCCAGTCTTCACAGATCCATCAGCTTCATCAACTCATTCACCACCAGGTCTGGACTCCACAGGGGGATTCATCTTGTTGCTACGGCCCTCTTTACAAATCTCCCTGTAGAGTCCAAGCGCCAAAGACGCTGAGACTTTATCATCACATATCATCTGTTAACAAACAATTATCCTTTCTTTATTAGACTGGTCTCTCTTGATTGAAATACAGTCTTGGCTATGTTGCCGTACCCACGGGCGTTATAAAGGCTAAAAAACAATCACCCCTCCACACTGTATTAACAGCTCGTCTTGAGTTAGCTTGTTAGCCTTAATTGGCTTAACATTGACCTTGCATATAAGCTAGTCCCCAACTCGGTCATGTTAGCCCTTTGTAATTGGGCATTTTAAAATGCAAAGACAGCTGGAATTTGGTGAGCCAACATATGACGTTATTCTAAACTGTTGAAATGCCAAATATTTGCTTTAATAGGTGACTAAAAGACACTTACCGTCGACATTGTGAAAATGGCGCTGTGAAAAATCCAGATCAGTTAGAAATGAGGTGAGGAGGTGGGCACTTCTGACAACACCTGTTTTAACTACGTATATTACCACCAACAATAGGCAGCATCTTACTCAAGCTGTAGTTAAAACACTGCATATTTAACACTGTGGATTTTACTGTGTGCACACACACACACACACCAACAGGTGGAGTGTCTCGAGGTCATGTATGATGCATGCAGAATGTGAAAAAAAGAAAGCAGGCAGTCGGCAAACTGTGGCAGTGTGCAACAGGGATTGCATTGACCATCATGCAGGCGCTGGGATTCATGAAAGCTGTCCATCCGGTGGTGCCATTGGGGCTGCTACACATGCAGCGACTGCTGACGTGGTTTGCCAGCCTCCGCTTGGATGCCAAAACACACAAGCAGCGCTTGGTTGCCGTTTCTCTATCGGGGGGAACTCACGCTATCACGGGTCCCCAAAACACTTGTTAAGCGGAATGCTGCTGGGACGAGTGACCCCCTATGGGTGTTCATGGATGCCTCCCTGACAGCAGTAGATGGTGTGTGACACACCAACCTCAGTCAGTGTTCTTGGTCCCTCAAGACTTCAGGTCCCTGATACAGGGGAAGCATGTGATGGTGCGCACCAAGATGGCCTTTATCCACAGTTAGGGAGGAGTTTTTAGGTTTTTCTTGCAGTGTGTGGCGGACAGAGGGCCGTCTCATGCCACTGTTGAAGTGTATGCAGCATCATTTCTTCCTGCCCTGAGGGGTTTTGGCACCACACACCTCGTAAAGCTGTTCAATCAGGGGGTCACAAGACCACGCTTGGTGATGCGTGCCTCCTCCCTGCAGTGGGAACCGCCGTTGGTGCTCGAGGCCTTGGTGAAGGGTCCACTTGAGCCATGAAGCGCTCCTCTTTGAAGGCGTTGTCATTTAAGACAGGTTTGCTACTTGAACTGACCTCAGCTAAGAGCTTGTGTGAACTAAGTGCCCCGTCTGTGCACCCCAGCTGCTTGAGTGGAGATGCATCCCCATGCAAGCAGCTGGGCTACCCTAAGAACTAATCCCTCATTTGTTTCTAATAATTTAAGGAGTTCTGTCAGATCAGAGTTTATACAGCTGGGGGCTTTTTTGACAATATACAATGCCGTTTTGTCGGATGGGATTGTAATCTTTAGGAGACCAGGCTGGAAAAGGAGGCTGAGCTTAAACATTTAACAGCATTTGTGAAAAAAGTTTGAAATACATTACTGTATTATTATTATTTCCTTGAAAGAGTTTTGGCGGAAGTTACATAAACAGTAGGATGTGATTCAATGGGTTATTTCAATTCAGATGCCAATGTCAGCAATCTGTGCAAAGAATGACAGAGTTACTATTTTCTGACAGGTGTCCATCTAAAGTATATATGATATATCGTTGTTGCCCCTCGCGCTGACGTTTGTAGATAGCTGGCACAGCTGCCTGTAGCAAACAGCAAACATTATGTTTTCACCTCGGGGAGAAACAAATTGATCAACATGAAGACAGAAGGACGAGATGCAGAATGATGTGACAGATGCGGGAGAAAGAATAGAGGAAGAAAAGCACAAACCACTACTGTTTCAGAATATGTCTACATTTAAAGAGGTTTGCAGTTCATGGATACCATATGGGCGAAGGTTGTTTTGTGCCCCGAGTGAAATCGGCATGAAAAGAAAACATCTGTTGAGATTGTTGTTGAAGCAACTAGCCTAGAACAATAATTTAGTTTAAGATCTCTGAATGCGGTGTTGAGTTCTATAGTTTGGGGCTTGATGTTCACTCCACAGTGCCCACTGCGTCCTCCAGGCAGAGAGACTGCTCAGTCTGATGAGCAGGGTCCTAATCTAAAGTAATCAAGGTTCTATGATGAGATTGGGTCATTCGTTTAGCACTTAAGCACTTAACAGCATCCTATAAATCATTCACACAACAACAGGTTTAGTTGCAGATTAGTAGAGCACTATATTCCTTGAGCTCCAAATGTGTCAATAGGTTTCATTTTTACACACACAGCAAGTGTCATGTTTTGAACAATTATTTAATTATCTTGCATGTCTGAATTACCTCTAAATTACCTGGACAAATGTACCATTAGCTCTTGTTTGCTTACTTTATCACAAGCCCAGTGAAAATATGAGTGCATTACAGCACATTAAAATCACTGGTTTATGTAGGTTTTTATGTTACTTTTGTTTGAGCTTGAATTTATTTTTGGTGAAGTCGTGACTTCATAATGCTTGATGCTCCCGTTGGTCCCTCCTGCTTTGATCCCGGCAGCCTGGAGCTCTACAGGTGCAACTTGTATCAGAGCTGATCTGGCCCTGACCGGCTTCTCATCTGTTCTGCTTTGACCTTGGACTCAGTTCTCTCACTCACAAAGACCTCAATGGTCACAGCCCTTTGGTTTTAATCTTCCCGTGTCTTTATAAAGGCTTTTAGATTCGCTATCGGCAGCAGACAGCCTCAGAATTTCTCTGGAGTGAATCCATCTTTACAGAGGACAAGTGAAGAATGTGGGGGGGAAATGTCCAGATGTGCAAAGCTGATACAGACTGATTCACGCAGACTGTTCGTTGTAATTGCTGTTAAAGATGACTATACCAAATATTGACCTGAAGGGGGTGAAGAAGGAATGACTTTAATATCAAGTTTAGTTATAAGAGTCATTCTTTTGTTCAAATTTGCAAAACAAGTTTAACACACTAATTTTATGTGAGTCTAGGTTTAATTACTGAAAAATGTTAATAAAAAAGAGTTTGCAGTAACTAGACAGATTGTTGATACAATCTCCACCAATCAGAGGGTGGAGCAGTAGCCTTTATGTAGCCTGAGATGTGAAACCTGTGGCAAAAAGGTCCAGAGAAGTCAAGGTCATACTGAACGTGACCTAGATGAACACGGACATCTCTCTTTTGTGTCTTTCAGAAGTTTGACGGAAGGAATTGGAGGCAGCTGACCACTGCTTCCATGTCTATGAGACCCGACCCCATCCCGGGAGAGTATGGGCTTCTTTTCCCCTGGCACACCTTATGTTGGACATTTTCAGGTGCTGTACACTTTATTTTAACATCACCCGTGTTGACCTGGCAAAATGTTCTCCTGCCAGCATCCTAGAATTCCCATTTTCATTACATTTGGTAAACTATTTCAATCTTCAATCTTTTCTATAGTCTTAGACCCGAACCATGGACCATAACAAAGTGGTTATCCAAAACATTACATTGGGAATGTTGGAAAGAGGTAAACTATATATATATATATAACACTTTGTTTTCATCGCTTGCAGTTCTTCTTGTGCTTTGAATAGGATACCTTGCATTCCCACCGAAGCTGAAATCCTAAAACGTCCCCTGGTTCCATTTTCACTGCTTGGCATCACTCAACATACCTTCGTTTTAATCTGACAGAGGGATAGAAATGGTTGAGGTGACTTTTCTGGCCACCTTCCTATAGCCAGGAACTCTGAAAGCTTTGGCTCCATTTGGATGAATAGTGTCCCATTTCCCCTAATCTAAAGCAATCAGTGTGCATTAGGCAAGCCAGAAGATTTCCTGCCAGTTCTGACCTGGTAGCCCACAATGCAAAATGTAGAAGCAGAGTGAGGCTGCTAATCCTCTTGGCAATAGACTCATTTGTTTATGGTAATGATTAGAATCCAAATTAATGAGGTTATGACTTATTGATGGGCGGCATGGTGATAAGTTCCTTCCCATCAAGAGCACCGCTGGTTTCTAACCTGATTATGCCCCATTTGTGTGGACTATGTTTTTCCTGTATTCACATGTGTTTCCTGCCACATGCAGGTCAGGTGGGTTGACACTCCAAATAGCGCATTGCTATGAATATAATGAATATGTTTATACTTTAGTTTGCCCAAAGCACACTGCGACAGGCCCAAGCACTCCTCCCCTCTCGAGATGAACATATGAAGGTAGAACTGAGGTCAGAGAATGGATTAACGGATGATACGTTGATGGTAAAGGTGCGATCTGCATACAGGCGAGGGTAATGTTCACCTGAAGGTGATCAATGTGGGCATGAATGGCATAGCTGTGCAGGATTGTTTATCATTTACACAAGGATATGTGGAAATTATATTTTAAGCAGATTTTAATACAATTGGATTTGTCGGTTTGAGTTCTGGGACAGGACAATCAAAGGGTTGGCAAGCATGAGAGGCATTGTCTAATTTATCAGAATGAGATTCATTTATATCAAATACAATATATCCTTTAGGCCTAAATCTGTTTTAATAGATTAGCAGTGTGTTTTCTTGCCAGAGCACGGAAAAAAAAAAAATATATATATATATATATATATATATATATATTGGACTAGAGCTGTCGATGGCGAGCTGGCCACTTAGTTCAATTCAGTTTCAGTTTATTTTATATAGCTCAACATTACAAATACAAGTTTGCCTCGGAGGGCTTTACAATCTGTACACATCATCCCTGTCCTCACATCGGATCAGGAAAAAAACAAACAAATAAAGATAGTAAAAACCCTTTAACAGGAAAAAAAGGAAGAAACTTGAGGGAGAGCAACAGAGGAGGATCCCTCTCCCCGGATGGACAGAAGCAATAGATGTCATGTGACCAGAATGAGTAACGTAATGGAGTTACAGCACATTACATGAATATGACAGGAAGTATTCATATAATGAGTAGTAGGCATGGTCCATGATCCAGATAACCACGATCCATGAAGCAGAAGAAGAAGGAGGGGGGGGGGGAGGGCGGGCATCAGCAGGGCCATGGCAGCATGATCCATGGCAGGGGGCAGGACCGGTTCCTGGGTCTGTATTGGTGTGTGTCCAGCTGTTTCGCCCTTATCGAGTTGAAGAGCAGGCGAGACAGCAGGCAAAGGAGTATTGAAATGCTTCAATTCAGAATTGATACATAAATATCCATAGTGACAAGACGATTTGCTTTTAAAAAGGTTTACCCCAAACCACAATTATTGACCCAACCTTAATCAAAGTTTCGGTAAAGCCTAAACAAAGAACAGGCTTCCCTGTTTTTCTTATAGCCTATCAGAATATATATGTAAGCACTTATATTCCACATAAAGAACATTTTGTTTACTCTCATTATGTCATTTACGGTTTTCATCATTGTTAATTTGTTTCACTTGTTATTAGTTACTATCTGGGTCAAATTAATGCATCCCATTGGTTGCTGCTGCTATATAGGCCACACTCGTTATCTCTGTTTGACAAAGACCTACTATGCCAAAACATATTGGTGTTTTTAATGATTTTGCCACAACAGTAAAGATGTAATTGTTCCAACATTTTGAATCCCTAGATTTCCTTCCTGTTGGATGCAGGTACAAAGTCCTTGGGTTTGTACCAGAGCAAGAAGCACTTTAATGGACTGAAAACATATTCTAAGTGAACAAAATAAAGTAGTTATTTCTATCCATCCATCATCTTTTGCTTATCCGAGGCAGGGTCTCAGGGCCACTAAGCTTAGTTTTCCAGGTCTTTCTGGGGAACCTAAGGTGTTCCCAGGCCAGACAAGATATATAGATATATCATTGCTCCAGTGTGTTCTGGGTCCACCCTGGGGCATCTTACCAGCTGGACATGCCAGGAAAACTTCCAAAGGGCGGCTTCCAAGAGACATCCTGATCAGATGCCCAAACCACCCAAGCTCCTCCCCCTATATGTAAGGCTGAGCCCAGCCAGCCTACGAAGGCAGCTCATTTCGGCCGCTTGTATCAGCAATCTCATCTGAGTTTCCCTGAGTTATGTTTCCTTCAAAACGCATTTGGCAAAGCTGTTTATGTCATTTTAGAAGACGGGGATCATACATTTAGACAGTTTTAATATTTCGAACAAACTTGCTGACATCAGACTTTGCAAATAGGTTTCCATCCAAATCATTAATATCTGATCCAGGTACTTAAATACAAGATGCCTGATACAAATGCATGTTATGGTTTATTTTGCACCATGTCTCTTTTTATTATTATGGATCATATTTACGACCGTATTCTTCCAATGTAATATTTCTTACAAGGTACAAAAAGATTTTCAGTCCCGTTCTCCCTCTGACGGATTTGTGTCATTCTTTCACCGATACATGCTTTACACAACCTGCCATGCCTTATTTTTTTTACAACAACAACAATGAAAACTCTGGCATGCCCTGAATAACCATCACACAAAGAGGCCTGAAATCTGTTTGCTGCGTGTGTATAAGAAAGCCCAGACCCAGTATTGTGATGAAAAATTCACATCAGTAACAGAGTGGTGCAGACCGAGAATGACAAAGAGGTACACAGAGAGAGAGAGAGAGAAGAGCAAAAGAAGGACAGAGAAACCGAATGAGAAAAGACAGAAATATAGTGGTGCAGACATATTTTGCAGAGCAGAAGAAAAAAAACCCGGCGAGACTGCTAGCATGTCGCATTTGCATACGACTGCTACTGGCACCAAATGAACTCGCGTATGACACGTTGCGTCAAACAGCTAATTTTAGCAAAGTTCAGTTTGTCCAAATAAAATAATCGTACATTTTTAATCTGCCCCTAAAATCAGGATTTCAAATACTTTGGCTAACCTTTGTCATTGTGATGCACAATCACACACATTGGCTCTGTCACCTATATTGGCACAGTTTAATAACTGCTGAGATTTTCAGAGTCTGAGATTTATGGAGTTGGTGCAGAGCACTTAATTTCAACTGTTGGGAATGAGCTTTTCAATAATATTTAATTTTCAACAGCCGAGCAATAAAGCCCCGCTGGCTTAACCCCTCAGTATGCGAGTACCTGAGGTGATTACCTGAAGCACAATGAGCATGGGAGCTATTTTGAGCTGCGGCATATCCTCTCCCAATGCTAATCAGAACTGTAGTTGACCAATTAGCTCTCACCAAAGTAATAACTAAATCATTTTACAGAAACAAATTCAATGACATTTCAAGGTCTGCTGGGAAAATCCGGGCTGTTAGTTTCAGGGGGATTTTACTATACAAGGCTAACCAGTTGCTGGCAGTAACTACATGTAGATATGTACAGCACAGCCATGAACAAGTTAAGAAATCAAATTAGTGTATTTCCCAAAATATACAACTTTCTTGAACCAAAAATCAAGTCTTAACCCTAAAATGTAATGGTTTACCTTGTGGGGACCTGCTGTTGTGTCCCCATGATGTTTGTAAACAGACTTTTGTCACAGCCAATAAATGATTTCCCAGACCATATAATAAACAGGGAAACAGCCTGCAGCAGTGACTGCTAATACAAAGATGCATAGCATACTGTCAAACATAAAACACCCATCCCTAAAATAAAATGACTTACAGTGCAAAGCCATGAAATGTAATCAGTCAAAAAATGTGCTGAGTTTCACCCAAGCCTGAAGTCTTTAATACAACATGAAACCAAATCAAACATAATTTTCTGGCAGGATTGATTCTCGTCAGGATCAGTTTGGGTTGCAGAAAAAGGACTCTTACGCTTGAGTAGCTGCAGATGAAAGTGTGTGTATCTGAATGTGAAGCAGGGTGTCTCACATAAAATTTCTTTTTTTTAAAAAAGCAGCATGTTCAGTTATCCTCCCCTGGATACATTTATTAAAAGTTTACACAGTTTTGTTAATTTCTTAAGAGCTGCACCAGTAAAGCATCTGACTTTGGTTTGGAAATACGAGTGATAAGGAGAAAGAGAAACCGGCTCGCAGGGTAAATACGGCATTAGCGAGTGAGAAGACAGGGAGAGAACAGGAGCCGGAAGACCAGCCCAGAAGCTGTAGTGGTGTCTGCTGGTGGAGTGATAAGTCAGACAGCCCCCAAGTCTGCTGATCCACTTCCAGCCTTGGCCATTTGTCAGAGCTGACTTCAAACTCCCAGTGGCCATTGCACTCTGCTGTATGCAGCTTCTTGCAGCAGGACACACTTGACAAGTGAAATCATTATGGACAGTTCTGCTCCTGTTAATGGCCAGCTGGTCCTGCCGTGTGTGGGTGAGCGTATATCTGCAAAAAGATGATATGAATTATAAGTAAAAATGCAGAAAGTTATGCAAAAAAAAATAAAAAATCGAATATAACAGGTTTGACTTGTTGCACAGCAAAAAAACATGGTTTATATGTAATGCAGATAATAACATCATCACATGTTTCACTGTTTAAAAATATAAAAATGACCATAATAAAAATAATGAATCTTGTTTGTGTGTACCTGTGTCTGGAGGTGGATGAGCTATCAAACCAAAGGAAACGGCACAGTGGAGATACAGCTTGTAAAAACGAGACTATTGAAACATATTTTTAAGAAAGCTCTGTAGGATTGTGAAAAAAGAAGAAGAAAACACAACAACTTTGAATGTCATGCACAACGAGACAGAATTTAATAAAGATGATATTTGAGCCGAGCGTTCACTTCAACCACCATTTTATCCTTTGTAATGAACCGGTAATGACCATTGTTCCTCTTATAATCCCACTTTTAGGAGCAGTTACAATTCCAGAGATCTTATTCTGATTCATTTAATTAAGCCGTCTAACTGTCCGGCAGAATGTCACAGGAAGTGTCTGGAAGTTCAGGCTTCAGCTTGAACGCCTCCGTCAGTCTTAAACACCACAGTGGTCACAATCGTCTGAATGCAATCGTAGCTGAGCATCATAGCTCTTTTCTATCAAGTCAGTCTAGTCCATGTTTTAAATGGGAAAAAATGAGTAATCAATGATCCTTTTAACCACCACATGTTTTGAATAATTTCAAAACTAATAATTTTGAATGAATGGATATTTTTACAAATATTCTACAATCGGTGAGTAACCATTCTATTCAAAGCAGGTCCTGTGATGCTGAAAAGGAATACCTTCAGCAGGTGGGCCGATATCAGACATTTACTGGATGAAGACAGTTGTGAGCTGCACACAGATTATAAAGAAGAAGAAAAAACAGAATGTTTTTTATTCATTTATTCACTGCAAAACTGGAAAAAGGACATTTGGAGACTTAAATAAATACAGATAAAATGAATTACTTTAGAACATATAAAAGGCTGGAAATATTTAACTCATGCTTAATCCATAATATTTAATACAAAGCAATTCAGGCCTGGGGGTATAAAGGGGAAAGATTTATGGGGATCAGCCACAACGGGAGTCCAGCCACTTATTAAAACAACAAAGACCAAATGCTAGGGCAATCAAAAAAGCATTGATAATAGGTTCATGGAAATATTAAATTTAAAAGGTTCAGGCAGATTTTATTTTTATCAGTGAAATTAATACATAAAAAGGCTGTTTATTTCATTAAATAGTTTATGGGTATTAACACATGAATATTTGTAAATTGTTGATGTTGTCATTTACTTTGTATGTTTTTTCTGTAGCCTACAGAGACATGTGGCTACAAGACAACACAGTGGAAAGTGCAGGTACGTACTACATCGATCAAAGATTTGTCTGTTTCAGTTTAGTGAAAATACATTCTTCCTCATAACTATTTTGTATCTTTCACATGCAGTGCCGGTTAGAAGGAGGAGAACTCTTATGTCTTCTATTTTTGGTGCCTGTCTACAATCAGCAAACCAGTCACTGCATCATGTGGCACCTCTCTCAAAAGAAGACTAGGCACCCATTTTATATGCAGCAGAGTGTAGAGCGCTTCTGATACGCCGCGGAGCATTATTTTTGCACCACAAGCGTTGTCTCAGGTTCGCCAGTCATATAGCAGCCAGAACGGTTCATACCAGGTTTCGAAATAGAGCCCAGCACTGCTAGAGGTGCGCAATGTTTCACTCTTTGTTGCCCATTAATAATACTGAATCTTAACAAAAGAGACATGCTTCTCAAAACCGTATCGACAGGAAAGAGACAGAAGAAAACGACAAAATCAGCTGGAGCAATGCGGGTGTCAAGGCCGCTGTGGCCGATGTAAACAGAGGGGCCACAACATGGCCGCCGGTGAAATCCCTGCCCTGGTTAGCATGTACTAATTAGTTCTAAACACAACATACAGCTGAGGTTGCCATGTCATAGTTGTGCATGTATTTGACAAATATAAATGGCCACATGATAGTTTTCACCAAGTAATCAAAAACACAAACTTTCTTTAACTGTATGCATCATCCACTCCTCAGCAATGATCATTTCCATAATTAGCGTTGCAGCTAAATTAGCGTGGCTGATTTCAGGCTTGTACCTGGCAGCAGGAATGAACCTGTAATTGCATTGACAGCTTGACAGCTGTGGGCACTGGACAGCCACAGAGCACAAAGCTAATTGGGTTTTTGCTCCACCATTATCTTTTTAAATGCCAATCCAGATTGCACTCCTGTTAAGTTGGGATCCAATACAGTTCCTTCTGTTTTGTTAACCTCTGGAGAATAAAAGTGTCAAACCCATCGGGCAGTGGACAACATGGAGTCTCCATCTTGAGCAAAGAACTGAAATACTTTACTGTATTGAGTTTCGTAAACAAGTCAATCCACTTAGGCTGCAGTATCTTCTACCTTGTTCATTATTGCGTCCTAAAGTTTGAGCACCTGGGGAACGCACAGTATGGACTGACATGAATGAGCGGATTTGGCTCTGCGTCATCTTTTGGTCACCATCATACATTTTGACAGCTTCCTCAGTTGCTCCTTTGAATTAAAATCCTCTAACGGAGGTTTAAACGATTTCCTCACCTTTTTGAGTGATCAGATCGTGTGTTGCATATATCTATCTACACCCCACGGCTCAAGTGTGTTTTAGAATGCAATCTCCAGCGATCCTTGAGTTATTTCCCAAACTCCACTCTAGAGGATTATGTGCGAAGCAACTTGGCTCCAAATTTAATGGCAAGTTTAACGATTCATCAAACGTTTAGACTAAGTTTCTGTAGCACAAAGCTAAATCCTCAGTCCCTTTTTTATTTTTGGTCCTCATGAATGTCCTTGTTAATGTTTGTGAGATTGTGCTCTACTGGTATGCTGATAATGTGTAGAATGTGAATTTTTCACAGCTGGATGGGCACTTGGATTGTCACAAGTTAGCATTGACTGAGCTCAACACTCCCGGGAAAAGTCAGAAACTTTGAGCTATAAAGATTTCCACTGAATTCAACTTAAGATCAAAGCCATGGTCTATTAATAAAGCGCAAGTCTGCAGTGTAGGCCTCAATGAGAAATATTGGTTCTCCAACTACCTACCAACAGGCCTATTTGACAATATACAGAGGTATACATAAGATGACCACACCTGACTGTTTAGCAGCAGCAAATCATTGCAGTTCTAGATCCAATAATGAATTGCAAAACGAGCATTTGTCTTTTCATTCACTGCCATTGTGAGTCTCAAAGCGGTGTTTATAGTCCATATTTGAACAAGACAGAGTACATTTTGCCAACACACGCATAATTGTGTTTTTCATGGTAAAGATTTGTCAAAGTGGCTCCTTTTCCCCTTAAAGTACTCAGTCTGCAACCTCTCAGCGGCTGGGACATAACATGAATAGAGCTATTTCGGGTGACTGAAAATAGAAAGCAGGACTGTTTTTTGAACTATTTCATGCCATTTTATTCTTAGAAAAATATTAAAGTTATCTTTCACAGAGCAGCATATCCATCACTGCAAACAGTTGGCCTTTCTTTGTTGTTTATCAGAGTCTGTGTTACCGTTTCAGCGCTGCAATATAAGTTTTCATATCATCGTCCACATTGCAATACACTCGGCTGAAAGGTAGCGCACCACGGAAGGAAGACGGCGTATCCTCATTAGTGTAACGTAACCTTCTTCCTCTTCATAATGTAGGCTTTCTAAATCTGTTGAACTCTATAAGTGAGAGTATTCCCCGAGTACCTTTTATTGAAGTCCTGCTACCTGACCCGTTGGCTAAAAAAATGGATGGGAAATCAAAGCTTAGTTAGACTAGCTCAATACTTAAACTTTTCTTGAATAATGTGGTGTGCGGTCTCTGTAAAGTGCTTCGATGTCGCTCACAGCCAACTGACTTCTGACGCACTAAAGCATAAAACATTGTCCCTGGGTATAATTTAAATCTCATCAATAACACAAAGCAGAGCAGGCAGATTGCCTAAAAGCCAATAACGGGTGCCAGCACGCCACAGCCCTGTGCACTGAATGAATGAATGGCGGTGGATGCTGCCGAAGCCTTTTTGCCTGGTTTCTGGGTCAGGTGCTGGGAGCAATGAGGTGCAAGGCTAATGGATGGAGTCTTCACAGCAGAATGGAGATGGAGAAGCCCGAGGAGTTTAGTGCACTTCCATTCCCTATAAGGGAGAACAAAGCTGTGGAGATGGAAATTGTTTGCCACCGATATGAAGAGGGATTGGAGGTGTGAGTGTGCTTTACAGTAACTATGAAAGCCATACTAAAGTGTGAGATGGTGTGGGCTGAAGGGGCTGAAGGAGTAGGGAGGACAAATGGTATAATGTGGAGGTGTGGCAGCCAGATTAAATGAAATAATCAATCAACCTCCTCTGCCTCTTCTGGTCAATGTGCATTACTACTCACTGACTTGGAAAATTCATCCCTTTTTAAACGGATTTTGTTTTTACACATCACTGCGCTCTCTCAATAACACAAAGCATATCATCTATTTTCTTTGTAAAGATATATAAAGGAAAAAACATTAATGACAAAATGCTGGACTGTACTATGCTTTTTCAACACATGCACGTTATGTTTGCATAACTCGCAATGGCAAAGGATAAAACTTTCATTACATATTTTTAAGGTCTCTATAACCGTACTGTACTTTTTATATCTGTATTATCAATCTAGGAGTGTTATTAAGGATCACAGCTTCTCTAAACACAGTAGGATGAGCTGGTTGCATGGTGACACCTTTACAAACCAGATGGATCAATCTTCATGATGGTTGATTTGAAATGTTGAGCCTGGTATTAAATTGGCAAATAGGAAGATGCTAGCGAACCATAGTTGTGACTATGGTGAACCTTCTTTCTGTAAAAAGGCCCCTGGAGAACACATAGCTATTGTTGGCCCCCTGTGGCTAAATAATGTTCACCCCCACTGTGATGCCACAGCCCAACAATAGCTAGAGCCTTAACCTTTTTTTTTTTCTTTTTTTTTACATTTCCTGGGCAGTGGACTTATACAAGCGTACTCTGACTATTCATTCAACATGCACTTTAATAAGGTGAGCTCACATCATCCAATTTCATCAACCATTTAGAGCACACATCAGGCCCTACACCTCTATTTTGACTAGTGCAGATCCCATCTATCATTCATATCTGGAAAATACATTTTCTAGGCATCAAATCAAGACTAATTGAAATGTGTTTTACTTCGTAAACCTCAATTTTCTTTTAATATTACTTACATTTTTTTTTTTAAATAAGCAGCAGTTACATTTTCCCTTACAAATCTCAGTTTTAACTCAATTGTTGATTGAGTTTCTTTTTTTTTATCATTACAAATTCATGACTATTCTTGAAATAATCTCTCCTCTCTCTTTCACTACACACAGCCCACTTCTTCTGAGAACATTTCTTCAGAGAACAGTTTAAATGTATGCGGTGTTAAAGTGCTGTTAAAAGCACATTTACATACCCCAAAGCAAAGCGGCCCACCACATGAATATCAGTCAGTCACTTTAACAAGGCTTCTGATTATCTGCCAACTCAATGCTCAAAGCCGGTTCAGGCAACTGCAGTAGAACTTGTAGACAATTTGACCTTCGTGGTGAATAAGAACAATGTTGGAAAATGGAACCATAGTTTTTTAAGACCAAAAAGTTGCTGTGCAATAGATATAAAGTAGGGAATTGATTGAACTTGTATTATCCATCTAAAACGTGTTTGTTTAATAAGACAATTTAATGACCAGGCAGTAATGTACTACATTGCTATTTAATAGATCTTCTACATTAAATTAATGTATTAAACGCAATCAGGCTGTACCACACATTAATTATAGTCCCTAAAGATATGGTATTAACATTTTTTTCCACTCTCTGACAACGGGAAGGCTTGCCTTGTCTCATTACTGAATAACTATTTTCAAGCAATTGCAGTGTTTACATCCATTAATTTACTGTGACATCCCAGTTGGCAGACAGTTTACATTGGAAATTACTAGATGTCCAGTATTAGAGATTATTATATTATTATTTAACTGTTTTTCTTGTTGTTCCGAGTTTGTACTCATGGTGGTATTGCACTTATTGTAAGTCGCTTTGGATGAAAGAGTCAGCTAAATGAAATGTAATTATAAGATTACAGAGCCTTCATTCAACAATGTGAGGAAGCCACGGACTTCCGCCTCAAAACGGTGCCATTTAGGGAGAGAACGCCCACAATCTTTGAAGAAGCCTTTGCCTGCACTCGCACACATGAGGAGATGCCGAGCGCAGACTATAGGTTGTATATAAGAAGTGGACATAGTCGTCGTGACGTCTCCCATTGGTGACGATTTGAAGCGTTTGGATTTTGGCCGTTGCCATCTTGTTTTTTTTGCAAAGTGAACAAAAGTGACCGTCTTTGTGGCGCAAAGAAGTAGAGACGCCATGTACAGCTCCGTTAGAAGTAGCTACCTGTCAATCACAAGGTGGCCTGCCATAAAGCATACCCTACTTTATGGTCCATTTCAGCGGTCTCCAACCTTTATGCCACGGACCGGTTTCGTGGAAGACAATATTTTCACGGACCGGCCTTCACGGTGTGGGCGATAAATATGACGTAATAAAATGATACAACTGCCGTAAAGAGCATAAAAACTCATGCTCACAATGTTTACTTTAGGTTATAAATCAAGTCTCATAGACTTCCTTACAATCTGACTTATTTTTGCAGTCAGAGGATTTGCCCCCTGATGGCCAGTAGAGTGAATGCAAGTTTAAGGCACTTCAGCATTGGCTTCAGACAGAGGCGCATATGAGCCATCCACAAAAACATCCCTTGAGGACTCAAGACACAATTTATCAGAATAAATGTGTGTGGGGGAAATATTCCAGGGTCAAAAGCAGCACATTTCCTCTGTGCTGCTTTTGACCCTGGAATATTTGTTCTGCGCCGACAGGTTTTTAGCACGATGCAGTTATAAAGCGGTGACAATGCCTTCCGCTCTCCCTGCCAGCCAATCATTTGTAAAAACAGAGCCTAGGTGGGTCCTGGCTACATTCATTAACCCTTTATTGGTTGTATTTGAGACTTATTTGAGTAAGATTGATCATTGATATTGGGTGAAAAAAAAAAATTATGCATCTCCTGCGATTAATCAACTATTTTTTGGGACCAATAAAATGCAGCAATTGTGAATACCCTACCACCAATGTTTGCAAGTTTTAGCATCTTGCCTACAAATCATGTTTACTTAAATTGTTCCATGCAATTTTAGATTTTTTATGTGTTGTTCCAACTTAAAGTGTAAAAACCTATAAGCCAACTTTTATGCCGTGTTCACACCAAAACAGTTGCGAATTTTCGCAACGCCACTTCGCCTATATCGCGCCGTAGGTGAAAAATTCACTGTGTGGTTAATTCGTTTTTTCGCAACCATCGCTGGGGAAAGGGGGCGGGGCTTATCTCAGTGTCTGTGAAAACATTTACTATTTCCTTCATCCACCAGGTAAATAACCACTAGTTCTGCTTTATACTTGTTGAGGAAGTCCCACACACGTTGGAACATCAAACGCCCCGTGTCTGTGTTCATAATATTATCCGTAGTCGCACACAGCTCTTCCAGCGCTCCTTCAGCGGACCAGCAGTCTGATTCAGTAACAGCAGGACGGCGGTGATGACGGGTGGAGCTTCTCAACGCTGATTGGCTTTCGCAACCCCGTGTCGGGCGAATTAGTCGCTGGAGTTGAAATATTTCAACGCCGGCGAAAAAGCGGTATAGCGGATTTGTGAATATTCGCAACGCCACTTTGCCTCTATCTTGCCGCCCGGCGAAAAATCTGCTTTTTCGCAACCTAACGTGTGTGTACATTGACTTAAAATGTAATCTGGACGCGCGAATATTTCGCAACTCTTTTGGTGTGAACACGGCATTAGAAATGCTATTGTTGTTACCTCCCAAAAATATATTTTAATGAAATGAAACTGAAGTTTAAAATAGTGTACATAAAAATGACTAAAACACCACGAACAACATGTAATGCCATGGATTGGAAAATTCATAGCTATGATGTAATGTGTAGGTAATGTTTTAGGACCAAAACATACAATGTAAATAATGTGGCATTGGTTCATGCTACTTGTCTCTAGCCAAATAAACAACAAAAAAGAACATTAGACTGTTCATAATTTGACTCCATATTGGTTTCTTTACTCATGGTGATCGTTTTTTTTAAACCAAAGCTCATCGGTCTACACAGTTAGAATGCTAGAATTATATTATAAACTGTCCTGACAGCTGATAAGTTCTTGAATAACTGATTTCCATGAGGTCACTTGAGCAGACAATGCTCTGGAGACATATCTTCGAAAATGTAATCTCCTCTAAAAGGAAGTAAATTGAGTTTTTGTTTCTCTTTTCTGACTATTTAATACATTAACTCAAGACTTCAGATCAGTCAACTCTCTTGCCTCTGAGAAGATGACACGATTCATCTGTCTTGCTTGACTGGGCCTCCGGATTAAATTGCAGGGCAACTCAGCAGGCAATAAGCCTTCTAAATACCTGGCAGGGCCCAACTCCTGAAATCATGAAGTATGAGTTTCTCCCCATCTTTCCGGCTGCTTGTGATGCCAAAAGTGTCACAAAGGCCTGTTTGGCTGGGCAAGACTCAGCTGAGCATCTTCAATCAAACTCTATTGTGTGCATTGGCCATGGAAAGTACGCTTGTATACATAGGCGTACCCAGCCGCACTGTGAATTATCTTGGTTACTAAGAGGATGTTCTTATTACATTATTTTATAGTTCTCATAAGACAGGAACCAATATACACACACACATATATATATATATATATATATATATATATATATATATATATATATATATATATTAGTGCTGTCAAACGATTAAAATATTTAATCGCGATTAATCGCATTTATGTCATAGTTAATTAACTCGCGATTAATCGCAATTTTTTTTCTTCTTCATTTTAATGCTCTTATGCAAATGTTTTATTGAAAAACAACTGCCAAACAGGGCGGTACAAAATAAAATTACAAAGTGCACATTTCAGGTAAACAAGGGGGAGAGAGAGAGAGATGAACATAGCAGAGTTAGCATCAGCTGTGTGCTTGGCCATCAAGTGGTATTTCAGACTGGATAAACTACAATGATAGCTCAGTTCACAATGACAAATGGCACATACCACTCTGGTCTTGTCAAGGGAACCATCTGACAACTTCTTGAAAGTAAACTTTCCATTCAATAGCGTCTTATCATTCATTTTGCCGTATCGTGCTCACCATTCATTCATTTCAAACCGTAACGTTAGCCTAGCTTCCAAGCCCAAACGGCGTGCCTATTGTTTTGCTTCCGGTTGAGCTACATCCGGCGTGGTGCTCGCGAGAAAAAATAATAAATAAATAAAAATGCGTTAATGAAATTGACGGCGTTAAAATTAGTTTGTGTTAACGCCGTTAATAACGCGCTAATATGACAGCACTTATATATATATATATATACACATATATTTAACAACTGTGTGTATGTAGAGAAAGTGTGCATGTGAGCTTGTGTGTTAGTCTTATTAATTTATCTCACAGATGATGTTAGGTTTAAATGTAATCTTTGTATTTAAAATTTGTTTTTTAAAAAGCTTTTGAGACCCAATTGAGATGCTCATCACACACCGATCTTACTCATGCATACGATTACAACAACATAAATTCAATTTTACACTGTTTGCTTGAAGCGTTAATTCCCTTTTGACCTATCCTCCAAGGCTGTGTGAATGAATTTTAACTGATATCATTTGCCTTGAGTTGAGGTTTTGCCATATGTTTCAGACACTGTGGGGTTTTCGTAGTTTTTTCTCATATTGATTAGATACTTTCGCCTCTTTCGTGTCTCACTAATTTGTTTGTGAGCAATAAACAAACCAACAGATGTTTTTGAAATTTGGTCTGAAACAGACTTTGTCTACAGAGCAAGCCGATGTTTACACACACTTGTTTTGTGTTAAAAGGCAATTCTCCCTTGAACAAAAGCAGAATTCTGCACACGTCGTTTCCAATATGACCCTACCACTCGCAAGTCTCAAGTCAGCAACCAGCAGCCAACGGAGCCTGGTAGACATCCACCACAATACTTGGCTCTTTGATGGGTCTGCTCTCCCTGCACTGACATCTTTGGGACTTCTAGCTAACAAGGATCGTCTCTGGGGAAGGCCGAATGCAAAGGAAAAATAAGAGAAAGGCTTATAGTTTTTAACACAGTATTCACAGGGTGATTGTACAAATGGCTAGAGCCTTGGGTGATATTGGATAATGTGTGTGAACCACAGATTATTACTGGTATGGTCAGGTTTAGAGGAGGAACGCTCTAAGTGAATACATGGAGACCACTTTTGTTTGACACCCTGAGTGATGCAGCTTTCAAAAAGCTCAGACAGCCTGCTAATAAAGCCTCTATAAAAGTGCTTCACATTCTCAGGCCATCAATGCCACATGCCACTGCTGATGGATGCTCCTTCAAGGTTCACCATTAGTCCTAGTATGTCTATAAATCTGAATTACCAGCACAGACTCAAATCAATGAATGTTTTCACTTTATCTTAGTTATGTCATTCCAGATTTCAGCTCAATAAGCACCATCATTTAATATGCAACATCTCATAGTACAAATAAATAGCTGTGTTTTTTGCTCTGGATACTTTGAGGCGATAAATTAATTGAATTAAACCCAGATTATGCATGCTTGCCCTGCAGGTCCAGTAAACGTATCTCTAAGAAAAAGTGTTGTTTTCTTTTTCTCTCTGCCCAAGAGGACTCTATTTATCTGCCTTGTGCAGATCAGAATAGCTTAACCTTTCATGTCTTTTGGGCAAGTATCGAAGGATGCACTCGCCAGCTGCAAATTGTATTCGCACCGCAGAGCCCCCCCTCTTTTCTTATTCTGGATGCTGTTGTTGGATCGAAAATGGCCTGAAGCAAAGAGAGGAATGAAGGCACCTCTGCATGAGACAAGAGTATAATTATACAGGCTTCCATTATCTTTGTTTGAATTTCATGCTCTTTAAACTCTTTATGAGGAAGGCAAAGTCTGGTGCCGAAGCGCTTGTTATTCTGGGATGGGCGTTGCCATCTTTGCAGCTAGTTAAAATGAGTTTCCAGATTGTGTGATGGGTAACTCATATGCATCACACTTAGCTCTAACATAATGCAGTACAGGTTTGTGAAATGATCACCTTTACCTTGCTGCTTCTACACTAGAACACGAGAGTCTCTTCACTAAAATAAACACGTTTTACCAGAAGCTGGAACATTATAAAGATAAATATCACTTTGATGACTATCTTCTAACGCTTGCTTGCACGGCTAGATTAAACTCACTTTGTTTAAGGGTAGTTTAGGTTTATCACTCTAGGTATATTTTCAAAATAGCTTTTCTACAGCAAAACCAGACTGTTGAACAAGCCAATAATGTAGGCCATATCCTCCATCTCTTCATTAAGAGGTAAAAACTGAATGGAAGCAGATCCCAACAGACTGGTTAGAATTTTCTGCACAGGAAAACTGTGCACGCATCAAACTATTGCATGTTGGACCGCGGAGGCTGGTCTCTAAACGGTGATCGACGTTTAGTTCAATTATCTCTTTGATCATCTGATCACATCCTTGATCCTTGCTCCATCTTTTCAGTGATGTTGCTGGAATTGATCAACATTTTGGGAAATCCACTTCTACCCCATCTTCTACCTGTGAGATAGATGATAATATGAATTTCAGTCACACATATTTCTGTTGGGAATGGAACTAAAAAGGAAAGAGACAATTTGCTTCACAAAGCATAACAACTGGGAACAGAGGAATACAGCAGTGACTGGAGTGCAGGTCACCTTGAGGTTGCCATGCAACCACTGAAGCAGTCAATCTAACTCTCTACACAAGTATTTCTTTAACCCCACATTCCTTCCTCCTCTCCATGCACTTTGCTAAGTATTCTGATTTAGTGGATATTCCCAAACAACGTAACAATTTAACACTTGCCTGATTGGTATTTCAGGCTTGGCGAGCACACCAAGTGTCCCGGAAATGAGGCAAAGCTAAATCTCAATTCAGATGGAATATCAGACAAGTAGTTGAAGACACAAAACACTAAGGTATCCTGTATTTCAAGGGTGGTACTTGGCAGCACAGTGGGATTCAAAAGGCTGTGTCCTTGCTGAACAATGGGAGTGGAATATTGAGTTTGGCCCCATTACAAATTCAACTTTTTTTTGTTTTACTGCTATAGATAATGCTCATTGATCTGTGAAATTATGAGCTACCATTAGAAAGGCCTTGCACATAATTCTGACTGCCTGAACTCTCAATCACTCAGCTGAGAACCTAAAGCCCAAACGGTAATTTACATCACAATGTACCACATTGATTTAGATGGAAAGGTGTGTTAAGAGATTCTTAACAACCGTGGATGCCCTCGAGTCCAAAAAAGGTATTATGATCAAAAATGCCAAGGAAATTTGATGCCAGTGGACTGAAAATCATGGCATTGATACCTGATCAATGCGATAGTCTTTTAGAATTAAATATTAGATGTTTATTGTTGGACGCAACTGATCAAGGCAAGACTTCTGCCATTTATAATGCAAGGCAGGTATCAATGCTGGGAACATGAGCTTCTTAAATAGAAGATATTTATCCTTCTTTGACTTTGAATAGAGATTGCATCATAGCACATGAATAGTTGTCTTCGCTAAAAAAAAAAATACAAGAGGAAGATGATAAAAGATGCATCTTTGAGAATTTATAGAAAAGTGAGGAATTAATCCATGGTTTGTTGAAGTATTCTAAGTAAAAAAACAACAAAACAAAAAAAGGTAAGGCACAAGATAATTAAAAGGGCAGAAAAGTTGAGTAAGATTGGCGGTTGTCCTCTCCCGTCAGGTGCCAAACAGATTCCTAAAGTCTCCTTGAACCTCAGCCGACTCACTTATATCCTGATAAGTGCTGAAATTGATCCGGAGTTCATTTCCTCGCAGTCTCCACCCTTCCAGCGATCCCTATAATTGCTGCAGGGGTACAAGATTATATTTGGACAACATCCAGTCAGGGCACTTGAGATATCTACCACTCCTTGCATTTTTAATGTGACCCTTGTAAGATTTTGTTGAGCCCTTGCATTAGGCCTGTGTGCCTTTATCGACACACAAATTGAAAGTATTGATTGGGTATAAAAGGTCAGAGGGGATGATGAATAGCTTTTACCTAAACACCTAATCACTTAATACTAATAATGTTTTTTATCCTCATCATTAGCAAGCACAGGATGAAAATCAATACATTCTCCATGTACATGTCCAGCCTTTTGTTGCTGTAAAGCATGCACACATCTGAAGAAAATTTTTATTTTATCAAAATAATCTACAAACAATATAGTGTAGGCAGGAGCCTACATGATCTAATGTTGGCGACACAGGATTTCTTCCACATAATAAAATCATCCCAAAGAAACATCGCCAGTCAGTTGTAGTGTAATAAAATGTTGGACGGGTACCTGGGTATTTGGGTCACTTTAAGGACTTATTGCTCAGTTTGTGCAGACGGCCTTTTGATGAATGAAAGTCAGCTGAATTGTGGCAGACCGCCAGTATGAATAGGAGTGCAAATATCATTAGAGTTAGCCGAAGCAGAGCATGTCTGCTCCAATAAATACATAAAACATAGAAGTATTCGTTGGGAGAGCCTTTACTCGAGACTTAAACCAAAAGAAAAAAGTATAGAAAGAGAGAAAACAATAGTAGAATGTTTAGGTTTAAATAAGAGGGATGGTGTTTAACGTTTACCATCTTATAGCATGGTAACATGCACACTTAAGGTAATTGGCACTAAACCCACAATGCAGTTGTAACAGATACATTACTTTAGATGGTTGACAATAATTGGAGAAGAAATGGTGCCAGATGAAAAGTGAAGGGATCGACACAGTTACAATACAACATACCCAAAGGGGGGCATTTTGATTTCATAGCCATCCATTAAATAGTTGTCTGGAGATTAAACTTAAAACCACAAATGTCAACTTTATTGTGGCGGACATACATTATATATATATATATATATATATATATATATATATATATATATATATATATATATATATATATATATATATATATATATATATATATATATATATATCTATCTATCTCTGGGCAAAGTTGAAAAAATTTAACTGATTAATCGCATGATTTTTCTGAGCATTATGCGCCAAATCCAATAATGAAGTAAAAACTAGTGTATTGCGCACTTTTATTTTAAAGTAATGTTATGAGAACAATATATCAGGCACTCTGGAGCAACAGAAAGTTAACAGTATATACACATCAAAAATATATGCCAGGGAAGAAAAAACCACCGACGTCTTGCCGTTCCTGAATCAAACTGTTGCTGCTCCGCCAGAAGTAGCGCTGGTAGCGGCTTCATTCAGACACTGTTGTGGGACTACGGATAATATTATGACAGACACCATGGAGTTTGATGTTCCGACGTATGTGGAATTTACACAAGTATAAAGCAGAACTAGTGGTTATTTCCATGGTGGATGGCAGAATCGGTATCCGTTTTACGGAGATAAGCCAGGCGCATTTCCTGGAGGAGTTGGTGAAATTCGCAGAGCTGTGTGCGGCTACGGATGGTGTTATGAACCCAAACATGAGGGCGTTTGATGTTCGGACATGTTTGGGACTTCCACAACAAGTATATGTAAATATATTAATGTTCACTCTGGATTTGGACACTGCAGCGCGAGGCTCTTGTGAGAGCTCTGTGCTCGTTGAGGACAGAAACTACATAATATGTGCTTTCTCGTCAGTCTGTTGGCAACAAGCCTGTCGGTGAGGCTGCGGAAGAGCGCACGCGCACACACATACGTAAATCGCCTTCAAAGTAAAAGGCAGTACCGTTGTATTGCATTTATGGCATGCATCTTATTTATTTCTTTTTCGATTGATCTCACGCAGGCCGGACTGGGAGAGCCGTAAGATGCCCAGGTCTGAACTACGCCGTCTGGGAGAGATTTAAAGTGGGTGGAAAGACATGAATGCATGTACACAATTTCACAGCAGTTCATCCAGTAATTATTATCTCAGCCAAGAGATAATTTTTTTGGCCTCGTGTGTGAGTGTCTGTCTATCTAATCTCATTTACAGCTCGACCCATCAGCCTATTATGTATTTTGCTCAATTCTGACTGTAATTCAAGAGCCTCTCGTGATTGCAGTGATTCCAATTTTTTGAAAAAAAAGTAATGGAAAAATATTGTATTGAATGTTTTATACCGCCATTGACTGCTGATCCTCACTCCTAAAGTGACCACCAAATGCTTTAGTTTGGACTTTGTTTCTGGTGGTGTGAGGAATAAGGTCCGGAGTCCAAAAAGAGTTATACTAATAATTATTTAATAAAAGAATGACAGAACAGCTTATGCAAACCCGATCGGGGCCCCTCTTTCCTCAACGAACTCCAGACCGCAGGTCCTGTCCAGTCACGTGGGGATTTAAAAAGGGCCGCTCTTCTTGCGCACGTGTTAGTTATAGGTCTCATTCACAGAGCTTAAGGCCACTCATTGGTTAGTTCTACGGCATGCGATTGGCTAAAAGTCCCACAGGGGTGGAGTCTCTCTTGGCGCAGGTTTTGAAGATGGCTCCATAACATTCATGTTTTCCGGTACTTGAAGTCCTCACTCCACGCTCCTGTGTTTACTAACAAAATATTTTACATTTTACATAGATGTGAAAGTCCAAATGTGACAAACTAAGCTTAAAAAAAACACTACAGTATGTATATATGTATGTATAACTATCGCTGAGCAAATGACAAACAAAACCGAGAGCTGACAACAGAGCGCATCTTCTTATGGTATGAACCGTTTAGCAGCGAGTGGGACTCAGGGTGTCTTGACTAACTGAGCTAACGGAACTTAACACGCAGAAGGACTGACCGTTTCTGTTCAAAGGACGCAGTCAACATAAAGTGTTACAACTGCAGTTTAGCTGCATATAAGCAATGCAGATGGCTGTATAGACTGAAATGAAAGTGTGAGTGAAACATGCTTCTGATAATACCCTTGCGGTCTAGATGAGTGGCTATTGTGGTTTGTATTTATTCAATTACACATCACAGCAGTGGTCATGGCGGACACACCTGAATCTGCAGTCGGTTGAGTGCCCATTTTCATAATTTAAAGATTTCAGTCTGGACCAATGCCTTGCTGTCTAAAAAGCAAAGTATGATGCAGTATTCAAGTTAATACATTGTGTGTTTTATGAAGACAAATTATATATTTATAAAATATTCTTCTACCAACTACCCATCACTCTTGGTGACGTGCAAGATCAGAAGAGAAAGGAATAGGACAGCACAAAGAGTGTCAACTTTTTTAATTATCTTTTTTTTTTACCAGATTTACTTTAGAGAAACATGATTTCTCTTTTGTCAAAAGCCTAATAAGCAACACAATAAACATCAATTGGTTTTGTGATCAAAGACTTTAAAGAATACCACACATCTCCACTCCAGGCTTTGCAGTATCATGCTGCAATTGATTTTTTTTCTTCATCTTGTTAGATTAGGCAGATAATTTAATTGGTTTAAAATAGACAAACCTCAATATCGCTGTTGTTGACTTGTGAAATGTATAACATATTAGCGGCGCTGGCAGGGTCGATTCAGCTGTGAGTTTTCTCATCAAATACAGAGACACGCATATTGAGAAACGGGCGCTGTAAACATCTTAATGCCGATTGGCCAAAACACGTCACATCTAAGATGTTCTATTATGATGACAACAACTCGGAATTTGGTGGGTCTGAATTTGTCGAAAACGGGACGCTGATTGGCCCGTGACATTTGCAAAAATTAAGCGGTCTAAACCATCTGGAGAACAGGGACGAAAAAAAGGAAGAGGAAAAGAAAGTCAAGTATAGAGGTAAGTCTTCTCATCTCAGCCATTAAGGTGTCAAACAAAATACATTTAGTATTGTGCATCACCTAATATTGGACGTTTCATTGCTGTCACTTAGGCTAGCTATAGCTAGCTAGCAACTGTTACTTTGCTAATTTGCTACGTAGGCTATTACTAGCAAATGTAACTTAACTGATAACCTACATGGATGTACATGTCAAAAGACCAGTATCTGGATAACGTATGCTAGTTATGAAAAGTACAGTTGCTGTCTACATTCATTATAAATGGCATAAATTCTGTTTAGTGAATTCACAACTAGCAGGTGCATACACACACAGTAACCATTTCAGGGATAGTGGTGGTGTTCACCCTTCTGTACAGTTCCTCCCCAGGAATATACTAAAATGTATGTGCGTTTTGTTTTTTTATTAAATTGGCCAGATGCATTCAGGCAATTTTTTCAGAGACCGGCACCTACTGGAGAAAGGACGCCTGATTCGCCTCCCTCTGAACTTTGTAAGTAGCCTACACAACTAGTACTATTGTTGCTGTTTTTGTTATTATTACTTTCATAATCACATTAATACTACTAATTGTAATCAGTAGCATTATTTAGTCTTGTAGCAGTAATTGTAATTTATCTCCTACAAATTACATGGTCAGATAAAATGTATTTGTACAATGCAACTATGTGGTAGGATGATAGAAATGACCAAATGCAATTGTGTAACGAACAGCATGGATGAACTCTGTTTAAATACAGCTGCAGGAGAAGGGACATCCAGTAGCACTCAAGGGGCCAGGAACACACAGGCCAGGAACACACAGGCCAGGAACACACAGCCTGCATCAGGTGAGTCTTTAATAGTATTTATTCAAGCCACATCCATACTTTAAAGTGAAATAGAAACATGTTAGCATGTATTAAATACAATAGCTTGTTTTCTTAAAGAAGTTCAACCACATTCATGATCATTTCACTTATTATATTAAACACCGTTTGTCTGGTATTGGAAAATTATGAGATTATTAATATAATTTCATTTGAGCCAATTTGGCTTCACTGTGCGTTTTGAGCTGTACGAGCCACCGTACCGTAACACCATGAATAGAGGAGCACTACATGTCAAGCAGCAGCTCACTGGACCGATACTGAGGTGCATGCACACTTTCTACCTCATAATTATGACTTCTTATCTCATAATTTTGAATTATGGCAGAAACGTGTTTTCATAGATTGCTCACTTCCAGTTTCCAGATATAAATAACACGCCGGTCCAAGTGACTGAGCGGCGTCTCTGAACAATGATGGAACAGATCTTCGGGTTCGAGACCATCATGGTGGTCGGAGGGTTACGGGTGGATCTCTCTACGGTGAAAGAGCAAGTAGAAAGAAACCAGAAGCAGCTGGAGAGACAACAGATGCTGATGGACCGTGTTTTCAACACTCTGCTTCTCAGAGCAGGTTGGTTCTCTCGTTTGTTTCTCACTTTAAACCAGGGGTCTCAATCCCGCGGGATGAAGTTTCATGGCCCCTACTCGACATCAAAGTGAACGTCAGTGCGCATGCTCTGCTCATGTCGTCGTCACGGTAGCTGTTGAGATCACGTCGCTATCCTCGTGACGTCGTATTGTTTAATTCTGCTATTTTAGGGAAAGAGTCCACTAGAGTTAAAACCGGAAGTTAGCAAATGGCCCTTCCTGTGAAATAAAGTTGGTAAAAATAACACATAATGACTTGAGTCCGTTTTGTGCAAATATCTGTCACGTAAATTAACTTTAGTACAGGCAAAAAGAAAAACATGAGTTATTAAAATCATTTACGGGATTCTAACTCTTATCATTGGGTGGAAAAAGATCAGACACATTACCACTACGCCAGGATAGACATGGTGGGTAGTGTTGTAGGTTTACAATGAAATCATGTACAACACAGTCAGCAGTTGCTCTTAAACCGCAGAGAGCAACCAGAGCGACTACATGGAGGATGTTGACTGAACTGCGGAGCAAATTCCCCTTCTTATTAGTTGTTTTCATCCTGTCTGCCTGTTTAACTCATGTCATTTCAGATCCTGCCTTTCACACCTGATCATCCCTCATTCCCTTCACTGAGTCCTCACTCCCATCTCACCTGCAGCCCATTACCTCATTAGTCCCTCACTTGCGCCTTATGCCTGTTCTGACCCAGTTTCGCCTGTCCTGTTGACATTGGATTTTTGCCTGTCCTCCCTCCCGGTTTTTACCCTGCCTGACACACCAGTAAAGTACTTTGCTTGTCCATCTGCCTCCGAGTTGTGCTTTTGAGTTCCAGTGCCTGTAACCCTCAAATCTTCATAAGATTACAGAAATCAAATAAAGAAAGATGTTGCCTGGATGGCAGTGAGTGAGGATGTCGGACTATCTGGTAAGTTTTGTTTGTATGTTTGAGTATAGCAATTTATTCTTTTTTACTTTGAACCAACCACAAAAACAATTACCTATTGAACAAAATTACTTCCCGTATATATCTACCTGTAACAATAATTAAACCTAAGACCCCTTACTACTATTATCCTCCTTCCACAGCTCATAGAGGATCTTCAGTAAATATGGCTGAGACCGGAAAGCATTCCACTTTCCAAAAACAAACCAAAGCTCTTCAACCTCCTTAGATTTCTTCACCACCACCTAGCCCATGTAAAAAGGGCAGCCAGATCCGATGACATTCCTGGCTCGCTCCAAAGGATCAGGAAATACCTCTCAGGGGTAATAAACCCTTCAAACCCAAACACGACCACTTTAGTGCGTGGCAACACGACCCAATGGCTGCAAATGAACCGCCAGATCCTGGAGGAGTATTATGAAGGCACGATCCTAGGAATCAAGTCCAATCTAAACCCAATAATAGAACAAGATTACCAACAAGTTTGGCAAGTAGCCATCAAATGGATGCGCAAAAAAAATTAAAAACCCTCCTCCCCCCACTCAAAACATGGCACAAGCTACCTTCCTTCTGAAAAATAACGCAGAAAACAAAGTGATATTTTGCTTCGGCTTGAATGACAGGGCAACACTAGCCTCCTGGAAGGTGATTTCAAAAAGCTACTGTCCGTAGCCCAGGATACCTTCCCATATGCGGACATCCACTTCCCAAGAATAAACGTTTCCCCACGACTCAACAAAGAAAAATACAACCTGGCCACAATCAACCGCATGATCATAAGGACCCCCAACGCCATTCCCCGCCTCGTAAAACAAATTCCACACGACAAGGACAGCATCCACTGGACGCCGAACACGGCAAGAGAGATGTGGAGCCACTGGAAGACTCATTTAAACTGGGGAGCAAGTCAGTTATCAACCTCTTGACCACACTCCAAAAAAGGCCTTTCCATTTATTCCAACACTGGACAAACAAACCCACCAAAGACGGGAGATGAAAACACAATCTACCACCGCCAACTTAAACTCCATGATTACTTCAAAGATAGGACCAGGGAAGACCCACACCCTTTCAACCCATGCTCTACTTGGGAACCTGAACCCTCCCAACCAAACTCAACCTTATCCGAACAACCAAAATACCATTAGCAACATCAGACCACAACTAGAAAAAGGTAACCTGACCAAATTAGAAAGACAGGCATAGTCACCACTACAAAAAAATGTCAATAGTCATTAAACCAGCAGACAAAGGAGGCGCAACAGTGAAATGATAATAGACTTCAGGAGAGCTAGGCGGGTGGAGCACGCTGCCCTCTGTGTACGTGGAGAGGAGGTGGAGAGGGTGGACTGCTTCACATACCTCGGAGTCCACATTTCATCAGACCTCACCTGGTCTCCCATCAGGTGGAGAAGGCCCAGCAGAGGCTCTACTTCCTCAGGAAGCTGAAGCAGGCTCACCTTCCTCAACACCTGCGGATAAACTTCTACCGGGCGACCATTGAGAGCCTCCTGACCTGCTGCTGCACTGTGTGGTTTGCTAGCTGCACAGTGGAGGACAGGAGGGATCTGCAGCGGGTGGTGAGGATGGCAGAAAGAGTGATTGGGACCACATTACCCCCCCCCCTCAGTGACCTATACGCTAGCCGGCTCTGTAAAAAAGCCAGCTGCATCTCCAGGGACCCCACCCACCCTGGACATGCACTGTTTGCTCCCCTTCCATCTGGAAGGAGATACAGGACAAATAGAACACGCACAAACTAAAAACAGCTTTTATCCACAGGCTGTCAAATGTATAGAACCCCCCCCCCCCCAAAAAAAACCTGAGGACACTAGCACTGAACAATATTCAATGGCACGTGCACTTTATGATGATCCACTTATTTATCTGTCTACTTGTGTTGTGAATGTTTCTATGGTTGTTTTTAATGTTTGTCTTTACTGTAAGAGCTGCTAAACTGTTTTTCGTTGTTTTTGATAATGACATTAAAGTATTCTATCCTCGACAAATGGGTATATCCAGGAAGCCCACAGACAACTTAATGACACCACTTACTACAACCCAATATACATGGAAACAGCCAAACGAATTAGACGAAATCCTCAATTCCATTTCATAGATCCTGCAGGACGTCCAATAGTCTCAGATTGTGGCAGTGAAAGCTACCAGGTAGCAGAGATCTTAGACTACTACCTAAACCCCCTCTCCAAACGACACAATAGTTGCCTCAAAGACACATATGACTTTCTAAAAAATAAAATAATCCAAGCCATTACAGTACAAGAACCCTGTACATTATTTACAATGGACGTAGAAAACATATACCAACATTGAAACAAACGTGGGCTTAAAAGCAAGCCAAGAAACGTTTATCAAATACCCCGACCAGACCTAGAAATTCTAGAACTCCTGAAACTAAGCCTTACCAGGAATGACTTTGAATTTAATAAAAAAAACATTATCTCCAAATAAATAAAAAAAGTCTCCAAACATTAATCAACACCCTAAACGCCCATCACCCTCTAATTAAAGTTAAAGCAATAACCAATTCCCTTGAAATATATATTTCCTTGACGACGGAACCCCCAATTAGACACAAAGGTTTACTTTAAACCCACCGACATGATCACATGCCCTATTACACCGCTCTAGCTTCCATCCCCAACACACGTTCAAAAAGGTATCATAAAATCCCAATTGATCCGGTTTAAACGCATCTGCTCTTAAACAGCAGATTACAACACAGCAGTATCCATACTCTTCAGAGCCCTTAAAAAAGAGAGGTTTATACAAGATCCTCACTTGACGCGAGACAGAAAAAATTCCATGACACACCAATGTTAATGGTATTTTTCACACACGTAAATTATATGGTTTTGAGCTGCTACTGGTAAGAATACATGTTACAATAAGGCTATGAAAATATGTAAAAAATAATGTTTTATTGGTTTTAAGATAACTTTTGTTTTTGATACCTTTTAAACCTTAAATATGTATGTTAACCCTATGCCCACAGGGACTGCGGTTTCGAGGTGCGACACACCAAGTTTCTAAAATATTCATAGTGTTGCGATAATACTTTCTTTCAGTGAACTCAGTAGTGACCAGTAGTCATTCATTTTACAGAGAGGATTAACATCTGCAGCAGTGGACAACATGCAGCGTCGCTCCAGCCACCGTCGTGGAAGACTGACGATGACACCGTTTACCAGGTAGGTACAGGGCTCAGCTGCACATGTACACCTGTTGAACTGTTCAAACTGTGTAAAAGTTAGTATTGACTAGTTATTTATTTTACAGAGTGGATTCACCACCACCAGCTCCTCTAGCACAGCCATCCCCACCAGCCCGGGTCTGTTTTCTATTTCTGAACATGTATATTGTGTAAATATATATTTTCAATTTATAATTTTTATTAAAAAAAAAGAAATTGTGATAGTGATTTTTTATTTGCACACACCCCATGAAGCTTTAACTGCAGTATGAAGTCATTTCTCAGTCCCATTTTGGTGAAAGACCATATTACTAAAAAAGTGTTTTTTTTAGTTTTAGACATTTACATCCATCTACCATTTTATTCATATATTTCACTGCTTTTGTGAACCTAAAACCTTTGGTAAACCAATTTCCATCACCTAAACAGAGTTACCGCCTGTAAAGTTATGTTTTCACACGAACTATGAATAATTTCCAAAAAAATCGATTCCATTCTTCATCTTTAGTCATATATTGTCTTTACACTTTTGCCTTATGACAATGGTGCCTCATTATATAGAGCTGAGATTGTTCTGCAAGTCATGATGTAAAACATGGGTATGTATCTTGTATGAAAATGTCTTAAAAGGTGAATTTAAGAAATTATGTGAAAATCGAATGAAAATTACCTCAGTGTTCCAAGAGTTAAGGAAGTCTGTTAAATAAAAATAAAAGTCCGACAATACACACAAAGCGTCCCGGAGGAGAAAGTAGTTCCTTCACCAAACAAAAGAAACCCAAGCCTGCCAATTCCTCTCTCCTACTGCTGCTTGTCCAACTCCTCTCTCCAGCTTCCCAGCCCTGCCTCAATTAGGGGCCTAAAGTACCTGCAGCTGGGTGCGTGATGAGGCAGTCTGGGAGATGTAGTGTCAAGCCCGGCGGCCATTTTGTGGTGGGGGTGCTGCTCCTGAGTGGGGATGTATCGCCCCTCCACTATCCGTCCCCTTGTGATGCCACATTATTTTAATTTCATTTAGCCTTAGTAAAGCGTTATCGTTCATAAATTATATTATTACGGCCACACAGACCCCCTAGAAGAACTTGACCCGTTATATAATTATTTCATAATTCTTTACTCTTTAGGGCCCAAATAAACATCTCTCACCCTCAAATTAGCTTTCAAAACACCTTCCCACTACAGAAACACACATAAGACTCATGGACACAGACTAGTATCCAATTCCACCACAAAAAAGCACTTATATTAATAAGCCACACCCACCACAGACTTTAATACACTTCTTTCACCCCTCTAGAGTGCCCCAAATAAAAACATTTTTACACACACGCACCTAACTACTATCATCTCCTGCCCACCAAAAAACATTATATATTATAAAACCGCAGCAACAACGGATTTATGAATACTAATGAGCCCACTTGCTCCTCCTGAACCTCGTGTCGTGTGAACTGTCGTGTGAGGCCAAAAATGTAACTGTGACTGGCTGTAAAAAATAATGCCTCTAATTTTATGCATTAAAAAAAAGAAACCTTTTCCGGGGTCTTGCGGTGTATGGGCATGGTTAATGTTTCTCAAAATAGATTATACAGGAATAGGGTTAGGGTTACACCTTTATTAAAATGACATAAGCCCCTTTACATTTAAAACATTGAATTTGACATTTACTCAATATACTTAATATTTTAATTACTTATAGTTAATTATTTCATAAAAAGTAGGATTGGGTCCCTGTCCGGAGGGTCGAGGAAGGCGGTGTTAATTCACGGCTGTTCCTGGTCCTGCCCGGGGAAGCGCCCTTATCAATCATTAACCCCTTAGCCAGGAAGACATCACAGAGAGCAACAGGATCACAGAACTCAGGCCTGTGACTGGCCAGACCAGGGCTACCTTACAGTGATAATGAATGGTCTGTGCTGCTCAGGCGGTAGGTATACGGCCCCCCTGGGTTCTGACTCTAGGAACAGCACGCGGGGTGTGGTGGTCCAGGGCAAAAGGATGCACCGGGACCTAGACACCACAACACTCCATCTCCTAGTCCGGGGATCACAGTTCAGGCTGAGAGAATCCTGCACATCAGCGGTTTTGGTAATATGGTAATATAAAACTCATGATCAAATGATATCTTCCACATTACACATAAAAATGCATTGACCGGATTTAGTTTTCTGATTCCTGCGAATCCCTTGTGTGTGGGTACCCAGTTTGAATCTCATTCAACCACAGGGGGTACAAACTCAACTTGTAACAATGAGATTACGCAATCACGCATTGTAAATACATTGAAAGGCTACAGCTGAAAGAAATGCTGGCAACAATCAAAAATGGAGTTTGATGTATTGCATTTCAGGGTTCAGATTTGGGGGTTCAATAAATGTATTTTCGCCTAAATTAATAAACTAAATAATAACCCATCGTTGGATTACTTATTTTAATAATCGATTAATTGGTTGATTATTTTTACGATTAATCGATGAATCGGATAAAAAAAAATATCAAAAAAACGTTAATTTCCAACCCTTTATTCAAAAACAGAAGTGACAGTGCAAAACATCATCAGAAAGTGCACAAACTGCTCCTTGAACATCCCTGAGCTGTTAATTAAAACAACAAAATGGACTAAAACTAAAAACATACACATGTATGCTTTACATCTGCCAAATGTGAGCCCTTTTTACTGTAATTGATCCCTCCAGAGGCTGCATTTACATACCCTGCGTTATCAATATGTATGAAATACTGGGACAGAGGGAAGCTGTACTGCTCCATATAGAGCGTCCTCTTCCTTAAACTCTTTCATTCCGGGTCTCTTATGACCACGACGTCACGTTGTTGGCTAAGCCCAACTACGTGATTTGCTTCATTCTACTTTGAGTAAAAAAAAAAAAAAACCTGCAGCCAGATCCGCCGGTGAGCCGGTTTAACGTTAACGAGTGACAGCGTGAACTGAACCAGACCGGGGGGTGACGGCATGTTTCACCACGTTACGGTTTTTTACAAGCAAGACTGAACTGTAACGGAACATAACGTAACTTTAACGAAAATACACAACCAAACACGTTAGCTAACGTGATAGCAAGCTGACTAGTAGCTTCCATTAAAAACAAGTTTGAGGAACATGAAGACGCCGATTGGCTAAGACTCGTCAAAGATCTTCTATTTTTGAGAAGATCACGACCTCAGCTTTTCTCGTGTCTCACTCCACTCTCAGAAACGTTGGCGGGCCAGTTGCTCTGCTCCGCTCTTTGTTTTTCTCCGCGACTTATTGCCCGGCGTAATAATCGCGCGACACACTGAATCGATAATGAAATTCGTTGCCAACACTTTTGATAATCGATTTTATCGATTCGTTGTTGCAGCCCTAGTTTACTTCAATGATAACAAGCAAAAGGACAACAGGATAATAAAGTGGAAGGTGTAGAGTGTGACTGTGCTAACAAGCGCTTACAAGTTATATAGAACAAGACACACTGCTGGTCTCAGGGTATTTTCAAACTCCAGCACAGACCCAGTCGGTGCGTTACAGTGAAGCCTGTCATGAGTTCTCTGTTGGCCTGCATGTCTCACTGAAGGGGCCGTGTTGCATGTGCCATGAAGTAGCCTCACTGCGGTTGTCTTGAAGAGAGCTCTGAGCTCCAGGCTCACTACATGCACTGCCTGTTCTCAAGGCCTGACAGTCCTATTAGGACTGAATGAGGAGGAATTTGCCTTACCTTGGCAAAATATTTCTCATAGCCCCTGACAGCTATGGCAGCTTGTCATGGCAGCTTGCTGATGAGAACTCTGCAAGCCCCCTTCTCCACCACCTCAGCCACGGTTATCTCCAGCTTTCCACTCCTCCTCTTCAGTCCTTCATGTGGAGCACATGAGCCAAAAAAAGCCTGATTCTCTTTTCTTTTCAATATAAGAACAACAAAATGGAAATATGAAATACATGTATCTCTTACTGCGAAAGGAAAGAGAACTGGATCCACCAAGGCAAAGCATGGATCGGGTTGAGTGTCGGGAAGAAGTTGAATAGCACACAAGGCAATTTATAAATTTATATTCAATCTCCCTCCTCGTGGAAACCCAAACTACACTCCTGGCAATTTTGTTTCTGGCTGACAAGCCATGTAAAATGGATCAATACAAACGTGTCACCTCCAGCCGCCAGGAGAGGAGAGATGGAACGACAGGTAACTCCAGGCAAAACAATCAGTGAAGCTCAGTGAAGTTTTATTTTCAAGTGTTGCGCTTGATTCAAAGGCTTTATTTAAGAGTTTCTCAGCTTTATGTGGAGCATTGTATATTTTGAAAATGAATAATGGTCATCAATGCCAAACACACAGAAAGACGCCACAATGCCCCGAAGCTATTTTTTGTCAATGTTGCAAACAATAACACCCCATAATGCTTTAAACAGACAGGACGCCGTCACTTTTATGACGGCGTCCTGTTGACGACTGCTCCCCCAAGAAACAATCTGTTTGACGCCAATGAGTTGCTGAATATGAGAAGTTACACCTCTCGCGATCAGTGTCACGCATGAGAAGCAAGAGCGCAGACAGTCGATGAATCACCAGGAAGTGAAACACGAGAAAGAGCTCCCAGGGTGTGAATTGGTGGTGGCCATCTGGCAGTGATGAGCAAGTGCCCCCTTTGCCTTCTCAGCCTGTCGACTGGGACCAATGGAGGCAGAAATCAGTCAGATGAAACTGATGCGGACATCAGGTGGAGGATCCACTTACAGCTCGTCTCGCCTGAGCTCCCTTTGACTGCTGGTGCACTCCGATACGCTGCCTTGCCTCTGCAAGACAGTTCTATTTCTTCAACCTCCTAAAGGTGTTCAGCAGTGACTAAACACTCCCAAATGACCTTATCAATTGTTTTATTATTTCAGCCATGGAGTGGGTGGTGGTAGCCAAGGTGACAGAAACAGATTTACAGCACGGAGATTTAGTGAGAATCCCGCCCACCCCATGGGGGTGCGGCGCTCAGTGATTATGCAAAACCTTTAAACACATTTGGGCTCAAAAGAAAGTGAACAAGGGATGCTTTGATCATGCTGCTGAGGTTACCTTGACACCAAGGTCACTTTCTACATTTGTAGGCTTCCTTTGTTCTTTATCATTCAAGGCTTGTAAGCTACACCTATACTGAAAGAATTACTTGGATGACCGCAACCTACAGAAGGGTGTAAATGTAGATTTTTTTCTTCTTCGGGAACTGACAGTGACAGTGCAATCCGTTTGGGATCCACTGATAAAGCTGAAGAGGCATTACGTTTGCAAGCAAACAGGTGTTGGATTATTTTGGTGAGTGTAAATTCCTGTAAATCTAAGGCCTGTTAAATAATAGCAGTGTGTTAACTGCCACTGGTAAATGCCACTCACCGGGCTGAAATGTTACCAATAAGCAAAGTAATTACACATGAACTTAATTATTTGGAGACAGGGCATTGACAAGATATTTCTTTTGGTGGTGTGGGCTGATGAGGGATGCAAAGTCCCACAGCTAGAAATACCCCAACTATGATTTTTTCAAAAAAGTGTGCGTTTAAAAACAGTTTTAAACTTATAAACTTAACTTTAAAAACAAATGAACTTGATTCACTAGTTAAGTTTTGTAACCAGAGCTTCATAAAAGAATCATACTCGAGAGGACGCGACATTCAACTTCGACCCAATCAGCAACATTGTTCAGTCAATCATATTCTCATTATAAATCATGTTGGCTTTGATGCAAAATCGTCTGATGTGGGCTACTTTTCTGCTATTCTGTTTCACAGTCAATATTTGTTGACGATGCATGCGCTGTAGAGGTACTACAGAATCCATTATCCACAATGTGTTCCATTTATGTTCACATGCAACAAGTCATATCATGTCAAATTAATTTCAGCCTGATTACACAAAGTCTCACTGGGCACGCCAACATCATAATTGATTCCTGACCCAGTCAAAGCTCTTCAAAACTGGAAAGAATGACCACACCATTTGTACATTTTCATCAAACATGCACATCCATAAACACACACCGTTTCCACTCACAACCTACACATTTTCCATTTCATGCATACGTTTTTTTAATGATGTATACAAATGCACTTAATGAATGAATGAATATATATACTTTATTAATCCTCAAGGGGAATTTTTTTTGTCGTCATCAGTAGCGCCTTACAATTGAAGATACAAACACACAAGATAAAAGATCAAATATATAAATAAGCAACAGGGATGAAAGATATATACAAATTAAAATAAAGTCATATATATATATTTAAATATACACAATATAGAATAGAATACAACTTACTGGAGAATATATTTATATTTACAGCCGCAGAGTGTATTCATTAATTAAGTAAATTAGATAAACAAATAAGTCTAAAGGAGGTATATAAGGTCTGTAAGGAACACGGCAGAATAATGCCAATATAATTACACTGCAATAATAATGTACCGCCAACTATCAAGTTACTGGTAGTTCCTGTGTCTGCACCTCATACAAGCACAGAACTGCTACTGTAATCTCTTCAAAGTACACACCATGAATCTCCCATCTGGCTAATAAATCAGTATTTCAAACAGAAATCAGGATTTAAATATCTATTACAGAGGATTAGAGGTGGTTTTATTTTCTGTCCCGAGTGGTTTGTTGCATTTGGTGTTGTGTACCCTTGATCAGAGGACAACTGTCAGAACTGGAGATGTAACCTGCAACAATTTGACCAATGGCTGACAGGTAAAATCAACATCCGTGTCCCATCTTTGTGACAGACAGCACATGAAGATAAATAAATGAGACATCCATGCCCATTCCATTCATCCGTAGTAATTGATGCTTGCTGCAAAGAAGGGAAAGGTTAGGGGAAGCCCATTGCTGCTAAAAAGTCTGCATCAAACATTTATGAAGAGATGATTCATGGGATGACTCAATCAGTGTATTATTAATGATGACATTCGTATAGTCAAACTAAGTGAAGGACACCATATATCGTGTATATAAAAAACTAAGAATGAACGTGAGTTTGTAATGTTAAATATAAAGCCTGGAACTGCTGCACAGAGCTTGAAATCAAACAAACAGGTGGCAGCAATAAAATCTTAGGGGATTTTCTGCTTAATTTGGTTTCTTAGAACTAATACCACAAATATTAGACAAAACTTTTGTGCTCATGAAAACAATGTGCAGCTCAGACAGAACTGGTATTATCTGGGTGACATCATATATCATAGATTACAGGAATATAAATGAAGCTTTAAGGATTTATCCCTGAAGACCATGTCCCCACAACCTTATTGAAACTAGTTGTCGTTTCAAACTTTTGTGGCACTGAAAAGTTGACATACACAACAGAATGCTGGGATCGCAGATTAGCTCGAGGGACGTGTAATGTCGCCTCTATGGCGGAGAAGGAATCAGAGTTCTATGATCGACTTTGTGGTCATATCATCAGATCTGTGGCCATATGTCTTGGACATTTGGGTGAAGAGGAGCAGAGCTGTCAACCAATCACCAGCTGGTGGTGAGTTGGATCACCATGGAAGACTGCTGAACAGACCTGCTAAACTCCAGCATGTGGTGAGGGTGAACTGGGAACATCTGGCTGAGGACCCCATCTGCAACGTCTTCAACTCCAACCTCCGGAAGATTTTCTTGTGAATCCCGGGGGAGGGCTGGGTACATAGCAAAAATGGCTGTGGGAGGCGTTCGTGGAGACCATCAGTAAGGTATTTTTTACAACATAAAATAATAGAGCAAAATGAAAAAGGAAACCCGTTTTGAAAGCCTTGGCCCCCTCTTTCATTAACATATGTTGTAGAACAGACACTTCTTTATATTCTTTCTTTTTATTCTCTCTTTGTCAATGTAACGTAAGTGTGGCTCTGGTCCGATCAGAGTAATTTTCATCTAGCACTTTGTAGTTTTGGCTTTCTTGACGACCCTGTGCTTCCTTGATCATTGCTGTTCTGAGTTTATACTCAGAACCATCACCCCACTGTCAAATTAGAACTTACAACATAAAATAATAGAGCAAAAAAAAAGTTTTGAAAGCCTTGGCCCTCTTTTTTATTAACATATGTTGCAGAACAGACAGTATTAGGGGTAATGTGACAAATACAGAATACAGGATTAAATATCAATTAACCAGTTGGGTTTAGGGTTTGCATTCAGGGTTGAAATCCTTATATTGTAAGTCGCTTTGGACCCAGGTGTCAGCCCAATGAAATGTAAATGTAAGTGTGGCTCTGATCAGAGTAATTATGTTGGTTGGTAACAGGTTGAGGTAAGGTTTAGGGTTTGGGTTAGGCATTTGTTGTAAATTAGGGTTAGATATTTATAGAGTAATTTGTCTTTAGGCAAGAGGAACCAGGTAAAGTTTGGTTAAATTATTGGGTTAGGGTCTTGGATTGAGTTTGAGGTTAGGTGTCGGTGTGTCAAAGGTTGAGGTTAGGCGAAAGGAGTCAGGATAAGATTAGATGATTCTGTAGGCCTTTTGAATGCTCCCTTTTAGGACTTTTGTTGTTATTGTAGGAAACCATTAGTCCCTGAGTGACCCCTTTCTTCAAATTCTCTACAGAGAATACTTCGTCAGTAGTGGACCCCAGGTTCATCGGGTGTTTCGGCCATTATCGCAAAACACCTTCCCCTGAGGGAGGCCCTACCGGGATGATCAAGTCCCAGCAGTGCGTTACCCTATAGAAAATCCGAGGGGTCACCGGAAAAAATAGATTTAGACGTCTTTGTTCTAGTTTGTTCAGGTTATTTTTAAACATTAGTTTTTGCATAGATTTGCGCGTATTAGGTGGTATTGTTAGAGCTAAGGTTAGGGGGTCAGGGTTAGATTATAGGGTGTCACCCCCAAAGAGAACCAGGACCAGCCCCGACAAAAACTGTGCCTTCCTGGACCCTAGGATTAGGGGGCCAGGGTTAGGTTATAGGGTGTCACCCCCGAAGAGAACCAGGACCAGCCCCGATTAAACGGTGCCTTCCCGGACCCAGGATCGAAGAGACCAGAGCCAGCCGCGACCGAGCGCCCGGCCCCTCCACGGGGCAGATACCTGCAGTATCAACCCCAGCCGTCCATCACTTCATCGTCCATCATTTAAGTTCAGCATGTATGTAATAGTGGAAGTAAACACATGGAAGCCACAAAAAGTTAGTTTTAAAGTATCACATGCACCTGTGAAGTTGTTCGTATTACTTTGCAGTGTGAATTGAATATGGGCACCAAACAGCTACATAAATTGGCAATTTGATTTCCTGTGGTTATTGCTGTGTGTATTCATCATGAAGCTCCTCCACACATACAATGAGTTGGATACGATCAGCACCAAGAGAGGAGTTGTGACCAATTTCACTTTCATATCGCTTTTGAGCCACTGGAATGCATCTTTATACTCAACTGACATTAGATTGCAAACTCATTCTCCAGTTCAGGCTGAGTGAGTTTCAATTTTGGGTGTGCATTATCGATCCAAAGGGGAACATAGCCAGTTGCCCCAAAGTCAGACTCTTTACCAATTATCACATTTGTCAGCCAGTTTCCGCTTGTTATGTGCAGGTTTTCCCCGAGTTGCTCTCAAAACACCTTAGTGTTAAATGCAGAACATGATGTGGCAGGTTGAAATAAGGGAAAGACAAACATAATGTTGAGGGCTAACTTTGACAGCTTAGCCCATGCAACAGTGAAATTTAGAGAGGATTAAATTAGTTTACTTCCACACTGCGCTGTACGTATAATCCCAAAGTTTATATGCAGCTCAACCTTCCGGAAAATTATTTCATACAAAACATCACTGAGGGACCAGTTTGGTACTAAGTTTAGTTGGCTGTGGGTGTAAACTGCCACAGGCAGTGGGTCTCTGCACACTGTAAGTCATGTTCATTGTCACACTGTGTGGAGAGCTCACAGATAGAAGACATGAACATTCACTTCGGTCCAAATGGTTACATCAGTTTCCTGTTGATCTATTCAGTTTCTACTTAACAATGTCTACCTGCTCATAACTCATGTGTGGGCAACATGCAGGCACGGCATGCAAATTAATATTGGAATTTTGTGTTGTCGAGAAATATTGCCATGTCGAATGAAATCATATATTTTTGCTCCATGTTTATAGATGAGCTGTTTAAAAGTGCTAAACCCATACCCATGCTTCTGTCCCTGAGGAACTCGCAATACAAAGCACAGGATGAAGTATATGTGACTTCAAATAAAGCAGCGGAGCCATTCTGCCGGTTATGCAAAAACAAACAAAAGCAGCTCAAGATCCAAAGCAGCTTTGCAGGAGATTAGAAAGAGGCCTGAGTCATAGCACAGAGGGAAAATCTGAAGCATAAGACAAATGTGCTGATTATTTTTCACCCTGACTCCATTGTCTTGATAGAGCCAACCACGAACTGGGAGGAATGTAAAATGAAAAAACTGTAAAAGACATATAGATAAACAGGGAACTAAACTCCTAAGTGCCTTTTAAATTGGCATTTCAACCCTACTGTACGTGTACATGCATACTTTGTGGTTGTATTCCATTTAAACTGTCTGCTTTACATATGTTCTATCTATTAAAGCTCTTTAGCATTTTATATTTCTCTGGCGCCACGTGAAGCATTTAAAAACATCAGACTCAGTTGGAAACCAAAATGAAATGGAGGCAAACTGAAAACACACACACGACATGTACCCCTCCCAAACAGGAATACACCAGCATTCTGTCAAACATTGCTACTAAGCTGGAATGAAGTCAGGAACTTCACCAATACGATGTAATGATGAGCTGGCAATGAGAACGCAATGTGTTTGGCCACACTAAGCCGTTAGTAAACACTACTTTAGTGTACACACATGTGTTAATGTGCATTTTAAAGTGTGTGTGTGTTTGCGGAGTGCTGCTGCTCTGTGCCTGGCTAAAGAAGTATAAATGAAACACCCGTCCTCAAAGGGAATTTTGTCTTTTACCAGATTGCCAAGTCCTACCCCTCTGATTCACCACTCTGACTCAGAGGTTTAAATGGCATTCAATCAAAGGCTAATGCTGCCAAAAAATGTCCTCCCAATGTTTATATTAGCTTATATTAGGAAATCTGTCTTGTGACATTATAATATGGAAGGGGCCTGGGAAAATGTCATGCAGTGCTGGATGAGGAGTGTGGAGCTCCTCACAACCAGAAATCATTAAAATGATCTGTTTTTCCTGCAAATATTCAAATTGACATTGGCTAATCTTTAAATCCCGCCACACAGGCTCGGCTTAAGAGCACAATGATGTGATGTTATAATTGTGATTATCTTTCAATATATATTCATAAATGCTCATACTCCACCCATCACTCAGGCCTATCTATCTGGAATCCTAAAAAAAACAACTGACACCTGCTGATAGCGCCGACACGTCCGCGAAAGAAAAATGGATGAGACAGCCATGATGCCTGTGAGCTGTGAGCCTACTATGGTCTGTGCACGGAGGTGAATCGGCAGCTGCCTCGTTTGTATTGAGCAGAGAGCATGCTGTGCATAAGGCAGAGACAAACCCCCTAGAGTACCACCAGCTGTACACGACATATGCCTTCTACGCAACATGCATCCGAGAAACAGCACTTTCTCTTGCAATATAAAACTCATATTGGGGGCAAGAGTGCACATTTACTTACTTGTCAGCCATTTACTGTACACCCCTCATGTGGATTGTCATGATTTTATCTCCAGGCTGTTTCCGTAGTGATGTACTGTGTGAAATTGCATGTGCTACTCGTTTCTGCACTAGTTTCGTCCAGTTGCTCAAATTTCCACCCACACCAGAAAACCGAAAGAATGAAAAAGACATGCTCGGTTGGCGTTATTGGTCTTTGGCCTCAGAAATCAGTTGGTCCCTGCAGGTGCTGGAAGATGACCACTGCTCATAAGATTGGTCAGAAACAACACATTTCCCTGCATGCATCAACAATCTAATATTCCAGGGATGTGGATTTCTGTTGGTTTACACCGATATGAGAGAAGTCATGTAAAAGGTCATTATTGTAATGCACTTACTCAGCATATGATCATAGTAATTGCTCAGTAAACCAATGTTGCTTGCAGAACAAACAAGTAATTATCCAGGCCACTGTACACAAGTTAACACAGGGAAATAATTAATTGTATTTATTTATTTTTGGGAAAAAATATAAGTGGCCAACTGCCTGCAGCTGGTGCCTCTTCTACACAGAGTCCTCCCCTCTTAAGGCATGTCATGTTAACTAGATTAGACTAAGAATCAAAGATATTAACAATAATTTAGCAAAAATATATAGTTGATGAATGTTAAATGAATGTCCTTTCAAGATTAATCTGTGAATTATTTCGAAAAGACAAAAAAGTTTAACATGGAAGGCTTCACTCTCTGAATGATTTATTGTTTATAAAAGTGGTGTTTGCTCATTTGTTTCACCAGGTCAGTTTCTTTAGTGAAAAAACTGAAAAATGTTACCCTCGACATTAATTTAAGACCCATCCAAAAAAAAGCAGCCCGAGCTGCTCTGCTGGAACATAAACACATCTGCATCTACAGTGTTATGAAATAGAAAATCCAATGACTTCCAAAAGCACCACTAATTTTAACTATTTTTCAAAAGATTCTTGCATTTTAAAGTCAGATGAGGTTCAAGGAATGGGAACTCTATTTGTGAAGCCCACACCCCTCCATCACCCTGTTGATGTTAGATTATTGTGGCTCATGTACCAAATGCCTGATTTTAATTTTTAGTCTGCAGGTTTCTATTAGTCTGTATTGTTATTCTTTGATATCACATCCGAGTTGTTGAGATTAGGTGTAATAACTACAATTTGCTAGCTTCGATGAGATGTATTTATGTAATTTAGTTTTGTTAGTTCAAACAGTCTTCTGCCCCCTCTGTGGGGGTAACAACAAGCATAGTAGCTTTACAATCAGTGGTGTTGTTGTAGTTGCTTGTACACCAAGAGGAGTAAGAGCAAAAGTACAGCACTGAAGTGAAATCCCATATTCCATTTCCACGAGGATGAGATGCTGCAGCAGCTAGACAAAGAAGTTTAAACTGCTCTGCTGGAACATAATCACATCTGCATCTGTAGTGTTATGAAATAGAACATCCATTGAGTTACAAAAGTACCACTTATCAAGATATTTTCAAAAATTGTTGCATTTAAAAGCCAGATGAGGTTCAAGGAATGGTAACTCTGTGAAGCCCACGCCCTTCCATCTGCCTGTTGATGATAGATTCTTTTGGCTCATGTCTCAAACTCAATATTTTCATTTTCAGGCATGCATAGTGTCTGTAAAAAGCAGTAGTTTTGTTGTAGTAATAGCACTAAGATAATTAGGAGCAAAAGTGCAGCATTGAAATGAAAATCCCATATTTCATTTTCTTGAGTATGGCATGCTGCAGCAGCTAAGATCTGTGGGTAAAAACTAATGAGTCCGCTTGGGCTACATATCTGGAGCCGTCCTCTCTCGCACCAGCTGGTAGATGTAATTAATATGTAAAGAAACCTGTTCATGACATACCATGATCACCGTACTGTCAAAAAATGAAATAAATAAATATTTATTCAGTCCCCAACTGCCTGCCTGCTGAGCTGACTAAAAACACTCAGGCAAAACAGGAAATGGAGGCAGACCTTTGCATTTGTTTCAAAGTCTGTTGTTTTTCCTTCAAGCATTTGTTTTGTATTTCCATTCACTTATTCAAATGGATTAGATAAATATTAATGACATTGTATTATTGTTTGCCCTTGGCAGCGGTGTCTGTGACGCTCTTATGCAGAAACATCCATAGCTCTCCTTCAAAGTAACTTCCAAATCACCTTATCTGGAAAAATCTCCTCTGATTAGTTCATGTGGTGTATTTACATTATGTTATGAGAGAGTAAATACATAGCTGCAACCTCTGAAAGTCAGCCAATAAATGAGCTACACCTGGCATTGGTCTCCACAAAAATGCTCACTCCAAAGGATGAAACCGTCAACAGGTTTTAGAAGTGTGAAGCAAAACACACCAACGTGAAATCATCCTCTGCGAGCTAATACAGACATGACTGCTAAATAGACCGTCACAAGCACAGAAACAGATTAATTCAGTTGGAAAGACAAATGCATCACAAGCAACAATTCACTCTTTCATTCCTCTAATTCATACATTTACTTGTTGAGACTTTTGGAGCCGGGTAGTTTAACATGGTTTCTTTGCTGGCACTTCCAAAGCCCAGCCAATGAGAAGCTGAGCTTGGCACAACTTCCTGGAGAAATCTGGCTTTGTATGCCAGAGGAACATGATGGGAGGTGGATGCCTGCGTAGTGTGCCAGAGGGGAAGATAGAAGATATACCTGGCATGAGCGCTGAGAGCAACTCTTTGTCTCCACTCACTGCTTTCTGGAGCGGTTTAAATCTGAAGATGAACAGGTGCTGAGTTGCACTGAGTACTTTTGGAGAAAATGTTGGCAAATAGCAAAGCACACACACACACACACACACACACACACACACACACACGGCTAGTTGTATAGTGTGATTCTGTTTCCTTTGCTTCCATTTCATTTGCACTCTGCCTCAAATGAATCCTCTGTCTGATAGACATTTTAAAAGCAAAAAAAAAACACTGCTATGGCCAGTGTAGCAATCCCCCATCATGCATCTGTCCTGCATTCACACCGCACAGGCCACTGCAGTTGTCTCTCTCAAATCACATTTATGTAGAACTGGCTCAGGGAAAGGGAGTCTAAATGGAATACAAAACTGCCCTGCTGCCTGTAAGGCTTTCAGGAAAATCTGTGCCTCATGACACCTGAAAGAAAACAGAAAAGCACATATCTGTAGTACAATACTGTAGCGACCCTGGGTCAGGAAAGCTACGAGACGTTAGTTGGCTTATGGTGTGTTTATGAAGGAAACAACAGAACAGGCTACTGTGGGCTGTAGCCTACGCCAAACAACAGTGAACACCGTGAAAACCTCTCATCATGCTTCACCTCTGCTCCGGGTCATAGCCTCACTCTCCAAACGGCTCGTAGCTCACAACATCCCACCTCACTCGCTCTACCAATCATAGGGAGCTACCATGACTAATAGGCTTAAAGCTACACAGCTCATGAGACGTTCACTGACCTCCTGAACATAACATTTATAACATAACATTTCCCTCAGTCCGTTACAATACTGTTGACCTTTAGTGACAAAGTAAAAGCTTCAAATTTAAGTCTACAAACAGTGCATTTGAGAGATTTGCAGATGTTTATTATTTCCCCTCAATCAAGCTACATCTAATACCCCATGAAGATTTCAGACAGTTTTGAACATGTATAAACAAAAGAAGAAGAAAGTATCACATTGACATAAGCGTGCAGCTTCTTTAGTTGGCATTCAGCTCAGGTGCCTCCCATTCCACTTGATCACCTTTTGATTGGAGATCACCTGTTAAATCGATTGGATATATACAGTAAGGTCTCACAGTTGACAATGCATATCTGAGCAAATCCCAAGTCATGAAGTCAAAGGACCTGCCTATAGGGAGCAGAGACATGATTGTGATGTAGCACAAAAGACAAAAAAGGAAATCCTAGAAGCTTAGACTGGTCCGGTGAGAGAGTTAAGCTGAGCTGAGTAAAATACAGAGATATCCTTAATGTGAACCGGGTCCAGCGCACTTATAGGACCTCAGACTGCGCTCAAGGTTCAGCCTGCATCAGGACAATGATCCCAGACACTGCCAAGACATCACGGGAGTGGCTTAGGGACAACTCTGTGGATGTCCTTGAGAGTCCCAGCCGGGGTCTGAACCCAATCAAACCTTACTGGAGAGACCTGAAAATGGCTGTTCACTGATCTGCAAAGTAGGCAGATAATCCCCAAATCCACTTGTACAAATCTTGTTATATCATACCGATGTTATGATGTTGGTGTGTTTTTGTGTTCCTGTTTTATGTTGAAGGTCCTTGCCTCTTGTGTCCGCTGTTCCCCTGCACTTCCTGCCCCTGTGATTGTCTGCCCTGTCTGCTAATTGTTTCCTGCTGTGTCCAATCACCTGCCCCTCCCCTGTGTATTTAAACCCTGCCTGTCTTCTGCCCCAGTGTGGGATCGTACTGCGTATTAACTGTGAGTAGACCGTGTTTGTCCTGTCAGCGCCCTGGTTTTTGATTTTTGTTCCTGTCTTGTTTTTTATTCCTGTTTTCGTTCTCTACCTTTTTCCCCTCTGCCTGTTGGAGGCTTGTCCTGAGTTTTTGGAAATAAATATTCTTTTGAACTGTTGCTTTGGCATTTGGGTCGTCCTTACCCCACCCTGTGAGAACCAAGGCTTTATAGCTGCCAAAGGTTCTTCAACTGAGTTAAGGGTGTGAAAATGTATGGCAATTTTTGTTGTCTTTAATTCATTCCCCCCAAAAAGAAAATCACAGGCAATGGTCACTCCCCTGCATCCGTGCATGGCAGTAACTAAGCCTACAAAGCTCTGATTGTTCTGTATTTTCAAGTTCCACTACTTAGGAAAACCAGTACCTGGAGAACACCAGTCCCATTTTAATCTTTGAAAAAAAAAAAAAATCATGGATGTTTGCACTGATTCATACATCTAGTGAGCTAAGGTTATGGGTAACTTCATGGCTGAAGCATGTGCCACCATCCCACAATGATGGAGGTAAATGGAATTTCACTTTCTATGGTTTCTCTTTCTAGAAAAGACTGGTGAATAGGGACACTTTATTTCCCTTTTTAAAAAAACAAATGGGGAGAAGTGGTTTGTATTGTTTTCCTGGGACATTGGTTGTAAAGACACAAATGTAGTATATTTTATGCAGCAGAACAAAAAGGCCATCCAACTCCATTGTATGCAGTTTCACTAACTGACATCTCAAAACTTGAGCAAAACTTTTTATTTATTTTCTGTGATATCAGTGAACCAACCCTTTTAAATATTTATGTAAGCTCTTACTTATGTAAGAGTCCTCCTGTACAGTGCACCGCCGTGGTTCAACTTCAGAAGGCCACATAGCTCGAGGGCGCCTACAGTACACTGACAGCAACAGGGAGTGTGGAGTGAGTCCCAAGAGTGTCACACTCGGTTGGAAAAACAAACTCTGGAAGTCAGCTTGAAGAACCCCAACACAAACATGTCATGTGTGTGTGTGTGTACTCTCCCTGTGAACACAAGCTTATTGTGAAGTCTTTGTGTGAAAGTAAATAAAAAAAGGCAGACCGAGCCACCAAATGTCCTGCTGTACATATTACATACGTGTGTGTGTGTGTGTGTGTGTGTGTGAGAGACATTTGACTGGTTTATTTGTTTTATTTAACTAAGAAAATGTGTCTCCACAGACACAAGTCGTAATCTCCGGTTCTGAAAAGTGAAGCCAATACTAAAAACTCTTCTGGTTGTAAAAAGAGGCCAGGTTGTATAGAAGTCTTTAAAACAGGTCACTAACATGGTGTTTAACTTTTGCACTCTTACAGTGCGTTTTCAGTTTTATATTGTAACATTTGTCAACAAAAACAGCCTTCGGTTATTCTTAGCTCCACCCTCTAATGTCACTCGTGGTTGCAGAAAGACAATATGGTGACAGACACAATACCGAACGCAAGGCCTCCAGAAAGCCAGTCCACAAACCAATGGGTGACGTCGTGGTGACTCTGTCCACTTCCTATATGCCGTCTATGCTGGAAACGAATCAGAATCAGAAACCGTTTATTGCTAGGAATGTTTACACAAACGAGGAATTTTGCTAGGCGGAAGGTGCATACATTAGACATGAGACGAACAACAGTCAACGACATTTAAATCGCGTATAAGATAAAGTGGTCAGACAAACAGATAACGTTTATGTAAGTGTGTGTGTTAAAGTGACGTGTGTTTAAGTTGAAAAGTGTTAAGTGGCATGAGTGTTTAAATACAAAGTGTGCAGTGGAGTGACCGGTAAGAAGAAAGAAAAATAGTCCTGGGAGTGAGAGTCAGTCAGTGGGGGACCCGGCCTCTGTTGATGAGCTGCCGACTGCCGACGGGAAAAAACTGTTGGTGTGGCGTGAGGTCTTGGTCCTGATGGACCTCAACCTCCTGCCAGAGGGAAGGGACTCAAACAGGTTGTGTCCAGGGTGAGAGGGGTCAGCTACGATCTTTCTAGCTCGCTTCTGAGTCCTGGAAGTGAACAAGTCCTGGAGGAACGGCAAATTGCAGCCAATCACCCTCTCAGCAGAGCGGATGATGCGCTGCAGCCTGGCCTTGGCCTCACCATAATGACATTAATAATCAATTAAGCGTGCTGAGGAATTATTGGTAGTAGAGAAATAAACCTGGATGATCTGAACCCAAATATTATTAATATTGAGAGGACAACTGCTTGTAGAGGTAGAAGTATTATCAGAATTGGAGCACTTGTATTTGTAATAGCAGTCGCAACATGTAACTAATTTACTGTAACTCCCAACACTTGAAAATTAAAAGAAATACCATTACATGAGGATACTACAAAAGCAAGTGTTATTCAAGACTAAAGATTACTTTAAACAGTAGACTTTCCCTGGTTGGAAAAATGGATTTCTGTAGCTATAGCTTGAGTAGTACACGTAATGGTCGTAGCAGTAGTTAGCAGCACTTAACTGGTGACCTGTGCACTCTATGAAAATGTCAGTTGGCCATCTCTGTATGTAAGAGTACTCATCACCTGCTGTAAATGATTGGATACAATGGATTGCACTTATGTAGTGCTTTTATTCAAAGCACTTAGCAATTTCATTCTCTTTTGTACCATACACACTCACAAGTCAAAGGTGACGTCGCAACCATGCAAAGTACTGGGCTAATCATCCGGAGCTATTTGGGGTATATTCATCCAGGTTTTAATTAACTAGTGCAGTGTCTTTATTTTGGCGTGGCCGTTTTGGAGTGAACCGAGCGACTGGCCCATGGAAGTGCTTTTTTTGGCGTTGTGTAGAATTGCGCCTCGCTTGTGTGGGACTGTGTCGAATCAAGTAACTGAAAGAGTTGAATTGTACTCATTGTGCACCGACTTCCACACTCCGTGTCCTTGCGTCTCCAACAATACACTTGCCAAGTGTGAAGTAGATGGAATGAACAGTTCTCAAGATATGCAAAATTCATGCGCACACACACCGACACATTTCTTGCATAGCTGGATGTCGTTTCTCAGCTGAAGATCTGCAATGTATTAAACACATTGATTAGACTGGCTTTGACTACAGGTTCCAACAATAACTGTAATTTTGGAAAGGTTAATTTCAGAGACTCTGTTCGGTCTCATGGAATAATGGATCTTTTCACAGCAGCCAATTTCACATGAAATAGTGGGTTAAACACAGGTGTTACCAATGCTCCTGTGCACCTTGGCTCCCTGGAAACCTTTTAACAAATTTCTAAAATTAAACCTATCAATAAAGCTGCTGAAGCTCAGCACTCGAGTGGTTACAAACGCCTCAATAAGGGGTAAATGAAGTGTTGGGGGCTTTTAAGCATTACTTTATTACAATGTTATAACATGTGCACTGTAGTGTACAACAGGACTTTGTTAAGGACAGATCATCGTCAACGTACTGCTGGAAGTACTGCTGTGAGCTCCAGTCTCTACGGCTTATTTGGGTTCTATCATGTGCAATTCTGTATTCTTCCAACACAACATGAACCTAAGAGAAATACAAAGCACACTCTATAATTTAGTACAATTAACATGTTATAAAAAGGTCTGAATCTCCCTCAATGATTCGGTTAAGAATGCTCTCTGCTTCTGTCATGGAGCTCTCTACTAAAAAAATAGAAATAAACACGTACAAAGTCCTGACGTGCACTACAGTGTACATTCATAAATTAGTTTTTCCTTTGACAATAAATGAGCTCAGCTCTGAAAACTCAGTCAAATGATATATTTACTGACTAAAAACAATCCAAATATAACATAAAAAAAACATTTTAAATATGAATATAATACTTTTCTTTTTTCTATAAAATGTGCTTGTGATGGCTTCCATTTTGAAAAGACCAGTCAACAGCGGTGAATTGGCCATAGGGAGTACCGGAAACTCCCGGTGGGCCGCTTCACTTCTGGGCCGGTCGAGAATTTTATTTGTTGACATTTGTCACGTTAGCTACACATGTAGCTACACGTTGGCTACACATGTTCCGCATTCTGACACCGCAGCCTCAGCATGGGTTGTACCATGCGAGGAAGTTCAGCCCTCCCAAATAGAGTTGGTTCGGTCCATTATGGAACCAACCAACTGTATTTGGGAGGATAAGAGGAAGTTCTCCCCTCCCAAGTAGAGTTGGTGGGTCCGTAGCCTGTCTTTTCCAAAAAGTTTTCTCAGATAGGCTACGGATAGCTGGGCCGGCCCGACCGCAACGATACGCGTCAGGGAGGATGGACGGGAGGAAGAGGGCAGGAGGGGCAGAAAAAGCCAGGTTGAAAAAAAGAAAGGCGTTGGAGAAAGATGCTGCCAAATGTGCCAAGCTTACCGATTTATTTTCAAGAGGACAAACACAAGTGGCAACTGGTAAAGAGAAACAAAGGCCTAATGATTAGCAACGTAACTATTCGGCTAACAACGTTGTAGCCTTGATTAATATCGTTGTCAACCTATTCCCAAGCAAAACAATAAATTGAATTAAAATATTAGCCTTTTTATATCACCCAAAATATGGCGATCCATAGACTTTGCAAATATATATATATATATATATATATATATATATATATATATATATATATATATTGAAGTATGCAGTAATATGACTCTTAATTTTTCTTTGTAGCTTCGGAGCAGCAGATAAGATGTGTCCATTTGTGTCCATTTAATACTCTCACAGTACAACCTCCTCACAGATGCTTATCCTGTCATTGGGTTAGCATATAAGTTTATGTTGACTTTGTCCATCACACAGGTTGCATGTGAGAGAAGCTTCTCAACCTTAAAATGTGTGAAGAATATGCTACGAAGCTCATTGAGGCAGGACAACTTGGAGGCGTTCATGTTAATGTGCACAGAGAAGGAAATCCTCATGTCTATTAGCAACGACACAGTTATAGATCCAGTGGCTGAAAGCAGTGCACTGCTTAGGCGGTTACTGATGCTGTAGATGCTGTTGGTGCTATTCACAATGTAAGTGTATACTGTACTGTGAGTTGAACTGTAAACATTAGTTCAATATGCCTCTTTGTTGAAGAGTGGGATACGTTTCAAATGTTTTATTTATTTCTGCTTTTGTTAATTTATTAACCTATCCTTGTGGAATAGTGGAATATTTTTTGTTAACTTCTCATCTTAAGTGGATTATTATTGTTGTATTTAACCTTTACATTATTTGTTGGACCATGGTATTAATAAAAAAAACTACAGGATAGTTAGAGCTGAACTGTTGCTTCATTTATCCAATTTCCACTTCCATGGAAAAAGTGGGCCGGTCTTGAGCCTGAAATTCCAGGGCTGAAAATTGGCCCCACTCCGGCCCTGCCAGTCAAGGATAGTTGGCAATGCCACACCCCCCCACATGTGATGTCATTTTAAAGCTACAGTTGTCCTCCTTAAGGAACACCAGGACTCAATGGAGTGGCATGTGTAGTATGAGAGGAATTAGCAAAAACATAATGTGCACTACAGTGTACAAAAATGAATTGCCAGAGGTTAATGGTAGCAGGAGTAGTAACAGGATTGCAGCGTTACTGAGCACCACTATGGGGGATATTTGTATTGTTTTGCAAAATCAGTAATAGTGGACCAATAATTGTATTAGTAACAGTCATTGCATTATCTGTAGTATACTTTATTCCAGCCTCATTTAATGAGCATATGTGAACTTAACACCAGTCATGACTCAAAATGTGTTAAACACAATGACATATACCATCCTCATCTTTGAAATCATCAAAAGATCAATTCCTAAACGGTGTCTTGTTAATGCATTACCGTACGGCATGCACCTTCATTTGAGGAATGACATATAACACATTAAATTTGCTGTAATTATTTTTATATCTACTGAGTTGAAGGCATAAATATCAAGGATTTAATGCCTAGAAACCAAGCTGATGTGTAAATCAATACTTTGAGTGCAATGTTGAACCTAAACCTAGAGGTGTTTTGTCTGGACCATCAATTGCAATGTGTAGGGAGCCATTTATGCACATTTACATGGAGACAGGATGTTGATTGCAGGATTGCAGAGTTACTGAGCACCACTATGGGGGGATTTTTCGAGAGGCAAAGCACTAAAGAGTTCACAACCACATCCACATTAGGTCATAAATCTTTCTCAACTGAATAAGCCCTCTTTTTATTCCTCTTCCAAATTCATCAAGCCTCTCCTCTCTCTGTGTCTCTTTCTCTACCGTCTGTGGCTTCTCTCTCCTCTGTCTCACTCTCTCACTTTTTAGTGTCTATATCATAACGAGCGTGATGACAGTAAAAGTTTCATCATCAGCCTCCATCCTATTAGGCTGTTATTCGATCATGTTTGTTTTTCGGTAAGATTTAAGGAGAGAAGAAAGCCGAGCTAAGCAGCAAATCAAAATACATGAGACACGCTCTCAGGGTTTGTCTTGGCTTTGTCACTCACAGCAAATGCGTATTTAGCTCACCGGCGATCGTTCCTGTGTATGCATTATGTATGCAGAAATAAGGAGCTATGCTAATAATTATTAGGTGGAAATGACAGAGAAGTGAGCTTAAATAGCAAATTGCTGAGGTTTAATTGCTCCAGCTGACATCCTGAAATCCGCCATCAAAGGAATTTTGGGTTTTGTTTCCTGGCTTTCCTAATGCCGTTGCCCACCAGATGCTTAAGTCTAATTATTCAACGAGAAAACGCTGTCTGCTCGCTCCTCTGCCAAATATTTGTCCGTTTTCTGGCTCCAATTAAATGAAACGACGAACCCAGTCAAAATATAGCATCATTAGAATAAATGATTTCCCCATCTAGTAGAGCACTAAGTGGCCAAAGATGAAATGACTTTCGAACCACTTTCTTGCATAATCAAACAGGGAGAACACAAATATGAATTATGAGGAACAGTACAATTATATTAAGTAACGGAAAGGTTAACTAATTCAATTTAAAGTGGAATAAATCATGCCCGTTATCAACAATGGAAATCGGCCATGGTTAATTCGGCAATGCCTCTAAATGACTCGCCGTGAAAGACTGATGACACGTACAGCCAGGCCACTGAGCCGGTGACAAATTGTCCACTTCCATCAGACTGCTTCTGATCAAACGGATCGATTTGGAAAATATCTCCGCAGCCCCAGGATCTTCAAAATTGAGAGGAAGTGTCAACAAAGCTGAGAGAAGAAAGACATTCCACTGGCATCTGATGTCAGAACCCAAAAAAAGGGAGAAGAAATCAATACTATGACCCCGAGAGGGGGCCACTGTCGTGTATGTGAAATACCAAATAACAATCACCTTTACAAAGCTCCCAGAGGCTCATGATAGTATTATCTGAGCGTAAACAACATATTACAGACCCTGGGTTATGGATGTTGTCTGCTTGTTTTGTGGTCAGTTTGTAGAACTAATGGTGTTTGCAGTTCAATACTGGGGAAAATGAAATGCCATCATGTGATGTTTGTCCTTTTCTTTGTGCCAGTTGAGTTCAGTATTGCCAGCCGGTTCAGTTCAATCAGAAGCAACATGAAACATCCTCAAGTCAACATCGGAGCACGGTTTTATTGGAACGCATTTTCTTCAGCGCGCGTTGCACCCACTTTCTGCTGGCTGTCATTTGATAAGAGTCCACGTGATGTTTGATCAACCATCAGTCATGTTCCTCACTGCCACTCCACAGCCGATGCGGAGCAACAGTGATTGGCAACTGACATTTGAGTTGCGGCCGTGTTTCTTAAACATAACCATGACTATTAGCATTTTATTGCATTGCCATGTTTTGATACCGACTAAAGGAGCCGTTTTGCTGACCTATAAACAACACTTTGACGTGTATGCTTGAGTTTATGTCGACACGTTTATTGCAAACACATGACACCTCGTCTCATGGCGGTCACAGGCGAGGAAATGCTAAAATGAATATATGCCATGGAAATGGGATGGGAGGAAAGAGGCGCTGTGATGTGCAGTGGCAGGTTAAGAGCCCACTATTATGTGATCAACAACATATGCAATCAAGCTAATTATGGTCCGTGTTTACAACAGCAAGTGTTTTCAAGCAGTCTGTTTCTGAAATTTTCCTCCGGCTTGTGCATTTTTTAAGAACCTTGACCCCTGCCTTCAATTTGCATTTGACTGAAATCTGTGTCGGATCCAATTTTGCCAGAATTTAATTGTTGCAATTAGTTGTTTGCGCTGAAAGTTATGTGTGCTTAGATGTGGAGATGGCAGAGCTCCACTGTGTGTGTGTGTTACATTTTCGTCTGTTCATTGACCTTGAATGTGAGGCGAGATACTGACAATTGCCTTCTGTTCTTTTCTAAAGCTTTTTTTTTTTTTTACGAAAACTGAAGAAAAAAAAGAAAAACACTTTGTGTGTGTGTATTTTTCATTGTCTATGAGACTCATGAATTTCCCTGCACAGCAGATGCTTGTGTCAAGACTGGCGCTGCTGTTGCTGGCAGATGTGTCCACCGAAGCGCCATATGAGTTGAGCTGGAAACCATGACTGAGACTAAAAAAGGGTATTGACCCCTGACGACGGCTGGTCAGCTCAAAGCAAAACATGTTTAATCGCTGAGTGATGCTCAACGAGAGAGTCTGGCGCTCACACTGTCCAATGAGGCTCATTCTGTTTCTGTTCAGTAGAGGGATGTCTGGGCTGCTGGGCCCTAACTGCCAATTCTCCTCCAACTCCAGTGGTCCGAAATTACAGTTAAGGGAAAACCCAGAAGGGTTGTCTGAAAATGTAAGAATTACAGTCTAACCACATGTCCTTTTCATATCTGTGCTGAAGGAGCAAACAGCACATGGAGTATACAGGCTATATTTTAAATCAGTTTTACAGTTTGCAGTCAAACCTCCCATTTTCTGTTGAATTTTTTAATTACATTTTCTTTTTTTTTATGTGAATAATTCTCATTCAGTGTTTACTTCTCTGGGGTCATGGGCTGGTAAATTTGGGAAATGGCGGAAAAAACCCTCCAGATTGAAGAAATTAATGATTATTTAACTGATTTCCCTACAAATGTTGCTGAGCTAACAGAGAGATCTCTTTGGAGATGGCTAAAGCTGGGAAGAGTAGTTTGGAAACCCAAAACGTATTCAGACTCAGACAGAGAAGAAGGTTCATGTTTCTAAGGGACAGAGACACATTCAAACTTAGGAAGTAGAGCTGGGCAATGTGGCTCATAAATAATATCTCAATGTTTGTCGTCTACGTCGCCATACACAATTTATATCTATTTTCTCTAAAATAACATAAATGTTTGATCACACCAGTAAACTAATCTGAATTTCCCCCACAACATGTTCTCCTCCATTTCTGATCCAACAACATCACTGGCTTCGGTGACGAGAGGAGAATCTCGATGCTAAACGGCCCTCGCAACACAACGTCATGCAAATGTCTGGCTCTAAACTTTGTGTTCCCGAGCCAAAAGTTTGTTTGGCTCAGGGGAGACGGGCTCAAGCTCAGACAAATAGAATAACGCAGTGTAGGGCAGCCCGGGAAACTATAGATCCCGGTAGGTTGAGTAAGGTGAGGAGAAGTTAAGAGCCCATTGAGATTCACTCCAGTGTTATTCCCGGGAGAGCTGCCAAGGTGTCATATCTCAGCCACCCAGATTGAAACGAGAGGTGATGACACAGGAGTATTGATTCTTAACATATCTGCATTTTCCTAAAGGACAGGTCCCGCTGTATTGATTGACCCTGCGCGTCACGGGTAATGTTAAGCGATGTACAGTCGTCAAGAGAGAGCCCATCTCGCAACATAAAATCTTGACAATGAAGGGGCTGCAATTACCGACTAAGCAGTATTCAAATCAGACCTCTTTAGCTAACGCCGCCGTTGAAAATGTTTCTCGTGTAAGGAAAGTGCTGACGGAAATGATATGATGGATCTTAATGCATTAGTCGATATGGTGTTCATACGATACAAAGTTGACTTTAACTTGTGCAATATGGGATGGATTGGAATCGGTGTGCAAACTGCACTTCCGAGGAGGGAGCTTCTATATGCCTCAAGAGCCTCAGGATGCCTCAAATTAGGTGCTTGTCGGATTGTCTCGCGCCGACTGAGCCCTCCTCACTACACTCTCCGACGTTGGAATTGGGGTGGTTGAGTTAAACAATTTTGTAACTCTTAAAAAGACAAATTCACCCACTTAACGCATTGACAAGCCAGGTACACTTAGGAGTAGAGCCGGGTTTCTCTCAGAACTTATATTCTTTACACACCTGCAGTGTTCAAGGAGAGAGATTGGGGAGCAATGTGCAACCTTGTCCAAGAAACTACGTTTATGTATTACTAATTTCTTTTGGTTAACGCATTTAGAAGTTAATGCCATCGCTCTCCCACACACGATCCACAGGAAGGGAAGTGGCAACTTGGATGGTGGGCGTACACAGTCCAGGACACTGACACCGAAAAGTAGGATTTGCCTCTTGAATATATATATATATGAGGTTAGATTCAGGCAACAGATGGCTTTACATGTTTAGGCAAGTGGGACTGTACTGCCCACTTGCTGCTCGCAGCTAATGCTGCTAGCTCTACTCCTGCCAATGTCAACACATATGTTCTTCAGTGTAGCATTGTAGGGGACATTTTCTATCAGCAGTCTTGAGCCCTGGTACCTAGCTACGTTGGTACTGTAGAATAACTAATCGCGTCACTTTTTCCAAACTTTGGTATCACGGTTTAGTTTCACTCTCCTATGGATTCATTCTCAGAGGAAAAAGCTCCAAAATGCCACTGTACTGTCACGACCAGGTGTGAGAGGCAGAGACCCAGCAGCAGAGGAAACGGACAGGAGACTAGGTGGAAGGCAAAATCTTTCCTGTAGTGATGTGTCCTTTCGTGTCGAGTAATCCAGGTAGATTTTGGTGAAGCGCGTATCGAGGCTTATGTCGATGGCGTGAGCCGGCCGTACCACGTGACTGATTCAGAAAATGGTTCGTGGGTTTGCCGTGAGCTTTTAAATATAAGGGGCAGCGAAACTCAATGGATTTCCCCCCTTCCTCTCTGTACCCAGCTTCATGTGTGCCTGTGAAAGGGTATTTTATAAAGCAGGCGAAATAGTCTCAAAAAGCCCAGCATTGTGGAAAGGTTCTTATTTTTATAAAAATGAATGAAATGTTGTACCTAGAGTAACGTAAGCACAGTCACATCACAACTCTCTCCCCAATTTGTTTCCACTTGCCCTTTTGACCCCGCCATTATATCATAAAGACCGACACAATATGAATAAGTTAATAATTGATGTATTGGCGTCACAAACATCATTTGTTCATTTATTCAATTCAAAGCTTCACACGCCAAAGCCATGGTGTCGTTATGATCACTGTCTGTTTTACATTTGTTGTCCACTTGGTGGCGCAGTAGAGCAAATGAAGCCCCACAAAGCTTCGGCCCATGAGCGAACCAATTGGATGGAAAGCTTCAATGCTTCAGGAAGCTTCATCTCGCCATCACTACTCATTACTGGTCAAAGAAGAAGACAGGCAAACGAGGCACAGGTGCAAACAATGAGGGCGGGGCTTGCAATCATACAGGAAAGGCTCAGGAGGAGGGAGGAGTCTGGAACGAGAACAGGTGAAGGGAATTAACAATCAGGAAACACTGGGAAGACACACACATAGAAAACTCAGGTTTTTACATGTACACTAACTACCTACACAACATCAGACAGACACAGTTAGTGACTCGACGCTAACCACTTCACTGTGTTCTACAGCTTAAGAGCCACATTTGTCGCTCAGGAATTGGTAGGGACCAAAAACAGAGCTAAGAGAGATTGAATATAGGACATCCGACTCCAAATAATGATAAAGGTTCCCCAGTAACTGCTGAATGGGTAAATAAGCAACTGTTTGCTAACACGTTTGCTATAAATCAACTTACTAAAGGGATGATGTGTCAGTTTTGTGTTCACAACTTGTTTCTCTTTGCTAACAATTCCAGTTAGGAAAATATTCAGATAATGGTTAAGAAACATGTTGTGGCGCGTGCTTTTAAAATTGGCATTGAAACCAAGTTTTTTTTATATTGCAATAGTGGTTATTTCAGGAAAGAAATTAAATAATGACATGGTAATATTTTGCAAATGAGATCAAGATAACCAATTTTCTACTTGTCAGACATATTCATTACATTTTTTTTTTTTAATCATGTGGATGAAACTATTCAGACGGCAATATGTTTTTCTGTATTGCTGCTGCAGATAAGTAGTGTTGAGTTTGTTCCAAACATACAGGACCCATACATAGGACTATACTAACAGACAGTCTCAACAGTAGTGCTTATTATATTGGAAGATCATGTACATTTCACATTATTAAAAGAAAATTGGAAACTGTGGGAATTATGTAATGCAATGGTATCCATCTGGTATCTGATGGACTTTGAAGGGAGAATAGTTCCATCACTGCAGTTTAATCTCTGCAAAACCAGTAGACTCCAAACTGGATGTATTTTTTTCAGAATGTGTGTTTGCACAAATATTTGTAATCTCTTTTGTTGAACAATGCATTCATTTCAGCCAAGCATAGAAAAAACAATGTATTTTTGCTTTTATAATAATGAAATCCTAAATGCACTTTGGTGCCTCCATCGCGAGACTTTCATGCCATAAAAGATTTGGATGCATTGTTGTGTGCATGCCTTTTATGCCATTTTCATTGTGGCAGCCCTGCATTCATTTGAACCGTGTTTTGCATAACCACCATCGCCTCAAGTCACTCCATCTGTGCAACTTAAGCAGCATGAACAAAAGAAGAAAAGAGAGATGGGTGAGAGGAGAAGAGAGACTGCAATGAGAACGTGGGAGAGAGAGCAAGCGATAGATAAGAGGAAAAAATAGAAATAGAGAAGGGATTAGAGGCAGAGGGCACGTTTCAACTATAACCTTGGACTCCAGTGTCGGGCAGCAGAAGTAAATTAAGTGTATTTGTTTACCTTGCTGGTTGGGCAGAACTGTTTATTTGACCCTGATGTGGCACATTCACTGAGTTGTATGTGTCTGTGTATCTTTGTGTACGCTCAAGCGCACACACATGCCTTGCTGGCTGTATGTAATTGAATTCCTCTTTTTTTTTTTTTTTAAACTCTCCCAACATATCTTCTCCGGCTGTGCACTGCTGCAACTTCAAAGTGACCTTGTTGGACTACTGTAGTGTGACTGATTCAGTACTGTGGGTATTACAGAACCACATTGGCTGTAATAGCAGACCGCTGACGCAGGAGTACCGAGGTGGAGCGTGCCTTAATCAACTCTTAAAGAGAGTACTGATGACATGTACAGCAGAGTGTTATCTGTCCTGTCTGCCTCCGTGTCCCTGAATAATTCAGCTGGCACAAAATAAAGGAGACATGAAACACGGCAATTCACCGGATTAGGGCTTAATTAATGAACTTTAGGTGTTTTTCAATATTTCAGAGAGCCTGCATTATTCAGTTTAAATATCTGTCCTAATTACTTCCCCTCAGGCTGATCTAGGACTTTGTTTTTTCTCCCTGGGGGCTCATGCCTCCGGACCAGGGTGCTATAAATAGGACTTGGTGGAGGCTCTTTCCCAAGCGTTACCTTTTTTCCTCCACTAATGATCATTAGATCTGACCTGTCCAAACATACCTTACACAGACATGAACACGAAGCCAAGCTCACTGGAAGGAACATTAGAGAGCAAGTGGAAGAAATGAAAAAAACTGAACAAAACATTTGCATTCCCACTGCAGTGTGATGTGCCACTCTACTCTGAACAGTTGTGGGGAGTGCAATCATGCTTTTTATTGTATTATGTTACATTTATTTGGCTGTCAGTTTAATCTAAAGTGATTTACAATAAGTGGCCTCCATTCAACCTTGGGATACAACTTAACAAATGTAAGAATTACGCAAGTAGTTTGACTTTAAGTGCAGCAAACAATAGAAAAACAATTAGAAACACTAAGTTGCCATGGGGGAGCCTGAACAGACGAGTGTGTGATGAAAGGTGGGCAGAGTTTCTGCTGTCAATGGGGACACCGTTTCACCATTGTGGACCCAGAACAGCAAACCTACGTGATTATTGTTGAGCAATAGCCTGGCCGACCTTGGCGTGAAAGAGTAGCAAGCCGGCTGGCTTTAGCAGAGGGCAGTGAGGACGCACCAACTGCGAGCCACTTGCTCAAGTTTGTGCTGCCACCCTGTGTGGTTTGATCTCAGAAAAATTCCGCAGACATATACAAATCAAGTAATACAATCCATCCTTCAACAGTAGCTCTATTGCAAAATAGGCTGGTCTGCCTATATATATTTTTTATTCCCCCTGGAATCTTCCATCTTAATGTTTAAGAGTACCCCATTTGGGTACTATTGGTGGATTCTGCCACTTCAGAAGATGAGATGAGCCGAAAATCCTCTCAGTTGAGGGTGCTTTACAATTTGATTTGCTGGACGAATGATGACTGCTCTTAATAGCCTCGATCAGGTCACTTGCAGTGTGAATATACGGGAAAGAGGGAGCGATGGGACGAAGCAGGAAGGATGTCAGAGCACAGCAACAAAGAGAAGCAAAAGGGGAATGTGAAGCACAAGTTTGCACTCGTCCATTTAAAGTACATCTTCACTACTGTTTGTGTGTGTGTGTGTGTGTATATATATATATATATATATATATATATATATATATATATATATATATATATATATATATTTGCACTGATTAAATGCCAAATGACACTAAATCAACATGTATAAGTAATGTGGATTTGTTGACCCCTTAGACATAATTCATCCTTTGATCATATTGCTTGAAGATAAAATAGTCCAGCGATGGTCACCATGTGTACTCTGATATCAGCAATTTAGATTGGGAGTCTGAATGTGCAGTAAGCACATCAGCATCAATCATTGGGCATTTAGTTCACTAAACTGTAAGGGAGGAGGTTGGTTCAATGTTCTCCTTTCTAATGAGAAAATGGTTCCATCTGAATTTGCCTCATAAATCATTGCCACACTCACCAAAGTACCAGTCACTTCAGAATGTTTTTTTTTTTTACGATTCAGCACTTTCTTTCAATGTACTTAGCTGATTCAGAAGCATATTATTTAAAGTGCACTTTGTAGCATAATAAGCATGTCTGAAAATAACTTGTATTGTGATTCTGTGATTTGAATCCGCTTTGTATTTGCAGCAAAACATATTCAAGCCCTTCAGGTTGTGCATATTATCTGTTGTAGTACATGTCGTATTCTGCTTAGTCACATTATTGCTTTTACTTTCTCGTCATGTTTATTCTATGTACTTCTCTGGTTAGAAGAGGTTTCTTATTACTAAATAAATGATCTTCTAACTTGTTTGTTTTGGGTTCTGAACATGTAGCCTCCCTGCTAACAACAATTTAACAATTCTGAAGCCCAGGTGTGAAAAGGCTTATGGTTCAGTAATTAATGAAGCTCTCGTAAGTGCGCTCCATCATAATAAGCCAGAGATGAAAATGTATTTTCTCCAGTTAGAGACTCACTCTCCCGTCACCTGTCATAACCCCCCAGGTGTCGTTTTCTAATCAAACTTCCATTTATTGTCGCCTTCCTTCTGCAGACAGGCGGGCACAACTTATTTTTCTCCATTGCTAAGACCATCTGCTATTGTGGGAATCATTTCAAGGTTGCGTATGCAATTTCACACCAGAGTAAGCCAGAGTAGTGTCCATAGTGCACCTGTAGGTCTAGCTATGTGGAACCAAAAGCCACCTGAAAAGGCTACAGCTTCAGAGCCAGGGGCTATGAGTAGGCGTTTAAAAGCAATGTCAAGCATACGCTGTGTGGTCAGAAATCCTATTCAAGTGTCAGGCGGGTCGACCCCCCTTGGTGTTTTTCTTGCTGAAAGGTCTTTTGTCCTTCATGGTTACTTATTCAAAGTTGCAGGTTATAAAAAAGGGTTTTAAATGTAATTGCTCTCTGCGGGCTTTTTGCACGAGGGAATTGTGTCCTCGTCCGTTTCTCGACCAGTCATTTCCACTTCTCCAAGTGACAATTGTCACTGTGCATTTCCACTTCACCTGACTGACTGCTATGTCCTCAGGGGATAGCCATGATCGCATGGCGAACATCACATTGATGCAGCAAAACGACTGAAAACATAATTTGCGATCATTTCCATCTTTTTTCCATCCAGTCTTCACCTTGTGTTCTCACACGGCTGTAGGTGTACAGTGTAACTGTAGGGTTTGAAACATGAATGGACTTCTTAAACTACCTTGCATAGACGTGTCTGCATACTTATTTATGTTTGTAAAGGTTCATAATAAATAAATGCCACATTAAGAAGATAGATATCCAGTTGGTCACCTGGGAATAAAAAGTAATGTAATTCATACCACGGCAATTTAAACATGTTATACATTTTGACAAAATCATTTTGTCTGAACACCTAAAAGCAGAACACAACTGGACTGCATGCATATAACTGATGAAGCGCAAGTTCAGCTGATTGGGGGGGGCGTGTATTTTAAATCAACATGGCAGATTATGCGCAGTTTCCTTCAGCCAAGCACATTGTTTTGTCAAACTTTTAAATATATTCTTCTCTCTGCTCTGCTGTCAGGTGTCATTTCAGCTCAAGCCGATGCGACCCTCCTCCACCCCGGGCACCTCCAGTCAGCAGTCAGTCCTGCTCCTCATTCTTCATCGGGTTTCAGCAACTCCTCTTCACCACCAGGGTCTGGACTCAGACCTCAGCATCGCTGCCCTTGTGACTTATCCTATTTTCAGGATGAGTCCAATCGCCAAAGGTGTTGCACTATTCAAATGTTATGCAATTGTAATAAATTATTGTTAAATTCCAAACAAGTCTCTCCTGATTGAACGGATATTGATAGTAGAAGAAACATTAATATGGCGATATTGATTTCTGCCTTAATCAGGAGGATGCAGAATCAAACACGCGTTTCTCACATTTTTGACCGTTCTAAAAGTCTTGCTAAAATTCCATGGCTGTATTGTTTCAGGCTCAAAGCTGATTATTTCTGTGTGTGTTGTGTACAGTCTATAGGTTGCAGAAGGAGACGGCATACGAGTGGAAGGTCAGTGTTTCAAACCCTCGGACCTGCTCGAAAATTTGATTCGGCAAAAGGAACGGGTAGCTATCTGTGCTCCCATTACAATCGAACATCAAGGTGCCCTTGGGCGAAGCGTTTAACCTCCCACTTCTACAGTTGAGCTGCTTATTGGTCTGCTACTGAAAACAATGGCTATGGTGTTCAGCTCCCAGGTGTGAGTGCTGTGTACGGTAGCTAGATGGAGAAAAAAAGTGTGTGCTTCTCCAGCCAACCTTCCCCAGAATAAATAAAGATTAAAAGAACAATCAACCAAGGAACCACGTAGAATCCTAAAAGTAAATCTCATATGCATTAAATGTGATGAAATTGCTGACATTGTTGGTGCTCTTGGTAATACATTCATGTTTGCTTTCTTCTTAACAGAATTAGAAGTGAGCAAGCCAATGTGAGGTTTATGTAGCCACACATTGTGCTAGCGCGTACGGGCCAGAAGCCGAGAGAATCTGGAAAACACAATATTTCATTCTGCAATAAAAGCCCAATCATCTCGACAACACTGATTTTTGTTTATGATTCATCCGTCTGCACGCGTCCCAAACTAGGCCAGTGAAAAAGTGCAGCAGCAGGAACAACTTTTGATTTGAGCCAAATCAACTCCAGCACAAATGAAAAAGTGCTCTAAAGTGCACTTTGCAATCTGCTCCAACATTTGAGGGTACACACTTCCTAGGTTGCTCTTCCCCTGGCTGGACAATTGTAGGTAGCTGGCCTCATACTAATCACTGTGGAGTACAGTACATCAGCTGCTGTGTCTGCAAAGTGGGCCTTTCCCCCTGGATTTGGTACAATCAAACCTCCGCAGGAATTGTGCCGACTGGCTATGAGAGAAAAAGCGAGAGGTGTGTGTGGGTGAGTGCGAGAGAGAGAATGAGAGATTAAAGAGTTTAACGACCTTGGCTGCCATGTAGTAGAGTTGTACTCTGTGTCCTTGACTTTGACTGAGGGAAACTATCAGAACCCTCTAGTTTTCAGGCAGGATGGGGATTAGAGGCTTCTCTCTTTTTGCACGCTGGGACCCCGCTGGAAATGGCTGACCAGATGGGCGGCAAGCCTCTGGCTCCAACTGTTGATTTATTTGGACAGCATGGGATGGATTGAAGGATGAGTTGTGTGTGTGTGTGTGTCTGAGAGTAAGTCGGTGTGTTTACATTCTTGGTAAGTGAGTGTATCAGTGTGATAAAGACAAAGCGGCTGAAAGGCGTTTGGGGCAGGAGCCCGATCCAAATGGAGGAAAGACATAGAAAGAGTGCAGCAGATCTCCCTCGGCTGGTGAGGAAGAGCGTCTGAGTGTGATGGGCACATTTGCCTCCCTTTACATACCCGTAACCCTGGCACCAGACAGTAGTCTTTGCGGGCTGCCATACATGGCTGAGGCTACGCCGCTCCCAGCCATGTAACCTACCTCACTTGGCAGCAGATGCAGCAGCGCTCGGCCAGGGATTTTTTTGGAAACAAGCACTCTGCCGCCTGCGTGCCATGTTTATATGCAATCAAACCAAAGTTAATGGGAGAATTCTCCCTTGCAATACAACAAAACAGGGTTTTATCGCTCACACCCTCAGGGTTTATGGACGCCATATCCACACACCATATGACAGCCCTCTGTGTGAATTTCCCCCTCTGCAATGTCGCATGCTGCACCCAGCTATTATATACTGTAGCTAGAGTACTGAGCTCCCCCCTCTTTCAACCTTTCCAAGCTATAAAATGTATGGGGAGTCTCTGACAAAAGCACATAGATATGCCCTCTCATATATTAAGTCACATACCTCCATGGATAAAATGTGCAACTGCCAGGAGGATGCAAGGAAAAAGCACAAATAAAAGTTCAACCTCGCTGTTGGGATCTGTGGATGTGCCAGAGCTTATAGAAGGAGACGGTGATCTCTACCGTTTTTGAAAATCTCTGTGTAACGGCATCCTCAAGATTTACTCGCACCATGAAAATGAAACATGTCATCATCAATAAACAATGTAAGTCCAGTCAGGAAGCATTTGCCGGCTGCGGCCCATTGGTCTGATCCAACAGAGTGCTCACTAGTATTCCCCATAGGCCGCAAACGATGCACATCACAAAGTGGCTAGCTGTACTGCTGTCAAAAATGCTAATAGTCCATTACGGAATTGAGGCTGCAGGACAGGTGGCTATCGTGCTATTATGGCACTAGTACACTGCAGGATATATGGTCCTCTGCATGCTATGGTTTATCCAACCTCTAAAAAAATTAAAATTAAATGAAAACGTTACATAGCACACTGTAGAGCAGGGGTGTCAAACTCATTTTAGTGAAGGGGCCACATGCTGCCCATTTTGATCTCAAGAAAAAAATCCCAGCATAATAACGCATACATAATGACAATAATTATCTATGTTTAAATCATTGGTGAAGGTTTTTGGATGATAAAGGTGATGATTAAGGTCTTTCTACAATAAACTAGAAACATGGAGACTAAAAATTCAGACATCAGCCCACTGTTTACCTGCCTGGGCTTTCTCTCTGCAGATTCCCTCGCAGTTAAACAATATGTGTAGTAATGTCAGTGCTCTAATCGACTGTGGCCTTCTTTTTTTTTTTGCAAATTTAACAATTATCCCGCGGGCCGGATGTTTGACACCCCTGCTGTAGAGTGTCCATTTTTTTAAAAGTTCAAGCTATCCAGTACTGCTGCTGTTGCAGTCTATGACTATCTTGCTGTTTTTGCTGACACACAACTCCAACTACCACCTGCTTGGGGTTTCCTTTATGTTCTACATAGGGGACATTATGTGCTACTTGATTGCTAACTAATTCTGAATATGCTGTGGTTGTATAACATTTATAAAACAATAACAATGTACAACACAACATTTTAATACAAATTTTGAAACTGAGGGGAAAAAAAACATGGATGTGAACCAAAGAGGAGCGACCCTCCCCCCACAACTTTGAAGAAACACATTTATGCTCTTTACCTCAATTAAATTTTCCGTGCTGTGGTTACTGAAAGAAAACTTATCTTCCTACAAGAAGAGAAAGATCAAAACGTAAGAGTCAAATCCAGAATCCTCCCATAAAGCAGAAGGAAACATGGCTGATCCTCTTCCGCACCTCCACCCACAAATTTATGACACTACAAAGAAGACAGTTGAGAGGACTCCAGTTTCTTTCACATGGGCTTGTGGGCATTGGAATCTATTTATACAGTCACAACATGCTGCTGCTTTGTGCTGCCAATGTGTAAATTAAATATCGAGCGGTTTAGTGACAAAAGTGCAATTTTGCAGTGGCAGAATTCAGTCACATGGATTCTGGACTTTTCTTTGTTAGTGAAAGCATATGCCACCATTTCTCTTTGTTATTTTAGAAATGTGTACGTTTAGAAAATGTCAATCTCTCGGTCTCTGAAAACAAATCTCCTATATATGACACCGCTGCTGTCATCCTATTTTTTTGCTTACTCTATTTGGCTCTACTGAACCATGCGTAACACTTTCAGACCATTATAGCTCATATCCCTGCTCATATTTTCACAAGCAGCAGGTAAAGAAAGCTGAAGATGTACTTTGTTTTACCTTTTTAGTGTTTACATTTATATCTGTAATGTTTTTATTTATTTAATTCCAATATGGTTAAAGAGACACATTTTCATACAGAATATATATATATATATATATATATATATATATATATATATATATATATATATATATAGCAGTGTCTGGCATTAGTGTCTGTCTGAGGAAAATTGTTGTATAGCCTAAAATACTGTAAACTGTTTTGGGTGAGTTTTCCTTTTACCGTACTATGCTCAGAGTAAATGTCTGTGTATGTAATCTGTACGAATTGAATTTGTCCATCCCGCACAGCGTGATTGGTTGAAAAACAAATTAATTGCACGAAAACAAAACAATATCTTCAAACAGAGCTAAAAGAAATCAAAACAGAGCTAAAAATAAAGTAAGGGATTTATATGTTCTTAAGGTCATACTATATCCATGTTTTATTTACAGATCTAATTCATTAAAGAAGGTTGAACCAAGACCTTTTCTTGACCTCAACCAATGTGCTTTGAGTTGCCAAAACATCACCATAAAAAGAAACCTGTATCATACCACAAGCTACTTTTTGTACAGAATAATTGTAATATATTGTCAGTGAAGGTTTGACACCCAGTTCAGTTTCTTCACTTTGGATATGTTACTCTCCTCTGCATCAGATCTCCGTTCCTGCGTATTTCTGTGAGTTTGACAAACACCTGGGCCCTATTCCTTGTACCTGGTTTACTGACTTAGCTGGATAATTTTCAGGATAAGATGACGTAGGTCAGGCTTTTCGGTTTCAAGGAGCAAGTTTGGATAAATCACCATAGCAACGCATCAAAATCCTTTAAACTGCTCCAGGGCAGGTTTACTGAAATTCACTGGATAAACTGGCCACTCCCACCGGACAAAAAAGGCAGCTCCCTTCCTCATTGGTGAAGGAGTGATATTAGTTAGATTAGTTTTATAGGGAGAGAGTTCTTTCAGATCGCCAAGATCCGTTCTCACATCATCATGACTTCCGGTACGAGCGCTATCGATTCTGTCGACAAGGACTAATTTATTTACAAGACCTTCTTGAGCCGTACATTGCAAACACCAAACGGCGCAACAGAGCATCGACCGTCTCACAGACTCTATGCATTGCCTTGCACTTTTTTGAGCGGAACATTTCTGTACAGATGCAGAGAACATCGGGAAAGCCATTGCATGGCGTGCTGTTGGTAACGTTTATTTGGCGCTTAAGAAACCTATGGATGTGTTGAAAGCACTCATGACTCGTATGACAGTGTTATTAGTACACCATACATATCATTATTGTAGAAAATGATTAAGGTGGACTCATGATAAGAATACTTATCACTGCTTCAATTGATTGAATTTCTGATTATAAATACATACATACTGATCCGCCCATACACATATTCAAACTCCTAGTTATATGGTGATCTACACATACATGTATATACACATATAGTACATGATACATATGCGCATACAGTACATATATCCTCAAGTATATATTAATTTGTATACTACTGCCAGCAGGCACATTTAAATAAATATAATCTGATTGATTGGGGTGATGAGACACTTCAAATTAGCCGATACATTTTCCCAACACTGACGCATCTACTGTAACTTGTCTGATATTTTACGACGCTTATATCTCGCAGTGGAGGTGGTGTTCAGCTGCGTTCACAGCAAACGTGTTGCACAATGCATTTGCTGTGAATGCAGCATTAGACTTTGCCATGATTATGGACTTGACTTCCTCATATGCGTTCATGATCATCTCTTGTGTCTCAGCAGAGGCAAAAGAGGCTGTTCCTCTGAGTTTATTTGCCATTGTAGCGTTTCAAGATCATGTAAGCTGTGCTCGATTATTCCCCCCTTTGAAGAGAAACGGGCATGCACAATTATCCTGATGACTGACGTCTGGTTAGAATTAACGAGACCGTTTGAGGGCGCATCAGCCTTTGAGGAACCGAGTTAGCCTATCGTCAATCATCTTGGAAATTTAACCTGGATAATAGGACATTTCAGCGACTTTATTGGAATAGGGCCCAGGGATGCTACTGTGAAGTGACATGCTATGCTTCACTGTTAGCTAATGGCTGCAGTCGCGCTGTCCTTTTAAAACCCTGGTGTGAAAACACTTTGTTCTGTAAATCCTGGAACAATCTCTCGCTCCCTCTGATTTTCTAAAGGTGAAACCCCCCCAGACAGAGAGGTTAAAAGGAATATTTATACACAGAAGTACGTGAATAAGTGTGTAATGACTTCAATTCTAGGCACAGTAATATGTAGTAAATATATCTAATGCTCTAATTCAGCTTATCACAGAAAGAAGCAGAAATTTCCCAGTTCCTTTTTCAGAATTTTATGGTCTGATGTGGAAAATGTAATGATACACTAAAGTTTCATTAGTGCCTGATAATCTCAATAATGGGAGCTTTACTGCGTTACAAGGGCTGACTATTGAACCTTTACACCTTCTGTTCGGGCAAATATTGGAGTAGTTGCTACATTGCGAGGTATTCCAGCTGCACATGCGCATGGATGCACGGCACACTTCAGCTTAATCCACAGGGGTTTCATTAATTCTGTTCTGCAAAAAGAGGATCAAGCTAATTTGCCCCCAATGGTCAGACCTCGCTGTTCATTAAAAGTAGCATCAGAGAGACCAATTAATCAGTGCTCCTTTCATCTGTCAAACAGGCATGAAAAAAATAAAGGTACACTCCCCTTCATATATATATATATATATATATATATATATATATATATATATATATATATATATATATATATATATTAGTATAGAGTGTTTTTTTAATTTTTTTTGTATTCTTTCATATAGGGGATTTTGCTCTTCAGCCATCAATATAACAGGTGTAAGTCACCACCGCCGTAAGGGCCATCATAAAATATGATGCAGTTTGCTTCAGCAGAATGCAAGATTAGCCGTGGACTCCTCCTCGAGGAGATAACAACAGAAGTAGTTCTAGAAAGATAGAGTTCGGTTGTCCAACATGAAAGCCAACAACACAAACTGTGAGAACAGTTTTGGCTCAAACTCGCCTACTGCAGACAAACTACATGACAGTAAACAAGTTGTCAGGTCGGGTCAAGGTCAGGCTGAGGAGTTGGTAGACAAAAGCATCCAGTGCTCGCATGTGGTACTCTGCTGCTGCTTTGATCATTTCCTCCGTACAGCCCAGAACTTCACCCTGTGCTTTGTCTTTTTTTAAACAGAACAAAGGTGTGAGGAGTTCTTCTTTGACTTGGAAGAGAAGGGAACCCGTACTACACCGGGTTTCTTGTCCTCCCGGAAGGCGCTTATGCCCTCTGTTTGAAAGGATGCTTTACATTTACCGTCGGCTAATGCAGACGGTGACATGAATTGATTCCCACTATCGATCTAGGCCATGCTTACCAGACCTCAACATATTGCTGAGTTATGTTGGAAGTTTTTATAATGACTTTTCGGCTGGAGCCAAAAAGATCTTCAATAAACATCAGCGTTGATGTAGAGAGGACAGGAAGTGCTGCAGCCCAGCTCCAACCCATGGAGACAGGATTTGAAAGAGACAGACATGCTAGCGACATCAGAATAACTAATACCATAGCATAACAAAGAATTATCCCAGAAGCTAGATATCAATCTTCTCTTTTTTTCATCCTCTTTGGCTCAGTGTTACTGAAAGATAAGGCACAGAAATGGGTTATCATTACTCAGAACTGCTGGGAATGGGATGTTAATTTTCTGCAGGATCAGCAGTACTAGAAACACGTAAACATTGCAAGCACAGTTAAATTGAATATACGTTTTTTCATAACAGTGGTAGTGGTTGTTCATCTCTTCAATTACTGCATTATTTTAGAGCATGCATTGCTCTCCACATCGTTACCCTTTCGAAAACCCACCGACCTCTTTGCAAAAACCAGCTGACTATCAACTTTGATTATCTTTCTAGAAAGAAAAATACAACTTTGGGACATATTCCTCCTTTTATTGGTTGAGGATGGCTGCCTCGCCTCACCCTGGCTGCCTCTCCTCACCCGGTCAAACCTCCCAGTAAGGCAGCAAAGGGAACAATTCCCTAAAATTTTGGCAGTAACAAAACGGTAGAGCATTGAAACCGTAATAACCTTCACTTCAGCTATGAATAGTGCAGCACTGCACAAATCTGCCTGCATCTGCATTCTTTCTTGCCTCTGAATCATTGTATGCTCAACTTTGGGTGAAACGGCTGTGCCAAAGTCTCTGTTCACATCCATAGTCACCTTTTCCCCCTGAGGTGTGCTGCTGCTGCTCTGGTTGCCATTGGTGTTCTGGCTGTAGAACACACAAATGCAAAGCTAGACACTTTTGGATTGGCATCACTGTATCCTCACTGTTTGTTCTCAACTATCAACCTGACTGATCATCAAAGCTGTAATGGACTCACATCAGACACAATAAACGTGAGCCAAAACACAGTGCAGCGCTCTGAAAGAAACCCACACTTCCTGAGATATAATATATCAACCCAGTTAATTTGTTCCTCTGTGCAATTTATAATATTCATCCATGCGGATGACTAACTTCACAGAACTCTTCCATTTTTCCAAAGAAGCAATTACCTGACGTCCTCGTATCTGTCATTTCCCAGGCAGTAACAGATTAAACTAATTTCCGAACTGACCTTGATTGTAGGAGCCTCATGCATTTAGGTGCTAAGCCAATCACTTCTCTCTCCATTCCAGTTAATGAGGTACCAACACTTAATTATGCAAAACAGGTGTCATAGCAGGAGACTGATACACACATTTGCTTGTAATTTCCTTCTCTTACTGTGATGTTCTGGAGAGGCCGTTTAAGGCAGCTGCATGCTCAGCACAGTGTTGGATTCCACTTTTCTTGCAACAGACATCGACCCCAAAAAACACAATACGCAATATACAATACTTACAAAACTTTATGATGCTTCGAGAGGCAAAATGTAATGCAGCATAAAGCAAACATGAAGAAATTGTGCACTGTCCTAAAACAGCCGGTTTGAATTTCAGAATATACTTGGCATGGCCGATGCTGTGGCACCAGTTATAAGAAGAAGGAGAAAAAAGCAAGTATGAAAGAGAAGATGAACCATTGAGCATCGATGGATCCAAGTCCACAGATGGGGGAAATGGCTAACATTAATAAGAATAGCGCCGAGCCATTAAACGTTTAAAATTGCAGAGCCAGTCTAGAGGGACAAGCAAAGCATTTTAAAGGAGGTTATAAAGCTATCAGCCAAACCATGCATTCCACCTTACTTAGTGCTGAGACTTCTTTCTAAAGAAGAACCTGAACATCTCATAATGGCTGCTTGCCTTGGCTGCTTGTAGAAATTAGTTTCACGTTCAATGCGCGAGAACGGCATTGCACAAAGGAGAGCCATTGTTTAAATTAAATTCAAGTGCGAGACCCTTTGGCAGCAATGTCATGGCGTTCAGAAGGTGTCAAATTTCTTTTGAATATCAGCCAAATCAAAAAGGTATTAGATATCTGGTCTCATAAAATGACATGAAATATAGGCAGACTTTAATGAATGCTCCGCCTAATGGACAGTAGTTAATGAGGGGCTTTGGATTCTGTCAGACATTGATCTTTCTCAACAGATTCTTCACTTTAAACGGATATTCTGTCGCCACTGTGTACTTGGCTTTGCAGGAAGGGTAGGACAAGCATATCTTCATGATCAAATGCTTTGGTCAGTCAAAATTATCCGTGAAGTATAAGGTCGGTACCTGCATTGGACAGGACCATGCCTTGGCTGTGATCATTTCTATAGCAACATCAACCAAAAGGATTGGCTCTAGATTTTGTACGAATCATTGCTCACATTTTATTAATCCTGATGACTTTCATGATTGACCGATTGACATTTTTTTGCTATTGGATGGATTGATATGAAATGTCACCAATATCACGGTTTATGATCAAATACATGCATACCAGTGTGGGTGTAGTAAGTTTATGTTTAGTTGGCGAATTATATCATGCTGATATAGCAAACATTATCTTAATGTATAATGGCAACTTGTATTATCGCACACAATTGTACACAGCAAAGGACAATGGAGTTGAATTTCAACCCGTCTAACCCCTCCTGGCATTGGGAGCAGTGTCCCGGGAGCTGTTTTAGGGGTTTGGTGCCTTGCTTAAGGACACCTCTGCAGTGCCCAGAAGGCAAACTGCTGCTAGTCCGTACGGGAGCTTGAACCACAACCCCTCAGGATCCAAGTCCCCACCGACTGAGCTACTGCCGCCTTATGAAACCTGCATATTACCAGTATATTAACATTGTCTTTGCTAGCATAATGATGCTGACGCTGGCTGGGAAGAACTGGACTTTTGATTTGTACTAATATTTTAACGAAACATATTTAATTTAGTCCAGACTGTACTGTGAACGATAACAGCCATTAAAAAGCAAGTGGTGCTCAGATGATGGGTGCTTACCATTTCTAAAGGGTTACGCCCCCTCAACGTATTAAGAACTGGCTGAGCATAGAGCAAGAGGCAGTACAGCAGTTAACACAAATTACATGAATCATCAAGCACTGAAAAATTACACTTTGTGCATTTCAAATCCATATAAAGCGTTTCCTGCCGGGGTTATAATCACTGCACTAGATCCTTTATTACATGAGTATGTCAAAGCAGTCAAGTGCTCTTCAAATTCTCTATTTAGACTATTCGGAAGGCCACACACTCTCTAAATGCAACTGAATAGGATCCATGTCATGCTGGGACTGTTGTGATTACTTCTACATGTCACCTGTCTTGATTAATGTATGTACAACTGACACCCCAAGCCGCACAGGATCTATTGGCGTGGGGCCCAATAAAAGAGAAGACACAATTTTTTTTTATATATATATGTCAGTCAGTAACTAGTGTAGGCTTTAATCTTACTGCTACCAACCCTGGCATGCCGGAACATTTTCTAAAAAACATCTTTTCCCTTTTTAGTTTGTTGGTTTGGTCCTCGGGAATACAGCAGGAGTCTATCAGCCTGGAATTGAGTGCACTCCATGAAAGATCAGACAACAGATCAATACTCCACATCCTTAAGGATGAGTCTGCTAAGTCAAAGAGAAGGAGAGCGTGGATGTACAAGGAAGGTAGGAATAGCAAATCTTGCCAAACGGCAAGACTAACAAGTCGACCCATCGGGTCCTGAGAAGACGATCAATGGGGAGAAGATAAATGCTGCGATATTTTGTTACACAATTCAGTAACACCCCCATTGTTTTGCAAGATTCCCATCCTGCATGGATTGCAAAAAGAACACAAACGCTTGCTCTACCTCCACCACGACATACACAAAGGAGTTTGACATGCATGTTTTCACTGTTTTAGGATAAAGAAACATCATAAAACAATATGCAAAAACCGTGTGGTTTTCACTGTACATTCTCACATTATATCAATTTGCTTTTTTAAATGAGGGAACATCATTGTACCCATCAGTGTTGAAAACAACCTAGTCAAGGATTACAGAATTACAAAGGCAATGATACAGGTGCTGGACTGTTGGCCTTTTGATGATCTGCTAAACACAGTAGTTGTGAGATGTATCCTGCAGGAAACAGCAATGCTGTTTGCCAATCTGGGAAAACCAGATGACAACAATTGGTATGACTATTTTGTGTATCCCATTGACTGACAATGGAATTCTTTCAATTGAATGTGGACGGTGTGAGCCATTCAGCCAAAATGGTCTGTGCAGGGTTATTAAATAATCCTGTCTATTTCATAGACTGCCTTTATCACAGTCTAAATTGGATAGCGCCTTGCTGCACATTGGAGTACGGGGATGGCACAATTTTTTTGAGTTTCCGGCATGCGTTTAGGAGATGGGAGTTTTTTATTTTATTTATTACAGCTCCCACTACCTGGCTACCACTAAGAGGTAACTCCGTGAAAGCCACTACTTCACTCACTGGTGTTTAAATCACTTCCTTACGAGCATGTAAGTTTCCCAGTTGGTGATGGACTAAAGCACCTTTTATTGGGTGAACGCTTTCAGGCATCATTGAGTTCTGGTCTGCTTTTTGGCTAAGTCGTTCACAACCTCGGGGGACGAGTTTGTTTACCTCAACACCTCAGTAGAGTACATTTATATCAAGCTAGCCGCCCTATCTCAGTTCTCATTTACGAAGTAAGTGAGATGGATCAAGACGGTGTCCCAGACCTTTAATCCACGAAGGAATGTCTGTCAGTCAGTGATGCATTGATTTTAAAGTCAAACTGAAAAGCAATAAGTACATTTTTCATGGTTGATCTGGTGGGGGAAATGTTGGCTTCAATGCACTTATGTAGTCGTGTGGATGATATACAGTATAACCAGTGTATATATATTTTTCTGATGTAATTTGGGTGAACTGTGTTAGTATTTATACCTCATTGATATCAGGGAATCATTCGTGTCTATGATTTGCAATTTAAAACCAGTGAGGGAATGGGGGGCCCTGCCAATAAAGATGAATATTGCTATATAGAGAGGTGATTACTCAATGTCAATACGTTGACTGACTAATAATGGCTTTTGATTCCATGTGAATCTTACGCTTCAGACATTCAAATCCTCTAGGACACCTGAGAACGGCCACACAGCTCTGCAGCGCCGATAGCAGCCATTAAACCGGCTTCATTAAGACTCAATATCGCGTTCACCTTGACTTTAGCCTTCAAGTCTTTAGCTTTGACATTTAACGTCATAAATGTAAAATTATGGATAACTTCATCGGGTATTAACATGTTCCTTCATGTTTAAAAGAGCCACAACTCTGAAGGATTAGTCCAAATAATGACACTTCTGAACTTGTCCTCAAAAACCTCTCTTCATACCCCCTGAAACGGCTTTGTTGCCCACATTACTCAAGTTTTTTAGTACTTTTTGTCCACAATTGTTCTATTTTATAGTCAAAAATAACCTTTGCCTTAAACACAGAACTGTTCTGTGTAGTGTGGTTTTATCTGAGGAATATGAGGCACTTTAATTCCAGAAATATCCATGGCTTTCAATATTGGATACCAAATCTACCAAACGTCTATGACATCTGCACAGTGTGCAAGTTTGGTTGACTCTATGCAACAGAGGAGTACCAATACCAATGTAGTGATGTAATCAAGGCAATATGTTAATTTAAATAATCTACTCTCCTGCTATCTATCCTTGGAAAATCTCATAGGATGCAGCACTGCTCACTTTAGAAGTAATGGCTTTAATTAGTCATCATATAATAATGGGAAATACTATATTGAAAAAGATATAATTACCATATTCAATGAGATAATGATGTTAATAATTATACACACTCTGGTTCATCAAGCTTCACTTTAATGGCCATTTAAAAATATCCAAATACAACTGAATACATGTCAGACTAGAGGACCTTTGTTGCTTTGATCTCCAGGAAACACTTCTTCAGGGATTCCTTGAGGCCCAATGCAAATGTCTGACACGCTATCAATTTAATCAGAGATTAAAATAGGCTTAAGTAGTTCCAGTGAGATCTTCCCACACACCGTGTTCTAAAGGCAAAAGTCTGCACTTGGTGGTTCCTTTATGCAAAATACAGCCCATGATTAATGCACTCCATTTGCATGGACAGATGAACATACTGAGCTAATGACGTTCAACAAATGAGCTCACAGTGAACTGGTACCAGCAAACATGCTTTTGAAATGCATATAAATTCATTTTTGTTTTGATAATTGTTCTTAAAAAACATGAATGATGTGTTTATAATCCAGTTTCATTCCAATTACAGTGATATCAATAATTAATGTAATTTAACGAATAAATAAATAAATACATTCCTTTCTTCTTTTCTTTTATCACTGCTGAATTACAATACTTAAAATAAATTAAATGTAATTCAGAGTTAATGGGACACACTTTGTAAAAAAAACAATATTTAATTGAATCCAACTTGACTGGGCATTCAGTTAACCCTCTACACCAGTCAAGGCCAAATAGGTTATTAATTGCATAAAGTTCACCTCGTTGGTTCCCTGTGGTTGTTTTCACTCTCGTGTTACTTTGCTACCATCGTTGTACTTTACTTTAAAAAGGTTGGAATACTTAAAAATGGGATTTAAACATTGCCAGTTGGTTATGCATCAGCACCACCCACATTATTTACTGCATGACCTATTTCCTGAAACAAGGTGACTCCTTGTCTTCCATTAGTTTCTTGCTGTGGGAGTGAATAAAACCAAAAAGTACTTCTTGCAAAGCTGTTTAAAAGTTTTTTTTTTTTTTTTTAGCAAACGGCACTGGCAGTCAAATTGCTAAGTCCAGAGGAAGAACCGCTAAGCCTCACACCCTCCATCAGATTCCCCATCTGTCCACTGAAATCACTTATCAGTTTTTTTTAAATTAATTTGAGTACATATTTAGCCATGTGTTGCAGTCGCATCAGTCGGCTTACAGATAGAGTCTTGAGAGAGATTGCACAGCTCTCCTCCTCCTCCTCCTCCTCTTCTGATCCTGCCAACACAGGGGGCAAGCAATTAAACTCCTTGTTGGAGTGAGGTTATCTCTGTGTCCATGACACAAGTACAACAACAGAGTCCCACTGCAGGGCCACGTAAACAAGACGTGCCCCGGGATGTTTGTTGCCTGTTAGGGAGCGGCTATCGGCACACAGAGGGGATCACCCCTCTTCTCACATCGTCAAGAACAACACAGATTAACCTCAACAACACCCCGCGGCTGATTAAGAGGCTCTGGAGGGCCCTGCTGCAGTTTTTTGGGTGGGCGGCCATTCCGGTAAGAGGCATGCAAAAGGACAACATTTTGGAGGACTAAATAATGAAGAGCGAACCTGTGGCCCTCTCATTACTGCACCTGTGATTGTGTGGAGCCGAGCAGCAGAGCGGCAGCGGGGGAGCCTCCGCTGCTATCTAACACCGAGATTGAGGCAATTTAGATCCAATCTCTCTCTCAGGGTTCTGACCTATTCTCTGCTCAGTTGGGAGCATATTTTTTTTCCCCTGCTGGAAACAATGACCAGATCATTTCCATTGGTTTCCTGCAGCTCGAGGGAAATAATAACTTGTGAATTATAATACAAATTGCCGGTTCCTTGTGTGTCTGTTCACGAAAGGGTTGTCGTTCTCTACTTGTTTTATTTTACGTTGATTGTTCTCATTTTCAATTTTCCACACACACACACACACACACACACACACACACACACACACACACACACACACACATTTATATTCTGACCCACAGTGGCAGATTGACATCCATCTGCCACTGCTGCGCTACCAATAGCACACATGAGGCTGTTAAAACTATATTGCTTTTATCTTTAGATTTGTGTTATTTCACAAGTAATAAAGCAGCTATCTCTACATATCATTCAATTAGTTTATGTAATTGCCTGCCAAACTTCAGAATTGCAGTCGTAAAGCAGTGTAAACTCGCATGTTTATTTATTCTGCATCAGATTTTTTTATTTTTTATAAGCTAAACTGAGCACTTCTGCATAATTATTTTATTGCCTCTTTTCATTTCTAAAATGCCGATGATAAATTTGCCCATTAAAGACTAATAGTAACCCTACATGACTCAACTTTACTGCTGAAGCATCCTGCAGTAGGCACGCAATGAAAAGAAAATGTACACAACACTGAAATTGCGCCCTCTGGCCTCACAGCTACTGTATTTCCTCCATTATTATTTCCTCCATTATTATTTCCTCCATTATTACTGCCTCCATACTGCCGCTCCACGCTGCATCCTCACCGAAAGCGTTTCAGCCGACCTTTCTTCCAACAAATGGCTTGAGTTTGCCTTTTAGATAATGTCCAGAATGTTTCATTTCATTCTAATTTTAAAAGCTGGTACTATACAGTTATGGACACTGTCCTGCAGTTATATTGGAATAAAAGCCTTTTGATTACAAATGAACGGATTATGTCTACAGAAAGACACCCAGTTGCTTTTATTTTGAAACAGGAAGTGTTGAGCGAAAAATGAAGCTTGTAATAAAACATTTTGTTGCCAACCAGGCATGCTGGAAATGCGCTGAAAAAAAAAGCAAGAGCTTCCTCAAAGTCGACTACTACCAGTCGCTACTCACTTGCTTGCAGTGTGGCCCAGCTGTTTGGCTTGTCTACGTGTTTCTGGCTTCAAGGCAAGCTGAAGCCCAGCGCCCCCTGCTGGTCCACGAGGTTTTGCCCATGTTGTGTTAACTATTTGGGCCGAACCACACCACAGGGAACTTCACAGCTTCACTCGGCACAACTGCCACGTCTGGCCCATCAGTCGGTCACATCACTTGCGCCATAACGGTTATTTGTGTGGCTTAATGATTTTATTAAAAAAATACTTAATTTAACACAGATACATGATTAGGCATATTGTGTATTTCGACAAGAACCTGAGAAATTTGAAAACCACAAAGCAATTGCCGTTTTGAGTAACAGCTTTTGAAAAACATAAAAGGATCTGTTGGCATATGGTGGATGTCAGGTTTTGTTGTCATGGGTTTTTACTCTTCCTCACCTGTGCCAATTAGGTCCTTACTGTGAAATTGGTTGCGCCTAAGAAGGGAGAAAGGTGAGGTACAGAGTATGTCGGTAACAAGCAGTGCAGCGAAGGATTGGGTCAAGGATTAGGTGTGTGCTCGCGTCGCCCACTTGCTCAAAGAAACGCGGCATAGAGTGCAGTCTGCTCTGAGGAATTCTGTTGGCTTTGCAACGCTCCTCAACGGATCCAGCTCAGGACTTCACCAGCATTTTGTCAGGTTATTATACTGAACATTGTGGCTTTTAATGAAACCATTGTAGCAAGAACATATAAAACTGTGCCTGTAGTGTAAATGTAAGACAATATAGGAAACACATTCCACTGAATATCTGACAAATTTGGATAAAATAACTCTACAATTGCACTTCATGACTTAATTAGCTGCTTTCATCTTCAGTTCTTTATTAGGAAAGAGATCAAAGTCTAGGTTTTAATTGAGCAAACATTTTTTAATGGGAAATTTCTGAAGCAAAAGATTTTAAAGATCCATCTCTTTCGGAACCTATTAATTGTAGAATATATCTGTCTAACTTATCCGATAAAACCAAACCATGTGGGGATGTGGAGGCCTGTAAAACGGGTTCTACGGCTCAGCAACACGGAATAGAAGAGAGTGAAATGTCAAAAGTGATTGGTTGCCACACAGTGACTTTCCACCACCTCTGGATCAAAGTTCACTAATTTTTTGATTTATTGCCTGCCCCTCGCTGCCGGCAATGCTCTCCCGGTCTACCTAAGTGATTTGCCACAGCTTGAAGAAAAGGAATGAAAGGTGATGGCCTCATCTCATTTGCCACATCTAGGGTGTTTTCAGCCGGTCGCTTTAAAAGGCCCGGGGAGAACCGGATGTGATTGGTCAAGAAAACCCACTTTTTAAAAATATTCTCTGATTGAAACCATTTGTGCTTTTTTTTGTGTACATTTAGGGTGCTTCTAAACCTGTAGTTTGGTTCATTTTATTTAGCCAATTATCCACGTGGAGAAATCAAATTCTGAAGAAGGGAGAGGAAGGCCTGTACAAGATCCCCTTTGGTGCGAACATCAGGAATCATTCCATCAGTCATGATTCAGTGTTTATTACTGTGTGTTTATTACCTTTTCACACACTTTTTAATGGACTGACAACGTCTACAGTCAGAGACAAGCGCAGCAGTTTCAACAGCTTTTCACCAATCGGGGTGAAATACCCACACTTACGCGCATTAGTGTTGATTTGTTTTGAACTTGGCAGACCGATCAATTTTAAGGTCGCTTCTTGAACAGATTTCATAATTACTGAATGGATTTATTAGTCATGCTCCTTAAATCATGCACCTTTTTAACAACCAAACCCAGACCGCTTGAACAGTGGGTCTCAGCACGCTTTACTGAAACAGACCAAACAGGTTAGACATGACATACATCTAAAAATTGTACGAGATATATTGAGATATTAAAATTTATACGGAGATTTAGTGGGTACATAACTACAGTCAGAACATTAGGTCAAAGTTTGACTAATGAAGTATTTCTCCTGCTAACTCTAAAAGACTGTCATTTGTAAATATCCATTAAAGTCTCTCTGCATTTCTTCCTCCAGATACATTATTTGAGTATGGAAATTTGTTTGCGATATCTATGATTGTCCACCGGATCATGCTCCTTGACATTCTAGCTGCATCATCAGACCTCGGACACAAAGTGGAGAGTAAACTGTTACCGTAGAAAATAACCAAAACCATGAAGAGACGGAGGAGAAATCCAAATGCAAGATGATTTTATTGCAAATTTTAGTTTTTTAGCAAACGTACAGCACACTGAATCCCTGTACACCCACACACACCATGTCACTCTTACTTGTGAAATCTCCCACTCTGTTGCACACAAACAACACACACTCAGTTAAACCCGCTATCTTTATCTCACGCGACAATTCATCTGGACCGAGGATGTACCACGGGGATCTTTCTCCCAGCAGTCGACAGATGGGTAGCTTTAGTTGTTCAACTGTACGGCAAATATCCAGGAAAAAAAAATGCTGAAAAAGTGTTTATTTTCTTATTTTTGTATATGCAACGCTGCCTTGCAGCAGCTCTAATACAGATGTTGTGCTCCAGTCTGATATTCACTTAATCCACTTGACATTTGACCATCTTGAAATACATATGAATGTTATAAGCAACCACACACACACCATTCAGCTTTTAGTGTTTTCAGAAAGAGAATCACCCGCTGCCAGTCCCCAGGGAGATTAATGTTGTGGTGAATGATTTATGAGAGTCAGAACACATATCATACCCCGATATATATATATATATATATATATATATATATATATACAATCCACTCTGAAAAAAAGAGGGCAATACTATACTCTGACCTCCAATGTATCTTTCTGTAACATTTTGGCATTTCACTTAAGACACGGTTATCCGAGGCTGTGCAGTTTGGTGGGCAGACTGCAGCGAGATGTTAGCCCTGTCACATCGTGTGATCAATGTACAACAGCAGATCCCTCTCTCTTGGGTTTCTTTGGCGAAGATAGTCAACACACACACACACACACACACCACACGCCACAGAAATAGAAAACATGATTATTGATGCTTTTTCATTCTCAACACAAGGGCTGACACGTCGCCGTCACAGAAACCACACTTTTCTCTCAGACGCTGCTTGTAACTGTGGATACTTGCCACACTGCTGCTCAGAGAATTCAAATTGTGTTCTCTTTGTTTTTTGAGCTGCCAAAATGCAAAGGAGGAAATATACCAACCAGCTGAACGAGAGATTTGTTTGTGTGTGTTCTCCTTCAGATTTGAGGACATGCTGGTTGAAGCTGCAGGATGGGGTCAAAGCAAATTTGAACTTTGTGTTCTTCAGATGTAGAACATGTTTGCTATAGTTAATAGCAATGCATTTAATTATGTCGACTACAAAACAGTAAAATAATGGCATACACTAAACCTTACATTCAGACAATTGATTAATAATTAAAATACATGATTTTGAATTGGTTTTAAAACTACTATGAAGACATCACAAATAATGGAGAGGAAGTTAACTTTGTGTTGTTGTTGCACATAATAGAGCTGACTTTTACAACAACACAATATACTGTATTGTGTCAAATTGTTGACCATTTTACACTGAGTGGCGGTCGGCCCGCATCCCCTAAACTGTGACGCGTTCGACAAAAAACGAGACGCCTCATACAGACAACAACTCCACGATTGCAAGTTTTGCATAATGTGCGGTGGACGGGAAGATTCTAGCAGGATTATCGTGTGTGGTTACTCTTTAAATGGGATTATTGGTATATAGTAATAATAATATAATTATAAGTTTACAACTAAGTTAGAGAAACCCTGTGAATAGAATTCTTTGAATATATTGTTTTGTAACTGATCTGTATGTTGGCTTGAGTTTATGGTTGACACGATTGACTGACTATGCCTTTTGAAAGTATTGCAGGGTTATTTTGATTGCTTTGTTTTCTTATTTTTACTCATTTACCTGCTTAATTTTTTCATTTGTTTTCTTTTTATGGCCCTACTTGGCCAGATGCATGGTTAATTTCTTATATTTTTCGTATTTTTTAAGGTTGTACTTCTGTTAAATTGTAAAAATACCTAAATAAAATATCAAGTATAAAAAAAAAGGGATTATTGACTTCAAGAAGACAACATGAAGATTCGGGAAGACAAAGGCATCATAGTAGTGCTCCCAAGCCTCAAACAAAGACGTTATGAACGTGTCGGGGTACTCTAGTTACATGCATGATGCAAAAGAGCGTTAATGTCGCGCGAGCCGAGACACTGATGAGTCTTGGACTAACGTGACAAACTTTTACTTTTCACACAAACAGCGGCCTCCTGGATGAAAGTCCGGTTTGATCCATCCACTCCGCTAACGTGCCCGCAAAGTTACACTGTAAGCGCAATACAATATATTGTAGAATGAAGATTTCATGGAAGAGCCAAATATAGCATATGGTGTGCATGTTCGCCAGTGTCTTGTTGAATCGGGAGCAATCCATTTTCACTGGTAATCCTGCGCCTTAGGCTTTTCTCAATGCGTCCACTTGTTCACGTCTCCTCTTTAAATGTCTATCTTTTCAGTTCATGGCACGAGTCAATTGACACAACCCCCCGAGGTTATTGTCTTTCTGATTCCTTAAACTAAACTTTTTAATTGGTGCATCCACTGAGTCTGACCAGGCTGGGATGCTTTTCGGTTGACCTACTTCCCCATCTTGCCTCCGCCGCTTCAGAGGAGTCTTAATTAGAAGCTAATTGAGAAGTTTAACAACATCCTCAGAACATAAAGTGCTGCAGATATTTAAAATGTGAGGGCTTTAAACATTTACATTCCGCTCAGTTGGAACAGCGGGACTGGATGGGGATGTGTCAAACGTTTGGGCACTTTGGTGGGCTTGATTGATCTGGGCCTCAGAGAGTTTCTGATGTATTTGGGGACTTTTAGTGCAGAGAGGACTGTGAGATCAATGCACAGGCTCACAGCATCAACAGATGTTGACTCCGTGTTTGGATTCTTCCATGTGGCAAGTTGATGGAAACATCATGCTTCTTTTACAGAGATGGCCCTCTGTTATCTACAAACAATGTTTAGTTTATGTTCTGGAGGACAGGCTGTAATATTCAAGAGCAGAAGATGCAAAGAATGAAAATCATTCAAAAGCATCCTTTCAGGGAAGATACATGTGAAGTTCTTTTTATTGTTTCTATTTTTTTTCTCCAAAGGATAATAATACAGCTAGCCGTGTTGCATCTGAGTCTTTTGATTTCCATCAATGGATTGTTTTGAAGCTCTGTACCACCAAAGTCCATTAAGTCATTCAGGCCTATTCAACATCAGAGAGGCTAAATTAGTAATAAGCAAAAAGGAGGCAGTGGGGCTGTATTGTTTTATACAAAAGTAACTTTGAGTGCTATTTGGAGCTGTTTGAGAGGTTTCTCACAGCATCACCAGAACAACTGCTTATTCAAAAGTAAAGGTCTGATGTTTTACAGCCTGGGTCTTTGCTATCATTTCTATGTCACAAAAACACTTTCCTCACCAGATTTGTAAAGAGATGTCGACTTGTGGGCGACTGTGGCTCAGTGGTGAGCAGGGTCGTCCTTCAATCAAAGGATCGGCCGTTCGATCCCCGGCTCCGCTAGCCCGCGTCGATGTGTCACTGAGCAAGACACTTAAATGAATGAATAAATATATATACTTTATTAATCCCCAAGGGGAAATTTTTTTGTCGTCATCAGTAGCGCCTTACCACTTGAAATACAAACACACAAGATAAAAGATCAAATATATAAAGAAGCAACAGGGATGAGAGATATATACAAATTAAAATAAAGTAATATATATATCTATATATATTTAAATATACACAATAAAATAAAATAGAATACCAACTAACTGGAATGAAATATATTTATATTTACAGCTGAAGAGTATATTCATTAATTAAGTAAATAAGTAAATTAGATAAACAGTGCAAAGTATGTATGGTACAGTGAACTAATCCACGGAGGAACTAGCAACCTGTTGTAAAGCCGTATTGCTGTCGGCAGGAATGTTCTCCTGTAGCGGTCCTTCTTGCAGCGGAGCGTGAGGAGTCTGTTAGAGAAAGTGCTCCTCTGGCCCTGCAGCAGGTGGTAGAGAGGCTGGTCCAGGTTGTCCAATATGGACAAAAGTTTCTTCAGCGTCCTCCTCTCCACCACCTGCTCCAGAAACTCCTGCTTGCAGCCGATGATGGAGCCGGCCTTCTTAACTAGCTTGTTAAGTCTGTTGGCGTCACCGGCTCCAATGCTGCTCCCCCAGCAGACAAGAGCGAAGTACAGGGCGCTGGCCACAACCGACTGGGAGAACATCTCCAGCATCTTGCTGCACACATTGAAGGATCGAAGCTTCCTCAGGAAAAAGAGTCCACTCATCCCCTTCTTGTACACAGCGTTGACGTTGGCCTTCCAGTTCAGTCGGCTGTCGATGGCAACACCCAGGTACCTGTACTCCTCCACTGTGTCCACGTCCTCCCCCAGAACACTCACAGGACTCGGAGCTGTTGTCTTCCTCCTGAAGTCGACCACCATCTCTCTGGTCTTGGCCACGTTCAGAAGCAGGTGATTCTCGCCGGCCCACTTCACAAAGTCACTCACCACTGCCCTGTACTCTTCCTCCCGTCCATCCGTCTTAACCCTAAATTGCTCCCGTAGCTGCGCCTACGGTGTATGAATGGATGATAATATGATGTAGTGCCTTTCATGGTAGCTCCTCTCATCAGTGTGTGAATGATGTCATGTAGTGTTAAAGTGCTTTGAGTGGTCGGAAGACTAGAAAAGCGCTATACAAGTACGGGTCCATGTCGTGGAACCACTTAAAAAGGCCAAAAGCTCTGGTTGACATGGCTATGTGGTTAAGAGATGAGATGAAAACATACGATTGATTGATGCTTCGCTGAGTGATTTGAGCGCTGAGAAAAAGTTGAGGCCAGCTCACAGTTCATTAGTAGCATGTCGACTGTCGGGGTTCAGTTTGTAGCTTCAATTGAAAATGACTTGTAGTCTGTGGCCGTGTAAAGGATCATGCTTGGGTTAAAATAAGTACATTACCTTTTGGTTCCTCACAGGATACAAACACCAGTCCTGTGCTTGACCCATTCCTCCACCGCAACACAGGCTTTTACTACATCTACGTACGTATTCAATGCAGAAATGACTGACAGGGTATGCATGTGTTTCGCATTAGAAACGTGGGTTTTCTTCATGGTTTTAAACCACTTATATAAAGCACATATATGAAGGTGAATGTTACCAATGACTGTCCTGACACTTCGCACACCCAACTATGGTAAATCAAGTTTGAACCAGGAAGTTTGAACCAGGAAGTGTGAAGATAATAAACATATATATATATAAAAATGACTGATGTGAAAGGGGACGCTCGTAGTAATGATTCCATTATTATCACCTGACTATGCAGGTCCCCATGCTCTATGGAGCGAATGTGTTGCATTCTCATGCTAACACTCTGATATAACCTCCACACAGCTCAGGGAGCATGTGGCCAGCAACCACGGTGGAGACAGATATCTCCCTCAGGTTTTGGTGGACACCAAAACAGCTTAAATTCATATTTGTCTTAAATCCGCCAGGAGGGCAGAAACGTTATTTCAAATTATTGATGTTTGCCACAAAAAAATGTTGCATTGATGTGCAGCCCCAAGTGGTCATAGGAATCAAGTAATGCATGGTTAAGATTAGGTCACTAAAGCTTTCTCGGTTAAAGTAAAGAAACCAACACGATGGATAGTAGGAGAAAGTACAGAAACCTTCCAGTGTTGAACGAGTCCTCTGATTTGTCTCGTGGCCAGACGTGTAGCATGTTGAACAAACTGTAAACGTAACTCTATATTTGCCTTTAAAGGCTACTTATGACACAGCAGTGGCTTCAGACCGTCTGCCGTGCCGACATTAAGTGTTCACATTTCACTCGTGACACTAAACACTGAATGTACAAATTATTCTCTGTAGCTCCAGTTCATGTGTTCTGCTGCTGTTTGTTGTTACTGTGGCGGTCTCTGCATCTGCACACACACACACACACACACACACACTCACACACACACACACACACACACACACACACACACACACACACACACACACACACAATATTTCCATATATATTCAGTGCTATATATAAGGTGGCCATACACCGGAGAAATAAATGAACCGCTAACTCGAAGGGACCGTGTGTTCAATGGTCTTTCGTCATCTGTGATAAAGCTAAAGGAAGCATGTTTTTTTTTGTTAATGCAGAAAAAGGAAGGTGATATATTTTCTCCCCTCCCCCCCCACACACACACACGTCTTGAAGTGCACTATAGACTGAGACAAATCTAAAGTATTCAGCACTTAAGGAGTATATGCTTAAGTGCTTCCAGCACACTGACGTTAACCAGAGAATTTCATTAGAGTTTTCGATTTTGTGTACTTCATCTATGTTAATGCTTTATGTGGTTATTATGGGAAAGTGGTAAATTAACATCCACAAAACGTGTGTGGTTGAGATATTCAGTAATTCCCAAATAATTTAAATCCAGGAACTTTGCAAGGGGATTTTCTTAATCAGCTTCTTTTCTATTGCACCATCTGTTAGACTCGACAATAATTTGCTCTACAATTACCTGTGAATGTATAAGACCCTCTTCAACCCACGTAGGTATGATTACCAGACTGTATTGTTTTTTTTTACCGGTACCAGGGCACTTCTGGAGAGAATGACCAGGCAGGACGCAGGAGTACATAAACCATTGACTCTAAATGAAATTCTATTTTCCTTCAAACCTGCAGGCTTGCACACATTTACCTGGAATAACCCCCTAAGTCAACAGAACCTCAGGTCAATATGTAATGGCAGATACTCACTTGAGGGCAATATTTGGCTGAAAAGAATGTTGATTTAATCTTATTGCAAATATGAACACCGGTGGGTTTTCTGTTGCTCTGATTCGAGGTGCAGAGTTGAAATGGGGAAAAAGAAAAAGGGGTAAAAGGTGTGTTTACATACAACACAAAGAGTTTTTCAGAGACTCCACACACAGTCAACAGGGATAAAAGCAACTGCTGAGATCTTGGAATGGGGAAACCTCAAAAATCATAGTTCCAACTGAAAAAAATCAGGAGTTATAAAACATTTAAGGTTGGAAGCAAAGATCCAAGTTAGTCAGATGTAGTAGGAAGAGAATATAAAGGTGAACTGTAAAAGTATTACCCCAAACTGTCCAGCAGAACAGCCTCATGGTTCTACTGTGACACTTCATATTTATAACCTTCCGAAAAAAACAAGGAAAAGCAACCTTGAAAAGTTGCCAAGACAGACTGAGTGTATTTTCCAGGTTGAGAAAGTACACTCCTGGGAAAACTTTCTACAAAGTTTATTAATATAGAAATCACTTTATCTCAAAATTAGGTAATATAGAATAAATGAGCAAACTTGCTGCTTAATGGGGTGATTGTAATCTTTGTTTCCTATCAGTTATCAGTAATAAAATGCAATCATAAGGCAGTTAATTTGGAAACAAATCATTTTTGAAAGACAAGTTTGACAGATTAAGTATCTTCATGCCTCACTTGTTTATCATTTTATTCTATTACTAAGGGATGTATGAAATATTGCACATAATTCATTCTGCTTAATGAAATCATTCAACTGTCAAGATGTCCTCAATCAAAGCACTTTTACCAGACCAGTGAGAGAAAAATAACCTCATATTTTACATATTTTTGATTGGAAAAACGATAAAAAAAAGTTTATTGGGACACCATAAAAGACGGAAATGTCAATCAATCTGAGGAAATACCATGACTTTTACTAATTCAATGTGGACTTTCAGATCCTTTCATATCTTCACAGAAATGAATTAATTTAATGAAACCCGAGTAACATCCTTCCAATATCCTCTCACTGTGCTGAAGCCCGTACTGTAATGTCTCCGTCCTGAAGGTGTCAGTGGATGCGTTCCTCTTTGGGAGTCTGCTGCTGTGCCGTGCGGTGGCGCTGGGTCTTGGCGAGATGGTGGAGGGCTCTCACTTAGGTGATTAATCAAAGCTGACATTTTGGATGGAAATGCGCTAAATCGGAGGGCTCGTCTCTGTAATAACAGCACTGCTGAGACGTTGTCCAATATACAGATTTGAACTTCCGTAAAGTATTGCAGCCAAGCCATAATTGCTTTATGTCAGACATAATGTAACATAATCATTAGTCCAAACTGCTTATTGGTTATATGAAAAATCTGCTCAACAAACCATTTCAACAGAGGCCAAATTTGGTTCAGAAATGAACCTTTATTATTAGATGTAAATAATCTGTCCTTCTGAAACTGAAACAGAGTGAGCAGCAGGTTTCTTCATCAATAACTGTGTTCCCTCCATCAACTAATAGCCAACAACAGATTTTAAGCAATCATTAAAAAAAGTATTACAAAAATAACTCATTGATCCACAAGAAGCAAAAATAGCAATGATGAAATGAATGTATGAATGAATTTGATGTGTCGCTTAAAGTTCACTTACAGAAAATTTGAAGGCCAGAGATGTGATTTTGCAGTACTCTTTCCAATGCATCTCAGAGCTTAATATGAAGTAAACTGAATAAATAAATGCAATGAGGAACATGGCGTTCCTCTTTATTTTGACCTATTGAGGACACTACATAAGAGTTTGTTAATTCAGCTTTGGCTTTTACAAATGCAGTGTGCTGATAAATCATTGTCCTGGGGACCTTTTTAATGCTGCACACGGCCTCCAACAGCCGGTCTCCGGTGGCCAGGCAGAAGGATTAGAATCTAAAGCGTGGACAAATGGCAATCAAAATGCTTAAAATGAGTTTAAGTGCATAGGTGCCATGCCATTCCATTGTTGGGGAGATTGCATTTGTTCCATAGGGCCAGGCTGAGGGATATGATTCATTTTCGTCCAACCTTACATAATCACCACTTGCTGTGCTTTTTAGGGAGGCTATTCTGTGGAGTGACAGAGTAAGTGTCAGAGTCAGTATGGCTCCAGAGCAAGAAGGCGATGGATTTGCTTTGCATGTCAAGCAGTGTTCGATGGCAAAGTGGTTCCGCCCAAACCCTCAGTTACAATGGGTGAAGTGATTGCAGAAAACTGTTTTATGTTTAAAATGACACCTGTGGGGACACTTCATGCAGCCTTATTTCCAGGCTAATGGCTGATCCATTGTTCTGCTCAACTCGATTACTTTGGATGACACTGTTTGAATGTTTACATTTCAAGGATTTCTATTTTAACATACTCAGAACATAAGGTGTAGTTTACCTTAACCTAAAACATGTACTTTATAGAGCTGAGAGCTGAAGAACATTGAAGAGGACATATGTAGGCGACAAACAAGGTGACAATTAACTTTCATGAACTGTCAATCACAGGGAAGCCACGCCCTACAGCATACCCTAATCTACTGTCTATTTTACTCTAAGTGGGACCATCATTTACAAAACGCCAATTCATATTGAAGTAGACTTGAAACTAGTGATAGAGACCATAAACTCACATTTACAAAGTTGACTGAGGTAATAACTCTCAAGTGAGAAGTAGGGTTATTTTCGCGGCCTTATGGCCCGTAGAGAGAATGCAAAGTTCAGGTACCAACGTATTGCCATCAATTTTCAGATATGGAGATTACCGCCTCGGCAAAACTACTAAATTATAGCCAATAGTATGTTTAAGGTGTGGCAACTTAACCAGTGATTTGGTGAGTCAGAGAGAATACATTAATAATATAATTAATTCCAAAAATTAAAAGAAAACTACTGGTCATGCAACTGTAGCTAAGGCTGCATTTTATAATAATTAAACTGAACTGCTATTTTGTTTTACTTCTTTACTTTGTCCGACTTTACGTGTACTGTGGGTCTAATAAATGTGCCATTTTTCTGTTGCAACTGTCCTTACCTGCTAAAAATGAGTAATTACTTAACATGCTTGGTTGAGGATGTAGAAGTGCTGTGGTCAAGATTCAGCAAAGCCATGCTTTTTGACTGAAAAGTCATTATTTGATGTACTGAACATAAACCTGTACTGCCTTCAGTGAAGCATGGTACAGTTCAAGAGAACTCTCAAAGGGGCAATTATAAGATTCAAACGTAACAGCAAACCCATCACATGCGAATGTACGCCTCAGCTGACTGTGTGGTGATCCGTTTGTGTTAAAGAAAAAAACACCGAAGGTTTAACGTCGATACCAATACTGTTAAATGAACTGGACTCATAATGGCCTTCGTCTGACTGAAGGAGTCTGGGATCAGCTTTGTGTTCCTGAATTAGAACGATGTTCTGAGTGTTAAAGCAGCATGACATTGGTTCTGTTTGCAAGCGATTCCTGGGACACACATTTCTTTAGAATAGGAGTACATCACGTTGGAGTAATGGAGATGCAAGATGAAATGGAAAAGACGTGACCTTAAGACAAGGTCTTTCATTTTGAACGTATTGAAGAAAAAAATAATGAGAAGTGTGTGTGTGTGTGTGTGTGTGTGGCTGTTGGATTCCCTGTCTGCTCGTAAGTCTCCACCCCTGGTTTCCGCCCACTGCCACGCCCCTCTCCTTCATCCCAGCTGTTGTGCATTGCCTTGATCACCGGCAGGTGATTTAGGGACCACTGCGTACCTGGCTCATTTGTCGGGTTGTTCCAGTCTGGTTTGCTTCTTCAGGTGAGAGTGGATCCCAAGAGCGGTTGAGTTGCCCTTTTGTTGCAATAAAGTCCGCCCTTGGAACTTAAACTGCTGCGTCTGTGCATTTGGGTCCTCAACACCACTCCCCTTCTAACAGTGGCATCTCTTGATCTGCTGTTTTAATTGCTCCACTTGGATAAATGAAGTGGACTAGAAATTAGATACAGTTCTAACATCTTCCAAAATGTCATGGTGGTTATGAATTTGTAGATTATGTAGAAAACACAAGATGTTCTTGAGAATATACGGCTTGGTTATCTAAACAATATTAGAATGAATATAGCAGCAAACCACCATTTGCTGTGTGCATACAGTAAATAGTAAAGTAAGTCTACCTGAGCTCTCGCCATCTGTGTGTTGTGATCCCAGCTTTTTCGGTGCTTTGTTTAAATGCGTCCCTTCTTAGTGCATGTTAGTGCACGTGAGAACGCTCACAGCCACCGCTCTGCTCTGCTAGGGGTGACCCCTAATACTCCAGTATTTGAGGATTTCAATCAAACGCCTGATTCGACCGCCAATCTCACGGTCGAATCATCATAATGACGGCAAAATGCGGCAATGAAACAGAGCGTCGTTCATAAATAATAACATGCCGATTTAAAAAATCAAAGAATAGGCCAACGTTTATCAATCAGAACGAATCACTATCGGAGCTCAGATGTGTTTATTTCAATTCAAGAACGATTCTCTGAAATCTGAAAACAGCTGTTTGCTCGTTTCTCTCTCTCCCATCCACTGTGCCTTCGCCTTCGCGACCCTGTCTTTCGCCCTCTGCGGATTGCTACCATGTCGAAAAATATAATTAGGGCCGAAAGTTCTATCCACAACCACGAAAACCAAGCGGGCTCAGAACTATGTCCATCGATCACACACACACACACACACACACACACACACACACACACACACACACACACACACACACACACACAGCTGTTCATTATTCTGAAAAAACAGTGGTAGTAACAAGTCTAAATGTTGTCCACCACTGCAAGAAGGACAGCAAGGTGTCCTTTATAGTTCTAAAGTTATTATTATTATTATTATTAACAGACACGTTGCCATAACAACCAGATTCTGGTGAAAAAGAAACATTTATCTTTTATTTTCTAGTTCACTCTCAACCAAAACAATTATTTTTGCCCGGCTTTAACTTCACCTTGTGAAAAGCAGGTGTAAATGGGGTAGCTAAATTATTGTTTGTGACTTATTCATTATGCTGGAGGAATGAGATATTTACAGTATGTGTCCAAAAATAATAACGAGCATCTTAGAGTCCACGCTGAGTTCAGTTCAGTTTTTAACTGTCACCTACGTGATGCTCGATGGTCCGCGCAATCAACAAAACACCCTCACATTACTGTTGAAAAAATATGAAGGCACTCAATACAATCTAGATTTGTTGTTTGCAGTACACAGACCTTTGTTTTGCTTTGGATTTGTGACACATCTTGTCAGTGCAGATAATTTTTGCCAGTCACCAGACTACAGCTCTGCTGAGGCAACATGTGGCTCTGTCTTGATTGATGGAATACAGCATATGCACAGCCACATTACTGTTGTGACAGCTGGCACAGTTTGAATAATTGCTTGCTTCTGTATCTTCTTTTATGCATAATTGGAGTATTTCTTTGTCAACAGGGTTCACGTTATTCCCGTTTTGAGCATGTGAGTGAGTGAAGGAAGGAGGTCTGGATGTGCGCCGTATTGTGCACATGTGCAGACTGTATGTTTGGGTTGATGTTCTGTCAATGCAGAATAAATTAAACCAACAGATTGTTGTGAGCTGTAACATCATTATTTAATGAAGATATCTTCTGGCTGTTCTGTGGTGTTTCACTAATGATGTAATTCCAAAAATAATTAAATATTAAAGCCGGGAAGACATCTGTTTTCGGCATGTGCGTGCCGCTTCATCTTCAATTTATGCAATACATATGAACATACATTATGGGCCTGTTTATGAACAGAGGCATACAATAATGTTCTGTTCAGGTCTTGTGATTACTTTATTAGAAACTCTATTCAAATTAGGAAGAATGGCATTCCCACAATTCCCTTGAATGAGAATATGACCGTTGGCGAGCTGGAATATGGAAATACTTCAATTTCTACTCTGGCTGAACATGAATTGTTTGTTTTTGTGTAGGAGTAGTTTGGGCACCGAAGGCGAGTGCTAACAGCAGCCGCTATAATGAAACTTCACCTGTTTTGATTTCCTATTTAAGCACCAATAGCGGCAGTGGAGGCTCCCCGTGCCTGATCGCCTCATTAAAGAGCCATAAAGCAGTTTGACACTCACAGGATGCCAATCCATCACAGCTAGGCCACTTCTGATGGCGGGTGGGGGGAGACACCTCTAGGGGAGGAAAGCTGCAATGGCTGGGAGGAAGAAGAAAAAAAAAAAATCCATGTCAAACTGAGCTGTCGTCTGGTGAGCAGAGATGCCAACACCCCTGAGGCGGCAGAGCTGGATCCAGATCCAGTAGCCGACTAACACGTCGCACAAACTCATGAGCGAGGCAATTAGCAGGAGCCCCTGTGGATAGCACATTCCTCTCCCGGTGATTATTTCTCTCAGCCCTCCCTCCCTCCTCCTCCTCCTCTTTCGGTCAGTCTTTGCTTCTCTTAAAATTCCTACAGTCCAGCGCTTTCAATTCAGCCATCAACACAGCAGTGGTTGGCACAGTTGTATGGTCTGTTCTTGTCAAACAGCAATGTTCCTCATTGCTCTAATTACCTCCGCAGGAAATATAAAGAAATAAAATGTCACTTGGGGGTTAATTAACAACATTGCAAGTTAATCTATATTGTTAGAAACTCCGGGTATTTAGTTAAAATGCCGACACCTCATCAGGGTGTGCAATACAGAGTTTTTCTTTTTTTCGGTTGATGGTCTATCTTTATATCTTCAGCGCCGATTTCAAATAGGACTGAAAGGTTGTTCTGTAATGGGATGAGATGACACTGCCTGCTGGTGCAAGTTTTGACATAAACAATAAGATCATTATTTTTTCCCGCTGCTGTTTTTCCAAACTCTAACAATCTTCCTTGACAAAATCCAATGCAGATAAGTAGCATCAACGCGATATGTGTATGTGAAGCGAGAAGGAAATGTGACAGTGGAACATCGCATTGACCGATTACATTAGTTACCACCTTGGGTCAGGTTGCTTGTTCACAGGCATCACCTGCTTTTTCTTTAGCTCATTGTTTGGATTTACGCACATTAACTTTATCACTTCATGGCTAAACACATATGGTTAATATATGGTTTACAAACCCTTATTTACCTGCCTCCAGTACCTGCAGCTGTACAAAAAATGCTGACCTAAAGTGATCTATATAAAGCATAAGCCTCATATTTGGTGGAGGCCAAACCAAAAGCTGAAAGAACCAAAAACACAACTTAAAATATAATGCGGGTGCTGAATGTGAGGGTGTGGCAACTGGTGATATGTGGTGCCGTCTAATCTGTAAATGTGTTAATTAATTAATGCCTCCTAGTGCCCCAAAAATATGCAAAACTTTTTTCGAAATGAAAGAAAACTAAACTATCATAACGACAACAATCAGAGGCAATATTACACTTCCAGTATCTACACTACATACTATTTTCTTCCCATCAAGATATGATTCATGAGCATGCATTCCACACCATCAGAACAATGGAAAGAGAATACACAGAAACAAACACATGCATCCCCAAGGACAATATTCCCACATCACCTAATGATATTCTGTCATCAGTAACCCTCCAACCAAATAGCTTACATTGTATCTGTGCCGAAGACTCACCAATGATATCGCTCACCCAGCTCTATAGCCTCACAGTCTGTGAAAACTAAAACCTTAGTGAAATGCAGATTTACAGTTATTGGATATATAATTAGTCCATTCATGAATATCAAATTGACGGATATGTTGTCCAAGGATGTTTTCGCTTCAGACCGACAACAACAAATGGAAATAATTAAACGAGATGCTCCATGTCTCTGCTGCAGTGTGAATACAGTGAAAGTTATGGATTGCAGCAACCCCAACATTTTCTTCTCAGACTACAGGAAAAAATAAATAAAATGGGGTCAGAAAGCGAAGGTATAGTAAAGTTTGATTCGGAAATGTCACAGAACCTGCGGGACCTGTGGTGAAAGAGCCGGCACACTGACGCTGCAGGATGGCTCAGCGCTCTTCCTCCCCGGGCCTGCACATGCTGCGATATTAATAAGTGTCCTTCATCATTCCCCGCAGTGGGATCTTGTTAACCTATGCACCGCACTAAATCACTCCTGAGGAAAACAAACTGTGTCACCATCCAGGTGCTTTTACTTACCCTGGAAGGCTAATACATACGTATGTATGGAATTAAATAAATGCAAACGTTAAACATCTCTCGCACAGAGAAAACGGTTCCAGTGCATTAATGCATTTGCTGAAAGCATTCGACAAATGGGTGTAGTGAAATAATTATGGGATGGAGGTTTCTAGAGAAGGTTATATTTCTTCTCATTCAATTCAATCCATCCAATTATTTTATTGATGTCAACAACGGAGCCAGAAAAACACAACTTCCACAACACACAATATAAAATGTACACATTGAGACGCATTCAACCCAGAATATAAAATTCTGAATGTAGCAATGAACTATGCTCACAAGTTTATTTGAGAGCCGTTTCACCTTGAACCGGAGGCAGAGAGTCTGCCCACCATGGTGTAGGAGAGGGAAGCTGTGTTTGTCCACTTTTAATCCTGAGGCTGCAGCCATCAGTCATGCAGGTGGGTCTCTCTCTCTGAACAGTCCTGCTGGAGGTGAACACAACATGGGCAACGGGTCGGCTCCAGCGCCGCTCATTTCAAAGTGGAGAGGTGATTCAATCATTGATGACTCACTGGAGTTGAATGCGCTGAAATATTGAAATAGACTTCGTCCTGACCTGTAAAAACATAATATAAAAAAAATAAAAGCAACAATTAAATGAGTCCAAAAGGTGATTGAATAGAATTGTTTTTGCAATTGCAGGAATTAAGTAATAATTACTATGAGCTTTTTCTCATCTTGGGTTTTGCTGTTGAAATGACTTTTCAATGTATTGTGTCGGTGTAATTATACCGACGCTGGGGCCCTTTTTATTTTGGGGGATAAATTATGACGAGTAGGGTTTGGATCAAATATCAGTGTCAGTCTGAGGTCCTGAGAGTCGCCGAGACTAAACAAAGTCAGGTAATATTGTGCTTATCGGGGAACGTGAAGAATTAAATAGACTTGATCTTTAGGCGAATTTTGAGAGTGTCGGTCATAAGTATACAAAGTATAAATGATCCAAATGTTTCCTCCTCGCGATCCCGCAGCAGCTCGTGTCGTTGCGGAAAGTGGAACCCTGTCACGGTCTTGGTTTTGGTTAGTGTGTTTTCTTTTGTTATCACTGCATTTGCGTCCATCCCGTTTTCTTTTTGCCGCATCGCGACAAACCCAGGCTTTATTACAGACGCTAGCTAACTTGTAAAAACAGATGTCTAAAATCTCAAAGCTTTAACCTTACTGTTCTTCGACCCTCTTATGCTGCATTGACACCAAAAGCGTAGTGAATATTCGCGATACTCACGTGAGTTTACGGAAAGTGGGCGTGGCTTATCTCCATAAAAACAGTTATCTATTCCACCATCCACCATGGAAATAACCATTAGTTCTGCTTAATACTTGTTGTGGAAATTCCACAAACGTCGGAACATCAGACGCCATCGTGTCTGATGTTCATAATATTATCCGTAGGTTCTCGCTAGAGTGTCGCCAGCGGCCGCTCTGGGCTGCTGTAGAAACATGGCGGAGCGTGATGGCGGACTCCGTGGAAGAAGACCCGCTCCCTACGTAGATATAAATGGCTTGTTCTAAGCGAAGGAAAACACAACGATTCTTATTTTTGGGTGATTATGCACTAATTAAAACATAGTTATGAATATTACTTATGAAGTTCACAATTATTGTCACAGAAGGCAGAATTTACATACAAGTAGTATAATGTGAAGTAAAAGAAAGAAGTGTCTTGCTCTAAGCCATTTGTTTACATGCTGTACCACACGCTACAAACAACTTGATTACCAAGCTGTAGCTCATGACCTCAAGCAGACTAGACGGATTAATGCATTTTAGCATTTCCATTTAACAGCACACGAATCGGCTTGTGAAAATGCAGATTACCTTGGGTCATCGCACCCAACGCCATGGACAAGGTCTAACTGCATTGGTGATTAAAAAATAAATAGAAGGAGGATTGGTAACCTCTGACTGAACACACTGTATTAATACTGCTGGAACCATGCAAGCAAGGACGCAGACATTGTAGCCGTTCTACTCCTGGAGAGGCAGATAGTGCCCCTCTTGTTAAATCCATCTGTCAATGCTGTTAGAGGAGGAGATAAAAAAGTGTAGCGAGGGACCCCCCCTGCATGGATGCAGTCAAAGTCATATTGATCACTCTTGCCTTCATTTCAGCAGGGTGGTTAAAAATGATTAGAGTTCTGGAACTTTAGGTTAATTATCAGAGATTGGCTCTCTATAACAAGAGTGTGACATAATCAATGCAAATGATCCCACACTCCTGTGCTATCAAATCCAGCGCCCCTCAAAGGCGGAAGCTTAATCAAGGACTATCTGTCATTGTTTAAGGTTTGCATTATGGCTGTCTGCAAAGACCTTACCCTGAGTGTGCTGCTCATTCTGTGCTTTTCAATGCATAACCATTTCTAAAGGGGAAAAAAAAGCTAAGCTAATGGGAAGCTCTTGAGTGGACTGGCAAGATGATGCATCCTCAACTCTGAAAACATTTTCCTTTTCATGTTTATGTAACAATGAATCATGACTATAGCTCTACAGAGCTTTGGTCCTATGGCTCATTGTTAAAGGGGCACAGTATGTAACATTTAGTGGGGTTTATTGCCAAATATTGAATGTAATATTCACAACTATGTTTTAATTAGTGCATAATCACCCAAAAATAAGAACTGTTTCTACAGCAGCCCAGAGCACACTGGCGACACTCTAGCGAGAACCTTTCATGTTTTTACTTTATCTGAAGTTAGGGATGCGTTCCAAAACCTTGTATTAAATGGCCCACGGCACTAAATAATTAAAGATCATAGTATTGATAAGTCCCGATGTTACTGGTGCTTTCTATTATTTTTAATGTATTGATGTCATTGATTATCTTTACTTTATCAATATAACTGAACATGTACAACAAAAGTGAAACCCAATTCAGGCACCGCCGCTTTGTTTACCCGATCGGCCAAAAGCTTTTTTATTTGTAAACTTCTCTGCAGGCTGACTTTTTTCCATGAGATATTAATGACTTTATATAGTGGCTCTTTGCCGTTGTAAACATAACTGTTGCTGCTCTAGAAACAATATTTAGCTATATCTGAATTTTAAATAACTTAAAATTTGTATAGTTTATTTTTTTATCAAAACGATGATGTAGTCATGAGAACAGAGTTTTGATAAGAGTGGCCTCTAGTTGTACTAAAATCCTAAAGATGCCTTTCCCAACCTGTAGCCAATCGTAGTTCTTCAAATCGCTTGGAAAGGATGGGGTGAGCAGAGGGTGTTTAGTTGGTTGCAACCTGCCACAAACCATGAGATGCCACTAAAACGTACACACCGTCCCTTTAAGGGTTTTCCAGCCTAAAACTGTACAGTTTTGGTTAGCTCCAAGTGTTCTCATAGCCTCCTTTTCAATCACAGCATGCAGCTGTTTTCATGGAAAATGTCAATTATAGCATGGTGAACATAGTGGAGCGAGCTGGAGTCGGATATTTCCCTCGTGAATTGGTGAAGAGCAAAACAGAGCCACAAGGACGGTCAATATTTGACAGAAACCCGACACATAATGAAGGCTTATGATGTCCGACTGCTGGATGTGTACAGCAAATAGGCATAGTACACCGTATCAACTCAAGGTGATAGTGAAAACAAGCGGTAAACCCAACATTGACACACTGTCCTTCATTCATATCTTGTGCAGGACACTGGTCTGCTGTACAGGAAGTGATTTGTTGGTGCTACTCCTTATGTTTATCAATCCACCCAGTAGGTTTTCACTCCCAACTCATCAAGTACTGCTTCTTGGTCAATGTTTTTTGAAGCTAGACACTATTAGATGCTCACATCAACTGATGTAGTACAAAGAGCATAAAGTCTGCAAAGGTCTGGTGGATGATGGGTTTGCGAGGTATATTGACACCCGGTCCATGCCACATCCAACGCCAACAGGTACCTAAACCATCAGAGTTTGAAGCTTAGGGTCCCTGACCGTGTCTCAGTATTATACCTGTTGCGATTGAGAATGTGTTGATGCACCATGATCTGAAAAGTTGTTTGTCGAACATCCTCAAAAACGGGTTTCAGGTGTGACTTCAGGATCTTTGTCCAAAAGGTGAAACCATTGTGCAAAGTTTGATCATATCATTGTAGAACTTCATATCCAAAGAGAAATATTAACATATGAAAACGCTGAGTTACTGAACCTGACGAGAAAGCGACATCTTATTCCACACGCCCGCGACAAATAATCAAGCATCTAAGCAGAACAATGATCAAAAAGTCGGATATTTGTGTAGCGTTCATAGTGTTTGCCGTATGTTTATATGCAGGGAAGAGATGCTAGGCCCTTTCCACTGAAGACATTTTGATTAGTCACAGTAACTAAATTGCTTTTCGCCTCTGGTTTTGTGGAGCCATTGTTAATGCTTTAGTAACACCTGTGCCAATGGGATGTCAACATATTTGCGACGAATAGGGTCTACTTTTGTACATTTTCACAGTTTTCACTGTAAATATCAGTACAATTATGCAATGGTGTGCAAACTATACTTTTCATTAGTCACATCCACTACTGGAATAACCTTTTACAAAACACAATTTACCAGCAATGGTGGCACTGTGAGCCCAGTTTTCCTGATAGATGGCGTAAAGAAGGGAGGTGGCGTTGAGTCATTGTGAACAGGACTTTCCAAAGTCAGAGGAAGGGCACATGTCAGTAACACGGCACACTGCAATTTTGGATGTCTAGAGCTGTGGAGCCATTTTACTTATTATCTGACCGATGGTAGCTGACCGTGGTCGTTGCAGAAATCAGTTTTTTTCCTCCATTGTATCCCTACCTAGTTTTCCCCAGGGGAGTTGCCATAGCTACTACTCACCAACACGTGTTAGTCAACAAAAAAACCTCACCGCGGTTCGGCATCTCTTCCACTCAGGCTCTCTCTATAACTGGTGATAAGCACAACCAGAGACATTTGCTTTGAAACATGCCTGACAATGAATTGGCTCGCTCAGGAACACAGTCTTTGGTTTACAGCACATGTTGTCTCCAACAGTGATCCTCCACAGCGTTCATACTATTGATGAAAAGCAGGGATGGCTGCGCTACTAAGCTGGTGAACAGCTGTGTGTTTCAGTAATCGTGTAACACACTCTGCTTCACGTCATCATGTGTTAATATGTGGTAGAATGTAGCACTAAAGGGGAGTGGTCAAATGTAGAGTGAGGGGGTAGCGTCCAAAGGCGGCAGCAGGATTTAAAAATACATCAGCAGGGCAAAGGGAAAACTGAGGATTGACCTCTAAACATGTTGTACACTTGTACTGATGCAGAGAGAAGAAATATCCGAATACATTGTTTGGACTATGCATATTGTTCACTCGCTCCTTTGGAAGGCTGAGAATTCATTAGCGTCTACTTGAGTTTGCAGAGTAATGGGAGACACTTGAAATTGCAGCCGGGATTGCGAGCGAGGGAAAACTCAACAAGGGCGTGTTAAACGATGGGGATGCATCACATGTTGGTTGGACACCAAGGACACTCTGCAGCTAACAAAAGGGAGAGCAGGAAATGCAGCTTCTGAGAGGAGGGCACAAGACGTGAAAAGGCTGGCCAGCAGATGCTTCCGGATGTTGAACAATGGGAGAAAACATTCGGGAGAAAATATCCTGAAGCAGAGCTGAAACGAGCCACGTGCAGTTACAATCTGAGGCACGTGCTGAGATTAAAGTATCAATTTCACTGTGCACCTGTGTGGTCTTGACTGTGCTTCGTTTGTTCTAGTAAGCAAATGATTTCCCCTTTTTGGGGGGATTAAGGGTTTAAATCCTCTTTCCAAAATAACTAGCTCCTTTAAATCCAGATTGAAGACTTTTCTGTTGCCTTTAATTGATCCAGATTCAATTGCTGCATTTTATTTCTTAAACTGCACTGCAACTTTTATTCAACTTTTATTCTGTATTAAGCCTTTTGGCTGTTTTAAATCCTGTTTTCTCTGCATTATGTTTTGATGCTTTTATGTGAAGCACTTTGAATCGCCTTGTTGAAATGTGCTATACAAATAAACTTGCCTTGCCTACTGTTTTTTTCAATGTTAATTTACGTAGTTTAATTTGCTTCGTCGTAAGCATTCCATGCTACATCTCATCGAAATGCACTACTTCAGACAACTTTTTGGGGAAATAACTTTCTTTGTGCTTTTTGGATTCATCATTATTTATTCTGACTGAGGACACACAGCCTACATGCATTAGGGATAATAAGCTATGCCTTAATTAGAAGCAGGAGCCAGGGGAGCGCGGGACTGCATGTGGGGACACAATGGGAGACTTAGTGACTTGTATTTGACAGTTCTGCGGTGCTGCATCTCGATTCAAAGGGCTGCATCTATTATAGTCCATATTTTTAAAAGCCAATGTGTCAGTACAGGCTGACAGACATGTCCTCTGCTTTTGGAGGAACCTTTAGTAGAGAAATAAATGCAGCCTTCATGGTTGAAATTGGAGGATACAAAGTGCTCTACCCTTTGCGGCCCATTATACAATGTCCAATTGTTTAATGGAGCGTTCAGAAGGTGCTTGTCAATATAGGTAAGTCCGGAAATAACATGTTACCAAGTCACCCTTTACCGGCGTTTGCCCCAATGTCAGTTGTAAATACATCACCTGCACTGCAGTAAATTAGTAACTGAAGCGAGACATAATCTCCACTGCTTGTAAATACATGAAAGTTAATCGTGGTCTATCATTTGTTAAAGTGAAATGTCACAGCTCATAATCTATAATTGGATACTAGGGAGTGTGTCCCTGTTTCAAACTGGTATTTGTGAGGCTGCCAGAACACTCATTTAAAAAGATATATATATATATATATATATATATATACACATAAACATTTTATTAATTCCATGTCATCCAACACTCTGCTTCCTCTTGTGGAAGTTCACAACTGCAGCATTCTGCACTGCTTTCAAAAGAAATGTTCCTTCTATTCGTGAGAGGTTTTTGTACTGCTAGAGTTTCTTTTGTTTCATGGAAAACAGATCTGTTGCTACCTTTTAATTAAAGTGAAAGACATAAAAAAGAAGAGCGATTTGGTCAGCCTGAAAATCAAGCTACCAACAGATCCTTTGGTTTATTTCTCCTCATCCACATGTCTCCAGCTGTGCTACAGTTCCCCACTTTTGCTTCTGGACACAAAATTACCAAAAATCTGCGTCCGTGCTTCGAGCACCGCTGGCTGTGTTTTGTGCCATGTCCCAAGGAACACAGTGTTCTACATATGAAAAGTACACTAGATTCCAAAACTAGAACTGAAGCCACCAAAAAAACCAAGCAGGTAAAATAAGAAATAACCATAATCGTAAAATATAACTGAAAGTATAGCCATGAGGCACTGGTTGGAAACAATTCATTGCTTTTAAATGTCCTTCTTTACCTTGAATAAAGAAAGTAGCACGTTAGTTGCACTTAAATGGCACTTAGCACTTTGTAGTTTTGCTTTCTTGAAAAAATTGTACTTTCTTGATTCTTGTTGTTCTGAGTTTGTACTCGTGGTTGAATGCACTTATTGTAAGTCGCTTGGGATAAAAGCGTCAGCTAAATAAAATTGAATAAATTATAATACAATGTCATTGTTTCAGCAAATTGGAATGTTTCTCTCAACATTCAGGAAGATGAAAATGTAATCTACCACACAAAACTGGTAAAAACTCATCGAAGCAAACCCAGCGTCTATCCAGATGGCTTCACTTCGGGTCCCGATTATCCTCATAGAGGATAAGTTCAGGAAGAAGTGGCTTAGTTGAAATCTTCCATAATGCGTCAGAGATTGTTATACTGCGCCTCCATCTAATTCACACACCTCCGTGGTTTCCAACGCCTGTCATTCTGAGCAAACACGGTGACATGAGGAGGACATGACTTGCTGTGCAGCACCAGAGGCAAGAGTTCAGCGCGGCGAGGAGGATGAAGTGATGAGTTGATATTCAGAGTGCGATGATGTAAAGGAAACGTCACCCCGCTATGCCACCACCACCACCACCCCCTCAGGCTCCTTCAGACGCCAACTGACTCTTGCTTGATAGTTGTGTCAGCCAATGATTGACATTTGCTAATTCCCCACTTTTGCATGGGCCGTTTAAGGACAGTTTAAAGGCTGGAGGCTCTGAGCTGGAGTCCATGTTAATGACAGCTCCTGCTGGGGCAAAACCAGCCTTAGAGCAGTTAGTGTGGGCTCCATCGTAATAGCCGTGGATCCATGGCTCCACGGAGTTTAACTGAGGGAGGATGTTTGAATGGAAATGACAGAAACATCTTTTTAGATTTCACATTTACGAATGAGGAGAGCGCTTTTTGCAAGATTGCCATGGAAAATACAGCAGGAGGCAACTTTTATATCCTTATAGTGCCACCAAACCGTATTAGAGGAGCAATATGCGTCTGGACTCACCTCCAATTTCACTGTTTGTGGTCATTTTCCATAATTGCTGTAATCACTTTGGCACCTGTATGCCGGCTAATTGGGGAGTTATCTTAATTGTTCTCCCCACAGATGCAACAAACGTGACCCAACTACATTGGTGCAGCAAAGCATTTTAACAGCAAATGTTGATGTTAAATTAGGCAATTATTTAATAATTCCATATATTAATATGAAATATTATAATAAATCTTGTGGAATAAACGTGGAAACTAATGTTAAACTTTGTTGAAGGTTCATTTAAAGACGGGCAGTTTTTTCTATATTTAGTAAGTCAGTTGCTCCGAGCGTAGCATATAGCCATGTGTCTACATTGCAGTCAACACAGACGGCATTGTGTTAAATCACATGCAAGAATGCCATTTTTCATTGAACACGAAATGAGAAATTGTTGTCATTCATACGCCAAGACCGGCTTGGTTACGCCGTCAGTCTCAAACGCTTATGAAGTCTGTTCAAATTCATTTTCGAAACATACTAGAATGAAAACCAATTGATTATTAGGCAAAAAGGAAGCAATTCTAAAACAAAAAAAAACATTTGTAGAAAATGGGCGAAACCATAAGCATGGTCCTGAAATGAAAATGTTTAAAAATCATTAATATACCATCAACTTTAGAGTAGGTTGGTGCTGCAATCAAAGCTCCAATTCTGAGTCCCAACCAACCTTTTCTTCCTATTACACTCAAGCAGTGTAAGCTATTGGGTTTTCTATTCTTAGCAAGTAATAGCGGAAGACATGAATCATAAGGGACCTTTTGAAAATGATGACCCACGTTTACTTCCTGATCGGGTCTTATCCGTCAGGATTCGTCACGACCACACGACTAACCTGTGTTTACTGCAACATGGATAACGTACTACAGGCGTTGCTGTTATCTATTCTAGCATATGTCGTGCAGCTAAATCTGCCACGATACGCAGGAGACGAGCTGTTATTAACGCAATTTGCAAGTGCCGTGTCCAGCGGATCTATCAGAGTGAGAGATGTATGCTGAACAACGTACTTTATCCATAATGTAGAAAGTCTTTGTTTGACTGAGAGAGTTTTTAAAAGATAAAACGATGTCATATTTGCTGTAACTAAGCAACCAACCACAGAGTAGAAGAACATGGTTCCTGTTTACACTGACATGCCCTTTGTACCTGAAAAGTCATGCCTTTACAGGCCTGTTGGTGTGGTTGGAAATGATTTCATGAAATGGATGCTAAACTGTGTGTGTGCCTTTCTTTCTTTTTCTTTTTTGTTGTGTCGCATACATAACTACCTGTTTTTAGAATGACAATAAACGATCCTTAAATCATTGAACATGAGAGCAAACAAATGGGATTTAGGCTTATAATGAGAACGCTAGGTAATTGGTGAGATAACAATTCGGTTCCCTTGAGCTCTGAGGGATGAATGAGAGCGTTCCAAAAACACCGTCCTCCTGTGCGACGTTCAAGATTACATTTTAAAGGCTGAAAGAAAGGGTGGTTTGTGACGGCGGCTCTAATCAACAACAGGTGCTTATGTTTAAAGCCTCTTCACACACACAGGAGTTTTCACTTGTTTTGGCTGATTCAAGCTCTTAGATTGGTGTGCAGAGCACAGACTGGACTGGATGCTCCTTCTTGTTCTTGAACATTTGCAGAAGACATTGTTGTGTATTCAACCGGCACTCAAATGTCTGGGTTTCCTAAACATGTTCTGAAAAGCAGCGGCCCCCAACCTTTATTGTGCCACGGACCGGTTTCATCTAAGACAATATTTTCACGGACCGGCCTCCACGGTGTGTGGGATAAATATAACATCATAAATATGATACGACCGGCAAAACATTTGACAATGACACCCGACGTGTGTTCTGTATGTCCAGTCTACTCCGTAACTTAAACCTGTAGTCCAGTCTACTCCGTAACTTAAAACCCGCTTCACAAAGACAGGATGTTGAAATGGAGGCAGGGTTTCAGAGCTTTTTTGACGATCTCAGGATACTCTTCCTTGATTTTAATCCAGAACACCTTCAACACAGTTGAAACGTATTTTTAAGTTACGCATCAAGTGACGACTCAGACGCACAGACGGATGTATCCGGTTATTTGAAATAAAACATCTTTCCGAACTTGATTTATTTATTTTTCGCCATTTTTTTAATTCATTTTTTCTGTGAGGCCCCCGGATCGGTACTGGACCGCGGACCGCTGCTGTAAAGTACTTCCCCATTTAAGTGTGTCCAGTTTCCAACAGGGTACATCTACTCATCTGGGGTAGTTAAAGTATTGTGTGGATATCTTTCTTATTACTTTGATATTAGAGTAAGTATTACTTTCCAAACGTGTCCTCTTGTTCTATTCATACCAAACATGAGTCTGAGAAGAGGTCTAAGCCTGAACTGAAAACACCTGTGCAGGCTTTTTACCATGACATGCAGAGACGTTAAAGAAACATGCTTGTGATGTTCTCCACTTTGCAAGATTTGATACAGAAGTGGTGCAGTGCAACTCCTCTGCAACTCACCGACCGCTATGGCTTTTCAAGACATGCCTTCATGCATATTTTTACATCAGTCCCATGGGAAGGTTTTGACATCAGCAAAGCAATCAGCCACTTGTTTACTCACAGCTGGCTGAGAAAGAACAGACCCTTTTGTATACCCATCATTTTCAATACATATTTCACCCCGCTGCCTTTGCCGCTGTCTTTCCTGAAACGTGCAGCGAGTGCGAGTATCATTTGCAAAGGCTTGCCAGTAAGGCCCGGGTCAAAGACTTGCTAATCAATCTCTGTGTTTTAATCGGTGTGCAGTACATGGTGGCAGGGACTTACCGCGCCAGAGCAATTAAGGCTGTGTCAGCAAAGTCGACAGGTTGTCAGCCGGACAGAAATACACTAAATTGACTTTCAAGTTTCAACTATATTCCTGTTACTGTCAGAAAAAGTAATTGCATTGAACTATGGCAAACCCAAACATTATGGCACTTAAAAACAAACAGAATATTGGGACCTGGATGACTAGATATTGATTTTGTTTCTTTAGGACTGAGGCTTTTCACTTGCCAAAATTTGTGCTATTGTTCAATATGTCTGAATATCAGCATCGCAAAAAATAAAAATAGAGTGGTCTTTGTTTTCCTAGATTTGTGGTTTGGTCCAGGTGGATATTAATGGCTTTGGAAAAATAAATGAAAAGTTATTGAAAGACACAAAAGTCCTTTCAAGGAAACTCAGACTGATGACTCAGTGATTTTATTTTTGCAGCAGGGAGAGCCATTTGTTTTAGGAAGGAATCTCTCGGAGGATAAACGCACATGATGACATGAATATGCTGTGCAAATCGCAATAAAAAAGATGAACAAAATGTCGGTAGCACTTTATAACAACTACACGCTATTTAGCATTAGTTAAGCATGAGTAAATACTAAATTCATCATTTCTAAAGCATTGTTCCAACATAAACACTCATTAGTAACTCATTAGTATGCAGTTCATAAACAGCTATAAAGTTTTATTTCTTGATTAATAAGCTTGAGTATTATGCGTTTCATATTGGGTTTTCATACTTTATAAATGATGGATTCCCCATTTGTAAATTAAGTATTAAGGACTTATAGATGATTAATAAGATAATTTATAAAGTATTAGTAAATGATAAACATTTTTATTTAAATGTAATTTGTTCATGCATTTATTCATACATATAATGATTTAGGGACTATGTTAAATGTGCTTTATAAACATGTTTTAATACTGCAATTCATGATTAATTCAGGTAGTTACTAGTCGTTAGTTAAGTATTAGTTAGGTATGTTCTGTGACCTCATCTAAAGTGAGGACTATCTATACTTTACAAAGCATTTATAAATTACATTGAAAGGCCAGCAGTGCCTCAAAGCTAACAAGTCTCAGTTATGGACACAACACAAAGTGATAAAGAACATTAATATGATGGTGATGGGGGTGTTGCCCGTCAGTAGCAACACCCCCATCACCATGTGAGCATGTTTTTTAGTTCGCTGGCACATACATAGTATTGACTATGCTAGCTGGCTAGCTCGCGATGCTAGCTAGCCAGCTAGCAAGCCCGTCACTGGTCCTGATGCAGCCACCGGCAGGCGCCACCTCAGTTATAAGTAGACCAGGTGATAGCTAGATACTCATAATCAATAATATGTATGTGCCAGCAACACTCGTGCCACTGACGGGCATCGTCACACACAAATCAAACGCACCCATAAGCATATGCTCAGAGCTAGTGACGTGTAAACGATGAGAAAGGCTGTTTATATTAGGTTGAAGCTTTCAACCAGGAGAACAGTGTTGGAGACCTGTGTTTGTGTTCCAAAGTATTACATTGTTTTCGTGGTGGTGGCACATCATTTAACACATGACGTGCCGCCAACACATTAAATGCTGCTAAGAGGGTGTGAGCATCTCATGTATGTCTTTGAGATCACGTTTTTTTTTCTTTTCTCTCGCCATTTTAAGGTTGCATGGTTCCAAGCTTTTTATTTGTCATTGTACGACAGGTTTGCACAAATATTTTGGAATTTACTCTACCAGAAAGAAAACCAACGACAACAAAAAATAAATACGACCATTTGAAGATGTGTGAGGACCATGACGTGTTGTCATGCTTGTCAGTTACTCCCAGTAACTTAAAGCTGATAACCTGTTATACTTGGGGTGTGCATCTTCACAATCAATTTCATACATTAATGTAAATAACATGAATAGCATTCATGATGTCAGCCGCAAACCAACGACCACAACCATGCAGCATGAGCAACGACTTTCACATTAAGCACAGCCTTTTGATTAATTGTTAATTAAGTCTTGATTTTAATTGAGGTTCCAAATTAGCTTAGCCTTTTAAATCTGTTTTATTGTTCTCTGAAAAAAAAAAAAATACCAGAATGGTTGCTTCTAAATAAGCATATTAATCACGAGCATAAAAAGCAATATAGAAAATATTGATTAGTGGAGCTTTGAGCAAATTAAAGCGGCGTATCTGTTGATTGTGTGGTGGAGTGCTTCCACCACAGTGTGCCCTACTTTCCAAAAGACTAATAGAACATAAGGGTGCTTCGCATAATCATATGCATCCCAAAGACCTGTGAGGTTACGATAACCGATAAACAGGGGACAGTTCAATTTGCACAATTAGAAGGAAAGTGTTTATGTCGGCCTATTAATTTGCTCTAATGACATCATACACTGACTGCTGGCAACAACACACCTGCAAGAATTTAACAACCGGGGGAAGATAAAGGGCCCATAGATTTCTGTCCCTTCCTGTCTCGTCCTCCCTCAGCCTCGGGCCTGAGCGATGGCTCTCAGTAACTTATGTGACGGTGAAGTTATCGCCGTGATTGATGGAGCCCTAAAGGAATCAATAGCGTGCATGCTTCTGACGGGGAGAAAATGCCCATATATTTCAGGGCCGTTAACTGACCACAGTTACAATACCCAGGGCAATGTTTCTCAATTTGACCTGCCTCTGCGTACCACAAGTTATATGAAAAGTCAAAGAATCGGTTACAGAAAGCGAAGGTGCATGTGAACCGCTCCCGCTAAGAGGGTCCGGGCCGAGTGGGAGGGCAGCCGGACTGCTTCTAGGTCAAAGGAGATTTGTTAACAGCGTCCGCTAATGTCTACAATTCCTTTTCTTTTTAAGTGGTAGTGTTTACAGGCAGGCTAGATGATTTATGACCTTGCCTCCCACAGTCGTGTATCGCTCTCCATTTCTTAGATGTAAAGCAAAGTCAATTAAATGGTGTTTTATCAGAGGGGCCACCCTCACAAATGGAGGCGCTACCTTGGTCAGTCATTTGACCTTTTAATTATCTTCCCTCAAAACTGGATTAGATAACGCTTTGCACCCAATGGAAATGTATTATCTATCTTTTCAATTACCTCGGTCCCTTGATGAAGGGGAAGACGGATTACATTGGGAAAGGAGGAGGGAGGGTTTAGAAGTACTTTATTTTAAATGCAGTGATTATCTCAATGGTGGCATTCGTTTATGGCCACTAATGTATTTTTTTTTCTTTCTTCTAAAATGTTCATGTACGTTCATGTCTGTTTTAGGCATTCACAGATGTTGACATGCATAGACAATTTTACATTAAGTTAGGTTTACTTTTCTTGTTATTTCCGCTCTTCATTTACCAGTAAATGATGCAACTGTTTTATGATCTAAATGTTCCTTGAAATAATTTGAGAAAAATGAACACATCATTGTTGTTTTCACCATCCAGTAGATACAAAGTTACTTTAAAATGTAAAACGGTTTAGAAGTTGAAAGTGTAGGCCCAACGTATGTGTATGTGTTTGTTAAAGATAGTTGTAAATAAACAATATAACTTGAGAAACTATGAGATCAGTTCATAAGAATATTATTTGAAAAGGGAGCTTATCACAAACAGCAAGTCATTATATTAGCAACACTGAAAATCCCTGTTAAAAGAATGACAAATTGGATTCCATCAGATAAAACTCAGTCAGTGTGTTGAGTGAAAACTATCTGCTAACTTCTCTTCAGCTCTGACGGCACTTGGAAGCCCCGGGAGCCTCGATGCTGAAATTAATCACAGCATTTACTTTTGGAAAGCAACGGCTCCATAAACAACATTAACAAAGCAGATGAGAGGGCCAATAAGGGCATCTCCCCTTGACATCGACGCATTATTGTCACAATAGACATGTACAGAGAAGAATATTTTCTCCCTGGCGTTGTATTCCATTATGAGGCCCAGACAGCTTGGCTTCTATTAATTAACTTGGCAGTCAACATTTGGTTTTGTTCAGCACCGACTGCACTAGGGTGTAAGGCTGTTAAATTAGTGCTCGGGAACACGGGAATGCCTGCACCAGATTCTGGGATAATTACAGACCGTCAAACCCCAAGGGAAGAAGCCTCTTCTGGAAAGCTCTATGTAATTTAACATGGCTGTCAATCACTGTTTCTAAAGGGCCCCTAAATCCCTTGTAATGTAGTGGGGATAAAGCGACAACGCCAGAGATTGGCGACAGCTCCGTACACGTTCTCCAAAATCCTGAAAAAGCAGATGTCCAACATTTGAAAATCAAAATTCTTGTCGATTGCTGAAAGTTTGTTTGGAAAGCAAGCCAAATGGCCGTGTTTAGCGTGTCGGTAAAATCACATATCTTCTGTGTGTGTGGATTAGAAACATCCCAGGCAGGCTTTTATAATAGGAAACTGACTTTGAGTTTGGACTTAACAGTTCACTGGTGCAAAAAAAAAGGCTTCAAGCAGTAACCTTTCCTTATTTTCAGGTTTATTATCATGCATTTTGGAAATATTGTATTTCAAGGTATATGTACTCTTAGGATTTAACTGATAGTCAGTTCATTAAACTTAACGCATGTGAAGGTTACCAAGTCTTTCAGCAGCTGTGGTGTTGCTTTCCAGGCAATGTGAGCACATTGTGACTGAGGTCGCTGAATGAACCCTCAGAAAAGTCATACAGCATTAACTTTAAATAAATATTTAGAAAACAATTATGATGCAATTTGCATAACACTGACACTCATGGAAAACCACGTTTTGACCTTCTGCTGCTTTCCCCTCATTTCACTCCACCACCACTTTACGTCCCCCAAACACTCTTTGTGACAATCAGCAACTTAATCGGCAACAACAGCAACACAATAGAGACTAAACGGCTAAAACTCCTCTTCAGTCGGTTATCCTGGAGTGTTCTCAAACCCATTCATATTTACCGAATAATAATTATATGAATTTCAATGAAAAGGAAATGAAAGTAGGAGGAACAAATACTTTTAACACTTTTAAATACCCTTTCCCCGCACTTTAAACTGCAATTCGTGGCATATTTAACAACATTCGTCATTAAAAAATACTTCAGTCCATTTCCTTAATAACCATATAATTTCTACATTTGTAATGCACACATGCAGTGTGCAGTGTATTCATTTGGTGAGAGCAAACAGTTTGAAAGGTTATGTGATATTTATGAGCTCAATGACTTGACGGTTATGTGAACCTACAAACATCGTTTCATGACGAGGCAAGCGAGGAAAAGGGGTTGATAAGAGCTGTTGTTTAAAATATGACTTGAATACATCTACAAAAATTAAAAGTACACTTTTTGCAAAGACATTTAATGAGATAAAAAGACTAAAAATAAGCTTGAAAGCACAGTAAACCATATTTATTCCGTCTGCTATGACTGAAGCACAGTCAAAATAAGAGTGACTGGCTTTTGCTCTGTGGCCAAAAGAATACAAATCCCTTCTGCTAAGCTCCACTGTAATTGAAGTAATTAATTTGGGCAGACAGATATAAGGGTATTATGGTAATGTCTAAAAAAGAGAAATCAATTTCTCTGCATAATGTTAGAAGTGCTGGTTTTAGTAATACTTCAATGGGGAAAGCCAGGTTTTAGATATGCTTTTAATTTGTGTGGTTAATCGGGGCTCATAGTCCACAGAAGGAATTCATCAGTTCTAGCTATGGTTTTGTGCACCGCTGCTTTTGGATACTTAAAAATTCCCTTTTCTAGAATAACAGATGCTCCTCATCGCAAACTGGTAACGCTCAGGTGGAATTAAACTCATACAGGCCTCGTGTCCAGCAGAGACTCACTCAGGATATTCCAAAGGAAAAATCCTCTGGTATCTGCTCCACTGTTAAATTAAAACCCCACCTTAACCATAACTGTACCGAGAAACAATAAGTACCTAAGCAGCAGTGGCCGTGGCACATTATGATATTGATTATTCAAATCGGTACCCATATAAACGTCTCCATGAGCAGACTTTAGCAAGCACGTTCATGGCATCGCCTCCCGGTAAAATAAAAAGCTGGGGACTTTAATGACAGGGGAAGATTCAACGGCCCGACTGGGCAGACGGCGCACCAGCCACCTCGTCCCTGATAAATGAACTGTGGACAACGCGGTGCCAAACCCATCACCGCTCGGACAGCTTAAGTAGAGGTAGGTGTAATAAATGATTCAGTAGTCGCGAGAAGTAGGGTGTCAATTTGTAATGTCCTCCAAATGCCCAACCACCGCTGCCTACCGCCACAGAGCTTACACATTTGTCTGAAACCAGCTGTAAATTTAATTTTAATGGTGCGCCACCTTTTCGCTGAGTCATGCACTTTCCCCCAACCCCTTCTCTGCTTTCGCCGACTCCTCTCCGCTGTCACAAAACAGTCTTTCTCGCTTACTTCTATTATCTCTGTCAGCAGAGGAGCCATGGATCTATCGGGCCAAGCTGGGAAATACAGATAGTGACAGGGGTAATGTGGACCGGGTCACTTCACATGCCTTAACTTGTCCCTTCTTCTAACCCTCAATCCTCTGCAAACCACAGGTTGAGAATTTAGCTGCGCAACTTCCACTCAGCTTTGTGTCATACTTTTATTCTCTTCTGGCTGAGGCAAAAGGTTGTAAAGGAAAACTACACACGGGGAAGAAAACCATTCCATTTTCCAACACTCCTCAGTTGCTATAAGAACGTTTTTAGATATTAAAACCCACCTCCGGAGGCTAGATTATAAAGAGATGCTGCTATTAGATACCGTAGATGTATTCTACTTGCCAAATAAAATACTGACAGAAGTAAAGGTCACCGGGAGCAACACTCTACCCTCAGGAAATTACCAATCAGAAACATGAGATCTCCTTCTTCTATCATTTCTAAGTCTGGCCCAAGGCTTGATTTGGGGATCCTAAGCATCATTACATCCCAACATCACGTTATTGGATTTGCATTGGCCTGGTGCTATGTCTTACAACAATACAAAAGCAAAACATATGTTTTAGAAAAATATTGATGACTAAGAAGCTTGTTCATGGGTGCCAACAATAACAGGAAGCCAGTGATTGATCTGGTCTTTTTTGTTATGAAGAATGAGGCTTAATGGTTGGTCAGGGCACATAATTACACAAATAATGGTTCCAATCAGAGTGATGAACTAATTTCTGCATTACTGATTTTTTTAATGAGCTCCTGAGCTCATTAAAAATATAAGAAAAAAGTGATAATGCTTTTGTTGCTGCAAGCAGGTCGTGTAAGAAAACTAATATTTACTTGCAGTGTATTGCATTTAATGTATTCAGTATTGCTTTAGAGAACACATATTTGCTGTTGTAAATGTGGTGTATTTCTGGGAGACAGGGTTGTGATAATAAAAAAAACATTATGTATTTATGACGGTATTGTTATCAATAATATCATTGTTATTACCGTTATGTTAGTATTATTTTGGAGATTTCTTTTAATTTGATCAATTTGAGAGCTTATCAAAAATGTTGTTTGATAAACTTTGTCTTTGAACTTCACTATTTAGTTCAGTTAGAAACAAGAAGGCTCTTCCTGGCCGTCCAAACCTGCAACAACAGAAGTAAGACTGACAATATTCTCCCAAGTACCAAATGCAATATGATATTTAAATACATGTTTTATTGGAAAACATTTATTGGAAACCTGTGACATAACCTATATTGCTTTAGTGCGGGGGCATTAACAATTCATTTAAACATATATAAACTGGCTCATTTACTTTAATGGCATTATGCTGTGGTGGAATTATTTTATAACTCCTGTTCACAAGCTTCGGGTGAGATGTTTGAAATAAAGAGATCCCACAAACGACCCTTTAAGATTCTGATTATTTATTCCTGCGCAAGAAGGAACAAATCTGCAGAGAGATGGACGTTCAGCAGAACATTGGTTTGGGGATCCGTTCTGTACCCTTCCTTCCGAGGGGTCTGATAGCACACGCACATCACGGATAGTGTGTAAGGGAGGGGAAAGGTACAGCAGAGGTTGTATTCAGGTAAGGTCAACATGAGGTTTACTTCCTTGTTTTAAGGCGATACATCTGCAGAGTCATATGTACTCCTTTGAACGAGGAAGGAAAGTTGCTCAACTGCTTGTGTGTCGGGTAACGCCCAGCTGTTCCCTCGAGGTCCTGCATCTGGTTTGCACTCGGTTGCAAAGAAACATGTGTTATTGCCAGCATAAGCACAACATAGTTATACAACATGTGAGACGTATTCAAACCTGGAACAATTATAACGTGCAGTATTGTTCCATTACAATGCATGAACTGTGCAACAGTACAAAAGAAAATGTCATGTTGAATATCCGCTGATGGGTCAACACGGTATTTAAAGGACTGAAATCAGGACCGTGCATAAAACTTAATTGGGGCATTCCTACTTACAGGGGACAGTTATTGCTAGGACATTATTATTACTTTTTGAAAGTTAAGTCACCTGACGTGGGAAATCAGGACCAGCCCCCTTTTTTAAATGCTGACTTTGTTTTTAGATTGGCACATATTTCCTTTGATTTGTGGTCATCAAACTGCAAGCTCAGCTGCAGTCTATTCACTAGATAGAAGCAGAAGAAAACCAAGGGACAGGAAACCAGCCCTTTCTCATTACCGTCAAACGCCGGAGCTTTGTCCCGCCCCTCGGCGCCCTTTAGCCTCTGAATGACACACTGGGGGTTTCAAGTAACTACAGTGTAGCCCTGTTGTGTCATTACCTGCACACAGCAAATGCTCCAGCAGTGTGATGACTTGGTATAAAAGACCGAAAAAAAAAAATTCCCACTGGATGTGAAGTAGGCGAGGTGGCTAAGTCAAAACAAACACAGGATTTTCAATGTTGTTCAGGTTGCGTAGTTATTTTAAGCCCGACATTTTTCATTTTTCCTAAACCATTTTTAAATACTCACCTCTAAGCTAACTCTTCTGCCCTGCTGCCAACACACACACACACACGCACACACACACACACACACACACACACACACACACACACACACACACACACCGGCTCTGCTATTCTCCAAATGAATGCTACTCTTACAATTAGCTCTTGATAGGGCCATTTGCATTTTTATATTGCTTTTTTTTCATCTTTAGCCCCCGTAGTTCTACTGCACATGAACACGTACGGGAGACGTTTCAGTTGGTTTCAATCTGAAGCCTCACCTCAACCTCACAAGCATGATATTCTTCCAGAATCCATAAATGCTTTGGTTTGAATTCCCACCGGTATTCACGTGTTTAGTGGGGCGGCGTGCTCAGCGTTGGAGGTACCGGCTAGTGAAGACGTCAAGCTGCCTTCTGACTTCAACTTGATGTTGAAGAGTCGGGACTTTCCATCCCATGTCTCAAGACAAATTGTGGGCTTGTTCTTTTCTGTCAGTGCACACACACACACTCCACCCCCAACAAGTAATAGTGCTGATTTGAGTTCCCTCGTACAGAGACAAGTTGTGACTGTTGTTTTGAGAAGAGGAGGCTGTGTGTGCCGGCATGGCCATGGGGGAGTTTCTGCTTTCATCAACGAGGTCAGCCTCTCAGCAAGAGCTTGTTGCTGCCTCAGACTTTATCTGCAATACATCATCAGTGATGGATGTGTAACGGAGAAGCCCTAGCCTTCTCATTCACAACACTATATCAATTCTGATAAATCTCAAAGCTATCTTTGTTCATTGGGTTTCAATGATAGGTTTCCTCCATGGCAGCGTATTCGTGGTATAAAAGCACTCTCGGCATAAAACATGTTTTATCCATATCTGGCTTCTCAATTCCCTTTTTTTTTTTACCAGTCTGAGAACTGACTGATAACGTCTGCACTGCTGAAATGTGTGACAACAAAGAAGGCAACGGAGGCTAGACGATAGATCATAATTATAATTTAGCTTTTTCTGTTTTAAACATTTATACTAAATATGTAAAAAAAAATAAGAATAATACATTACAGCAACACCAAGAGAGTGGTTGCTTTGGGAATTCTTTATCAAATGTGTATTACAGCTCTGTTTTGTTGGCCAATGAACATCTTAGCAGGGTGGTTGTAAGTTCAGTGCCTAACCTAAGGGCACTTTGACAGTAGTTGATGTTCAGCTTTTTCTTTCTCCTTTTTCTTTTTAGCCTGTCCAGGGATTTGTGCCAAAAAAAAAAAAATTCTTGGTCATGAGTTTACTTCTTTAGCTGCAACAAGAAAATGCAGTTTGCGGCTATGACTCAAAAACTTTCCTGAAGCACTCTAAACCTGCAGTTCTGTAGCATCATATGGACGGGAAGAACGTCTGCATGAGATTGTGAATGTGATCTGTGTTTACTCAAAGGTGCACAAAGCAGCTTCCCTTTCTCGTCTCCCTCCACAGTTTTTTTATCAGTCCTGAAATCCCACTGAATTAGCAGCCACACTGTTAAGCACTGGCGCTGTCATACCATGATAAATATCGGGAATGAAAACACTGATTACTATCGCTGTGTTACTGTTGTCCTTACAGCCGAAAACAAGGTTATCTCACCTTTTCCTGCCTCTGGTATCAACTTAATTCCTCTTCTCATCAGGGTCATCATTAAGCCTCATATTGGCCATTACACAAAGTGTTGTTTATGCTGTAATAAGTACAAGAGTAGCGTGCATTTGGGAACTGTATATGATATTATGAGATGTACGGTAGATGAAAGCATTAACCCCGAGCACCATTAAGCCTTTTCCAATCGGGTGTTCAACAAAGGGTAAATAATGATGATTGCTACTCGTTTTCTGAAAAAGTCAAGAGGGGAAGAAACAGAATTTGCTGTCTGATGAGACAAAAGTTAAATATTCCCCTCTGAGCAGTTTAAAAGTTTCTATTTTCATGAACCTTTTGTCCTGCGTATGCAGTGATAAGCACACTCCATAATAAACAGGGTATGATACTGCTGGCTATGGCTTATATTCTAATACTGAATCTGTAGTGCAGCAATAGATAGAAGGTAACACAAGATACCTTGGGGTAATCTGGATGAAGTATGAGGTATATTCATCCCCTGCACCAAAAAATCCTAGCTGTTTTAAATATAGAATAGATAACTGCTGGTCTGATGGTATTCTGGGGAAATGATCGACGGTAAAATGGAGGCAAAATGAATGGGCCCTTAGTTGAACAGACCTAAATTCATTTCACAGGCCTAGTGGAATGGAGTTATCTGAATCAACTGTCCTCCATGGCTGCCGGAGGGATATTGGAGACGGCTAAGGTCAAATTATAGGGGGGTTCAGCTTGTGTGCGACTGTGGAGGAATTGCCTTTTAGAGTTTGCAGGAGCCTGACTGTCAGGCATTCTGCTACAGTAAGATCGACTAAGATGGGGCACGGAATGAGAAGCAAACACAAATCCTTGTGTGCATTAAAGGCGCCATTGTATAACATGTAAAATGAAAACAGGCATGCAAGCTTGTTGAGCTGGTGAACCACCACCACCACCACAAAAGAAAGAGCTATGAACTGACTCATTGCTGACATGGATGTGAACTCCCCTTTGAACAGAACGCTTGCATTAGAAAATGAAGAAAAAAAAGAATTAGACTCAATTGGGGGAACCCATTCTGCAGCCGTTCAGACAGTGACGGAGCTTTAAATGAACGTGATGCTCTCCAGACACACTCAGGTCCTCTAATGAGACTGCGCTTAAGGTGTAAATTAGTTACACAGCCTTGCTCATCACAGACACTGGAGCGGCAAATCCACTGGGCTGCTCCAGTTCCACCAGACATGATGGAGATCCATTTCATGAACATCACTCATTAATATGCTAATGGTAGTCATTAATGGTTGATAGCTAAATTAATGGAATTACGGTACTAAGCGGTTCGTGGCCAAGAAGAAAAGGGACACTGACAAGGAGTCATTTTGAGAAAAAAATATATTTATATATGAAATGTTGATTCTGTTGAAGTGTTTTTGTCAAACAAACCACAATCACCTAAAGTGGTTAGTAATTAAGTTGTGTTTGCTTTTAAGAAATGAGAGCACTCTTGGTAGAGCTTTGCTAATATAAATAGTCTGAATCACTTATTTAAGTGTTTTTTCTCTCTGGAAAATGAAACTTCAGTGATCGCAGGAGCTCCAAACAGTGTAAGGCTGGAGATTCAGCACCATGGACAGCACCCCGTCCACCAGCTTATCATCTGCCACAACCACAGAGCGGGAAAGGTTTAATGTGACGAATGGATGGGGAATGAAACAACACTGTCGTTTATTCCCCTGACATGGCACAAAGATGGGTGACTACACTTAAGGAAATGACTAAATTAATGACATTTCTCTTTCACATTGTCACTTTTTCCGCGGCGGCGTCCTGATCAGAATTGACAGTGGGAATATAAAACGAAGTCTGTGACACAACGAATCTGGCATGAATCTCTGCTGGGACGCGGCATAAATCAACTTCAGAAGCGCGGACAGCCACAGCACATCGCAGCATACTAAATGGACACTGAAATACACGGGGAAGTGGGTTAATTAGCACCACGCGGAGGCTGCGGCGCCTGTGGAATTCCAAGACCTGATTGCTTTCACAGATTCATTTCTGCTGTTTCTGGGTAGAATGAGTTTCTCCTCTGTCGCACCCCATGCAGAATCACGAATTAACAAATGAGCCATCATGGACACCACCCACATTGCACTGTACATAATGCAGCACCTTCACTCTAGTGTTCATCAGTATCCATAACATGCTTCAGTCACATACAATCACTAATTGTGCATTTCACTATTTGAAAAGCTATTCACTTTGGGATGAATGAAAGGAGAGTGTCCGTATCACAGTGGGATTTCAATTGTATAATTCAGACACAACCATCTGCCTCCATAACCATTCAAATCCCACAGGCTCTGGCGCTGGTTTTGATCACACAGCAATCTGAAATGAAATCAGGAACCTTGTGCATGCAGTTTAACAGCGCTGATCCTTGTTACTGTAATGTGTGCTGTCATAGTCATTATGAGAATGCCAGCATCTATTGCTTCACTCAGTGGCCATAGTCTCCTCTGCATGGTGGATTGAGCAGAGCTGCCTTTTGCGGTGTCACTTAATGACTCATGGTTCATGCATAGGCATGCTCCAGCAACCAAAGAGGATTAGGCATCATGCTCAACACCTTCCTCTCCTCTCACTAATGTGACAGCTCAGGCAGATAAGGACTTCAATGTGGACGTCCTCTCCGGAGGCGCTTTTTTTGGACTGGACCACCCAAGACATTATGGGGATATACAATCACTCAATCCACTCATAAATAACTGCGACATTAAAATAAGTATATCAGGGCTTTGTGTTATCGACAAGGCTGCCACTCCGTTTAGTGCAAATCAGTGCTTTTCATTTAAAGTGACGAGGGGAGAGGGAGACCGTTAACACACACGCACACACAAAAACCGCGTGTTATCATTCCCGCCACGTCGCCTACCTTAGTCCAGTTGGCAGTCGTTACAGAGGGCTACTTGTGTCTTAAACATGTGACTTAGTGAGAGAGCGGCACAGGGGAGAGCTCGTGCGCGTCCATGCCCCGCTGTTTGCTGCTGGGCGCCTACCTACAGCTCCTCCAGGACCCTGCGCTCCTCTCACACAGCGATGCGGAGTAGGCGGGTCAAGTAAGGGGGAGAAAGGAAAAGAAAAAACAACAACCGGGAGCTGGGGTGGGATTCATAACGGGATATTGAACGTTGTTCTCGGGGCGGCTGTGTCCCGGTAGCCGCATTCCGTCGCATCTGTCCGCCGCTTGGACCGAACGAATGCGCAAACGCGTCTTTTTAATCTCCTAATCGACAGCCCCTTTGCGCTCCTTGAGTCTCTCCCTCCTCCTCCTCCTCCTCCTCTACTCGTGTCTCCTCTTGACTACATCTCCTGCTGGATGATTTCATTTTGTTAAGTCATTATCCACAGAAAGGTCAGAGCCTCGATGTGCTTGTAGGAGCTGCATTACACCGGATAAGCCGACTTTTAACCCCCAGCGAGAGTCAAAGTTTCTCACTGGAGCGGCGGATTGGTCCGGAGCCGATCACTGGTCCCTCTGTTTGGATCCCCGAGTGCGCACGAGAGCTTTTTTGGAGTGCTGTCTTTTTTTGTTGTTGTTGCTGCTTCTGACAAACTGTGACATGAGTTTACGACATCGGGAGTTGAGAGCCACCGAGAGTCAGCAAGAGAATGGGAAATACTGAGCTAAACTTTGTCTGCTGTTCCAAACCGCGGTGAGTTCTTGAAATCATGTATACGCATTCGTGTGTGTGTGTGTGTGTGTGTGTGTGTGTGTGTGTGTGTGTGTGTGTGTGTGTGTGTGTGTGTGTGTGTCGAATTTGGCTGTGTTGATATAAAGCTTACCCGTGGATATTTTCTGCTAATGTTTATTTTAATTTTTTTCTGGAAAATAACAACGTATTTGACCTGGATAGTACTTTAAATCTGCTGTGACTTGTTTGAAATGCTTTCTGAGGCCTGATCACAATGCAACCACAAACTCACAAAAACACACATATCCTGACTATACACACACACACACACACACACACACACACACACACACACACACACACACACACACACACACAAACATCTTCCGTTGCTTTCCCTTGCTAACACTGCCACCCTTCATCTGCTTCTCCAGCAAACATCTCTAATCTATATTCCTTAGAGTGTATTGGCATTCTCGCCTGTAGAGGATCAGATCTCTAGCACTGATGTGTGCACGGAGCATGCAGGGTTTGCCAAGCACCGGTGGTGCAGAAAGCCCTGCTCACACTCTCTCTCTCTCACTCTCTCTCTCTCTCGGGCGGGACAAATAAAGAGAAAAGAGAAAAGAAAGAACGGTCTTACTGATTTTGATAATTATACATTTCACCCTCAAGCATCACCCTCAAAGAAGCCACATGAGTCAAGGCAGCCTCGTGTGATCGTCAGTGGAGACTCTGATAATGAGCCAAATGCCCTCCAACAAAACACATAACATTTTAAATGCAATCATACCGGTCCAAGGGCAGGCTAGCATAGGTGTTTATTCGTAGTAATTTTAATTCAACTATTTACTAAACCAATATTATAGATGGCAGGTTTTGTGGATACGCTTTACGGTGGAAAGAAGACACAAAAACAGTGAATAACTGCTGTAATTCTCATTGCCACTTGCCAGTGTTAGGCAGGAGTGCCAAAGCCTGTGACTTTTTATTGGGCCACAACAGGGCCACTGTTCAGCAGTGTCCTCATCTATCCTGGGAGACTGGTGAACCCGACCGTGTCTAGGCCTGAAAGGCACACTGTCTCCTTCCATGAAAAGAGCGATTTCTCTCCTTGTATGGCTCACCTCACCGACAGAAAGTGGCCAGCTCAACAAATACAACACGTTTTCTCATTGTTAAGTTGTCCAGCCAGGCCGGGGGTTTGTGTGTCTGCTTTGTGTGCTTGTTTGTCAAGGTGTTGATGATGAGACCAGCAGCCTGTGATGGGCATATATACTTGAGAGGAAGGACAAATTGAGCTTAAAAAACACTTTACATGGCAACTGTGACAGAGCAGAGAACCACCTATGGGGCTTTTAGACTAATGCCAACAGGAGGAATTATAAGCCTGAGAGAGCTCCTTGTTCTTACAGTTTAGTGTCGGGTGCCTGATGTGACTGGCTGAGGCATCATCTGTAGGTGTGATGTCTGGGGACAGAATGGGAGAGGAGGGAGGGAACAAAAAGAAATCTGCCACCACCACCCCCCTCTCACAGCCACAGTAAACACACCACAAGGGAATGAAAAGACTCTGCGCAGTATCAGTTTGATGCAAAATGGTTCTCCATTGCTTAGCTGTGGGTAGTGGGTTGATAGGAAAGCTAACAAGTGTTGGACTTAATGAACGAGGGCCCTTGGTGTGTAAAAGACCACAGCAGTATATTTGATCATCCCATATTTGTGCTCGGGACTGGGAGTTGGAAGAGGCTGGCATGTGAAGCTTAAGGGGTTAAAGGGATACGTATGAAAAGAAGAAAATGATAGACTGTGCAGATTTTGGTGGTATTTCGGGATCAAGTTTTGCCAGGATCTCCTCAATATCCACAGCCCATTATTTTATGATAATGAGCGAAACCAACGAGTTTGGCTTCAATCTAAATTTATGGAGAAGAGCGTTTGGAGGGAGAGAATAAAATAGTAGGCGAGATGAGACGATGAGAATAAATCAAAAGAGGATAAAATCTTAAAAACTGGGAGGAAAAAATGTCTCATTGAGGGATTTGAGACTGACAAGAGCGTTTAAATAGATTCTCTCAGAAAAAGAACAACTGTGGTATGAAACCAACGTCTTTATCCTGGTAATTAATGGTTGAATCCGAACATATTCGGTAAAAGAACACACACACAAAGGCTAATGGACACGACACTGCTCTTCCAGCAAATTTGCAGTAAGCCACAAAAAGACAGTCATAAATAATACTCCATTTAATAATATGTTGTACTAATCAAGTGCAGACTTCTCACAAAAGCAGGCAGGCGTCAAGCATTCAACCAGGGACCAAACCATACGCGAGACTTGTCATAAATGACTCACCATGTAAATATGCCTGAAATAACTCATCTCTGATGTGGAGCAAATTATTGTCACGACAAATCATAGTTATGGCTGCCTTCGAAAATAACGTGTGCGGTTGTATTCACAACATTACAAGTCAGGCATCAGTTGGTTTAAGTGGTGACAACAGGAGACAACAGAAAAAAAGCTTCATTTTCTATTTCCTATACGTTTTGTGCCCCAGAATAGGGCAAATATGGGAAAAAAATATTATTATGATATGTTTTTTTTTATCAATATAGATAATTATCACAAGTTTGCTCAATATACAGTTTTAGGATTATTCTCCTTTAGACAGTATATTAAATGTAAACTTGTAGCAAGTTAATTATGATATATAATATACGTATGTACAGTGTATTTATGACACAATTATTGTTGCCCATCTCACTGCTGCACACTCCATTTGAGCATGTTCACCACACACTTCTGCTGGAACTGGACTAGAACGAAGAAACAAATGGAATATCTTCACAGTCTTTGACTTCATAGAAAAATATCAATAACACTTTAAACGATTATTGATTACAAACAGTAGATTATAGTCTAATCTGCCAAATCCAAAAAGAAGAAGATGACTTCTTAGTCGAGACTGTCAACTCCCGTTTTAGTCCGATGCTAACTTGAATGGGGATCAACTAATTAAATATTGTGGCTCATCTAGACTTTCCAAATGTTATCAGACCATAATGATTACATTCTGATTATGAAACAAGTCACTTGTGTGACGCTCAAAACAATATATCCACCGTTTTAATACTACAACAATAGCGACAGAGGGCTGCGTCCACTACAGTGGCGCTAACGACTTTGCTGTTCGTGTGATGTTAATTTCATAAATGTATTATCGTGGAAGATTATTACATGAACATTTCTTTTCCCAGCAATACCACAAAAAGTGCAAAGAAGTTGAGCTTCAAACAAGATGACATGAAAACTACAGTTTGAATACATGTCATGCTTTCTACCTCTCCTAGCCTCCCTCTCCTAGGCTACCACTCCTAGTCTACCTCTCCTAGCCCACCGCTCCTAGCCTACCTCTCCTAGCCTACCTCTCCTAGCCCACCTCTCCTAGGCCACTTCTCCTAGCCTAGCTCTCCTAGCCTACCGCTCCCAGCCTACCTCTCTTAGTCTTGCTCTCCTAGCCTACCTCTCCTAGCCCACTTCTCCTAGCCTAGCTCTCCTAGCCTACCGCTCCTAGCCTAGCTCTCCTAGCCTACCCCTCCTAGCCCACCGCTCCTAGCCTACCTCTCTTAGTCTACCTCTCCTAGTCTACCTCTCCTAGCCTACCTCTCCTAGCCTACCTCTCTTAGTCTACCTCTCCTAGCCTACCTCTCCTAGCCCACCGCTCCTAGCCTACCTCTCTTAGTCTACCTCTCCTAGCCTACCTCTCCTAGCCTACCTCTCCTAGCCTACCTCTCCTAGCCTACCTTTTCTACAGAGAAAAGTGACATGAGAATAGAATAAAGGTATCTCTGAAGCCAGAGTAGCAGTAGAAGACACAAGAAAAATAAAGACGGCAAAAGTTTGATGGGTAACCGTCTCTTTTTAATTGAAGAGAGACCTTTGTCCGTGTTTGCTTAAGGCCATGAGCAGAAGAGGTTTATGTCCGTTTGACTGTTTATAGAAGCCTCTCTCTGTATGCTCTTGCCCACTCTGTGATATGCAGCCATATAAAAAGGGGCAAGTGAGACGTTTACAGTCTCGGTAGCCATTAAGGGGACTTTTCCCTTGTTAACTTTTAACTTAGTTTTTATTTTGATGTACAATAGCTTTAGAAATGATTTACTACAACAGCCTTGCAGATTAGACCACTGCACACTTAATTTCAACTTGTTAAAAGCTACACGCAGTGTGTGAGGTGACTGGGCTCATTGCTACCCGTCTTTCCAAATTAATTGTCACTGGATTAAAAGCAGAGGGCTTGCGCGGTTTGTTACCAGTTTATTGCTTCTTCCTCCAGCCAGATGAAGGATGTGTTGGCCTGATCTGTTTCCATGCTGGCCTTGAAGATGTCCGCTGTATTTATTTATTATTGGGATTTGCCTATGCTTCCTAAATAGAACGTCACGCATCGTGAATAACTGCACCACTACAAAGTCCCACAGCACATTTGTGGCACGAACACTGGCTGGTTCATCTGATATCCGAGAGCAGTTGATCAGCTGCTCATATGGAGAACACTAAGACATTTTGGACTGGATGACTGATGACATTTCAAAAGCAAGCTTCATAAAATCACTTGTCTTTGGGGTCTCAGAGACTCCAGCTGTAAAACACAGGTTGTAAGATGGATTTTTATATGCTCTATAACGGTGATTGATGTTGGCAGTACTTCTATACGCAGCACTATTCCTCCCAAGTCCCCAATTAGTCCATTTTGATTTCTTTTGTCGACGTTTTTTTTTTTTTTTTTTTTTACAATTTGTTCATAAGAGTTGTAATATGAAGTTAGAGCTGTCTGGGGCCTATAACGTCAGACAACTCCCTATATAGGATTGCAGTTTTTTTGCAGATGAAATTTGGCACACAAACTGCTGATGAATAGACCATATAACACCAGACACATGATTTGTCATCTTATTCGCTGCAATAACTTTATGGTAATTTCTGTGTTTCTTGTTTTCTTATCAGACGCGTCTTTCATCATCTGCTTTCCAAAATCAATACGAATCACTGGTGGAAAAATAACCTGTGTTATGATGTGATAACGCTATGGTTAGGGGAAGATCATGGTTTAGGTTGAAATGACTTCATATTTACGGTTGACCACCTCCCTACGCAGACTCTGACACTATAACAGTGTCACCTTACTTCCTCCTTTCCTCCTGTCCTAAGTACTACGGCTGCTAGAAGGCTTTTAGCTACTTAATAAATGTAAACACGCGTCTTTCTGGGTCACTTGATGAAACGATGCCGTCATTCGTCTTGGAGGACAGTCTCTCTAAGAAAGTGCAAGCCCAGCTTGTGGCAACGAGAATGATTACCCCTCCAATGCATTGCTACCTACTGGGTTTTCATAAGGTCAAATTAAAGAAATATTTAAAGGTGAGAGTGTAATTCATTTTGCAATTATTAAATAATTGTTTTAAGCATGCAGCAGTGAGGTCCATGGGACGCAGCCCGCTCTCACCAGTCGGCTCACGAATGACACGTCGATTTGGAAGTCATTTTGCGTGCAACATAACATCTTTCTTGCTTTTTGCTGGCCATGTGTGTAATGTGAACTAACTGCCACGTAAACTTATCCGTGTGATGTGACGTAGTATAAAGTGTGAAAGAGACTACTTCTGGTTTGTGGGAGGCGAGGTCAAACACACACAGGACTTGCAAACAGAAAACGGGTGTTCAAGACCGATGTTTGCGTTTTTCCTGTTGCATGTTTTTACCTAAAAGTAACTAAGGGGTGTTGGGCCTGAACAGTGGATGTAGTTAATTTTGCCTAAACATTACTGCGACGCCGTGGTGTTAAATGACACTTGAAAAGCCAAAAATGTGGATATGAAGTGCTATTTATTCCCATTCCCATGTGATCATGTTGATGGGACCCCAAACAAAGAGGACGCTTCCATAAAGCTACAGTTTGTGTTTTCTGTAACACATTCTGTAAAATATGTTATACAAGTACAGTACATTCACATACAATAGTCTACATCAGTATAGCAGATGGCAATGTAAATATGAAATTCAAATAAGTTTGTATTGTCTGTGACTTCAATAAAACTAATTTACATACAAAGAGGATTACAAGAGATAAGGAATATTGCAGTTTAAATCAGAATTTACAGTGATAAAAGGAGGAATTATTAAATAGACTGAGTTAATGTGCATGGAATTATGGTTCAGTGTCCACTTACTAAATCTCAATTTAGACCATAGTTAAGAAATAGATCTAGGGTGTTTTTTCCCTTATCTTTTCAGAACCTTCCATCATTGTATTATATCAGATACATAACATCTCCAGGACACTGATATGTAAATTTAGCACCTACACAACAGTTGGTGCAAAAAAGAAGAATAAGCCCAAATACCCTGACACAGCAACACTGTAATCACTCCACTTGATTCCAACAGCAACCTTGTGTTGTTGTTCATGTCCTCTTGGTTTGAGTCTTTATGTCTGACGCTGATATGCATGTTTGCAGATCTGTACATCTGTGTGTTCGTGGCTGTGTATGTAAGTGCGTACAAAGTGACTTATTCTTTTGGTCTTTGATGTTGTCTTCCTAGGACACCACGGGAGCTCATCCTCTGTATTTGTTTCTATGACAGCCGGATGAGTGCAACTGGCAGTCATATTCTAATTTCACAAAGACTGTGTTTCACCCGTGGCGCTTGTATGAGAGATATTGTTGACAGTTGCAGAAGGGAAGATAACTGGGTTAATTAGGGCCATAAAACTCATTAGTCAGCACTGAGAGGAAGATGTAAAGTTTATCAGTTCCTGTTTCCCTACTTTGAAGATGCTTTTGGGGTTGGCTCGCAGACAAGTTACAAAGTGGATCCTAATTCTAAGGAAATGTTTTAATCAGACCCCCCACCACCACCCCCCACCATGCAATGCATGCACTCCCGCCATCTCTATTTCTACTATTGTTTTCCTTCAAACGTGTTCAAGGTGTGAGACAAAAAATAAATATTAATTAAAATTTGCATAATTGGAGTGCCAACAAAGAGGATCTGCTGTGGTGAGTGTTCCAATCATGGATGTGGAAACACACTGCAAGAAAACCACATAAACACACACACACACACACTCGCTTGAGCGCACGCGCTGAGGTAGGTGACCGTTACAGCTCTGGCATCCCACAATAAGCGAGCAGATGTTTAGGGCCTGAATGCTCGGCTTTGTCCCGGTCTCCAACGAAATCAGCTGCTGAAATCCTCAAGAAAGATTAGACTTGGGAGTTCCCACATCTCATCAAGCTCAGTGTAACCTCCAAAAGACAGGGTGAGAGTCGAGATCCAACACTGCAGTGAGTAGCCAGTAGAACTCTGGCGGGACCGTGTAATTGTGGCAGTCACATAAAGTTAACAGGAAGTGCTGCAGAGAAGCCTGGACGACGTGCTCCGAAAACTCTGGTGAAGACAGATGAATCTATTCACAAATGCCAGAGATTAGTAGGGAAGGCCAACAAATGAGCTTGTTTCAGATTCAATTGAGATATTAACTCAAAGTGGCAAGACTGCCAATTTAGTTAAATCAGCTCAAGAAGTCTGTGAATTAATCACGCCATTATTTAAATAATATCAAGAAATTCAACAATCAGGGTTTCTATCAAAGTATCTCTTTCACTGAATGGCACATTTGCAAACATTTTATTTATTTTCCCTGAGGCGGATAATTTAAAATCCACATATATATATATATAAAGTGGAAAAACAAAGAAAGTTGTCATTTCCCTCGTTCCAAAAAGCCGGCGGACATGGCGGGCCCACACTGTGTACTTTTCTGTTTGCTGCTGCCTTTAATTGAACCAGATTCAATTACTGCATCTCACTACTGCATTTTATTTCTTAAACTGCACTGCAACTTTTATTCAACTTTTATTTTTCATTTTGCTTTTTCAACTTTTATTTTTTCTTTTGCTTTTTGACTGTTTTAATGTTTTCTTAACTGTTTTTAAATCTGCATTATGTTTTGATGCTTTTAATGGTTTTATGTGAAGCACTTTAAATTGCCTTGTTGTTGAAATGTGCTCTACAAATAAACTTGCCTTGCCTTACATCATACCTTAATGTAACCACCACGAGTGCTTGTAATGAAAAATGCCTTTGACTCACTATCTCATCATGCCTCAGGAAAGAACATTTTGAGATATGAGTAAATTGTGAGCATGTTTTCCTTTTTGCTTGACTGGTGGTCTTCCAACACTGTTTTTCAATCTGTCATTGCTTCGGATTTATTGTGTAACGTTGGCCAAATCTCTTTCGTAGACATTACGGAGTTATCTTTGTTTTTGGTTTATAGAGATTGTCTGAAAACACTCTTGCAGAGCTTTATTTATAACAGTTGACAACCATGTACTATATGTTTTAGTTGAACATCAAAAATAGCCGGGACTCTTTTCTCTGCCATTGAACTGCTGCGCTTTTTAGTCATGTAATGACGAGACATTAAACCTTTGCAGATGACAGGATCCATCCCAGCCGACTTGTTAAGTATTCTTGCTGCTGAGGTATTTTATATGCAGTGGTGCTTACTGAATATGGCCGGTCATTATGACGTTCAGTGGGCGTAAAAATGTTGTAGAGTTTGATCCACTGTTGGCTGTGGCTCACTCGAATGGCCATTTGTTTAACACCCTCCTTTCTCTTTCCAACTGGCAGAACATAAATGACTTCCGAACGGATATTTCTTCCCTGCAGAAATAAACAGGACCTTGTCGGTGTCATTTAAAAAGAGAAATTGGGACATCTGCACTGTCTTTCTCCTCAAACAAAGGTGGTACTATATCTGTGCAAATGTGTGGGACATTTTAAAAAGCATATGAAAGAGCAATTGTCCGTCACATGAGGCGATAGTGCAGGCGGGGACAAATACAGAGATCCATTTCTTAACCTTCCGGGCCCCGTAACAGATGTTTTCAAAAGCAGGATAAAATACTCCTGACAGTTCATACCTTTTTCTTTTTTTTCTATTAAACTTGAAATTAGGATTACCTTGGTGCTGCGAGAGAATGTTTTAAAAATCAGAACCACTCAATAACTACAATCTTCAAGGATAATTAAAGTGCTGCATTTGCTGTATGATGCCACATCACGCCTTTCACCGATATGATTCTGGGCATTTGGCTGTTCAGGCGAAGGTCTCATTACATTCATGTGTGGGAAAATCTACTCCCCAATCATTTGCACTCTGCTCACAATTCCATTGAGAGGACCTCGCAGGAACAAACAGAGCTTTCATTTTATACAGCGGTTCCAAACAGCCCCGGGTTATTGGTGGCCCACGTTGTGCAAAACCATATTTGAGTGGATCCACTGCAGCATGGCTGCTTGCCTCCCGCTCAAATTGGAAACTCCTTGTTGTATCACCCAACATTTGATTTGTTGTTTCTAGATTATGCGAGGGCTTCCTGCCTCAAGGAGGAGCATTTTCTGACATCGTTTGATGAAAAGCAGTGTTTGCATGAGTTGGAAATGTGACATAATGCCCTTGTAAGTGGAAATGGCATGTATCTGATATCTCCCAGGCAGCTGATAACAAAGGCTTAGTGGATTGCTTTGTTTGGGGGAAATAATGTGACTATAAGGCTGGCGCAGTCCTGTCTGAAAACAATGAATGTTTACAGACAGGACTTGTCATAGCAAGTGTGTGAAAAAAAAAACATTGTGAATGTGAGTCAAAAGTAGGTTTTAGAGGTATTTGAGCATGCAGAGGAGGACGAGAGTGGGTTGTTTGAGGAACGGCAAAAGACAAAGGAGTGTCAGAGGAAGGAAGAGAGCAACAGGGAACAGAGCCTGTTCTCCCGCATCAGCTTTTTGGACAGCTGCCGGTAGGATGATAGGATTAAAGAGTCCTTTAATATCACCTCTGAGCTCTATTTTGCTATTAACACACCCTCTGCGATAGGTCACTCGATACACAACATGCACCATGTAAAGCAAGGCCGAGCTCCACCTATAGCGTCGGGTCAAATTGGAGGCAAAGGGTTCTTCTGGATTCGGCTCACAAAAGATGCACTTGTAGCGGTTTCCAGGCCAATTCCATTGCAGCGGAGACACGTCGTCATACATTACCATACTGCCACGTATTCCCGACCCCGATGCTTGACGATAACAAGCCACAACTTTAGTGGAAGATTTTGTAACCCCCGCCCATCCCCACAAAGCAGGCCTCGGCTCACAGTGTGGCCCTGTAGGAAAAGAAAGAATACTGCGATGCTTGAGTTTGAACATAGAGCATGGCAGAAGTGTGTGTGTCTGAGGGAATGAACTATTCAACACCGCTGGAATGCAGAACTTGCTAAAGGATTCGATCACAATTTAACTGCATTGGAGAATTTGATCAGTTTCAGTGTCGGGTTACTATATTGCTGCCTCTATGTGGTGTTGGTAGCAGTGCTGTGCGGGTCGATACCGGCACTCCGAGCTATACATAAATCAGAGTGTAAGAAAGACTTGAAACGGGAAACTTTAACCTGAATCAGACTTAAGACAGGTACACACACTGGGATGATTTCACTGATAGTCTGAGGCCAATGGCAGCCTTACAACCACAGTCTTCATCCGGTGAGTCATGTTCAGCTGAATCTCTTTGTATGCTTTCTACTATTTCTATTTTACAAGGCAACGTCACTGCATCCTGTGCTTAGCACACTACAACGCAAAACTATTGTAATTGGTTTGAAGAAAAACATTTTTTTTAAATCCCCCCCCCCTATACAAGAGTGATACTGTGTGGGGCCAGACCTTTTTTCTCTGCAAAACTCTGGTGTCGATGATGATTTGGCATCATAAACATGTTGGACCATCACAGTCTGGACCCGTTGGTGTTGACAGTGTGTGATCCAGATTTTTTTTTAATGATAATCTTCTGTTCGAGTCTGGCCGTTCTTGCTAATGACATTATTCAAAATGAGTCATTTTTAGAACTGGAATCCGGACCAGGGTAAAACATGCGAGCAAAGCAAATGGGGAACTACTCGGGTGATATGAATTATTATGAGGATTCATTTATGCTGCATTGTTGTAGTGGTAAAGCACAGAAACAAGCACTTTTTAATGAACATCCAATTCTGTTTGGCTGCAGGAACGAGGGAGGTTGGTGAGATTTTGGGAGGTTCCCAGCACCCTTATAATTCTTGTATACTGGTTGTCCTTTTTTCTGCCTGTCAAGAACAAATAAATCAGTGTGTAAATGTTACTGGAGAAAGATAAGTGAGTGGTCTTTGTTGGCTTCAGTAAAGTTAAATCCTGCTGTCGACAATTTAAAACTCTATTTGGACAATGTCTTCAGTTTTTTCCTGTGAAACGGATTCGTCCAAATGCTGTTTCAGACCTGAAAACCTTGGATTGTGACTTAGAATCTGCCAAGGGAACTCCACCGGTCTGTTTACAGGTCTTGGGTAAAACAACTGCATATGTGGTGAAACGGTTGTCTGAATCCTTTTGTGGCTCCAGAGGGAGCTGCGCTCTGCTAAACTGCCTGCAAGTAAAATCACTTGAGGCAATTTATAGTTTTTAGTGTGTGGCCGACTCCTTGTATCTGCTTAAAGGCGAGAGGTTCGAGGCCACACTTTAACTGCCACTAGCGGTATGCCAGTGGCAGTTAAAGTGCATGCACCGAATCTTCAACTCGATTGTTGTAGCAAAGTTGCTCAGTGGGTAATGTTAGATATATCTGTGGTTCCTCTGCATGGATTTAGATGTTTAGTTATTCAACAATGTTAAAACTAAACTAGACCAAAAAAACAAGAACTGTAAAAAAAAGAAGAAGCTGCACACGTTTGCATTCCATTTTCACGAAAGCAGACTAATAAATATGGATTGGGTATGCGCACACACACACACACACACACACACACACACACACACACACACACACACCGGAGACATGCATGCCAAGTCTGGTGCACAATGACAGCGACGTCAGGCTGAAATCTATTTCCAAAATGCACGCTCATCTTCTCTTATTAAAACTGCTCCATTAAAATCCTCTGCAGGAAGAGATAAGGGTTGATTATTGAGCGTGTAAGCATGCAAGGACGATACTATTCAATATTACATTTCAAATCTGTTTCTGCTCTTCCTTTCCACCTCCAGCTGTTGTGCGCTCTTCCCATGCTGTCTGCTGTGTTGTCTGAGAGTGATGATTTTTGAAACCCACGCATATGTGCACACACCCACACACACGGTCATATGGCTGAGTTAGCTTGACAGATTGTCATCAGAATACTGTAATGGGACTCAAATCCCCCCTACACCCGAGACACACACACACACACACACAGAGCAAAGGAGTGTGTCACTGTGGGGGAGATGATTGACGGGTCTCGAGATGGTGATGGACACAATAGTGTGACCTGCACAACGGTCAAAACAGCAGGTAGTGTTTTTAAACACAACAGGCAAGACGTTGGATTTAGCGACAAACGTGTGGGTGTGGGTGCACCTCTTCCTTTATTTGCATGTGAGCACAACTCTTAATAGTTGCCGTGCTACGGCAAAGTGACTGTTGAAGTATGATGAGGCAATTTTGAAAACAGCAGCACAGCGCAATTATACGCTCTATTCACAATTAGAATCACAACTGCCAGTTTAGAAGCAGTTGTACTAGGCAATACTTTTATGCCAGAATACCGCAAATGAGGATGCAACAGAAATGTGTTGCATTACTAATCAAGTACAACTTGTCCCTTCCCTAAAGTTCTTGTCTCGCAAAGGAAAATCCCAACTCACAGAGAGCATTACAAAAGTGAAATGCTTCGTTCTAAAAAAAAAAGGAGCTACATAAAGGAAGGTTGATTCATAGCACATCGCAATGCATTTCACTTTGTAATATTAAAACTTGATACTAGAGTCAACCAACTATTTCCAGTTGATATTGATTATCATTCCAGCATCCAAAGGTATGAAAACCCCCAGCATGCACCGGGTCATCAAAGTCATTGATTTCTTGCATTGTTGCTGTGTTTCATATCATGTTCTTTTGTACAATATTTCTACTGTTTAGATTTAGAGAGGCGGTCTTTTCTTTCAGCCACCTCTAGCCCACCCAAAATATGTACACGTCTCCTACTCGATCCTAATTAAAGCACTCTAGTGAACGTTATAGGGCTTGCAATGAAATGCACTGCAGTTAAATCAGGTGCAGTTTAATTAAAAGATGCAAGTTCCCTTCCTTCCTTCCTTCCTTCCTTCCTTCCTTGTCTCTCTCAGTCTCGGTTGAATTAAGTTGCAAATGTACATCTGTTAATATGTTGACAAGGTCATTCCAAGGGCGTTTTATCCTAACACCACATGTGATGAGGTTATCTGAGCACTATTGTCGTGTGACAGGGGTGTTATGGGTTTTATTCGGGGCACATTTGTATTGCCGTCTCTACCTTTTTGTTATTGTAACATACAAATGATGTAAAGGCTAAATTCAATAAAACAGTAATAATTGGTACCAGAGAAAAATGATGGTTTGTCATTACATGGAGTCTGATTTATTTCATTGCCCAGGGTGTTATTCTGTTCTTTCCCCACATTCACTATTGCCATAATCAGTTTTTTTTCCAGTTAATGTGGTCAGATTGTGAGTGACAGTTGTGTTCACAATTGGTGACGTTCTCCCCAATTTGTGCACTGCAGGGTGCGGCCACACAGGTACAACATGTGCATCTTCAAATGGTGGGGTTCAGCGACCTGCGAAGTCGCAGCGTCAACCAATAGCGAAAAAATATGTGTGGTTGACATCACTTATCGCATCATTCGCTCCATGTGTGACTGTGAGTGGTGTGGGTCAAAACCAGTGTGAGGCTGTCCATGAGTCTGAGGCTTTGTGGCTTGAGCCTTGACTCTTCCTATCCACGGAAGGAAGTGTCTTTGATCAAGACACTAAACCCCAATTTGCTCTTAGTTAGTAGACCGGAGCTTTCATGGCATGGTAACATGAAAATACAGTCACAACCAAAAAAGAAGACGACATATTTCAAAAAGTGTGACTTTTGTTTTGTGACTGTGTTTAAAAGAGGGGTCAAGGTTAACTTGTAAGCTTCAAGTTCAGTGTTCGGTTCCAACAACGATCAAAATCAAGTACAGTTTTTAAATAAAATGGTGAAAAGCAGAAAATCCTAACATTTAAGAAGCTTCTACTAATAAATACTTGTAATTTTTCCTTGATAAATTACTCAAATAATCAATTAATTGTCAACATTGTTGACAATTATCTGGTGATGGTCACATGTGTAATGACACACTGTTCAATTCAAGCCTTTAGCTGCCACAAAGAGCTGTTAAGGTTTGAACTATTGTCAGGCTTTTCTTTCTGTGTCTTTTATGTTGGACTTGGCTGTTTATTTTTATCCTTATCTGTGTGTTTCTGCAGGTGTTCGGGGGGCGTTGAGGTGATGCATGTCCCCCGGTCGTCCCAGTGGAGGAGCCAGCTAACGACGAGTGGCTTTGGCTGCTGAACGCACCGTCACCGCCCTCATCCCCTCCTCGCTCCCTCCATCTCTGATGGCTCTATGGGGCGTCGTCAGCCTCAGCCTTCACTGCTGGGTGTGTTTACATTCTGCGGTAACAGCAACAGCGGTAGCAACTGCCAGCCTTCCCAATGACAAGCCTGGGGGCCCCCTGGACTGGCTCCTGTCTGATAAAGGGCCTTTCCACCACTCCCCAGAGTACATTGACTTTCTGGAGAAGAACCGGCAAGGCTTCTCCACCAGATACAAAATATACAGGTGAGTCAGGGCAGCAGGAGGAAAAAGCACTTTACACTGTTTACTCCTGCCATCACTACTCCTATAACGCACAGGGAAAATCTCCCAGCAGCCGAATGAAATGGCCCCCATGGTCGTCCTTTGAGGAATCAGCTCTGTGTAAATAAAGGCCATATACATAATATGATTAAATGATGTGTTTACATATTAAGATTAGTATAACTCACAGTCACGAGCCGCAGCCTGTACTTAAAAGCACTTAGAGCTGTATGATTTGGCTCATTTACCATGAACAAACAGATCACTGTTGGTGTAAAGCATTAGCAAAAACGTCAGTGGTCATATGAAGATGCCAGCAGTCAGTGCTAAAATTGGATTAGTCCCTTTAGTTTTGTGAGTTAGCGTGCTACTCAGACGTCAGAAGAAGACAGTAATGCTTGCTGACCAGATCCTACTTTTTGCTAGCACACTAACATCGCAAACTGATCACTTGATCAAACAAATGAGCCATGTCCATTAAAGGAATAGTTTAACATTTTAGAAAATACTAGGCTAATTAGCTTGCCTGTCAAGAGTGCAATAAGAAGGTTGATACCACTGTTGTGTCTGTCAGTAAATATAAAGCTCCAGCTGCTAGCCATTTAGCTTAGAAAAGGGGAGATGCTAGCCTGACCTAGCTCGGTACGAAGCTAATGCCTATGCTATCTGCTTCTAAAGTGCTCTAATTAAAATGCTCTTTCTTGTTTGTTTAATATCTAATATGTATATACAGACATACAACCCTCAGTATTACAGCAACTTGTCATTTACACATGTTTTGTATGAATTACACTTTATACTTAGCATACAGACATGAGCGTGGCATATTTCTCAAAAGGTCAATCTACTTATTTCAAATGCTGAGGACCTCCAGTGTGGTTATCATTGTGTATATGCCCATACGTTGGTTTTCTGTTTCGGGTTTTTGCAGTATCAACCCAACAGAGTCAATCTTGGCTGTTGGAAGAGTGAACTGCATGTTTTCATTCATGCTGAATATTTCATGTAAGTAGCAAAAACATATTCAGATGTTGCATATTTTGAGATGTGACAAAAGAGGAACATATAGATTAAGAGAGGCGTCTTTCATAATTAATGTGAACCATGAACTTCAGCAACCTCAAGCCCACATGTCCTTACCTGACCCGGCTTTATTAAGGCACTCTACTAGAAATGATAGTGCTTGCAATGAAATGCACTGCAGTTAAATCAGTGGAAGTTGAGTTAAATGATAGAGACAAGGAGGGGAGTGAACCTCCATCTGTCTTGGTTGAATTAACTTGCAAATGTAAATCTGCTGGAATATGTTGGTGAAGGATCAGATTAAAGTTGAGGACAAGGTCATTCCAAGGGTGTTTTATCCAAACAACATGTGTGATGAGGTTATCTCAACCCCATTGTAGTGTGACAGTGGTGCTCACAGCTGCAGCTGCAGAGGGTCTTTATCAGCAGTACATTTGCTTTTCCCTCCTAACCTTTTCATTTTAAAATCAAAATAATACAAGGAAGAATATAATACAACTGCATTTTGGGATATTAGTTCACACAATGGTCAGTATGCTTTATGAAAACCCAATTCATGGTTATTCAGGCAGACGTTACTTGGCCTGCTTGTCATGCAGAAAAGGTTTCTCACATCCGATGTTCACAAGATATCTGTCACATGCCCAGACGGAATCATCATGATGTATTTAATGCGGGCGCGTTGCTATCTGCTGGCTGTGCATCACGTTCGGCTGTCTTCCAAACCCTCAGGGGGTCACCCGATCAGGTGGTCAACTGAAATATGTTGATTAGCACCAGGAAAAAATGATGATTTGTCATGACAGCAACACAGTCTGAGGTATCGGCGTGCGGACCGAATTAGCGGAGATTGTGTCATGAATCATATCCGTCGTCATTTAGGAGGCTGTTGTCCAGGCTTCTGGAAGCAGACGAACAAGGTTCCTGACATCTATGGATCGGTGCAAGGATGCTTTATAGCTCTGGTGATCGTTTGCAGCTTTGGAGCTTTTTAATATTTCCTCCTCTGGCAAAAGGCAGCCTTTCGTTGGAGCTGAGCTGCATGGGCGGCAAGATTAATAGTCTTATCATGTGGCCAAGTGATTAGTGAGCTCTTAGTACTTATTACTCTGCATTATCACAGAATCCCCTGAGAGGCTTCTGTCAGCTGCAAGGTTGTGTTTGAGGCTCTCTAGATTACCACAATATGGCATTGATTAATAGTGGTGATAGTAAAAGGAAAAACTAACCTAAAAAGTAAATAGCTTGTAAATCTTTCTAAAGAGAATTCACTTGGATTCAGTCCCATTCGATTTCAGAAGGAAATCTAAAGAAAACAGGAGGGATACAGCTGTGGGTAAAAGCCTGTGTTTCTTTCAGTTTCGACAAATTATAGCTCTCTTTGCGATGCCGCCATAGTGGGGTGAAATATGGTGATGGTTTTGGGGGCTCACACCTGGAGCTGGCTCATAAAAGATGTAGTAGGGTTGTTTTATTAAAGAAAGTGGGCTCACTACTGTGTCTCCTAAGGGACCCACACTTCATAGCTATGCTCCTGCTGTGGAACCAAAGTCCCAAAATCAAGCTATAACCCTTGTGTACTAACACAAGTAGGAAGTTAATCTCGGTGGCAGCGATTCCCAAACTTGGTGTCTCTTAAAAAGTGAATCAAGGCGTGTCACTGCTCACCACAGGTTGAAACTGGGTCTGATGGGGAAAAATCATTCTTTGTTTGAACTGCTCACAGCTCAGGCTGTTTCATTTGAATAAGAGCGGAACAATACTTTTGTTCTTTCTACTGATTTAGAAGAGAAATGTCTGATTAAAGAATACATAAAAACATGAGAAAAAATGACCAAACAAGCGATGCCAACCTTTTAATGCTTAACAAACTTGATGTTGTAGACACATAAAATATCAATGTGTACTCAAGAAATAAGTTTTTGATACAAATATTGACCAAAAAAACAAATGTTACATTGTTTAATAATTCAGCAAAATCACAGACATGTTCTATCTTTTTTTAAGACATTTAAATTTACAAGGTACTATAGTGGACACATTGATGGGATAAAATAAGCAAAGTGACACACTTAACCTAGCTCCACTAAATTAATGGATTCATCACTGCAACTTTGAGAAGTTTTTATGGACCTTTTTCCCAGCATGGAAACTTCTAATTAATTTCAGTTGCATTTAATTGTGTCTCATATCCAGATTGTATCTACTGAAAATTGAACCTGATAACATTTAACACCTGGTATTTATACGAGTCTCCTTTGTCCCCATTAAAGTCTGATTAAGATCTGACCGCTATGTCCAAACCAAACAACGAAACGTCACATCCTCTCTGGTTTGAAAAAGTTTAACGTGATTACATTTTACCACACGTATCTGCTGTTAATTATAAATGCAACTGCCTTTACACGTATGTGCAATATGGTCACATCCCTTACCTCCTCCAAAGGTGGTTCGGCTGATTGGATATCTATCCGACCACAATGCAATGTTTTGGGTACATTTGACTTTTTGCGCTATCCGATTGCAATCCGATCACCGAAAAGGCCTTTTGAGACGAGTTGTAAAGGGGGGTAGAGTTCCTAAAGCTGCTGTCAAGTAGTTGCTTTATACTTAAAATGGAGAACACTCGCTTAAAACTACTGCAGAAAATAACCCTGGGGGTTTAGAAGTACTTGAGTAAATTACAGTACAGATAGTGTCACTATGTCAATAGGCATTACTGTGCATCAACATGTAATCATTTCAAACAAGGAGACTCTAATAAGAATCTGCAATTAGTTTATTCCACAAACCAAAGCATGTAGGACACGCCCACCCGTTGAGATTAACTTGATCAAAAGAAAGCGGCTTCCTGTTGGATGTAAGAGCCACTTCAAGCCTGATGAACACCAGCGGATTTCCAAAACCACAGGGGAGTCTGCAGGTGCTCTGAAGGGGGTTGAGGTGAGTGTTTTAGAGCAGACTCCCTCAGCGCTGCTTCTTGGCATCCCACAGCTACGTTCTTACTGATGTTCTTTGTCTTGTCTCCTCGCCTCCCTTACTTTAGCAAGTATTTCCTTACAGTAAATACGCTGCTGAAGGAACAGCAATAAGTTGTAGTTTTTCATCCTTCAGACACTTTTCCTCATCTGCTTTTTAACACATCAGAGAAAAACGATTCACAATTCATAAGACACAACATTAGACACTTTCCCTTGAATCTGCCCCATTAGTTGCTCAACTTTCTTGTATTTAATTTGTTAATACAGCAGGCAGCTGAAGGCAATTTCTCTCTAGTTAAGCTGTCTTTCGAAAGTTGTATTCACTAAAGAGAGTAAAAGTGTAAAACGAGGGAGAGGGAAGCCTCATTATAGTTCCCCTTTTCATCCTCGCTTCAGGTTTTTAGACACAGTAGTGGTATGTGTTAGCCTGAAGGTTGGCCTATCACTTTGGTTCAGATTGAAATATTTAAACAAATATAGCATGGATTGCCATTACATTTTGCTCAGATGTTCATTGTATCCGCAGGCTTAATCCTACTGACTTTAGGGACCCGCTGACTTTTCTCCATGAGGTTGATTGGTGGTTTTTGAGTGAAATGTTTCCACGTAGAGTATATTAGATGGATTGCCATGAAATGTCATGCAAATATTGATATCACTGTGATGATTCCTTAACTTACTCTAGAGCACCATCATCATTTTAATTTGTCCAATATGTTGGTTTATGACCAAATACATGCCAAACTAATGGCCTTTTTTTTTGCTTACTCGGACAACAATATTCACACAGACTGTATCACAACATCGATGATGTTTAGATTTCTACGCAACTGGTATGAATGGTCATGTGACTGCAAATTTAGATGAAAAAAGTTAACAAATACACTAAACTACAAAGCTTTTCTGGCCCACATTATGTTATATATTATAGTAATGGAGAAAACAAAAGTTATGAAGGCAAAAATATAGCACCTGTTGTACTAGATATTGATTTAAGTTCCTCAAATTATCAGAAATACAAGTGTCAGTGGCCATTGCTCAGATCCAACAAAAGTAAGGTGAACAATTTTTTTTTTTTATGATCATTTTTGACTCTCCGTTTTTGGTTGAGAGGCACTTTGTGCAAAAAGGAGGGCAGAGGTGATATAAAGTGACAATGTCATTTTCTGGTCCGGTCTTCCTGGTGTATATTGTCCATAGCTCTGCTTAATCCTAATAAATGTTTAATGACAGGAGAAGATGGATCACCAGAATTGATGCTTCCAGTTACAGTGTTTGAGCTACCGCAGGATTGATGGAATAATGAAACACCATGTTAGCCCCCCTACTTAATTCCCCGGCTCTCTTACAGATTGAATTTGAAAAATATATATATATATATATATATATATATATATATATATAACAAGTTGTCTGTAATGGAAGAGGGTTTGTGTCTGTGTGTGTTCTGGCGATTCACTGTGAGTGGGTATGCTTCCAGTGCAAACACAATGTGGGCCTTCCGCCTTCGCCACCTGTCCACAGGAAACATTGCCAAGGGAAAGCAGCCATAGTCACCAGGGTGAAGGCAGTGTGTTGAGGTGTTTTTGGCCCTGCTTTGAACATATTGCATTGGTTATTGCATTTGATGATTTTTTATGGCATAAGATTTAATTATAAACATCATTTAGCTGGAGAAAATTCACTGTGATCATTAAATATTATTAAACTGCTGAAAGATTAGGCTGCATGCCAGCGGATAAATGTGGATACAATAAATAAAAGAAGGACGTTGGTGAAAGAAATATTCTCATCCTTGAATAAAAGTACCAATACGTTGATCTAAAAATGCAAAAAAAAAAAAAACAAGCACAAGTTCTGCATTAAAAAATTGTACTTAAGGATTATCGGCTTTAGTGTAAAAGTATTTTTTTTCTGCAGAAAAAAGCCCCCAGATGGTTACTAATGCATCAATGTATAAGCTTCCCGTTGTCGACGTTTCAGGGTTAGCTCAATTTAACTACTCCATGTGGAATTGCCTCCATGCGGCTCTCAACATGGCGACGGCTGTGCCAGCGGCTAGCAACTAACGCTGCTATCAGCATGAACGGTGCAAACAACAGCGACTGAGCTGACAGAGCAAACGGTGTTAACCAGTAGGGGAACCGGAGGGTGGGCAGAGCGTCGGCCATTTGCTAGCCAGAGGGACTCGCATGCACAGAAATACACCCAGGAACAAAAACAGAGTTCAGAGAAGCTCAGACTTACAACACACACAGAGGAAGTGTGTTTGTGTGTTTGTTTGCAGCCATATTAATGCTCTGAACCCCGTATATATATATATATATATATATATATATAGATATATATATATATATATATATATATATCGTTAACGAGTCGTTAACGTTATTTAAATCAAACCATCTGAGAAATCATTCTGTGTGCTAAGAACTCAATGACATCTGACACGGAAAAAATGATCCCACTGCTTTTTTTTAAAGGGGTCAAGCCAAATACTATAGGTTGGCAACCAGGGGTTTGCTGGCCGTCTGGCAGACCGGGTACTTTCAAGGTGGGCCGACGAACACAACTCTTTTTTTCTATTCTTTTTTTTAGGCTGACCGGCCCTTTAATAGATTATCCTAAATTGGCACTTTTTTTTGACAATCGCCTAGTGATGTTCAAGAAACACGCCTATCTGTCTCTATCATTCTAAGCCCCACATGCTGTGTGTGTGTGTGTGTGTGTGTGTGTGTGTGTGTGTGTGTGTGTGTGTGTGTGTGTGTGTGTGTGTGTGTAGGCAGCTGGGCAGAAGAGTTAGTTTAGAGGAGAGTATTTAAAAATGGCAAAAAGCTGTCACATGAGGCAACAAAACCATTTAGGTTCAGGAAAAATGTTGGGCTTAAAATAACTACGCAACCTGAACAACATTGAAAATCTTGTGTTTGTTTTGACTTAGCCACCTCGCCTACTTCACATCCACTGTGACATTTTTTTATACCAAGACAAATGTGTGTCAGCTGAGAGGTTGAGTTCTGCCGAGATGGAGAGCGAAGAGTTGTCTTTAGTGTAATATTAATGACAAAACATTTTAAGCTTTGCATGGATTGAACAAAGAGGAGACGTCTTCATTAAACTCCGGCTTCTGTGAAATACATCGGCACTGGTGACAGCAACTTGACGCGCGTGCCGTAAGCATTGAAAAGCCACTGAAAGCTCTGGATTTTCCATATCCACCACACAGAAGTTAGTAGAGAATTAATTAATTAATGAAATACTACCCATCATTGGCAATGTCAACCCCACAGTGAAGGTGAAAAAATCAGTTCAGAATAAGTGTGGTTTTAATTAATTATATAACGATGTACAGACCGTTTGGGCTAAAATACACAACTTAACAGCTTAATTCTCCTTTTCAATTATTATTTACAAGTTTACAAATGGGTAGGCAAACTAAACAAAAATATGCAATAATTGAGATAAGTGTACATGATAGAAAAGCTGCTTTAATTCAAAATATGCCAGAGGCGTGTTTAATTGTAGCCTATTTTATAAGCTTATAATATTTTATTAACTCGCTGTGAAATGTATAAAGTGAGGCAAAAAGTAGAATATTTCCCTCTGATGAAGTGGACCGGAAATGTAAACAAACAGAAAATACATATGTACTCAAGTTAAATTTTCTACTTTTACTTTACTTACTTGCAGAACCGTACTCAAGTCAATCGACGTAGTTATGCCCACCATTGTAGATGCAGACATGATGAACCTGCCAAGCAAAAGAAGGAGTGGAGAAAGTTCAACAACTCCAACAGCTTTTAGCTTTGATGGCGTTCAAAGCGTTAAACTGATAAAACTGATGTACCTCTGCGAAAAGGAGCAACAGAATTGATAATAGTAATGACTTAGCTGCTTGTAAGGGGGATTGCGGCCCCTAAAGTTGACTCTGTGTGAAACCCATTTAATTTCCTCTTCTCCCTGCAGGACGAACTATTTGGCCCATCGGGGATTTAAGATAAGACAAGGCTAGCTTATCACAGCCCGCGATAACTGAGGAACCAACGACAGCGGGGATTTGCGAATTCTCTTTCTACACCTGCCCCCCTCCTCCATCTCGCTCCTGCGCTGTATTGTGTTCTCCTCTTCTTCCAGAGAAAGTGCTGTGGCTTTGAACTAGTGCTTCCAAGCTGCAAGGCAGAACTCAAGAGACACACTGTGTCCCATTTGAAGAGGTCATTTATTTGTATGGCATGAAATAAGGTGAAGATTAATAGCTGCACTAGATGTATCTGAGCAAGAGATTCGTCAAAAGCTTTGTCTGAATTCTACGGTGTCAGCGAAAAAGGTCATCGCGTACCACGTTTACATTTACCATCATTATGTTTACTTCCCACTCTCTGCCCACACTTTCTGCTTAATATTGGGTGAATCAGTGTCTTGTTTCGTGATTACATAACAGACATTGAAATTGATGTTTGTGGGCAGCAGTTTGAATTCTCAGGGATTTAAAACGGTGTATCATTCAAACATCTGGGTGTTTGAGCTTTTCCTCATTAATCCTGGTTTAATGTGATGTATACCCTTTCAAAAGGCCACACTCCCTCCATCCATCAGCAGCAGCCAAGGTTGTTCAACCCGTTCTGATTACAGCAGTCACGCTTTTATTTTGAAGAGAGAGAGAGAAGTGCGACATTTGACTGATAATGCCGCTACGTTCATTCACGGACTGTTTATTTTCTTCTCTCACAATGTAATCCGATAAAAATAATCCCCCGATCAACACAGTTAATCATGTTCGTGTCATCTTTTTTTTTTTAAAGCATCAGGATGAAGCACCTCGAAACAAAACGGTGCTCACTAAAAAGGCAGACGGCACTTTGAGGAATTTGTGTTTCCGCCTCGTATAAGCGTGGATATGGGAGTTATTTTGGGGCAGTGCCAGTCGGATGGTAACAGTTGGCACCCTCCCCTGTTTTAATTACAGCTGTGATGTCTGTTTGCGGCTTCATGGTGGTTGATACATTCATCGCTACGCAGATTTGTGATGGAGGGAAAAGTGCTTCCAAAACCAAATACAATGTTGAGTCAATCCAGTCTGTGGCCTATTATCAAAGTTGTACTCATTTCAAACATCAAAGATGGGTATGGTCTTCAAACAGGGTTTTTGTTTTTGCAAGTACAAATTTAATTAGTTCTTGTTACAGATGCTGAAACGGGTTATTTCTCTCTAGGTGGTTTTCTTATATGTTTGCTAATTTTCCCACTGCTTCATAAATTAACATTAATACCAACCCACACATAAATTAACTGCCTTTTTTTACATTTGAGTTGACTTTTGGGAGTCAATTGAACTCAAAACTTTTTTGTAACAAAACACCTCCTCCGGCTTCTATGTTCGTCAGTACAACCATGTTTTTCATAACTTAAATATGTCTAGTTTTTGAAATGGCGGTTTGTTTAAGAATATTTTTCTGCAAACATTAGATTTTTTGGTTGATGTTTGGATCCTCCCCTAAACTGAATGAGTGAAAATATGTCCTCCTCTGGAAGGGACAGCATCTGCCTTATCCCAAAAGTTATTTAAATAAGATCTGGTCCTATTCTATTCATAACTGGTCCTTTTCCACTCAGATCTTATCCTATTCTACCGTGTATTTTGGTGTCTCAACTCTTAACACTTTAATTTCCAGAGCTCACAGCGCAGCCTCCAATAAAAAGTTGCTGACTTAGTTTTATCTTTGCTGTTCTCCTTTGCCATTAGTTTCTTGGATAAAAACTAAAGCAATAACACTTTTTTATTTCCGCACACTAAACTGCATTATATGGAGATTCTAAAGCTGTGATACAGTTTACTTTCTCTCAGAGGACGTATTTGACTTTGCAGAGCTATTTAGATGAAGGATACTATGCCGACCTCTGTTCTCAAAACACAGTATTCTAAGCATGAAACCTTTACTGTTTTGCCAAATGTGAGACAAACAAAACACATGTAAGTCTAATGTTCAATACATAGGATGCTCTCTCTGTTAAGCTGAGTGTGGACCTGCAAGTCAAGCAGTATCCAAAAGGACACTTTAGAGGAAGTTTTTGGAAATTCAATCACTTTTTTTGTGTATGAATCAAGGCACTGCCAACTGCAGCATCCCTTCAAAGAGCTTACTTACCCCTGGGCAGATGTTCTACAAAAAAATAATAGAGAGAATGCAGGCAGGGTGACAGGTTGTTTTTTTTTGAGTGGACATCCTTTGGTTCTTTGAGTTTTGCTCCAATTCAGTTTATATGCTGCCTCATCTATATCTATTTCTGTATCCTTCTTTTAATGGATACATGTTAGGTTTGTACATGGAAGAGGGAAGTCACAGTCGCGTAAAAGCTGTCAGAGGAAGATAATCGGGAAGAAAGTCCTGCCTTACTAGAGGACAAAGCTTTATTCAAATGCAGCTCCCTCCTTGCTGCCAGCTTGCATCGTTGTATTCAACCCCTTTTTTCACACAACTCATCAAATACTGACAATTGGTCAGTGGCCCTCTGCGTCTGAGGCACCGAGGAACCCTTTAGAGTCTGTGTGAGATGCAGCAGACTTTCAACGAACTCCATTATTAACCGTCGCAGCAACTTGCATAGTATAAAGAGCGAGAGAGTCCACGTTGGGGGACTGGGGCTCTTTTAGTCTTCAGACCATCAAAGCTCTTAATGTCATCATTCATCCATTCATAGACTGATGGGAGGGGCTACCATGCAAGGTGCCACCGGCCCATCAGGACCAACTAAACATTCATACCCATTCGTACAGCCTGCGGGAGCAATTTGGGATTAAGTGTTTTGCCCAAGGCCACATCAACATGGTAGCGGAATAGGGGATCACACCACCGATCCTCTGATTGAAGGACGACCCCGCTCTGCCACTGAGTCACGGTGAGGGTGGCGGCTGGTTGGGTCAAACCAAGCAGGAGTCAGCCAGGACAGCTGTCCTTGTCCTTGTCAATGTTGACTTATGAAATAAGATGAGACAATCTTGTATTGCTCCCACAGCGAGGACATTTGCAGGAATCAGTTAAAGAAAAACAAAACGTTTATATAGAGTTTAATCAAGACAGTAAAGGTATATTAAACAAAAAAAATTGTAGAAATTAGCAAAAATAAATAAAAAACTATAGAATCAGGCTACATGTTGCACAAATTAAGTAGGAAATATGAAGTGTTGATACTAAACAGCCACAGATATTTTACCTTCATTTTGTTACTGGCTTAGTTACTTTACTAGCAGCATGCAGCTACACAACAAACAGACAGAACAAACATACGTATTATAATCAAAACCACTATTTAGTTATAACCAAACCAAACACTTACCTAACCAAGTCATTTTGTTGCGTAAGTAAACTCAATAACTAAGTCAATCAATGTTGGAATTTTATTTTGAAAGGAAACTGTATGCATGTAATGAGTGGAAACTGACACGGCCAAAAGTGTGTTGATGTCAAAAGGTGCCTATGAAAGTCAGTTTTAAGCATAGAGACATGAACATGTCCAGATGTATAAATATTATAAGTTAAATGTGTGGTTGAGGTCAGACGTGGTTGTCAGAGGCAAAGAGAAGAACTTGAAAAGGAAACAAAGGCTGACAAGTCTTTTGTTCACTGCTTTCAATTTTATGACAGCTTTGCTCTCTCTCTCTCTCTCTCTCTCCCTCAGTATAGAAGAAATTCCCTCTCTCTCTCTCTCTCAGTACAGAAGACATCCTCTTTAAGCAAATGGGGCTATCTCTTGTACCACCTTGTGCTTCATTCATTTCGATGTGTATCTCTGCTATGATGGGCTATTAAGGAACACATCTGTCATCTGTGCAGTAAGAGCACTTTTCTGTCCCAGGTGACAATCATAGTTTCAAAAGATACCAGGTTTTAGTCTGGATGTTCTTTTTTTCTTTTTCCCCCCTGTCTTCTCACTAGATTTATCTCTTTTTCTCATTCTCTCTTTCTTTCTCCATCAATTCCCTTCCGCTTCGGTTTAGGCTGTGTCGGCACGGTCGCGGGATTCCTTACATTGCAAAAGCACAGAGCAACATAATGAATTAAATCTGCTTCTCTACCTATCTCTTTTTCTCTGTCTCTCTCTTCAAGCCATTTATTCTGCCTACGTACTCAGCTTTAGGCAAATTATGTACCTATATGATGTCGCTGTATCAGAAGCCACAGAAGGTGCATTTGTCCTCACCTTCTCTTTTCAATATGAACTGTTGCCTAGTTTTTGACTGTCAAATGATTTAGTTTATGCAATGTACAATTATGTTTTTTAATTGTTTGTTTAGTTTAACCAACAGTCCAAACCCAAATATATCAATTGTATGATTAAAGTAAGAGAAAGCAGCACTTCTTCCTCCACTCTGAACCAAACTCCACTATTAATGCAGTTACTTGTATTGTTGTTTTGTTCTGCTTTTTCCAGGGAGTTTGGGAGATGGAAGGTGAACAACATGGCCGTGGAAAGGAGAGATTTCTTGGAGTCTTCGTTGCCTCTGACTCCTGAGTTCATCAGGAACATCCGAATGCTGGGCCGCCGGCCCACCACCCAGATGATAACTGACAATCTGATCAGGAAGTATGGGACTCACTTCCTGTTGTCAGCTACACTAGGAGGTAAACAGAAAACAGAAAACACGTTTTTATTTTTTCAAACATGGCATTCAAGCTCAACTTGGATGCAAAAGAGACACATTCTGAAATCATAGAAATCCTTGAAGAAATGTCTCCTTGATTTCTGACAGACTTTCTCATTGTTGGTATGCAGCCGTCAATTTTGCTGGATGAACTGGTTACTATTGCTCGCAATGAAAGATTGAATATTAAGTTATAGGATCTAGGTAAAGTTAGCTAATGCCTCATGCAGAAGACACATACATGAAGAAAATGTATTGTTATTGTGTTCCAGTATTGAGCTATTGAGGACGCAGAATGGGGAAATGTGTTTTTAGAAATAACTTTTTCCTATATGATATAGAAAAAATAAGTATTTCTCTCTCAGATGATGTAGGCTTTAGTACAGTATTTGTGTTGATAAAAGCTTTTAGAGTTTGCTCCCCAAGGTGTTTCATATGGAAAACAGATGGACATGGCACAATAACTCAGTCACAGTTAGCAACTGAATAACACATCACTGCAAAGTAGTTTGCCACTGGCAGCAAAGAAGTGGCTCTTCAGAGATGTACTGTATGAATACATGTAGAAGCCTGAACACTATAAACACGCCACTGCCAGTCACAGTTACCCCACTTTGGGCTTTCTGCAGTGTGATGAGAAGCATTAATGGTCCTCTGAGTGAAGACAAAAAAAATCATAATTTCAGATGCCAGAGAGGTCCCGGCAAGTCTTGCGAAACCAATTTGCTTTTACAGAGCAACACTTGTCAATTATTTCAGACCTGATTCCCGGCTTAGAAAAGGTCTCTGTTGTGAGTGGCTGCATTCAATGCAACGCAACCAGCTGCCTGAGCTGATGCAGCCCGTAATCTGGCTCCCAGCCAGCACTTAATGGTATGAAGAGAGGAGAATGAGGAGTTTGCCTTGGACTCTTGCCAGAGATATGCCTCTGTGGTTCTGAATGGATTGCCTCTGTGTTCGGAAACATATGGACTTAATGAAATTAATGAATAGATTGTGATATCAAGGGGGTGCCCTTCAGCAGCTGAGCAAGAAAAACAGTGGGCAGGAAAAATGGCCCAGAGACATTAACAGTGCATTATGATGAGGAATATGATGTACAGTGTCCTGGGGACTCTCGAGGAAGGAGTGCTCTACACCGTGGCCCCCGCAGACTTATGAAGAGTTGATTGCTATGATCCGTGGCTATGGGGTGATGTAGCGTATCCTAATCGTGGTCAAGTGTCTTTGTACTTCAGAGGGCCCTTGTTGCACCTGTTCTCTTAACCACCTGTGATATAGTGTGTGTAGGTAGGTGTGTGTGTGCGTGTGTGTGTCTCTACTGGAGCAGAGTGTGTGGCAGGTTTTTAAAAAATTGTGTAAAATGATTAATTGGAATGAAATCCAAACAAGAAAGTCATCATGAGCTGTCATGCCCACTACTCATTACATTAATAATTTATGTCATATGCATGTAATGTGCTGTAACTCTGTTGCATTGTTCATTCTGGTCACATGACATCTATTGCTTCTGTCCATCCGGGGAGAGGGATCCTCCTCTGTTGCTCTCCCGGAGATTTCTTCCTTTTTTCTTCTCGTTAAAAAAGTTTTTATGGGGGATTTGTTCCTGAAACGATGTGGGGGTTGGGGGGGGGGTCAAAGGTCAGAGGATGTCGTATGCCTACAGATGAATTGAGTGAAAACATTTGCCAATCGACACTGGAACCTCATTAACAGAAAGTCAAGATTGACAGGTGATTTGCAGCCGATGCAGCACATCGACCATGAGCGCTTGGCACCAAAGATAAGACGAACACCCAAAATCGCTCGACTCTTTGAGACGTGAACCTCGGCCTCTATCCTTTTTAAATAAATACAAAATAATTTCCTTTTTTCAACGTTTTGTTTCCTTGCAGGAGAAGAGGCCTTAACGATATTTGTGGACAAGAGGAAACTGAGTAAGAAGGCCGAGGTGAGCGATTACTCGAGTAACTCCTCCACCGTGTCTCTGGAAGCTCTGCACCAGCTGGCCGCCTCCTACTTCATCGACAGGGAGAGCACTTTGCGCAAGCTGCACCACATCCAGATCGCCTCCACTGCCATCAAGGTAACGCCTAAGTATCTTCATTGTTGAGTTCTTGGGACACACTCACACACTAATGCATTGGTTATCAAAGATTCAATCGTCTTTGATCTTGCTCAATATCAATATCAAACCTAGAAGACTGATACTCTTGGGAGATTACTGTCTCACCTACTTTACTTCTGAGAAAGCTGGTAAAGAAGGATTCTGTGGAGGTGGTGGGAGACAGGAGGATGATGGTGAAGCTCTCATCACTGATGAACAACACCTCCCACCCCATGCGGGACACTGGCAGCTCTGCACAGCTCCTTCAGCCACCGGTTGATTGATCCCCGGTGTGTGAAGGAGAGGTACCACAAGTCCTTCCTTCCTGCTGCTGTCAGGCTGCACAACCAGCTGAGCGTGCAGTAGACCACAAACAAACACACTTTATTCACTTCAACCGGTGCAATATAAATACATGTTATTCTGTCTGTATATATACTATTGTTATTGTGGATTCTTACCCTTTTTTTTTTTTTACTATGTCTCTTGTGTGCACTTTACCTGTCTGCTGCCGTAATCCTGCAAATGTCCCTACTGCGGGACTAATCAAGGAATATCTTATCTTGAAAGTATTTTTCTCTCATATTTGTACAACACAACATTTCTTAACTGTTTCCTTGTGTTTACATACTCATTTTGCAAATGATGAGATGTTGCTATATCATGCCAAACTAAAATAATGTACCTTTTCCTTAATTAAAACGTGTGGCAAACACCCTTTCAAAGAAGCCTTCAAATATACTTTAAATAAGCAAAGTCGCTAATTTAGGCAGCATTGGGGTGTAATAAAGCAGAATATAATAGTGTTTTATTACACTGGCGTTGGTGAGAGCAATTTAACCACCAGAATATATATTTTCTTTCTTCAACAGCAGAGAGCAAGCGCTCTGTTCTAAGAAGCCAGGTATCACAAACATAAGACCTTGTGTTCCTGTCTCTTTTTTATCCTTTGTTATAAAGCCGCAGAACGGCTATGATTGTCAACATGAGCCTGCATAAAATCACAGAACATGATTTCTGGGTTTAAGGATTTAAGATTTACCTCTCACTGCCAACTGGAGTTGCTAACATGGGAATCTGCCCAGAGACGCTTCATATGAAAACCATCTTTGAAAGCAAAGCTCAGTGTTTCACCGCAGTCCACCGGGAATGAAATGACAATACCGAAGGATAGATAATTTCTGTTTTAGACTCTGATAATAAAAATTGCTATCCAATACCTTGTTGGTAATAATACAGATAGTAAATATATGAGCTCAAAACATACTAATCAAATAACAAGAAATACCGGCAATGCATTAAAGAAGAGTCAAAAGAGATACATATTCTCAAATAATAATATATAAAGTGTCTTGCAATACATAGGAAAGGCTGTGTTCAGTCGGTGTGCGTCGCTATAGCGATTAATAACTACGTGGATAACAAACAATTTTATGTTTCGTGATATCTATGAATTACAGCGCATTATTTCCCGGACCGCAAAAGCCCACACTGGGCCGACAAGTGTGTCGTAAAAATAAAAAGCGATCTGTCACCCAGTAGACTGCTGGGAGAGGAGGAGTCAACCTTGATTTACTTGTCACGCAATTGCATACTTCCCATAGTGGCACTTGCTTAATTAATTATGTTAAACTAATTAAGTATTACATATTTTCCTTAACATAACATAGTTGTTTTCTGTGTCACTTTTCGTAATCTATCATACAAATAGGTACGTTTAAAATGACGCCGACCCTCTGACCGATTAATCTCTACAATAAGCACAGTGCACACACTCTTCATATGAAATAAAATCACAAATCTTTACTTCAATTTCTACATTAAATGTGTGCTTTGCTTTCAGGTGTCTTTTGCAAAGCAGACATCTCCATCTCTGAAAGCAAGATGTGAACGATTCCCTTGTTTAGATATGATGAAAACAGCAATAAAACGGGGAGATGATGGTTTTTATCAGCTAGCTTAGCGATGAGATATTATCTTCAGCATCAAGTCTGCAGGAAGCTGGGTGATGAGTGTGAGCGGAAGATGAATGGATCTTGTGAGAAACAGGTGGTGACAGGTGTCTGCCTCTGGTTGTCACCTTCATGCAGCATGGGGTTAATCGGGCCACGGAGCAGAGGATGACCCTCCTTTCTGCCTTTTTCCTTCTTTCCTCCGAACACAGCGGTGGTCGGCTTGTGAAGTGTGGCTTCCTCTGCTGTAGCAGAGCATGAATCAGACTCCCTGTACTTATATCAAAGCTCTGTCCTCTCCCTACAATGTGATCAGCGGGGGTTAGGTGTTTCTCCTGCCGCTAAGGTGGGCGCATCAGAGGTGCGGAGGCAGATACTTTAGTCTGTTTCATTTCTTGGGAATTACGTTTTTTTTTTTTGTTCTGTAGCTACGGAGAGGAAGTGGAGAAGAGAGAGTGCTTTCATGCTCCAAAGGCAGTCATCTGGCGTGACTGACAGGTGGAGAGTAGAAAGAGGTCTGATTCACCTCCATCACTGGCAGCGAGTTAGTCAGAGGAGCGATACGTTCCTCCACACTCGCGCGTCGCTTCCGCATCGGACAGATGCAACTCAGCGCTCCTCTGCGTGGATTCTAAATCAAACAAGTTGAGGCATGAATGAGAGCGGCAAAGAGCCCCCTGCTGTCTGCACGCTAAAGGGGAAATGGAAGCTCGTCTTGGAGGAACAGCCGGTTACTCTTGTGGTGCGCTGGGGATTGGCTGCGGGAATGTGGGCCCTTTTAACTCTCTGAGGTCATTTTTTTGATTTCACATCATTTCTTAAATTCAACTTTTTAAAAGGCACTTGCATATGAGATACATACCCATGTGTTAAATCAAAATGTGCAGAATAGTGTCATCTCTCTATATAATGAGTCACCATAAGGAACAGTGTAAAGAGATAATATGGCCCTAAAATCTCTTGCGAACTGTTTTGGAGCTTGACATTTGTTTCCCAAAGGTCTTAGATTCACAAAAGCAGTGGAATATACGGCATGAAGTGGAAACTGTGACCAGGGTGGCTTGTTTGTACAAAGAGTGATGACTCCAGTTTTCCCAGAGCGCCGGGGATCATTCTTGCTACGATTTGAGAATTTCATAGAAACTGAATCGATGGCCATATTTGCCTATCTGTCTGCACACAGCGATGATTGTATTGTGTTTTCATTATGGTGGAGAAATATAGTTTTGTGTCCCCCGGCAGACTCTATCAATTGTTGTCTGGACTATCACTGAGTAGATCGCACTAAAACCAAACTTTAGTTTTACTGGCTCAGCAAAGCACGTATTGAAGCACAATACTGGAGGTTTACTCCGGATTTTAGTTTGTTACTTTAAAGTTACTGCTTTCATGTGTTTTCAGTCACTTCTTTGAACAGCATGTTTTTTACCCTCACATTCAAATATTCAAGTCCCCCTCAGCTCAAAATAAAACCGCCTGTCCTTTTTCTGCAGGTGGAAGTTTTTCATATGTGTATATATATATATATATATATATATATATAGCTGTGCTTCTGTGCATGCATTTGATGTTCGCTGTCAGTGATGGAACATAAATCCTATATTATTGGATGGTGGTCAGGATGGTGGAACAGCAGTTTGAAAGTGAGTTCTTTAAATTGGCTGCATGTTGATCTGAACATGCTTCAACAGCGTTAAAAGCATGTAGTTTAAACGCACTATATTAGTTTAGGAAGATGGAATAAAACCATTGAATTATGATTATAAAAATAGATCTGCTGTATTTAACCTCAACACCCTTTTAAGTGCAAATCACCAAAAGCAATATTACTGGATCAGTGAGCTTGCAATCAAGCCTCTGTCATTAATCTATGTATGTATGTATTTGAATCTTCAACTATATGTTTCATCTTCAGTTGCAGGGGTCTGTGTTTTGTCCCCATCAAATTAAAGATGAACAAATATATTTAACATGTAATGTCGGCCACAGCCTAATTTCACCACTGAATCTTCCATTAAGGAAATGTGAGTCTGATAAAAGATTGATTAATGGACAACACTGGAAACTTTTTCCCACTCTGTTTTAGACTTTTTTGATTTTTTAGAGGCTGTGTCTTTTATTTAGCTGTTGCCATCTTGAAGCGTGGTATCGGAGCTCCACTTTCATTCACCACACACTCTTAACTCAAACTGAACGAACTGATCACCTGTTTTTAACACTCTACTCAGAGTTTACCAGGGTTAGTCTACTCAGAGTTTACCAGGGTTAGTCTACTCAGAGTTTACCAGGGTTAGTCTACTCAGAGTTTACCAGGGTTAGTCTACTCAGAGTTTACCAGGGTTAGTCTACTCAGAGTTTAGAGTTAAGGTCAGAATTTGTTAAACATGATTTCTTGATCCAGGGATTTGGGTCTAGAGACCAGATCAGAGCTAAAAGCAGATTATTGGGCATTCATCAAGTGGACACAAGTAATGTTATAATGTTATCGTTGTAATATAACTGCTGGATGTGTACACAGTCCATCAATGTGGGTGTTGAATAGCTTTTCAAAGTGTTATTTTGTGTTTTTTCTAAATCCTATTTCAAACTGTTATTTTAGTGATATCAATGTTTCTTAATAAGATAGGAACATTGTATTCTCCCAGATAATAAATAAGGTTTGAATAAAAAAATAAAAAAAACACTGTGTTAACATTGTAAATGTAATAGCACGGTGGCAAATAGGTTAACTTCTTTTGGGGCGAGAAAAACATAGTGGTTTGTCTTAAAATAAGTGCACTTGTAACATCACATGAACTATGGATATAACGTCATGTGACTCTGGCATAATGTCCCATGCCATCTCTTTTATTCTCATTAAAAGTCCTGTGTTTATTTAATATATGCCTGTCGACTGCCCTCTAGTGGGACTTAACCATTTAATGCACCGCATAAAGTCGAAGCTCAGCTCAACTCCCTCTGCAAGTGCTTTTGTTGTTGTTTTCCAGGATGTGCGAAAGCTTTGTGGTAATTCACAATATTCCAGCCTTTAGAATGTCTCATCCGCTGCATGTGGCAATGATCAAAACATTCTTCCTCCTCTGCTTCTCTTGCTCCCACTCTGCTGCTTGAATGAGTCAGTGACATACTTTTAACACCGCAGTACCTGGACCAGCAGCACACATAATGAAATAAAAATGAAAACAGACCAAAGAAAGGCAGCAATCTTCCACAAAGCTCAAGCTTCTGCTTCATTCCCTTACACAGCCATGTGCCAAGATACAGGTGGCCAATAATGTCCTATTAAGTATTTTTAATATACCAGAATTGTATCTACAGTGAATAGCAGCTGCTATGCAAAGCGGAAATTGAATGCTCTGCTCATCAGTCAATGTTTTTGCCGTATGGGATATCATATGGCATATCAAATAATACCTCAAAAAGATCCACTATTCATGTGGTCTGAAACCCAGAGCTGTGTCTCATTTCCTCACATTCATATCGGCATTAAAATCCCTCATGAGGGAAACAAGGGATTTATAATGCGATATGAATATCATTGTCAAGGAATTGCACTCAAATTATCTTCATTTTCCTTTTCTCATTCACAGAGGATATTTGTTCTTCCTCTCACAAACCCCTTTTCCTCTGGATTAGGCGTCTGATTTAAAAAGCCCCACCCTGAGTCTGCTCCTCCTCCCCGCAGCCTCGTACGAGTTCCCGCGACCTTCGCCCTCTGATTGTGTTACTGATCGACTGACCCTCATTGTCTCACCTCATCCATCTGTCACTTTGCACCAACTGTCCTCTGACAGGCCTGAGCAGGACAAATCGCCGAACAAAATATGGTGTCCCAGAACCACAAAGAGAGAAAAATGAGAATCGGTTAGATGCTCTCTGCTTTGTGGCAAAGGTCAATCCAAATGTCTTCAATCAGTGCCCGAAGACGGAAAAAGGAAACGTGTAGCATTCTTGAGGATTAATGAGTTCGGGGAAGCACTCCTACACCAATTTAGAGGAATCTAAATGAGCTTACCCCAGTTGAATCCATTCTGTAGAAACTACTTTATTTAAATGGAACAGAGGGCGCCGATTATATTACACAAGGCACTTTTTAACCACCCTCAAACTAACCAGTTTATATAAATCATCTTTTTATTTGTTGTTGCCCAGGTGACAGAGACCCGCACAGGTCCTCTTGGATGCAGTAACTATGACAACCTTGACTCCGTCAGCTCTGTGCTGGTTCAGAGCCCTGAGAATAAAGTGCAGCTGCAAGGTTTGTCTGAGTTTTACCACTTTCTTTTCTGATTTTCATGATGTTTTTTTCAAAATCAAACTGAATAGCACATGGGATGAACATCAGATGTATATATTGTATTAAGTCAGTTACAAGCTCACTTAACTCCTCTTTCACTGCCGGTTCACAGGCTTGCAGGTGATCCTTCCAGACTACTTGAGAGAAAGCTTTGTGCAGGCGGCTCTGAGCTACATCGCCTGCAATGGAGAGGGAGAATTTGTCTGCAGGGACAACGACTGCTGGTGCCATTGTGACCCCAAGTTCCCAGAATGCAACTGCCCCTATATGGACATCCAAGCCATGGAGGAGAGCCTGCAGAGGATCACAGAGACATGGGCGATGCTCTATAAAGAGTTTGAGGAATCCGGTAAGAAAGAAAAATATGTTTTTTTTCAGCACTTTTTTTCCCTGTTGCATGCCTCATACTATATGCAGGGGAATCAAACTTTTCAAATATAAATCATTAAAATCATTCATTCATGATAGGGAGGAAGAATGAATTCAACTGCTTTATCTGCACCGTTAAATCTGAGTGAGGTTCCTTTATACATGTTCCTCCCTATCCTGTGATTTATAGGCGGCCTGTAATAGCTGGTTGTGAATCCCGTACTGGAACACGATCTGCATAAAGGAAATTAACAGTGCAACCGGACCGGATTAAAAAGAAAAATCATCAGAGTTTGATAGTTTACAATGTCTAGAGCTGATTAATCAGCTATGAAAGACATTTATTGCCGGACCAGCTTTTCATATCACCGGGGGAAACCGAGTTTCAGCGGAAGCTCTTAGCATAATGTTTGGTTATTATTGCTGTGCTCGGTCACCCTGTCTTGGTAATTATAACAGGTGAAATCAAAATGGCTGTCTTTTTTTTCTTTTTCCTCCACTCCTCAGATTTGGCTGGAATATCCCTAAGTGCAATTACTTTTAAAGTTTATGTTTTAATAGCTGGGTGTGAAGTATGGGCAGCAGCGTGCCCAGAATACAGAAACCTGCAGGAGTCATAAACGTGTCCTTCAGCGAGGGATATCGGCCATTTCTAACGGGCGGCTTCATCAGGAGGGGAAGATGCCAGGAAACGGTGTAATCATAAAACCAAATTGGGACTCCTCCCTAATATTAATGCTATTGTTGACCTTCAACCAAATGGTGCCAAGACAGGATATGACAGAATCTGAAATTATCTATTGTTTTAGGCAGGACTTACTCTAGTTAATTATTACAATATGTGGCTTTCACACTAATTCACTTATTTAATGTCATTGAGGAGAATAAGATGAAGATGGGTGAAGATGAGGAATGTGACAAAAGCACATCATTCTACATATTTTAATGTTTTTAGACTTTAGACTCAAATATAACACACACATTATATATATATATTCACAAAACATAATGGTGCAATGTAAAAGGAGATAAATCACAACGGTTTACGATAGTGATACTTTTACGAGTTAGTACTGGTACTAGTAGTAATACTGCGGAGGGAGGTTATATTTAGCATGTTAAGCCATAATATGTTATGGTTGAATTGATTATGATACATTTGCAAATCTCACTCTGCATCATAAAACCAACGATCCCATTAAACACCTTGCTCTCTGCTTTAAAGTGGCCCTATCGTGTATTTTATTATCTTTATTGTCAGTCCGGAGGTTTCTTTTTTGCTTTACTGAACACAAGCTTAATTTCAAAGCCCCACATGCCAGATGCTCTGTCCAAAATGTAGGTATGCCATATTTTTTGCCCAAATAGAACAGGCTGCCAAGGTATGTCCAATTTCAAAGGCCCCTTCAAAAGCCACTGGCAAATACAGCCTTAACTCAAACAGGAGGAAACAAGTCGTAAAACCTGAAATAAATCATGTGACCACATTGTATTTATGAGCTATTAAATATGTAACAGGATAACATGAATAATTGAGGCTAAGCATGAACTTGAAATGTGTTCCAAGACATGTTGTAAACACAGGACAGAAAAATCAAAGTAAGGGCCACGTAGATATATTTACTGGTCACATGGTCCACTATTTGTATCACTAGTTGTCCATCTTACATAGAAGGAACATGTCATACCTCATACTGTATTATCTGGCATCAATGTAGCAACATTTGTCACGATAATACTTAATGTTGCAACAGTATAGACTAGTGCAGTGATTTTCAACCAGGGTGCCGTGAGAGATCGGCACGTGTGCCGTGGGAAAATGTCCAATTTCACTTGATCGCCCCCAAAAAATATTATTTAGTTGCCGCAAATATATATATTTTTTGTTGAGCATCTGAGCCTGCAATATAGTCGCTGGCCTAGTAATTAAATACTCTTCCATGCGAGTAGGTAGCGCATTAATTACCTATATACGCTGTATTATGCTACAATGTGACATTTTGTAACTTTTTCCCATTGTTGAAAATGTGCCGCGGCTCAAAAAAGGTTGAACAACACTGGACTAGTGTCTCCAAAACTCCTTTTTTTTAATTGACAAACCATCACAACCAAAATTCTCAATCGGCCTTAATTTGTTAATTTATGAACACGGTTTGCTCTCACCTGATATTATCATGAATATCCCTTTTGTATCATGAATATCCCTTTTGAAGAGATCCATACGGTTGATTATAACTACTTAGTTGTATGCATGTGTTTATGAAAGCATATAATCATGTCAAGTACTTTACTCTCATCAGTTGAACAAACATAATTTCTGCTAGATTTACATATTAGATTCAATGCTACAATTACCAGAACAATATGAACATTTAAGCTCCCTAATGTGGCACGAAGGTGTTCTGCAGATATGAATGTTTATCACAAAACAATGAAAGAAATTCTGCAAATTTATTTGGCAACCTTAATAAAATCCCCCTCCACCCACCCGCGTGTCCGGACCCAGTCTTTGGAAACAACTGGTATAGACAATAGTGGATGTAAACAATCCTCTCCTCTCGTCTGGGGTTTTCAGATGAATTCAAGGCGTTCCACGCGAGGCTCCCCCAGAACTATTTCCTGAACGTGACGGGCATCCAACACTTGTGGTCGATGGACAACTCGTTCCAGTGGCGATATGAGCAGCTGGAGAGCAGCATGCGGGTCCTCGCCAGCCGAGCCCAGAGAGTCATCTTCAAGCTCTTCAGTCTCAGTAAAAGATGTCATCGACAGCCACAAGTGCGCCTACCGAGAGAACGGTGAGCCCAGCCGCTAGAACACACATCCCATGTGTATCTTACGTCTTGTGTTACCTCAAAGCTGTGCCTTTTTGTAATGTAGTTCTTTCTTCATCCTTCCATTTCGGTTCAATGTAAAATTAAATGTGAAATCTGAATAAAACCAGCCAGACATCTTCTGCAAAAGAACTGTAAGCCAGTTTTTATACACGCACATTTCTTTTCATTTTGAAGTCCAACATAAGTGAACTTATGCTACCTGGCGTACTTTGCTTATACCGGCTACTCTAACAGAAAGCTTCAACTTAAAAAATCCACAAGTCTCTGCTCCATCAAATATGCATTGGGCTCCATGAAATCTTCATGAAATCATGAAATCTTCATTTCCTTTCATTGGACTTCATCCCCGTGAAATCCCTTATGAAACCTGCGCAGGTTTCAAGGCCACAAAGAGGAAGAAAAATACTTCTTTCCTCGGCCTTTGTAGCTGAGAGAGAACAGTCATTTTTCACATTCCAGCAAGAGGTCACTTGTCAGTAGAAAAACACACACATACATAGGTCATTTTGAGTGTTTGACCAATGCTGGTGAGCACAGTTTCCGGATTTCGAGTCAGTGTTTTAAGACCACCATCCTCCGTCAGAGGGGCTGAGCATCGAAGGTGATGAATCTGACCATTACCGTCAGTCACGCTGCTCTCAGATGGACTGAGCTTCCCGCGGTAATGGCAGCGATGCTCAAGAGCACAACACATAAATCAACCGGCGGATTAATCTATACAGTGCACTCTGTTCAATGTCCAGTCTCTCTCTTTCTGTCTCTCTCGCTTGATTTCTTTTCTTCTTCTTCTTCCTCTTCTCTGTCTCAGCACTAATCTGTGTCGTCCTCTCCACAACATCGCCAGCAGACGCATTAATCACTGATCTGAGCAGCTGATATTGCCACCCACTTGCCAGGAAAAGGAGTGGGAGCGTCATCGCCCTCATCCTTGGCAGTGTTTATCTATGTTATTACCACCGCATCAACGATGAAGCCTTCCCTTTCTTTTCTCTCCTCCATAGAAATCTCCATACTCAGTGGAAGGAGATTGAGAATGGGGATGTTTGAGAGAAAACGGAAGCTCTCAAAAAAAAAAAACAGCCTCACTCTGCCTTTAACATCCTGTTTGAGGCACTTGAGATGGATGAGAGATATGTGTGATTGATTTTGCGTCCTGGAGCCTACTTTTTCCTCTGCGCTGACAATTATGAACAAATAAGCCGGTCAAAGCAGCAGTCATCTTGGCTTTTATTAGGCGGGTAATGATAAGATTGCACAGCACACTTGCTCAAACTTTGTTTTCCATTAGGCATAATGATGCACATTGTCTTTCAAGTGATTCTTTCAGTTCTTCTGCTTTAATCTGCAGAGAAAATGCCTTTCTTGTGCGTAAACTTCAACCGAAAAAGGTGCCGGATTTTTTATACGACGAGTCCTCTCATCTTTGTTTGACTGCTAAGAGAGCGCAATTAAGATTTGAGTCGAGAAATGTTGAATAGCTTTTTAATTAACTTGTCACGGGATTCAGTAGATCAGACCAATTTAATCTGTGCAGCCTCACACTGTTTCAATTACAGTGCAGTACATGAATTCACTGAGAGGAAAAATGGCCAGAAGGCATGGAAATGATGACATTGGCCTTTTCTTAATTTACATTGTCCACACTAATAAGTTTTGATTTACAAATTGACTGCTTGGGCACATTTCTGTTACGGTACCTCTGACAAGAAAATGATGACTAGTAAAAACAGTGTAATGTTGATTGGAGTCATCATTTTAATTTTTTTACCAATTCATTCATTGTTATTTTCACCATTTAATGCACAATGGAGTAAGGGACGCAAGACAGAAGCAAACAAAGGTGAAAACATTTCAAGAAAGAACATAAAAAGAAATTGCAATATAATAATAATTACAACAGTAAGTTAAGTTGTAGCCCTGCTTGTTCATACCTTATATGGTCAAAAGTATGCCCGCTCCTTTTAAAAGCAGCGCAGACGTTCAAACACATTGCGATCCGAGCGGGAGAAAGAGTTGCAGGGAGCAGAAAGGCTGTACATAATCACACCGGGGGACCAACAGTACAGCTGCAGTCTTGTCTTGGAGACTGCTTTACTCTGCTGAAGCTGTCGGAGGTGGAACGCCGTGCCCACAGCTAGCGCGTGATGGAAAGGAAGAGCCCTTTCAGCTCATTTCCCACGCCTGCTTTTTCCCATTAGGGGGTTTTGATATTCAAATCAGTGATTTTCTGAACTGAGACTTGCTTCCAACTGCCAAGCACACAATGAGATTGGGATACAGAGGAAGTATGCCCCCAAATGTAATCCGGCAAACATTTCCAGATTAGCATAAAGTTTACCACAATACACCCTCATCAAAGAAAAAGGCTTCTTTTTTTTTCTGAGAGGAAAGCCGGCGGTATGTACCGCGCATCCCTTCTCTTCAGCGAGCAGAGAGGATGAGAGGCATAAAGGGATCACAGTCAAGAAAGTGCTACAGACGGGAATCAAACTCGGGCCCACATGGGGGAATTATATGTATGTCTGAGAGTGGAGTTACCCTAAGGCTGCAGCGCACTTCTAATATTTATGTCACAAACTGATCAAAGATAACTTTCTCTCTCGACTGTCTCTGGCTGTCTCTTCCTTTTCAAACACCAATGAGTCTTTGAATACGTAACCTACACTCAATTGGCACTTTATGATAGCAAAAAAGTATTCTCCACAGGGACGTCAGGCCAGCCTGCCTCAATAACATGGACATCATTCTGCAAACACTTCCAGAACATCTTGAGATCTTGAGGGTAGACTGTGGGGTTGTTTGACAAGCAAGAGTTTGTGGAATACAACTCTCAACTTCGTTAACCCTTTAAACCCTAACCCCAAATCCTATTTATTGTTTGAGTTGTGTTTAGCGGTTGTACATGGGGATTACATATTATTGTAGCCCCGAATTTCATGTTTAATTTGAAATCTAACATGTTTTTTTGGGGATTTATACCATGTTTTTTTCTTGATTTGTACCTTGTGACCTGATCAGAATCAGAATCAGAAACTGTTTATTTGCCAGGAATGTTTACACAAACGAGGAATTTTTCTAGGCGAAAGGTGCATACATTTGACATGAGACGTTAGACGAGACAAACAACAACAACAGTGCAATGGGATATACTATAAGGGTCCCCATTTAGGAGACCCTTATAGTATATCCCATGCTCATGAATCCAAGAAAGATTGGAGGGGTGACCCAAGTAACTGGATTGAAAAGTGCTTTGGACATCAATGTAATAAGAAGTATTGTATTGTGCAGTGCCAAAGTATAGAATGCAATATAATGAATGAAATGATTGAAAGGCTGCTTTATGTAAATTCGATATCTGACCTCACCTCAACCATGCTCACTTGCATCCTCTGAGGCCGGTCTGCACACTTTATATCATACTGATTATGTTTTCTATTTTTTAATGAGCAAGCTGTGTGAACACCCAGGCAGGTGTCCCAGTCCTAATAAAGCAGCGACCTAATAAACCTGCTCATCCTATAAGCCCTGTGCAATAACCTCTCTCTCTCTCTCCTGTGGTGCAGGCCTCAGTCCTACTGGCTGACTCACTTGCAGTCCCTCCTGTATTGCTCTGAGAACAACCAGCTTGGTGCCTTCTCCGAGGAGCTCCACAGCTGCAGCTGCCGGTACGACCACAGCCCTTGTCACCTGCCGCCGCCCTGCTCCGTCGGGGAGGGCTCGGCCTGCGCGGCCTGTGCCCCGGAGAACCACACCCGCTGTGGGAGCTGCAACCCGGGCTTTGCCCTGACGCAGGGGGCCTGCAGGTCCATGGTGGCGGACTCTACGGAGAACTACTTGGGATTCGAGATGGACCTCCAGGATTTGGAGCTGGGCTACCTACTACAGAGAAGTGATCGCAGGCTCGAGGTATATTTCTCCTTTAGCCTTTTGCGTAATCTATGACCGAGAGCTGAGCTGTCTTTCATAGCAGTACCCTAGGGAGGATATTCTGACTCATGGGAGTCACGAATTATAAAGTCTGGCCCTTCTGGCTACTATGTAACGTCAATTTCCCCATGTTCTTTCTTGCATTTGTTGAAACAAGTTTTGGATGTTGTGTTCATCTGAGGGAACTTGCGGTACATTGATTATAATAAGCTAAACCAATTTGGATTTAGTAGTGATTGGATCTGTAGACAGTGATAAATGAGGAGGCAGCTAATGTCAATAGTGGAATTAGTTTTATTTGAATATTACACAGGCATTGCTGGGCAACACCTGGTCCAGCAGTGTTTCATACAATAAAAACAGATGTTACTTATCTTTACCTCAACATAATACTACTTTCTATCAATAAGAAAAATAGGTTTGCCGAAAGGGTCTTTCGTGACCTCGTGAAAGGCGGATCCTTAGTAGATGGAGTTTCTCTGAACAACGATCTGGAAGGCCACTGGATGTGGTGGAATGCTTTGAAAAAAACAACGAAGTTGGACTGTGTGTTGTATGTTTTCAAGTCAAAGTTGATAAAAATGTAGTGATGAAGAAGATGCAGAATAAAGAAGTAAACTAAAAACCATGTTGTTGCCTTTTAGGTTACCCCCCACCCATCCTCCATGCCTTACTCTTTTCCATTGAAGATAGGATTGAGAAGCAAGAGTTTGCTACATTTAAAAATCATCCAAACTAAAAACTCAACGTTGCCAAATCGTTTCCAATGAAAGTAGCTAGCAGCAGTAGTTACCCCCTACTACCAAAGTCGTCAACACTTACCCGTAGATATATACTGTACCTCATAACTCCAATGTGCCCGTTTCGATTTGAGGCCGGTCTCTTAGTAGCATGTTGAGTATTACTTAGCCAATTATTGTAACTCAAACAATTGATTTTGATCTTGCTTTTAGGTTAAACCAATTACTCTACTGCATGTTACTGTGTTCACGAGTGCGGCCCATCTATTCCGTCTTAATCTCTTTGTCCGATAGGTCCACGCAATCTTCATCAGCAATGACATGCGCCTCAACAGCTGGTTCGACCCCTCGTGGAGAAAGAGGATGCTGCTGACGCTGAAGAGCAACAAGTACAAGTCCAACATGGTCCACATGCTGCTGGGAGTATCCCTCCAGATCTGCCTTACCAAGAACAGCACCCTGGAGCCGGTCCTCACTCTCTACATCAACCCCTTTGGAGGGAGCCACTCGGAGAGCTGGCTTATCCCTGTGAATGAGAACACTTTTCCAGACTGGCAGGCCACCAAGCTGGACCTGCCCTTTGAGTGCTATAACTGGACTCTGACGCTGGGCAACAAGTGGAAAACCTTCTTTGAAACCATCCACATCTACCTTCGGAGCAGGATAAAGACTCAAGACGGAGTGAATGACAGCATATACTACGAGCCTGTAGAAGTAACGGATCCTGCTCGGAACCTGGGCTACATGAAGATCAACAGCATCCAGGTGTTCGGCTACAGCATGCACTTTGACCCAGAGGCGATTCGCGACTTGATTCTGCAGCTGGACTACCCGTACACCCAAGGGTCCCAGGACACTGCCATGCTTCAGCTCTTGGAAATACGAGACCGGGTGAACCGGCTGTCCCCTCCGGGGCAACAGAGGTTGGATCTGTTTGCTTGTCTCCTGCGACACCGTCTTAAACTTACTGCCAGCGAGGTGGTTCGCATTCACGCCTCCTTACAGGCCTTCAGCTCACGTCTGCCCAATTCGTTGGATTACGAGACCACCAAGTTGTGCAGTTAACAGTTTCTTTAAGGGAGATCTGGACTGTGCTGTACTGAACTCACATCAGAATGGTGCTCGTTGTGGTACAGATGCTTACAGTTGTGCTCTATGGATTACCAAATTGTATGGTAAAACTGGAGATAACCAGCTGTGGACAGCTGAAGAATGTACTCATCTGGCTGTTTTGGTTTCTGTTTTGTGGCAACTACCTTCAGCGCTAGATCATAAAGAATGAGGTGGACCAGCGAGAAAACGCACAACTGTTTCATAAACTATTCGACAAAGAATCCCACAGTACAAATTAAAATACATTAAAGTTGAACCATCCTGTTTCAATATGACTCTGCTCATTTATACTGTAAGTACCAATGCCAAATGAATGAACATTTTATGGTAAAAATGGTTAAGTATGTTTGTTTGTAACTTTTATATGTTCCTTTGCTTCAGTGACAGTGCACTTTCCATGAAGACCAGAATACAGTGGTGTCAGTCAAGATTTTGTAGATAAATTGATATTAAAACATCATGTTATAACAGATTACAGCTGTTGGAATGTTTTTTTCCATGACACATTTTTCACTGCCGTCTTTCTCATTCTCATATTCACTTATGGTAAATGAATTGGATGAAATGATTCTTACGTCCATGCAGTCATCTTTGAATAATTTATTTCTGCAATAACTTCAATGTGTCACAACATTTTCTGCTTACTTCACTGAACATAAATTCAGCAAGGGAAATCTGCTCCAAGCGCAAACATCAAATATCTAACAATAAACTGCAACTGTAAAAATGATGCAACAATACAATTGGCAAGCCTTAATTTTCCTTATTTTTTTTCTATTGATATTAACTTAAAAAAATGAAGGTTCAAAGCATTAATATAGCACAACAAATATTTGCAATGTAAAGATATAATGGTGTAATGTCTACCTGAGCAGAGAATTAAGTAACTCATCCTCTGTGTTAGTCTGAATTGTGTATTGAGCACCTTTAAGACTACACTTCCTATGGACACTATTAGGTGTATATGTTCCTCTCTTGAAGAGACAACAAAAAGGTGAAATCCAATGAAGCAGAACAATGTTAAGTTGAAACTTTGAATCGTAAAAAAGTAGTTACAAAAACAGATATGCTTGTGTACTGGGATGTGAGCTCTGTCAAACATATCTGGAGTGCACAGCAGTACTCTGAACAGGTCCAGAGTAGAGTCTGACAGACGACAGCAGCTGCTATTGTGCTGCTGACGGGCTGCTACAGACAAGGTAATGGGACCAAATACCAATTAAGTTCAGGCAGCACACAGCACTTTCTATCCAACCCAAGCGCACAGCAGCTCAACACAACTGTTGTTAAACTGGCTGCAAGACAGTGTGTGTGTGATTGTGTCAGTGTGTGGGAGGCACTCTGTTAAGAAGAAGAAGCAAACAAGAGCCTTACTTTTAACATCTGAGGCCATTTTGTACCAGCAGTTTGTGTTTGTTTCTGATCATTAAACATGATCACAATATGTTCCCCAATACCCTCAATAACACACTGACTATAGGTTACCACAACACACAGAATACCAGTTTATTTGTCATGTCCACGATGGTTACATTCCTGAACCGCTGTGAAGATGTTGATGTTTTTCGAAGGAAACCGCTATTGGTACCAGAAGAAAAATTCAATTAAAATGAAATATTGTGTACAATTACACTAACCACCAAGCTAACTAGCTAGCTCAGTGCTCAAACCAGGGTTTCAGTGGCTTATGATGTCTGTACATGGTGCAGTTGGAAGCTATGCCCTTGAATCACTTTGGAAGGCTTGGACTTTAAAAAAGATGAAATCCAGAGTTTGGGTTGAATGTTACATGCTGTTTGGGAAGCGATTGAAGCATACTGTAAATTCAACCCGGTCTCACTCCAAAATCGTCAAAAACACCGATATGTCAGTGCCCCTCCTCGCCTGATACCGGACTTTCACCTATGTCCAGTGTAAACCCACTCACATCCTTATTCAATGCTTAGACCAACTGACATAGTATAAAGATAGAGGGAGGGGAGATGGACGGGTTTGTGTCCCGTGAGATACTAAAAGCTTAAGTTGACATTTTGTCTTTTCAGTTGTTACAAATTTGACTCAAGTTAACGTCAACCATGCTATTTTCTCAAAACTTAATTGTGTTGCCTAAACCCTTACTTTTTATTTTGAAAAGGTACTATGCATGTAACAAGTGGAAACTGACACTAATGCCAGAGAAGGTACCCAGAGTGCCATAGTTGAATGATCTCTCTTATGTCCCCAGATGTTTTATTGATGTCAAAGAGATACATACATGGATTTCTTTTTGATTAGTCCCTGATCAAATATGTGCCTCTGTACTGAAGGTCAAAGAGTATGTCTGCATTTATAATTTCAGATACATACGATGCCACCTCTGATCTGTTATCACGCACATGTCTTCCTGACACTGCCGACCAAAGGGAAGTCAAGCAGTGGTGAAGGTTAACAGTCATCACCTCAATTTGTCTGTTCCTCCCATCAATGCCAACTCCTGTCCAAAGCTACGCTAGCGAGCGGCTGTACATGGATGAGTAGTGTTTGATGAGATGTGTGAGCGCTGGAATGCATTAACAAATGTCAGCACGTCTTTTCCTGGTTGCAGCCTTGTCAGTTACAAGGGGGGGAAATAAGTGCTTCAGCAAAGCATGAAAAGAGCAGGTCAGAAAGAATGAGCCACATGTTATGTTTGTGAGCCTTTGGTGACTTTGTTTCAACTTTGAGGTCACTGAATGTCCAACATCGGTCTCTCAAGGTTGGTTTGCAAAGCCTTTAATAACACTGTGCACTAAAGGGGAACAGATCACAACACAGGGAAGAGCAGGAGTGCAACACTAATATATTTTTCTCATATTTACATAAAAGAAAAATAATAATTCGGAGTATTTAAGGGTTATGGAAGGTGTTTTTCAAAGAAAAATGAAAATGGACTGAAAAACATTTCTCCCCTTCCTATAATACATATTCCTCCTCCAACACAATCCAAAAAATCCCAAGGTAGCATACTCATAATTATGATGTTGAACAGCACTCTGCTCGGCAATTACCGGACTGAGTTGTAAAAACCCGTCCAGCAAACGCAGCTCACCATAATGCATTACTGAGCTTGTGAATAGCTAAGGGTTTCATTCCACCTGAGCTTCCCTGCAGCCTCCCTTGTGACAGTGTAAGTGGTGGCGAGAGGCGAGCTCTGATTAGAGAAGCTCTGACCTTTAGTAGTCTGTCAAGCGAAGGTATCAGAGGCAAAAGAAAAGCCCATTCCTGTCACTGTAATCCTGTTTGATTACATTCTCGTTTGTGATTTCTGTTACTTCGTTGTTGTTGTTTTTTTCATTCAGCTTCGAGTGAGCCTGAAGGGAAATGTTAAGCAAAGGCAGAATCTCTATCCTGGTAATTGGACATCTTGAATCAACATTTGTGGAAATGAACAACTCTCATTCAAAGATGAAAATCGGACAAGACCAGACAAGTTAAATCGTAGAACACTGTAGAACATTTTATGCAACTGACTAAAAGAAAAAGGGAGAACAAGTGAAGAAAATAAGCTTGAATTAGAAGCAATTGCAAACATATTGACACAAACTTAAACTACAAGTTTGGCCAAGATGTCTTCAGCACTGTAGCTCAGAGCATCTTTACCATGTTTGTATGGAATTCCATGAACAACCGAGAGGCCGGTGCTGTCTGACCTCAGAGGTCTACTGAGGTCATACTCCTGCAGAATATATGATACGTACTTTAGTTATTTGAAAAACAATAGCTACATTAGACTTGGAATCCAGAGCCCATCTGAGAAGGCTCACTACGAGGGTTGCATTGCTTTTTCAGTGACTCCTTTGGGCATGAACTTGTCTGAATCTTGTTATATATTGACAACAGCAATCGGCATTATTTAGGGTTCACTTCATTTTAACAAAGAGCAAATATACTCATCCATATTGAATCATTCCTGAAGTCTTTCCCTGACCTTTACCAATTTATAGGAGTGCCTACACATACTCATGAACCGTTGTATCACGCCACAGTTGCTAGAAGGGAAAATTAAAGGAAAGTACTACTAATTTGCAATATGAAGCTAAATAAGAAAATAAGTAAAAATATTTTTTTTATCAACAAGAAAATATTTTAGATAATGAGTGTAGCTGTAAATATTTGCTGATGACATATTTCTATTGATTTCCTTAAACTTTTCCTTCTAGCAACATGGCACGATACAAGGCTTTATGGTCATGTTTCGGCACTCGTAGATGTTGGTAAAGGTTATGCCGTGTTCGCACTAAAGTATTCGCGCGAGTAGATTACATGTTAAGTCAATGCACAGACGCAAATGGTTGCGAAAAATTCTCTTTTTTGCCGGGTGGTGCAATAGAGGCAAAAAGACGTTGCGAATATTCACTTTTTCGCCTTTCCGCTTTTTCGCCTGACGCCGAGTTGCGCAAGCCAATCAGAGATGAGAAGCTCTGCCCAGCATCACCGACGTCGCTGAATCAAACTGCTGCTGGTCCGCTGAAGGAGCGCTAGAAGCGGCTTCATTCAGACACTCGTCCTGGAGGAGTCGGAGCTGTGTGCGACTACGGATAATATTATGAACCTAGACACGGGGCGGTTGATGTTCTGACGTGTGAGGGACTTCCTCAACAAGTACAACACAGAACTAGTGGTTATTTCAATGGTGAATGGTGGAAATGGTAAATGTTTTCACAGAGTAAAGCCACTGAGATAAGCCCAGCCCCCTTTCCACAGTGAATAGTTAGAAAAGGCGAAAAAGCGAATTAACCACATAAAGTTGAGCGAGTAAACTGGTATGAACACGGCATTAGGAAAAGAACAGACAAATGTTCTTGAAGACATGTTAGTACATCCGTGCATTGACTTGGTTAACACATGTTCAGGGGTCCTTGGAACCTGTATAAACATTTAGCACATTCCATCAATTATTTGGTCAATGTGCTTCCATTGAACCTCCAGGGCTCCATTTAACCACACAGTCATTTTTCACACTGTATTTGAATGAAGGAAGTTAACTACTTTGGTGACACAGATACGGATATTTGAAGGATTATTCTAAATGGCATCTTAGAAAATGAAGAATCTGAGCTGCATTGTGGGTGAACTATCCCTTTATAATTACACTTCATGCAGAAACAAAGGGTTGGACCGTGACATGTGTCCCCTTGCTGCTGCTCTCACGTCTGTCACTTTGTTTTCCTGCATTAATTCCTACCCACATTTGCACAATTACGGATGTTCACAATTATTATGGCAACTCAAATAGATCATTAACCCCTGAGTGGATATTAGAACTAAGCCTGTTTGCTCATTTGACAATCAGAAACCAACAAACATATGTGGACATAATGATCGAAGTAACACCAACTTTTCCAGATATATATACTTTTTAATTGTATTTTCGAATGTCAATGTCAGTGTGGATGTTCACTGTACGGTAGAAAAGTGTAAGGCTGCAGTTTCTAGACAGACTAAACTTTTCCTCCCTGGGGACCCGACAGTGGAACAAAACAGAGAACAGGAAGAGGAGGAGGACGAGGACGAGGAGGCAAAAGGTAACTGTCGCCTGCCAATAAATCAATAGGCTGCTTTATTACTTCAGAGAACAAAAGGCTCTGCACTAAGATCGATTGCAGCACCGAGGAGCCTCTGCTCACAAAAAATGTAAATAAATATTATTTTCCTGACATTTGGCTGCTCCGGTCCCACCACCAGATCAGCATCAATCTATTATTGATGTGATGGTTTCCGCCTGATGTGTTTTTGTATAAGCACAAATCAATTCTGAGTTTATTAGCCACTATGATGCATTGGAAAATAACATTACTGAGGGGGGCAATGAATGCCATCCATTAGGAGGTAGGGCTGCATTGAGTGTGGATGTGCAGAGAGAGAGAGAGAAACTGTGTTTTTCAGCATTAATTGTTAGATCGATTACTATACATGTCAACTATGGTTTGACTATAATTTCCAAGAGGGAAATCACAATAAACATCCTCATTTGAACATTCAAGATACAACATTTTCTTTCACTATATAGTAGTACAAAGAATCAAGTAGTATTGGATCACTCCGGCATTTCAGTTCTGCAGCTGGTTGTGTTGAAGTTAATTAAACTTCTTTTCACTACTAGATAAACCTGCATATACATATTGCAAACATGGTAGAACAGCACAGACAACCACGCCAAAAACATATATAATACTATATAATAACCTATATAGCATTATTCAAGTATAGTTAAACAGCAATCACACACTCTAATTTCACAAGTTAAGAATCTGGTGTACCACTAGTATTTATTGGCTTCAGTTATATTCATCCATTGCCTTTTCTGAAGCAAACAGAAGATGAGTCTTAGTAAACAGCAGACGAGAGAGAGTGCCCTTCTAAGCACACAAAGTGGAGGAAACAGCGTGGAATCAACAGCACGGAGGACGAGATACTGGCTTGGACTCTGCTTCCACTTTCATTATGGAAATATTCTTCCAAACGTCCCACACAACATCATAACAAACACCGCGCAGACAGTTCAACCAAAACACGCCTGACTTTCGAATGCCGCTCACAAGTCATCAAAGGCACATTTTGTGCTAATTTTTATAACATCATTAATGATTACGACACCATGATGTGCCACGCGCAGTGCCGCATGCGAGGGTCGGTGGGTTTAACACTTATGGGAAGCTGCATGTCAAACTAATGCGACGCTGTATTTAAAATGTACCGTACAGGCTTCATCGTGATGTGTAATACTGCATAGCACTCTAAAATTAGACTTGCAATGCATATGAAGCTCATGCACTGCAGAGAAATGATGAGGTTGCATACACGAAGCAATATATTTCAGTTGTTTTCTCTGCGTCTGTCACGAGGAAGGGGAATCAGAGCACACATCTGATTAGATTTGATGAACCCTGTTGGATCAAGGAGTAAGTGGAACGCCAGCACATTTGAACTGCGTCCCTATCCACATGGCAGTGAATACAGAACATAAAACAAGGAGGGGCAGAGGGAGAGTAAAAGGGAGTGTTTCCCTCATTTTCATCCCGATACATTATTGATTGCATGAAATACTCCGGAATAACTCCAGCAGCTTGTCTGTGTTTGTTTGCACCGGTGTGCATCAATGCAAGCGATGGTCAATTGTCCGACTGTAATATTAATACACACTACTCTGGTCTGTAAACACACATTTAGAGATGAGATGAAAGACAAACAACAAGACACACAAGAATGCGGCCGGGCTTAATGGGATAATTGGATGAGAAACTGTCATTCCACCTGGTGAGTGACTGTTGGTGAGAGGCAGAGCGGCTAGACGGCGACAAAAAAAAACAACCTAATCAGCCGGGCCCACTGAGAGCCATTTTATGCTGCAACATCAATTACAAAAGAATTGCTTTAGGGATCCTCTGGCCAGGCTTTCCAATGCATCACTTATTAGACAATCCTTTGCTGTGACATGTAGTCATCAGAGGACCGAGGCAACGGTGCTAGACAAGGTCATTTATGAATTATTTGGATTTGTGTCACACTTTTACTAATGTGCTGCTCCACAGTCAATGTCTGACTCGGTCTGTCTGTGAAGATTTGTGGAGCCTGAAATCAGCACTATTTCTTCTCTGGATAACTGAGGTCATGCAGTGCTGTGACACTTTGTACTACAAGATTACTTACCTACCTAATGCTCATTATTTAAATTGGGCTCATCCTGTAATAATTCATAAAGGTGATGAAGGTAGGAAGACCCAAATTGTACAAAAGGCAAAATCAACTGGAAAAAGAGTTTTGATGAAAATTAAATGCCTATTCATTTACCTTGTATTTATCATAATTACATCACTGCTGATGTCACAGCTGTTGCTGTGTGGTGTGATGTCATTTTCTTACTGCGACAGGAGGAGTTTTCACATGTTTTTTTCTCCATACAGGAGTCAGAGCAAAGGAGGAGGACGCTATCAGCTGTAGCCGCTATACGAGCACAGAGGCTACTCTTAGCTAGCCAGCAGGACTCACAAACAGGGACTCACGTGCACTAATGTGCAGGTGTGGCCAGGCGTGGTTTGTCAAACAAAGCACAAAAAAGCTGGGATGACATTACATTACATTTCATTTAGCTGACGCTTACAATAAGTGCATTCAACCATGAGTATAAACTCAGAACAACAAGAATCAAGAAAGTACAATTTCTTCAAGAAAGCAAAACTACAAAGTGCTATCAGTAAGTGATATTTAAGTGCTACTAAAGTGCTACTAATGTGCTACTTTCTTTATTTAAGGTGTAGTCGGAAAAGATGTATTTTTAGTTTGCGGCGGAAGATGTAGAGACTTTCTGCTGTCCTGATGTCAACGGGGAGCTCATTCCACCATTGAGGAGCCAGGACAGCAAACAGTCGTGACTTTGTTGAGTGTTTAGCTCGCAGTGACGGAGCTACATCATACATCATATACTGTCATCTATTGATCAGTATGTGGAAGGACTGATTTCACCCAAATGCCAAGAATTCTGAGACTCAAAATCAGACTCAAAAGTGCCACTAGTGGTCGAAAACTCTTCAGGCTACTATGTTATCTTGTACATGTTGATTGTACAAGATAACAGGTATTTTTTTATCTCCCTTGGGGCTCCGCTGCTCCTCATTTGACACCAGTTTAATTGAAAAAGCCCAGAAATCAATAACATATTCCAAGATCAAATGAGATGATTATATGAATGTATCGAGTTGTTCTGGTCCATTATCACAAATCTCGACTTCATGTAATGATATGAGGCTCTATTTATGCTGATTTGTTTGTATTATTCCCCTCGTAAAAGCCGCGGGGGTGTAGGAGGACCGATGACACGGTGGTGGATGAAGTTGAACAAGTTCATTGTGATGTTACTGCAGACAGAGATGAGCTGGCAGACCGGCTACTATCACATTGTTATTTATGTTTTCTTTTGATACAGTCTTTTAATCGATTTATACTGTACATCTCATACTTACATACAACATGTATGACCAGTTAAAGTGCACCAAATCATTTATGTAGGCTTGTGAATGATCATAGATAGTTTTTTTTAATGGTGATAAAAGAGAGAAAAGAACAAATCCAATCAGAGGCTAATTAAGAATGATGATTCAAGAATAGGCAAGTTCATGAAAAAGCAATACTACACTGTGTGTGTGTGTGTGTGTGTGTGTGTGTGTGTGTGTGTGTGTGTGTGTGTGTGTGTGTGTGTGTGTGTGTTTGTGTGTGTGTGTGTGTGTGTGCTTGTTGAAAAAAGCTCCTCATCCAACGACACACATCCGGAGCAGCCTGGTTTGTTGCGAAATGATCCTTAGGAGCCTCAGTGGCACTTGAAATGTCGCTGTTGACACGCTCAGGATGCTGTCGCTCGCAAGCTCGTGGTGATGTGTCAGCAATCAGAGAGACAAGATGCGTACCAAGCCGCCGGGATAATTAAGGTTGAACCAACAAACATAATCAATGCACAATCAGGCTGTATTGTGGCAAATAACTGCCTGAAAAAAGCCTGTGTTAATTTTCTGTATCCAAGTGGTTGTTGGTGGATAACGTACGTTGCCTGCATTCAGATGAGTATTTTGCACAAAAGAAAGCTCAAACATGAAATGTTTAGAGGTTTAGGAGTGTATGTTGTCAGCGGTTTCTTTATCCCAGACTACGTAGGCTACATATTATTTGTGACATTGAGTTCATCTTGAATAAATTACCAAATGAAGTACATTTAAAAAAAGTTAAACATTTGACTATGCACTAATCAATGAATGAATCAAATGGAGGAGCAGCTATTCAACTTGCAATCCCCTACTTGTGCCCATGGACCAACAACAACCTGTTATCAGTAGGGATGAACCCACTTGCTTAGGACCAAGTACAAGGACTTCAATATTGGAACTTGCCAAAAGCGAGTACCTATATGATTACTTTATGAGACATTACAATGACTTCTCAAACATATTTTACTCTCTTTCATCACTTTCTGACTGACGAATTAAATATACAACACGATGATAACAGTTTAGCATTCAACTGTCTTTTTCTGATACAAACAGAGCATAGTTTGCAGTAGAGATGTTAAATATTCTGTTTCAAAGAAACATTCAAAATACAAAAATAACGCCCTAAATAGCTGTGTCCCAATTCCGTGACACATTCTAAAAAGGTTTAGAGTATGTGGTTTGCTCACACTGAAAAGTGACAACATTAATGAAGTGCACTCAAAGATGCTAATAAGCAGACAATCGGCTGATTGTTGTGTGTGCTCTTGACAGAATCTATTATCTCACAATGCAATGTGCAAAAGACATGGAGATGTAAAACAGAAACTAACAACAACAACAAATTGTGGCAAATGGTGGATTGTGTTGAGAAAGCTCAATAAAGATATTAGAATAACAACAACAACTAGAGTAATTGCCCAACAAAGATAATAGGCCTTAATTAAGAAAACAAAAAATCATGCTTTCTCTTTGCAAAGTTTAAAGTCGCAGTTTGATTGACATCCATTGAAAATGGTGCATCATTTCCCGTAAGTACAAAATAGTGATATAGATTGATTTCTTGCATACAGTATATAGTTTGTGAACACGGTAAACTATAAAAAGAAAGTACAGTGGATACTGTATACTCATTTTATATTGCATGGAATTGGGCCTCAGCTACAATGACAACGTTACGGTGTGTGTGTGTGTGTGTGTGTGTGTGTGTGTGTGTGTGTGTGCCCCTGCTCGACAAGTTCCTCAGCCAGCCTGTCCTCCAGCTATCACCTGCCTCCCTTTCCCCCGCCAACCCTTACCTATTAAAACCCATTTCTTCCCCTCCTCCGCCGTCTCCGTGTCAGCTCTTGGCTCCAGTACAACCAACAGACAATACGTATACAGGGCATACCACATACTACTGGTAAGGAGAAATGAACTGGGACACACTGTGTCTGGTGTCATCGTGGAGGTCCAAAGGAGAAATGGATGTGTATATTAACTAAAAGTACTAAAAGCAGAGCTAACCTGAATCATATTGCGTCTGGAGGTCAGAAAGTCTGTTGAAGCTCGCCGTCCAAACCTCCACATGGTTGCCAAAGGGTGCGTTAAATTACCTGACAGCCTTCTATATATCATGCGTTGTGTTATCCCCTCCCAAAGCTGCACTGATGGAAAAAAAAGCCAGTAATACTATGAGACCCATACAGACAGCACATTTGTCACTGACATTAAAATAAATCAAACTGGTGAAGCAGCGTTTGAGAAAGTGCAAACATTTTAATGCAAAACAGTGAGTTCAAATAAGAAGTTTTTCTTTCATTATTAGTTTTTCTCATACAGAGGCATTCCATCAAATAGTGATGAGGCAGGGAAGCCTCGGCTTTAATTAAGGAACGCTATCATTGTAATCATTTTTATTCATAAACAAGAGTTAAAAGCGGTACAAGACGCTTTGGAGAGAGGGATATAGTATTGATTGAAGGGAAAGATAAGTAATTAATGACCCATGGGTCCCAGATTGAATAATCAATTTCAATTAATATCAATTTCACAGTGCAGCTGCTCGGTAACAGTTCCTCACATCTGCTTTTGCCGCTCATTTTTCAACCTCTCGGGGAGAACACACAAAGACTGTGCATGGAGGGGCGATCAACACCTCCCTCTGGCAGAAGGCACGGTTATATAGGTCTTTGATCCTGTTCTGCCAAAGGTTGTTAATGTGAGTTACGCTGACCCCACGACTCAAACACACACCTATTGTCTCATCTTCAGATCAGGAAAATATCACCAGCACACACATGTTTGCTCCTCCTCCTGGCAGAGCAGAGAGCAAGAAATTGGAAGAGCTGCGTGAGAGACCTCAGCGTTCTCATTTGGCCTTGAATGAACACATCGAAAAACCATCCATCATTCAAGTCTTATTTGGAATGACAATGATGAGGTGCCCGAATATGTCCGTATACACGCGTGCATCTGTGCATGCGGAGAGGTAACAATCTCCCTCGAGAAGTGCGAGTGATATTTTGAATCTAAATTGAATGGATGGGGTGATTGCGCCGGAAGAACAGCATTGTGACATCTCAATAGGCGTGCCCTTATCAGGGAAATAATAAGGAAAAAATTAGACGTGCAGACTGTCAGATGAGGAGGGGAAAAAAAGCATGAACCAATTGAACCAAAGAAGATGCTTATTAGAGAGGTTCAATTTGCATATATTGTGTGTCAGACATATTGGCAAAAATGTCAAAAACTAAATCAAAAAAAGCCCCTCTATGTATCTGCTGAAATTGCTCCTTGATCAGAGTGAATGAATTTGACAGAACGGTGACGTTATGGGTATCTGGCGGAAATAAATCGTTTCCGAGACATTTATCAGACATAGCAGCAGTGCAAGTTTCTCTCTCAGATTAGTTCGACCAGGAGAGGAGTGAAAAGGGGGAAAGGCGAAACTTCAATGCAATTTGCACCAATTCTATTTTCTTAAAACCCGTCCTGACACATACAAATGTAGAGATTAGGTGGTACTGAAAGAATGCAGAGTTACGTGATTTTAGATCTATAAGATGCATATGAAAGGGGGTTTTACACGGGATCAATACAAGTGCTTCTCTTTCTCCTGCAGTCGTCCATCCCACCACTTAATTGGCTTTGGACGAATTGCTAAATTGGCCAAAATCCATCATGCTGCAGTGCTAATCTGCTCATCTTCCTCGATCCCGCATTATGCAGCCTAGCAACTGGCTTCTTCCTCTGTGAAGTTGACGTTAGGCCTCACAGCTCAAGTTTCCCAAAAGTCATCTTAGTGGTAACTTAAGAAGGGAAAGAGAAAGAGACTTCTGAAGGATCAGCCCTGTCTCAAAAGGCTCCGAATCGCCTGACAGATCCCTATCAACCTCTCTTTGAGATGCGAGCCAGAGGGCCCCTAATGTCAAGTGCCTTTGACACTTAAGACAAATGATGCACTCAACCCACGTTCCAGAAAATTACAACGTCACAGATGGATGTGTGGCCGACTGGCGCCTGCACAGACGCAGAGGAATTTAGATACATCATCACCGTCATCATCACCATCACGTCCGCCGACTCCAAATGCGTTGGCCAGAAAAGCTGTATCATTTGCTCAGGCACCGGCGCCTTTCAAAGCGTACAAGCATTAATTAAGAATCCATTATGAGCCCAAAGTTCATCCGAAATGTGGACATTATGCAGAGTGACACCCCATTACGCCAACCCAACGTTGTGTTTTGTATGCAAGAGTTGTAACAATTTCTTGTGGGTTTATGTAAAAAAGAGCAGCGAAGCCATCTGCTTGGTGGCGGTTCGGGATGCGGAGCGAATATTAATAAGGACACGGAGTGTTCTCGGTAATGTGTCATCTCGCAGCGCCATCAGATAAGCCCGAGCAGCAGGATATCATGTAAAGTTAAGTCATTACTATCAATCTGACACAAACAGGTACATCATTTTGTCTTCCTGCAGTGAATCATAGCTATCCTTACATGACAAATCCAGCTAAATCGCGGCACATTCGCTCCACAGTCATTTTTACAAGTATTTACTGCTTTCAAGCGCTGGAATTTCAATGAAAGGTTACTGCAGACCTCACAATGCAATGTGTACTGATAATTGTGATTGTCCAATACCTGTGTGGATGCACCATTCACAGTCAAGTGGTAATGTGAACTTGCTTCAATTATCCGTTTGCAGACCTCCTTTTTTTAAATGTGTTTGAATTTTTTCAGCGTGAACTGGCTTTTGTGCAGCTTTAACTCTTTATAGAATGAAGTCTGGTCTTCTCTAAAGAGCAAGGTCGTGGCTGCAACCAGACCGGGGAGCAAATTTGGAATTTGTTCAGGGTCTCTTTATGTGAATCTTTCATTTCAAGGTGGCATCATTGCAAAGGAGGCCATGTTGGATCATGTTGAATTAGGAGCCATCAAAACGAAAGGCGCCGGGATCAAATGTTTACGACCTGAGGACAAGTTCATCTGGACTGATTATAGGCACATCACTTCTGAATCTAAATAGTTACAGATTGAGTCATAAATAAATCAGCGGTGAGGTCAAATGAAAGGCACACGGCTCCCAACACGTCCTAGTGAGGTTGCACAAGCTCTTTCTAATCTCCATCTTCAGCCTTCATGCCAAAAATCAAATAAGGAACCAGAAAATGACAGAGAAACAAGATTCATCTCAAATCCCTCTAAGCCTTTATCGAATAAATGCTCACTCCAAATGAACCCACTGGAACAGAAAAACAACAACTTCACACACACACGCACACACACACACACACACACACACACACACACACACACACACACACACACACACCTCAAATCTAATAAGAAAACTGGTGAGAAAACAGAACTGCAGATGTTCATGAAAACATACAGAACGTTATTTCACTATAGGGACGCAACTAATTATAATTTCCATCATCAAGTAGTCTATTTTTAATTGTTTGATCTCTAAAACTGTTTGAAAAAAAAGACATCTTCATATTTGTCAGAACAAAAGCAACTGAAAATTGAGAAGCTGATGCTGCAAATGTTGCCATTTTTGCTTCCACTGATTTTTCAAGATCCATGTCCTGGGCAGCCAGTGGAAATAGTTGTATAAGGTTGTCTGTGGCTTTCCAATTTGTAACGGAAAGCCTGAGTTCTGAGCTGAAGACACGGAGCTTCAAGCCCTGGAGGGTCGAACATCCTCTCTAGGTGGCGTGCAGAGTACAGTGCAGAGGCTAAATGTAGCTTAAGTATGGTGTCCACGTGTGCCGGGAAGCGCCTGAGAGACAATGAGCTGAGCAAAGAATGTTGCTGAATTATTTATTTTAGTTTAACACAACAGATGGCACAAAGCAGTTCACACATTCACGTTCCTTATCGTTCTTCGGTGAGAAAACTGATGAAAACAGAGAATATGCTTTTTATCCATTACCTGCCACTTCTAGGTTAAGTAATAGACAGCTGTCATCTCACTCAATGGGGAAAGGTTGAAACTGATTCAACTTTCATGAGGCGAGTAAACTAACCTGCTTGTCCGTGTCTGCGTTTAAGCTTTTTGAGAGACGCTATCAAGCATCATGGGAAGTTTAGGAACTGACACATTCGTACTCTCCATCCCTCCAGCCACATCCCCACCTACTCAAACCCATCCATTGCCATTGTCCTCCAGTCCTCCAGATACCCTCTGACTTCTTCTCTCCTGTCCCAATCACCTCACTCCCACATCCAGCCATGTCCAGCTGCCTTGCAGCAACCCCTTTCCTCCGGTTGCTTCCTGTCACCTCACCTCGCCCACCTGCTCTTACTTACCTCATCAGCCCTGCAAATATTGAATCTTCCCTTTTTCGCTCACACCTTGCCAGTTTTGCAGAAGTTGCGATATTAATGTTACTTTCTTTTCTTGCCTTGTGGTTTTTCTTTCGACCTTAACCTTTACCAGCCTGCCTGTAAGCCTATGTGTGTGTGTGTATATATATACGTATATATATATATATATATATATATATATATACGTATATATATATATATATATATATATATATATATATATATATATATATACGTATATATATATATATATATATACGTATATATATATATATATATACGTATATATATATAAATATAAATATAAATATATATATATATATATATATATATATATATATATATATATACACACAAGCACCCTCACTTTGGCATTAAAGTAATAGAGTGTTCCGGTCTGTCTGCGTTCAGGTCCAATCTTGTATTTCTTACATTTTGACAGGAACCAGGATTTTGGAGCTTGGATCATAGTCAAATAGGAAATGGTGAAAAGGAAACGGTCGGTCCGAGCCAGTCAATCAATCAGGTGGTTAATAAAACAGTTAATAAAAGGTTAGCTGTGGAAAGACACAGAAATGTGTCTGTCCGTATTTCTGTTAATTTTCCTGAGCTCCTGGTTGAGCTGTAGAACACCATCCATAACTTAACTTCATATCAGAAATAGAGTTAACCAGGACATCTATTGGCCCTGAGTCATCAGGTGACAAATTCCTCTTGAAACCTCCGCAGCACTCTTCTCTTTTCATAAAGGACGGACAACTTCCTGAACTGAACATTGGCTTGGAGATATTGGAACATTGGACATTCGGTTCAGAATACGGAGCTGAATTATGACCCGTCTTGATCAATTGCCAAAACCGTTGTTAATATTTGTTGATCTGATGATCAATTAATCTACCAACCATTTCAGAGCTTGTTCTGTCTGTCATGAACTAATATATTATTTAAAAGTCAGATGAAAAATGACTAAACGTTTACTTCCAGTCACGCTTATCACGGAAAAACAAACATGAATCAGTTCCCCAGGAAATGAGCCCGGTGCCCAGTCTACATTTAATGTCAAAATGTCTGGAGTATTGTGATTGCTTTTGGAATTACTGACCCCGTCGAAACCCGATTAAAGCTAATTGCTCCCCAGCGGGCTATGACCAAGCATGACAGATTGCATGCTTACACACACTCCCATTTATGCCCACATAGGCGAGTGTGAATGAATACTTTTGTGGGTGCTGCCGAGAGGAATTGCAGATGAAGGCTAATGTGAAAGCTATCCATCATATTTTGATCACTATATTCGTGAGAGCTACTCAGTGGGAGCTAGTGATAAACTGCTGAAAACCCACATAATCTCTGCTTGAGCCTGGAAGCATTACAGCCTTTTTCTTGATAGGAGAGAATATTTCATGTTTAAAAAGTAATAACTTAAAAGTACACAGTACAGGAGTCGATATTATATAAGATAAGATATTCCTTTATTTGTCCCAAAACTTGCAGGATTACAGCAGCAGACAGGTAAAGTGCACACGAAAGACACAGTAGAAAAGTTAAAGTAATATAACAAAAACAGTAAGAATCCACAATAACAATATTATATATACAGACATAATACAATGTATTCATATTGCATACATTATATATTATATCAATATATATATCTCGTTTTCACCCGCATATTGAAAACTATATATATATACATATATATATATATCTTGTTTTCACCCGCACATTGAAAACTATATATATAAAATATATATATATATATATATATCTTGTTTTCACCGCATGTCTCATGATCCATTGGGTTTTAGTTCACTGGAAACATTCCCAGCTCAGCTCTGAGGTTTCATGTAAATGTACAGTGGATCCCCTCAGTTCCCTGGGAGAAGTGCATTATGCATAAACTGCGTGAATAAAAACAAGTGCAAATCTGATCATTTGATGAGGCTGGGGTAATGTGACAGTCATTAAATATTCAGACACTGTGTCCTCTATTCTCAGCTCTGAATCCATGTGAACATCCTCACCACAGTGCTATGTCTCTTACAATAATATCCACTCAATGTAATCCCACTGTGTAAAATGATGGCTGTTACATTTCATCAGAAAACTAGTCTGCATAATCTGTAATAACTATAATAAATAACTACATGGCTCATGCGCGCATAACAGAGCTGAGATCAGTTTATTGGAGAACTGTGACCTCCACAAATGTATTCAAATATTTGCACAAGCACAGTCAAAAGACGAGGTGAATACCGCGCCTTTTGTATTTGCATTTTTTATTATTGTATTACATTTGTAATTATGTTTTCTTGGAGGTGAATTGCTTTTGCAAATTAAACACCTCCCTCTGATGTCGCATTCAGAACAACAAAGACAACACATTCTCCAACTTGCAAAGAATTAGGGAAAACAAATAAATAAAGTCGGAGGTAAATAGTTCCCCAAGGGGAGCAAAACCCAGCTACACTGACGCCTTTCCTGGCTTTAAAAGATAATGAAGAAGAATACAACCCATGTGCTCCTCAGAGATTGTTTTAATCATTATTTCCTCATATCCTTCATTGTCCTTATAAAGCAAAATACAAATTTCATACAAATCTTTCCCTGCATGACTTTCATGTTTTAATGAAGGGCTGACTGCTGTGTCAGAATAGCAGCAACCAGGAAGCCAAAAGGAAGATTCTTACTTAAAAATATGAAAGCTTCCAGATTCTTACCTTGAAACTAACTGCTTAAACGTGATTTTCATGTGAAAGTTTAAATTCAAGTCGTGACCAGTTTTCAAAGAGGATCTCAAACTGAATGTGACGCTGCACTACGAGCAGGTTAAGGTAATATCATTTTGGTTTATCAATGTTCTGACAGACTTCATAGGCTGAACAATGCTCAGGTCAGGTCTATTATTGCATGGTCAGACCTGACTAAACACTTAATGTTGCAGCAGCGCAAGAAGGAATGCCCACAATTGGCAATTATGGGGATGAAACAGCAAGAATAAATGAATAATGATTGTAACCAAGTAACACTGCTGGCTTGTGTTGCTGGAAATTTGTAGGAAAACACACACAAAAATACCGAAATAACTTTTATTATACAAACTGTTGTTATGGGATTTGTTGGATGACAATTATTAATGTATTAATGTTGCCTTTGCACCAGCAATAAGCACTAGTTAGAACAATGGACGGAGAGAAAAACACATTTTTGGCCGCAAGCTAACGCAAAGCCCAATGAGGTTCAGAAGCATCTTCAAAACTTCAGGCAAGGAATTTAAATGTGACAGAGAGAAACCATATTTGGGATTTACCATCCAGTCTGTCGGTATGAATACGCTTACCACCAACTTTCCTTTCTTACGGCAAATGTCCCTGTACTGTAACTGTGTGTGGCTGATATGTGTGAATTGGACAGTTTTTGCAATGTTTTTATCTCACTGATTTTCTCAAGAAACATTGATCCAATCGCCTTCGCACTTGGCAGCTGTAAGGAAAGAAGGAGTTGAGTGTGAAGTTGTTTGGATGAGCTGTTCTCAAGAAAGCTGCCAGCAGCAAGAACAGGGTGGGGTGGGGGGGGCTAAGCAACCGGCTCTTTCCAAACAGATACTTCACTAGCAAAGACCTCGCTAATATGGTGGGTTTCAAATGGTTTATTGGAAGGGTATGGGAAGGTTAGGTTTGGAAGCGGAAAAGGGGTGGAGGGATGAAGGAACGAGAAGGGTCGAGGCGGTAGTGGAAAGAAGATTGGGGGCGTCCGGTGGGAGTGGAGACCTGCGAGTGGGGGCCGTCTCTTCAGAAGCTCTGGTGGTGCAGAGTCCCCCATTGTTCCTGTAGTCCAGTGAGGCAAAGGGAGAGGAGGAAGAGAGACATAGGAAGATAACAACGGGGTTGGGGGAGGGATGTCGGAACTCGGTCGAAGAGGAAGTGAACAGGTTTGCTGTGCTTAAGTACTTAGTGCATCAGCTGGGTTAGGGTCTTAGTTCCCAAACTAAGTTTTAATAAACCATGTATTGAACCGGCGCTGCACTAGTACTTAACTTAAATACATGCAAATAGCACAGGATCACAGAGATGATATTTGTGTAGCATTGCCATTAAGGGTGCATCAAAGGTTGTGCAATCCCTTTGGGAATTCCTCCCTCAGTTAGATGAGTGCTACTGTCTTTTTTTAAAGATGGTAGAGAATAAGCTAAATATGTTTTCAAAATGAACTCCTCCAGAATTTGGTTTCACAGACCAATGTCATTGCACTTTGAATATTAATGGACAATTTCCTGTATTTTATTCTCCCTGACCTTTTTAGTGTCTGTGTTCATCACAACTGGGGGAATTACATTATCATAGTGAGCAGGGAAGCTCGTTCAACAAGACAGGACCTTGAAGTGTCCTAAAGAAAGAAAGCACATTTCTACACCAGTTCCTGCTTGACTTCTCTGTTTCCGAACCTTCGATGAGTTCAATCATTGAGCACAATTCTGTTATTTTATCCAGCAATAGTCACAAAACACTGTGCAATGAGTCTTCCCTCTTGAACAACAGCGTCGATCATTATACTGCTGCAAAAAAGTCATGTCTGTTGATGTATAAAATGTGTTTGTCTGTGACAGTGGAGATCACGGTTTACGTTCCAGCTCAACATTTTCTCACCACTTAACCTTAAGCATGACCAGGATTTCATTGCTCTTTTTCCTACGCATGGTGTCACTAGATAAGCAAAACACTCACATTGTTCCTTTTCTATAGAGCCCAGTGGGTATCAGGAGCTGGATTTTTCATAATTAGTAGAGGCTAACCTCAAACTACTACTTTGTGTGTATGAGTTATTCATGTGTATGCATGAGTACCTCATTTGGGAATGCAATTAAGTAATACATACCCTCTAATATGCAATTTGTGCACATAAATTAATCAACGGGTTTTCTCAAATGACTGGTAGGCCTGTTGGGTTATTGTAGCAGGAGGATCTGAAGCAACGGGCTATTGTGTCAATGTCTTTGGTGTCAATAGGTTTCAGAACCACTTTGGATGTAATTTGCTGTGTGGAAAACGCCTTCATACCTACGACCATTTATCACAACGTATACACAAGTTACACAAGCTCATCTGTTTGTTACTAATCAGACTATTTCACATAAAACGCACTCAAGCAGCATATTTCTCAAAGCGTAATACAAAAGTTGGCAACATCGATCAGAACGGGAGCCTGTTATTATCGTAGCAGACATGAGTTCAGCTGTTCCTTATGGGAGCACAGGAGCCTTCAGGCTGCAGGTTCTCCCAGAAAGCTTTGCTGCGTTCAGCACTAACTCGGGAGAAATATAGGTGGCATTTCTCAGATATCCTGGTACAGTGAAAATAGCATTCCATTATACGGTATGAATCATAACCACACCTGTGAAAAAAAAAAGAAATATAGGGAGAGCTTTATTTATATGTTCCACTTTGAACTCAGTCCTCTTTACTGGGCTGTTACTGAAAGAAAAGCTCGCCATCAAAGCTCCGCTAAACATATTAACTGCTGAATTTGATGAGACCTACATTCAAGCTCTGCACCTGCTTAATAAAATAATGCACATCCTGCCAGGGTGCTTTTTTTTTCAGTCTTTAAGCGCTGTGACACAGCCGAGCAGCTTGCCAATTTTCAACAGCGGGCTCAATTAGGAACGAAGGTAATTCAGATATTCTCAGCCAATGGTATGACTGTATGCTTTTTTTCCTTTAACCTCTTTATCATCTTCTCTGTATGCAGAAAAGCTGTGAGTTTTACTTATGTTTCAACTTTGAGGACTTATCTAATTATCAGTATTCTAATGATTGAAAATATTTGTTTAACCATTACCCAGAACTCTTTTGGTTAATTCCTTCGTCTGTCTTGGAGATATGCATAGAATGTTGTTTTCTGTTTCATGTAGGAAAGAAAGCCCGTCATTATAAATAAATTATTTATTTATTTATACATGGGCACATTGTTGGACAATAACATTGGCTTAGTGCAGTTAATGCCTGCCTGCCAACAGTGTTTCCCTAATCGCAGACTGAGACCTTTCAAATAACGGCATATGCTCAAGCTGAAACCTCACATGCTAATGATGGAGGATTGGGCAAGTGTAGGCCTCACGGAGCCTTCTGGTGATTTTCAGCCATGGTAGGAGTGGACCCCAATGTCAGTTAGGTCAGTCCACCACTTTGGGTCGGAGTGAAAGATCCCAATTTATGAGTCAACTGGCTAGAAATTCTGCATTTGTGGTTCTCAGAGGATGAATTCCAACGACTTTTGTAATCCCCGACTTTTCTAGTCTACCAGGAGTTTGACATTTGTGGTTTTGAATGAAATGCCGCCACAACTAATGGCCATGACATTTGGTTAAGACATACATTTTCCCCTCCGGATATATTGTATGAAAAGTAGAGCCTCATAAACTAGGCTACTCAAAAACATTTTATTGGTCTAATACCTTGTTTTATGACCAAGTAGAAGAATAACGACATTGCCGTCGGCCTCAGCTGTACTTTGTGTTTCATATTTAATGCCATTTGTTTTAAGCTAGCATGCTAAACTAAGATGGTGAGCATGACAACCATTATACCTGCTGAACAATAGCATGATATTAGCACCCAAGTACCGCCTCACAGAGTCTCTTACTTGGCTGCAATTCCTTATAATCGAAGAAATGTGCCTTTTGCTAATTTAGATTAGTTAACCAATCACTGCAAATGTAAAAATACTGCATTCTCATCTAAGAATTTGCTTGGGTTTCTGTGCATAGCAAGAGTAATGGTAATTGCATAAGCGAGCGTGCTACATGCTCGTGATGGAGAACATCTGGAAAAAATATACAGGTTGTGCAACAGTGTTGATTTGTTCGCTTATATTTAATAGAGATCACAGTTTCAACAGTTATTCACTAAAAAGGGATGAATTTATGTTGACGAATGAATATGACAAGCTACTTGGTCATCTGCAGTGGGCTCATGAAGAAACACACACACACACACACAGATATATAGGCCATCAAAATGCGAAAGTTGTCACTCTCCAGCCGCAGTCCATGTTCCCCAGGCCCTACTCGTTGCCATTTCCATCCATCCACCAGATGCCCTCTGACTCTCCCTCCCTTCCCCACCACCTGACTGCCCCGCCCATCTCCACATCTGTCCCACTTCTCAACTGTGCTCTGCAGTTGCCAGGCTTTCCCCACCCCCTCACCTGCATCTCATTCCCTCATTAGCCTCTCAGTTCATACTTTATCCCGGCCCAGTTCTATTCATTCCCTGCCAGTTTGTGTGGTTGCTATGCGTTCTTTTTCCATGCCTCTGTTTCCTGGCCACCTGCACCTACATCTGCACCTGCTTGTCTGTTTACTCGCTTGCCAGTGCCTGCCTCTAAGCTGATTTATTCAATAAATCATTGAAAATCTTCAATTTTGCCTGTACTATGTGCATGTTGGGGTCCTTCTCCTGTTACCTCGAACACACCAGCTGTGACAAAAGTGTCGGTACTTTCCTCCCCAAAAGACCCACAATAATATTTGCCTGAGGCATATTTTTGTAAGAGCCCCAGCAACGTTTAGGCTGGCTCTTGACAATTCTGATCTCAACTCCTCTCAACCCTGAGTGTTTTCTCACCTTTTAGAGAATCGTAATGGCTTTGGCAGGAGCTTCCTCCGGTGCTGGCACAGACCTCCAGCAGAGTGGAGGTTAATCTGGCAATGTGAGACTCACAAAGATAGAAAGGGATGAAGGAAACTTGAAAATCTCTGCTCATTGAATTTTTGAAAACTTGTTTTACCCAAGGAGATCCGAAAGTCTCATAAGTTTTGCCCATGTAGAAGCAATCCACATATATATATACTCTGCAGTTAATCATGGGGGGTCTGATTACACAGGGAAAAGTTATGCTGATATCTGCAGGCATGAAACGTGTGACCCAATTATACGGTATGCTTTGCCATTAATGAGGCCTGAATGAGGGCTTGGGGTTTGCGCTGAACAGGCTCTGCCTATTTGGGACTAATGTCTGGCATGGAAGAGTGCTGGACACTGGTGAGATCAGCTCTCGTTCCCTCTGCTCTGAGATATTGCATTGACCTCTGCAGCCTGCATCCCAAGATTACCTTGACATCTGCTGGGTGGGTTTCAAAAAGCTAATTAATCCCTGCTGACCTGAAGTTTGGCTGCCTGTTCTAAAAGCATCTCAGGGTAAAGACCCACTATAGGTCAGCCCATAGCTCCCACATGACTTATTCTTGGAAAACCATGTGATGCTTTTCATGGACAGCTCTTTGGAAAGTCAGAAAAAAGAAAAGATGTTGAAAATTTGACTGGAAATTGCGATTTTTGGCTTTTGTTTTCTTCCCTGAACCTATCCGCTAAATTATATTTAATTTGTTAGCGAGTGATTATTTTAGGGGCTGGCCCACTGGACGAAAAGCCCCAAAACTCCTTTTAAATTAGCGAATATAATATTTCCCACCTTTGTTTTATGGCCTCTTCCAGCCCACTGAGTACTGCAAACAGTTCCCACGTGAGGCAACATTAATATGCATGAATCATCTTATGCAAAAAGAGACTAAATTAATAAATAAACAGCCAACACATTTGGCAATGTCGCCCCCTAAAAAGTGCTATGGGGCCCCTGATGGAGCTTGTGATTTTTCTTCCATGACATTTGTAATTGTTGCAGTAGGAGGTGAAAAAATTGAAGGCCTCAACAATATTTCCCAAAGTCCTCAAGGGAAAGTGATATTCCCCCTGTGGAGGTGTATATTCTGCAGGTTCAGAGACGAGGGAATTCTTAAAGATATTTGCAAATGTATTGCTCTAGTTTGCAGGCAGGTGAAGAGTGCCTTGGGCAAAATTAGGTTTATCTGAGCGATGTTTGGGAGGAATTCTGAGGGGACCGGATAGCCCTTTCCGTTTGTCATTGCACAGACGAGTGTGCTCAGCTGCTGCACCGAGGGAAATTACTGGGTTGTTGTCTACATACAAAATCCACTTTTGAAATGAGATGGTCCTCAGGCAAACATGTCAGAATGTTTTGAGATGGATAAAAATGTCGTCTTTTTGCCAGTGAAGGTCAGACAAAAAGCAAATATGAATATAATGTTCAAATCCTTTGCTCTATTTTCATGTGAACAGCCTTGTTTACATAAAAGCTTTTTTAGACTGGTTATTGAAAATGTATAAAGGATGAATGTTTGGTGTTCTGCTTTTCCTAACAACACTGTTTGTTTAACCAACGATTAGGATTGTTTGGACAGCTTAAACCAAAATGTAATTAAAAAGTAGCACAAAAAATGAAAAAAAGAGGAAATAAAAAAATGATTTCTTTCTGACAACATTATTTTTTTTGGTATGAATTAAAAGTAAGCAGACCAACCGAATACATAGACAAAAAAGGCTAATTCATTAAAAACATTTGCAATCATTTGGGCCAGTTTTTTAATGAATAAATGCTTGATAATATTCTCTCTCTCTCTCTCTCTAGAGAGTTTTGCTTTTTCTCCAAAACTCCTGCATATATGGTTATTGACTTTCATCACATTCACATTTGCTTCAGCTCCCTGCCTGAGAGGGATTCTGCCTGATTCCTGGACTTCTGATTCTTTGATTACTGATTTCCTGGTTTTGATCCAAATTTCGAAATCTCCAAAGCGCCAACATGATCTCACTGATATACATGAAATGATCATGACCTCTTAAGAACGCATTAAGATATGGACTTACGTGTTGGTACCACAGGAACGTAACTTCACAATAACAACACGTTGGGAGTTGAACACTGGTTTCAGATACCAGTCTTGTGGTTGAATGTCCAGTGTTTGTTTCAAAATACCCTCACACCCGCCTTGTGTGTCTTTTTCCCTGTTAAACACCAACTAAACTACTTAATACTGCCCTTGCAAAATATATAGCAGACAACGGAAGGGGAGGAGACAGACACTGAAATAGGTGGCAAATTGCAGGCTTATAAATGCACATTCAGCGAGTCAGACTGTTTTTAACGACGTTCATTCGGTCTTGAAAAGATACAATAGTAGATACGAAGGGCACAATCCCTAATCACAGAGCAAAGTACACAGTATATGCAATTCAGCAGCCTCGTCTAGATGAAGGGTTTCCAAGGCTTCAAATATAAATATGTGTTCATAAATCCAGCCTGACACACACACTTGTTGCAAGGGAGAATGACTATAGCTATAGCAGACTTTAGCTAACGTTAGCAGGAAATTCAACCCAGTTGGCTTGGTAAACAGTACGGCAAACACTCCACTTTTACACATGCACTGTGCTCGGCGCTCTGCCGCTCCGTTTCCTCAGACAGAGACTCTCTGCCGCTCCAGGAGTGAGGTGCTCTGAATAACGGTTTATTCCAACAGCGCTCCGAATTTATGAACGGTCCATTTTGTGCCAGAGACCGTGCTCTGTCGTTATGAATGCTTATTTAGGAACTCACCGAGAGACGGAAGTCTTTTCTATTGAACTCCCCACTCACACAACAAATTACAACTACTCTCGGGTGAGAATAAATCTGAATTTGATGCGATTCGAGTTGTTTGGCCAAAAGTTTGGCAAAGCAAAAATGTAATTTAGTAAATATATCTTTTTCTAAATGGTTCATTTGATAAGGGGACAGTGCACATTAATAACAACACTTCAGTAAATATGCCAGAGTTAGCCAAGAGGCTTTTTATCATCTGTAATCCCGAGAGGCAGATGTTAAAAAACACACCTAAAAACAGAAATAGGATTAAATATACAAGGTACATGTTGACGCTTACAAAATGCGTGCACAAACATTAAATGAGTGAGAATATTAAAATAAATAGTATCCTTATTCAGGAGACAGTCAAGTACTAACAAGACAACACAGAGGTTCACACATTTAACACACAAAGCAAATAAAATGAGGGATAACCATGTTAAAATAAAACAGACTAAAGACAAGATAGAGGCAAGTTAGACACACAAAATCCATGTCAGAGGCACAGAACATATGCATGCAGAGTATGTGAAATATATAAATCAGTCAGACACAGCTAAACAACAATAAAAGACATGCATGCATGTAGATGATGGTCAAGTCAAGACAGACAACAGACAAACAGGGAATAGTATAACACGAACAGATTGAGGACAGCAAGGAGCAGTTATGTTAGTGCTGACAGAGCTGGGCACCAAGCAACCATCTCTTCAACTGGGCCTTAAATGAACTGTATGTCCGTAGTTCTCTAATAGTTCCTGGAATGGAGTTCCAGTCTAGTGCAGCTTGTACAGAAGATGCAGACTGACTGAAAGCACTTTTCCTGAGTGGGATAATACAATCCCCTCTTGCTGCAGCGCTTATGAGCCAGTATCCTGAAGTTGGTGTGATAAGAAACTGTTTGAGCGGAGGAGAGGTCAAGTCATGTATAATCTTGTACTTGAGACAGACATGCACATATTTAATCATGTTCTCCCAATTAAATAAGTTATATTTTTTTAGTATAGGCCAATGATGAGAGCGAACAGATTTTTTATCAAGGATTTTGAGTGTACGTTTATACAATGAGAGCAGTGGTTTCAGAGTAGTGGTGCTAGCCTGTGACCAGCTTGTTAAACAGTAAGCTTTCCACAATCATATTGCCATAAAAGAACAGTTGAGGTTTAACAAATCTTCAAAACTCCAGATTACATTCATTGACAAAATTAATTAAATTGCAGCCATTTAAAGGTTCTCCTTTTACAATGTCTGAGTACTGTATTTTTGGATGATATTCTGCCACCAGCAGCTATTAAATTAGCAGTTTAACTGATATTCAAATATTCTGTCAGATATTTGACCAAATATTAACAGGGATGTTTTATGGAACCTACTCGGGTTATTTTTCTCTTATGTATATATTTATTAGTTTAATTACTCTGTTGTAATTTCAAAGGTGACTTAATGTTTATATTTGACGTGTGATGCTTTGTTACTTCCTGGCATGACACTAGCCTATAATATTGTGAAAGCATTTTTTCTCGTTGCTGGACCGTTTCATCTTTTAAATATCTTTGGTCTACCCTTTGCTTGTTATTTATTTTCTTGTAATAAGTGTGGTAAAATTCAGCGAGACACTTTCCCGCTCATTTATATCTTTATTTTGTGTTTGATATGGAATTTGGGCCAAACCAAGCCTTCAACCTTTATTAGAGGTGTGTTTAAAGCTTTATGCTGGAGCTGTGCACCTACACACAAATCATGTTTCTTTGACGATTCCCTAATTTTTCACTTGATTTTTCACCCTTTTTTTAGGGTCCCCCTCATGGTACTTGTTTTTTGTTTTATGAGAAGTTCTTCTATAGAGTAAAATATACCCGATGTTAGTGATGGTGTTACTATTTGTAACATTAGTGTTCTAGGATGTGGTGTTTTTTAGAGGTTGCCCTTCTGAGTTGAAATATCATTTGGATACAACCACAAGTTCAAAAATACAACAAACCTTATTCAGGTTGCACACACACACACACGACAAATGCGTTCCTCTTTCGCACCTGCCCTAGAAAAAAATAAGAGCTCTTCAGTAATCTCCCACATCTATATCTCACTCTGGCATCTTCCCACAGCTGGAGGAAAGGTGAGCGTGACACACATGTACTGCAACACACATGCAGGTACTTTTTTTCTTCAAATTCCTCCTCTGGATACTGAACCCTCCACCCACCACACTCGCCTCCCCATCTCCCTGGGCTCCCGGCCTCGTGTCCTCCCTCCCGCCGTATTCCTCCCTCTGTCCATTCTTCTGCCTGGACCCCTGAAGACCTCTGCTTCTGATCTGCAGGCCCCCCGAGACCCGACCAAACACTTGCTCATTCCCAATCTAGTTCTCTGCACCTCGTGGCAAGTCGCAGCTGATAGCATCTGTCGTGGATCTATTTTGGCTCTCCAATGGAACATAACTGGGGAGAAGTAGCCTTTTTAAAAATGTGAAACTGCATTGTTGAAGATGACCGTCCGCTGGGCAATCCCAGGGCTTCTTAGTAAAGACATGGAAATACGGCGCATGTCATCTGTGATAGGGCTCGCATGGCAGCTACACGGTGCCCCCGAGAACCGGTTTGAGGAGCAAAAGCCTTGATGAGAGCGGCGAGAGTATTGTAAAGGTGTCAGGCAGTTAACACGAGGCCTGAACCTATCTGCTGCTCCCACGGGTGGGGTCGTAATGTCTGCTGTGTCTCATTTGACAAGAATACAAGTCTGATGTCTTTCGGTGTAATTGCATATCCTCAACAGGAATAAAACATCGCCGGTAACTGATTTGACAATTGTGAAAAATCCTCAAAGTCAAAGTGCCTTTTTCCATCAGCAGTAAAAGCCCATTGTTGTTCCTGCGATTGTTTTGTTCTGGCGTGATCATTGTGTGACTAAAAAATAAAGTCTAAAACAGTGAGGAAGAGGAGGAAGAGGGCTGGAAATTACAGAAAGAGTAAAGTCTCGTCCCTCCCTCGCTGAGTCTCCCCTGTGGTTTTGTTTGTCTTCACTGTGCTGATGACACAAACACCATTTGCGATAAGTATACATGAAGTTAATGTGTCGTGAAAAGCATTAGATTCAGCGTTTCTCATAATCCTTGATCTGATTTTATGGATGAGCAGATTAATATACATTATGAAAAAGGGGAAGGGTTTTCCTCTTGTCCATGAAATAATCTAATAACTATAAATGTACCATGGTGACTTTTTGGATGTTTGCTAAACTGAACGCATTGGGCGGTCTAATAACATCGGGGAATTCATTAAGAGGAACTACAAATGGTTTGGTTGTGTCATGTGAATGCTTGAATAGCCCTGAACAAAATAGTATTCTGACTCACACACGTAATAAACCGTTTTATACAAGAGAATGGAGGGAATTCATGTGTAAAGGCCATTGATTAGAGCAGAATAATGCACAGAAACTCATTTATCTGATTTAATCAGCCTCTGGATTAAGTCAAAAGTTTCTGAAATATTGAAGATATGACCAAAGACCTATGATGAAAAATATTTAATTGCGGCCCCTTTTTAGTACTGTGCTTTATTTATTCTGAATTTTGACATGATAAACTTAATATATATTTATATAAAATTTAATATATGTATAATATTTAATTAAAGTTCCCAATACAAAGCATGACATTTGTATTGAGAAAATATAAACATGTAAATGACAAGATTATACAAGTAAAATACATAATGGTTAATTTTATTACTATCAATATATGTACTGGTACTTTGTAGATTCATGTGTTGCATAATATTACATATGCAAGATTTGAATAGTCTAAATTAAGATTCCAAACCAGGTACAGTCTTAAAAAAACTGCTTGCATTTTACTGCATCATAATCCAATAAAGAGGTTACCATACAACATAGGCCAAAGGGCAAACCTGCATAATAAGTAGGCTATTCCCACTTTTGGTACCTTGGTCTTCACTTTCTTTTTTTATTCGGAATCTCATTAGCCTCCACAAATTGGTTGCCTGTTTGGAAAAAAAAGTAATTGACAGTAATTATTTTAAATAACACACTATTGATAAAAAAAAAAACATAAACCAAACAAAACAAAATAAACCGAACATTATAACTAAGAATACATGATGAAAACGTGACGACGTGAGATTCAGCGGTTTCAGGGAGATAATCTTTTTTGCAGGTATTGTGACGGCAAAACCAATATCGAAGAACCAGAACTTGTCTATGAAATAATGTATTCCCTGCGTAGAGAAGAGGCACCGTTACACGGAGTCACTATAGAGTCTGCCCAAGTATGCAAGGAAGTGACATTTGGATTAGAGCGTTGATGAACTCTGTTCACAGATTGCCTCTCTGCAGGTTACCTTGATGAGGCTACAGTGTCGCGACACACAGCGAGGGTAATGTCCCTGGCCTTGCTTGTACACTGCACGGTCTGATGCACAAATAGACCACCGCGGCACACCTCTTAAAAGGCAGCAGGCATCCAAGTGTGTAATGATGCCAGAGGTGTGAGGCACTTTACAACCAACCCATTCCTTCACCCACAACGGAGATTAATTGCACTTGATTGACTTTATCAGATGGGCCTCCGTTTCCTGCTCTCCCATTTGGAACACCCTAGAATTTATTGGAAGACCTCCGCGTGCTCAATATATATCGAGCTTAGCCTTATCAGAGAAAAGTCTAATTAAGCTCCATTTCCGAGTGTTTATGCCTCCCATTTCTTACCTTACTCCAGAGGAAGAGAGCTGAAAAAAAAAAGAAAATCTATAAATGTGTGGACATGCATTGTGCTGTCTCTGATGTCAGTGCATTGCAGAAGGAAACCGCTTGCATTAGCATCACATACAGTGACAGCAAAAAGGGGAGCTTTTCTTTTGTTTAAAGGCAGATGCATTTTCTTGCTTGTGTCTGTATCATGATTACAGCTCAATCTCCCAGCATGGTAATGCTAACCGGCTATTTGAAAACAGTAATAAGTGTGTTTTTTTAAAGTCACTTGGATATTTCCACCATGAATAGTGTGATTTGGCTACAATGTCTGGACGCTACACTACAATGCCCTGCACTGTCTGCGGACCAGTCGGTGTGAAAGCTAAGGTCTACTTTGGACAAGGACTCTTCAGCCTTACGGTGAATGAAAATCTAATGACTGAGTGGAGTGCAATAAATATCTGATATTCCAAATTATGTCTCTGACACCTGGTGACCTCGGTAAAGATGTAAAGACCGTTTTTTTCATCGTCACCCTGCTTAGGTTACATATTCTTTGAATCAGGGAGCAGGTGCCATGCGGTAGTTCACGAAGAAAATATGTTGTCTAACCTTTTCAACAAGCCCACACCTGTGGCAGAGTGGCAAAATGGGATAGGGAGAAAAGTGATGAATAGTAGGCCGGGGCTGGCATCGATCAATGCACAAGTCTGACTGCTTTCACATCTGAGAGCATATTGTCCTGAGGCCTCGGATGGAACCACATTGGTGGTACGGCCTCTGGTCTTTTCAAGGGGGGGTCAGGAGGGTGATATATATATTTTTTTTTTTGGTGGACTTGAATGCCTCGAGAAAGTCTCAGCTCTTGTGTGCTCCTCTGTTATTCTAATAGTACTCGCCCGGAGCATTTTGTGCAAAATGTGTTTGTATCTGTGCAATGCGACCAACACCTGGGATGTTCTGATAGCATAGCTGCTGCTAAGTAACAAAACAATGTTGCACCCCTGTAAAAGATCACTTTTAAGTCCTGTATACATTTCAACAAACAACCCATGCTGTTTATTTTGAGCGAGGACAAGTCTCAACACAGAGCATAATGTCTACAAGATATGAAGATATGGACCTAAAGTGGATCTAAAGTAAATCAAAAACGTACTGTTTGTGTGTTTATGTGTGGGGAACTGGGGTTAAGGATCACTGATGCATCAAGACAGATCTTTCTGTTTATTATTTCATTTTCTTTTCTTCAACACCCACAGAAATGTCATGGCACACACTCATCCCCTGTGAGAACTCTCTTCCTCCCCTCCTCCGCTCTGATTGACAGCCTGCTGTGTTTTCTCACCTCCCTGCAGGTGGCCGAGGAGACAGGTGACCCGTCTGGTGTGAACCCCATGGCCCCGTGATTTCACAGTGACAATTGGTGAGGGGGGAAAAAAAGTAATGATGGGAAAGGATAAGAGAATAATAGAAGAAAATATCAAATAAAAATCACACGAGCTCAGAGCAATCTGAGATGGAGCAGTCAGATAAAGCCTAAGTGATGTAAGTGAGTGGCCTCCAGAGCAAACTAATGAAGTCACACCTTTGGCCTCAGAGCCCAACACCCTGTTGCTGGTGAAAGATTGAATCAATAAATGTGTACAAGTTCAAAGTGAGAGAAAAAAAAAAAAGTCTGACAAGAAGAACAAAACAACACTCTGTTACTCACGAGTAATTTGCAAATAATGAAATCAACTTCGATTTAAAGTCTAATTTGGTCCTGCGGGGATTCAATTGCTTCAGCTTGAATTTATTTGTCTCTATTGGCAATGTGAGAAAGAGACTTGGTTCTAATTGCAATTATTTAGCGATCACACATGAACATTTGCACAGCAGCCCATCTGAGATAGAAGCAATTAAAGATTAATCCAGTAAATGTGTTCCACTGACAGACATTTGAATTTGATCACATTTGGCATTAATTAATAAAAGGCATGCAAGATTCTAATCAAGATAATAAACAGGTTTATTGTGTCAATAAGCTCAGCGTATTGCAATGATGAGTTATGAGACTTCCATAAAATTGTGCTATCTGCCACTGTATGTAATATAAATTTGAATCAATAACATGACAGCATATATTACTTTCTTCCCATAAAGCCGTGCCTATTTGACTGACTTTACCACCCCGCACGCACATGCATGAGGTGAAGCTTCTTGTAGTTTTTTGTTAGTTGTATTGAGCTGCGTCGTCACGCCTCTCCCAGGAGAGAATAGCGTGGAAAGCTGCTCCTGTCCTCGCGTGTGACAGATGCAGGGTGGAGCGGTGCTTTCCCTCGCAGCTATATGCGCAACAGCATCTCCCACTTAGACATGAGAACTGATGATGAAGTGCATTTTGAAGAAGAAAAAAAAGGTGATTCTCAGTTCTTATTCTGGCCCCATGATGAAACACATGTGCATGTGGTTGGGAGTGGCTTGGGGAAGGGAGTGCTGGTAGGTGAAAGATGGAGGGAGGGAATGTGCTTTCTCTGTCTCGTATTCCTTTGTTAATCTTCAAAGCATATATTCCAGGAAGCTGCACAATTGCTGGCAGGTGTATATGTATTTTTTCTTTCTTTTTTTTTTGTATCATCACCGGTGATGCTGGCAAGTTCAGTGACTGATGGGAGAAAAGCTTTAAAGAAACTGAGGACACACACTAATAAGGCTCACTCTCACCCAGTATATCCTGTAAGCATGCCGGTTAGTTTGAGAAGCAAAGAAGAGAATGTGGCAATTTTAGCCTCTAAGCAATTTCTGGTTTAGAGCTTACAATTCTGAATACAAGCTGAGTCCATGATCCTCACCCTCGCGTAGCCGAGGACGAAGCCTAACAGCATCGCATACAAGGGGGGAAAAAATAAGTCAATACTGTGAAACGAAAGTTTTCTTTGTTGAGAGGGCAGCTCATTTCCACAGCGAAGGTTGTCACTTTCTCTAGTATTCAAGCTGGTCAGCTGCCAGTTATTCCACTACTGCATAATTTCAGTGGAGTAAATATGTAAGGTGGTAAAAACACATTTTAATTGACAAAAAGCATGCATACTCATTCGGGTATACGTGACTTGTGATTTGTATTTTGAATGTCCTTTATATGTTTGTTTTGCTTATTTGCTTTAAACTAGCTTTTCCTTTGAAGTTCCCTAACTGAGGCCAGGTTTCGTGGCACGCAAAATGTTATGCAGCTGATCCTCGGTACACCAAGGTGGTCAAAACATGAGGGGTTAAAAGCTGATATAAATTATATATATATTTTACATTCGCTGAGTTTGCTAGTAAATGCAGTGACGGAAGTGATTAAATCAATCTGCTGAAGAAAGACCTTTTTCGCTTTACCGTTTGTCTTAATCTCCCTTGAAGCTGATACCATTGGTACATTTTAAGAAGTATTTATTTTCAACGTTTGGACAAAGAAAGAGTTTTGATACTGTGCTGAAGACTTGAGCTTCTGTTTTAATACGTCAATGCTTGATATTCCGTGCACTCTCTTTTGGTTTTATGACGCTAGCTATTCCCATGTTTATACGGCATTGAAACAATTCTTTGATTGGTAATTGTAATAAGAGTAAACTTGGTTAAGATATTCATAATGCCATGTTGTTCCATACGTTTGGGTTATTGGCAAAACCTAATAAAGATCTTAAATGTCAGTAAACTACAGTCAGCACGAGTCATTACCCCTTGGTTTAAACATACAGATTGTGCAGGAAAAAAATACATGCTTGGTACTTTTGACTGTACTTTTGAGAACAGAAATGTATTCCATTTTTTCTTTTTTTCGGGTTCAAAACCACAAGTATGATAAGTGGTCTTAATACTAACAAATACAGCGCGTCATGAATTGTATGCTGCTCTTGTATTTAATAAGTATTTGAATGCCTATCCACCACACTGTGCGACTTATCTTTGGTTGAGACAGTGGACGAAAAAAGACGGGGGAAAAAACCTTCCACTGTTTGACTTTCCAAGACGCATCTTGTTGAGGATTGTCTCCGTGCTGCAGTGTGTGGCAAGTTCAGCCAGATGAAATCCCTGTCAGCCGTGTCACCTTATTCCCGGCCAACCCCAGAATCCCTCTGAATTGTAGGAACACAAAGCCGTTATGAATTTGTCACCTCCCGTCATTTTATCTTGGGCTGCAGGCAGTCTTTCCTCACAAAGCGACACAGTGACTGCAAGCTGTGCTCAGCCAGGTTTTCCTTGCTGGAGCCTTTCTCCAAAAAACTAAAAGAGTGGTCTCAATGTTATCAGACAATTATTCAGTATAGGACGTAAGCCTTTCATATCTCCATATGTTGAAAGGTACTTTTCTTCTTAAGTCTGCACCATTTGGGTAAGCCCCCTTGCCCAATTAGCCACCCTTAAGCCTTTGTACATGTTGGACAAAAGGAAAGACGAATGTTAAATGGGCTGATTATTCCCTGGTAATTATATATGACGTTCAAAAGCATATTCCATCTCCTCGTTTCTTGACCAAAGCGGGCAGAGAAAGACACAGCGTAGATATAGAGTGGTCATTTAAATGGGCAGCACTGCAGGGTTAGCTTGTGACGGCAACAGCGTATATAGCTTTCAGATATCAGGACATAATGAGCTGAGACCCTCGGCGGACACCTCTAGATGCAATTCTTTCATACACCCCATTACCATGTCCTTGTTTTTCACAGATTCAATTAAGGCCGCTGCATTTGCTGCATATTTTGAGTTTAATGTTTCATACATGGTGTCACAGTGAGAGGGTGATGAGCGGTGAACATAACATGGAATCACAAGTGCGGGTTAAAATGTATTTTGAAATGAAAAATAAAGACTATGATTGCAGTAAATGAAGTTCACCATGTTCCAGGGCAGCGAGGCGCAACAAAAGAAAGCCCTCATCACACAATATGTTTTTCTATGCACGGACATAGCTAGTTCCAGATTGTGTGTGTGGTAATTTGATTATATACAGTACATTTAAGAGAAAATGTGACATTCAATCACAAAACTGACACAAACTGATCTTACATCTGCAATAACTGATTGGCCACTAGGGGGCATCAACAACAAGCTGTACGAAAAAAGACATATTGCCTTTAAATTTATGTGGCGAACTCGTTTGCAAACGTCACCAAATGTAGACGTCCAGCTGACAGAGCAGTGTTAGAGATACTTTATTTGTGTTTCTGGGCATCTGAAGTCTAATACCCTCTCTCTTTTTAGCTTTGTTTTTGGTGAAAAACTGAATGATTTTTTTCATCTTTTATAACATGATTTTCTACTCCATGGGGTATCTTCATCTTGAAACATACATGTTCTTCTGTGATGGCTTGAATTGAGATTTTGACATGAAAAAATAGGCATGTTTAATACTTCTAGGTGAATAAAGATTGAGACTAACCTGCAGAGCTTCAGTTGCTGTACATCTGAAGCTGGAATAGCACGCAACATGAGCAGCCCAGATGCAGGAATGTTAGAGTCCCTGTCAAAGGCTTAGCTGAACACCTGAGTGGGAGGTTTTGACTCAGCCAAATGTCACTCTCTGTGATACATTTAATACCAGCTTGTAGGAAGTCACACTTAAAGGGTAAGTGTCTAAGTGACTAATGGGGACAACATTTCTTTTGATTTTGGTCCAGTATTGAGCGAGGAAAAAGGTTGCAAAATAATCTCTCCGGGCAATTCTGTAGCGGCACTGTACGTCCACTGAATCGCGAAATTTCAAAACCAGGCTCGGTAAGACACAATAACAAACAATTCTGGGTCAAGCGAAAAGTTAACAAAAATACCGTCTTAATTCTCTGCAGGGTCCTTTCTATAAGGTTGTCAGACACATACACTCCTAGTCTCACCGAATGGAAAGCATGGAAAAATAGGGTCCAGGTTGAAAAATAAATAAGTTAGCCTTCAATACAAACCACTGCTCTACTAAACTGTTTCTTAATACGTAGTATGCCATATACTGCATATTTGGTATTTTCAATTGAAAAGCACAAAAGACATAAGTAAAAACTTAAAAGCATGAATAATTCTCACTTCTATGTTAGATTTGGTACAAAACTGGAAGACTTTATTAATTGAAAACAACTGCACCGACAGACTGAAAATGACCACTTCTAACCACTAAAATCAATTGATAGCAGCACAACATAAGGTAGAACAATTAGCCTTTAACTTACAACAAACATAAGTGATCATTATTTCAATAATTCCTCTACATGCTCTATCAGTGAACCATCAATCAGACGTTAATGGACATGTTAGGAGCTTCGGAGCCAGGGAAAACGTCTCTCCTTTTCATTTTGATTGGTCACAATTGGTTCAATATTACAGATCGACATCCGATAGCGGAAACTCTTCTTGGCTTCTGAATGTCACTTGTGATGTCCTCACCTTCAGAGCGGTATCAGCAGAAGGTAATGTGTGCAGAGGGGACCATCTGGCCGGGTTGTCTGGGAGCCGTCAACTGCAGCTCAGGCCAAGTGACCTTGGCAGGGTCTGGACCTGGAACTGCCGAAATGGCACGAATATAACACTCGGACCCTGGAGATTGTTAAAATGGGCAAGCATACATTTTAACCAGAAGGAAAAATAGTGTTCCAACAACCAGAGTGCAGGTGCAATTACAAAAATCTCTATAAGTACCCTTAAATAAAAGCAGTGATAGGAATAAGGACACATTGGAAAGTTTTTGAAGCCTTTTTATAACATTGTGTATTTAATTATCCAAAAGGAAATGGTTATTGTACTGTATATTGACACAACATTGCTTTGATGGAGTATGATATTATAATAATTTTAATTTAATAGCCTTCAGTGCGCTGTACTGTTTAGAATAAGGACCGCGTGTCTTTCTCAAAGAACTTCCCAAAATGGGATTTCACAACTTTTTGATATCCAGAGGGCTCCTGAAGTAAATGTATTTGTGCCAAGCAATGAGTCAAGGCCAGGGTGACTATGGAAATTAGATTATTTTAAAGACTTAAACATCGGTTTATTTTTTCTTCAAAGACGATCACTTTTAAACTTAATGTCTCCGAGGCTTTCATCTGGCCTTCCATGTGCTGCATAATTTTTTTTGTGAGCAAACAGTCCATCTCTTCGACCTACTAACTATAAATTTGGAAACTCAGCCTTCAGCAGACATCGCATGTCTGTGAATCTGTCCAATTCCATCTTCCAAAACAAAGGATGGAGAGTTTCTGTGACATTTTTCTCACAGTCTGAAGCCTAAAGAACATTCCAGCCGCGCTGATTCATTTCTCAGAGCGAACAATTTACTGTTGGCGGCTGGATCCAGTCAACTTGAACGATCCCTGTAATTCCCTGAAGGAAACACTCAAGCTGAAATGGAGCATTGTGTTTCATGGACTGTGTCCTAATGACTGATGACATTTTCTCATACACCTCCAAAGACAACCTCTAGCTTATCTGGAACGCGACTTCAATGCTAAAATCGTGTCTCGTCGTGTCTCAATGTTTCGCATTAGCATGTGTCCGCATGTTCCAAGATAAATACGTCTTTATTATTGCTTTACGTTGTACACTAACTAATTAACATCTTTATCATAACTTCAAGTTGACAACGTGCAGAACAGCTGTAGAAGATCAGTAGCTAAGCGAAAGTGAGTTTTTCTAAATTTGTAAGATAAATTTACATTCACAACACTGCAATTGATAACACATGAAAAATAACATGCACAAATACAGACTGTGTTGTAGATTTGTACTTAAAGGTGCTAGAATACTAATATTATGTTGGTTACAATGGATTTGATGAGAGTAATTATCCTCTTTCAAAGAAAACAACTGAACAATCATGCTTTATTTTTAGACAATCTTCTATAAATAAAAGATGCATTTAGGCAACGCATCTATCAACCTATTAGCGAGGGTGTCCATGGTTTGAACGCAACACCACGATATTCTGCATAAATGCACCCTGACCCAGATACGAAATATGTTTTGTATGACTACCACTATGGCTCCTTGCCTTTTAAAGTCTGACTCATATTATCTGCTTGAAATCATATGATGCACACTTAAATATGCATGAGTCAAACTAATAATACCAGAAAAAAATGTGTCTGCATCACTCCAAAAGAAGTCTCAAGTCAAACAAATTAATTCACAATGTACTTTGAACTCTTGTGGGAGCACTGACACTTTTTGAAATTAACTTTTTGATAATTCTCACTTTGACATATTTTCACTAAATGCTGTGCTTTTAAAAGGCGGCCTTTGCTCATTCTCCCTCATGCAGGATAAACGTACAATTCATGAAAGAACCATTGCTATTGATTGATAGAACACACTGTTGACAGCCTTTGCTTGTGGAAAACAGCATGTTTCCCTGGTGACTTTGTGTTTACAGGGAATTAATTAACGTCCTGTTCCAATGATGACCACGCAATTAGGAATGACATGCTGCCATGTAGAGCAACTCAGTTTTATGTATCAGGATAACTGATACGCGCATACATACAGCACGTTTTCTATTCATGTTTATTAGGGCTGCCATTTGCAGTGTGCAAATCATCATGTTAAGTGCTGCACTCTATTTCTCAGTGGGGAGCAATGAATGCAAATGTTTACTATCCACACATATTAACACATGGTGATCAACATAAATACATTACATATAAATGGGTATGTACAAACATGGTATATAAGTGAAATTCAATCACAGTGCACGGGGCTACACGACGGTTCAATTCACCTCAATTAAATCACCCTGAACCCTTATTTAAGGACATTTAAGGAGGATGAGCTCATCCATAAAGACAGCTTTCTCGTTCCCCAATTTGCATATGTGCGTGTCAAGGTCATTTACATATCTGTCAGAATACGAAACAACGATGGCCACTTTGCCTTGAAAAAGTCATTAACTTCACGCAGGACGCAATTAAAATGGATCCATGTTGCTCCGGCCTCTGACAGGAAGTGTCTGCTGGTTCCTTGATGGCCGGAGATAGATCTGACTGGGAGGCTAATGGCTCCAGCAGGAATCAACGGGCATCCCAGATGGCCCACAAGCTTTTCTTCAAACTGTTTTATCCTGATCAAATGGTGAATGTGGTGAAATTTAAGCAACAAAAGTAACAAAACGGCACACATTGAAGCGGCATGCGTTCATCTTCCTGCAACACAACTGATGAATTAACTTTAATTTAATTTCCTACGACAGTGAGATTTCTCTTGATGTGTCAAACTAAGGGTGAGACAAGACAAAGACTCTCTTTAACATGTTTTCTGTGGACATTTTCCATTTTTTAAATTCTACGAGCATAGTGACAGTGAATGAAGGACACAGGGTAGCACATTACAAGATGCGCGGTGTGCCGGCACGCATACTCGTAAAAAAGGATTTTTGCTTAAAGGATGAAGAATGTGTCTCTTTCTCTCCTGACTGACAATAGCTCACACCAGTTTGGTAGTTGAAGCTAGAGATGAGATTTAAAGCAAGGGCTGGAGAGAGGATAAGAGAGTGACTTAGACTCAATTGAATTTGGTCTTCATTTCACTTTGGTTCACCTACGACGTACAAAATAGTAGACTTCTGCTGAAATCTTGAGTAAGACCACCCAGCCGGTGTAGCGGTTATGCTAACGTGACACTACACAGATACCTGCTGGTAAAGTGGCATAATACTAATGCAACTGATGACGTTGTTATTATTATCATCGGTTATAGAAATCAAAGATGACATCAAAAAGCATGAATTGCAGTGCAGAGCATCAACAGTTTTCAATACTATCTCGTAACATTGTGCATATATCACCAAGTATTGTTTTCCGTGTTCATATAGTTATGTGTAAAATTGCTTCACAGCTATGGCCATACTTGCAGCTACGGGATAAGTAGATCTTTTGTTCATGCAATGTGAATAATGTTGAGACATCATTGCCTCAGTTTGTGCCACAAAGAGTGAATCAGTTTCCATCAGCATCCACTTCAAGTTAATTTCATCTAAATAGCCTAAAATTGCAAATCACAAGTTCTGTTCACACTGTTTGTAGACACTTGATTTGAATGAGCATCCAGGGATCCCTCCTCCACACAGATATGCAGTACAAACAATTTTTTTTTTGTATAAAGACAACAGTTTTTCCATTGACCTTGTGCAATTGCTCATCTGTAGTCATTGTGGAAGGCACTGCCAATTTACACACCAAATGTTTCATCTCGAAGGACTTGTTGGGTAGCATTAAAGCTTTTGTTGATTACTCTTGACAGCTCATCATACATCTGTCCAAATTATTACAATACAAACATAGTGTCGTGCTAAACCGAGGCTCTGCCTCCATCGTGACAGGGAGGTAGTTGTTTTTAGTTGGAGAACTCTTAGACTGGCCTTTTTCAACCGTCACCTCCAGGCTCTGGCTTCTGCAGCTTTACTGTGTGGCTGACATCCCTGATCCCACTTGTGCAGTGTCACAAACAAGCATATCTCTACCTCTTGTCCTGTACTGCCTCTTCATGGATTTGTTATCTATTGTGTTGACAGTGTAAGGGTTTCTGGCATATAGAATGATGGATTCATGTAATCCCTTTACAATAGCTTATTTGCATAGTTGCTGTTTGGCCCGGCAACATGAACTATTATGTGTACAGCTCTGTGGATGAATGTCTCCTAATTGTCTCCTATTGTTGCCTAATTTCAATACAGAGACATATCTTAGGTTGTGCTATTAGAACTGCTTAAGTGATCATGACATGGTCCTTCAGGTGAGTCCATTACAACTGGAAAACTGAGCATGAACATTCACATATATATCGTGGCATAATTCAGAGTCTTGTTTTTCGAGAGGAACCATTTAATTAGGATTTCAATTCCCTCACAGCCAAACAAATGAACTGCGTTCTCAGATATTAAATTAATTGCTAGACTGGCAATGGGCTGCTGTGCAGGGCGAGCTCTGCTGTCACAGTGAAAATGTAATTTATGCAGTGCAAATGAAGAGGAATTACCATGCCATCGTTCTAACCCCCAACATTGAAAAGAACGGAAAGGAACATGTTGCGCTCACAGCAACCAGCAGCTGATTGCAACATATTTCTTATTTACATTTTTAATCTAAGTATGTATCCAAATCTTTGATTTCCTATTCAGTTGGAGGGTTCTCGAGGATGAAATTAAAATATGATGTTGAATAAGGATATTTATTGGGAAGACATCACAGATCAAATTCATATATTACCATGTGTTATTATGTATTTAGTGTGGATGGAATTTTTCCAAAATTGCTTTTCTTCTTTAGTCGGCTTCAATTAGCTCCCACTCATTACTGAAAACGAGTGAATTGGTACATTTCTCAGAAAGTAATATAATAAGAACCAACAATATTAAACTTGCAAATCTAAATCACTATTTGAATTTAAGTCTGTAATATGTTTCTCTATGTCAACAAATGACAAACAACAATGCATTGATTCTTGTCTGTGTAGCCAAAACCCAAATAGAGCTTATTCCTCTTTGCATTAGACCTCCACTGTTGTCCAAACACGATTAAATTAAACACACTAATGTCCACCATTTATGCAACTTTGAGTGACATTTGCTTAAAAATCAGCTGTTTCTAAGATCTTTGAAACTATTTGTGGCCTGTTTTTAAGATTTATCTTCGGTAGGAACAAACATATATTTTGGGCTGACAGCTACAGACAGGTTAGACAAGCTGGGTAGTATTTATTTACGTTGTTGGGTTTGGTCTTTTCACAGCATAATAAAAACAAAAATCTATTGCCTATTTCCAACTACTGCTTCCATTTTCTTTGCCCAAGTGCTCTTTCTGTATCAGTTGCAAAATGTAAGCGTCAGTGGCCACCTGCTTGTGAACCAGATAGAGGGGCACACACCCACATCTTAGCTGCCAACTTGATCAACACCACCTGCCATCTGCCCTCACAAGAAGAGACTCCTCGTGACGAATTGCGTCAATAGACACACAAGCAAAACACCGCCGACTTCTTATAATGGAAGCACTTGGGTTGCTGTAAAAGTCCTGCCTTGCTGCGGGTTTGCATCCATGCATCTCTTTGGAGAGAAAAATGACACCCTCGGGGGCCGCGAGGGACACAAGTGTCAAACTACACACTCAGAATGAGTAATGGAGGACCAGGCCTGTAAATGCCTCCACTGACCTTTTGGGTATTCATACACAACGTGCATAGCATCGGAGGAGAACAACATGCCAGCATTAATTGCTCCAAAGCAGACATTATCTTTTGTATGCGTCAGTGAAAATATGAAATAAGTACCAGATGATAAATACAACTGAGGAGGAGTGGGTGTTTCGGGGTAGGGAGGGAGTTGAGAGACGGTGGGTGAAAAGAATTAAAATAAAAGGGAGAATTGTAATCTTTGGTAAAGCTGTCAGTGGGTGACACCTCCAGGCTTGGTTGCTGGCGCGCTATCAGTGACAAGGTCAGGTTTTGTTGTCTGGCACTCCTGAAGACATATATAAATATTTTTTTTCTTCTTCTTTTCCCAGGCAATGTCGTGCAGATGAAGCAGCTTATATAAATCCTGTGTTCAGACCTTTGTTTCTGCTCAAATGCGGCTTTCTTCCAGCTGTCACGGGGGAGCGGATTGATTGCCCATTATCTTTTATTCTCTCGCGCTCTCGTCATTTTGAAGCCAGAGATCAGAGCCACGATGGTACACAACAGTGACAGTGATGTTTCGACCTATCAAAAGCTTCAAAAGCCATCTCAAGAGGCCTAGTCCCACACACACACACACACACACACATACTCTGTCATCCAGTTGACCCAGTTCTCCTGCACTCTGGTGGCAAACACAATGACGGCGTAATTCATTCTGAGGCTAAAATCCTTTCTTGATCGATGGAGCCATCAACGGTCAAGTTCACTGGCGCGACCTCTGCTCCCGCCGTCTATAAGGTTGCCAGTTTGTCCTGTGCTAATTGGCACTTTTCAGTTCATAAATCACTTTTTCAAAAAATCTCCAAGCACCCCCATTCTCTGAGGTTTAGCTATAGCAGCGTACAGAATGACCTGAACCTTCTCATTAGCGAGGACATACGGTACGGTATTCTCCTCCAGTTATCGGCGCTGAGTAAACTCCCCGACTTAAGTCACCGGGAAAGGAAGCCTTAGGGTCTGGGCCATCGATGGCGACGGCAGGATATTTTCCTGTGCTACTTTCTGCTGTCTTCCAATCCAGTGGTCAGGTGGAGGCTCACAAAGTGGAAATGGATGAGATTACCTGACACGCAGCAATGAAAACAAATCCCGGCTCAAGACGAGGAGGAAATAAAGAGGTTAATTTATTGCTGTACTGGCGCGGCGCACGGACATAATTAATTAAATCAACATCATTGACATGCTCTCAGCCTGTGAATGTAAATGAAGAGTGCCTCAGAACTGAGCGGCTACAGAGAGCCTTTAGAACCAATAAGCCAATGAGTGACCCCATTTTTAACTCTGACACTGGCACATCATTTCAAACTCCTAATGGAAAAATACCCATCAATGCCATATGAAAAAGCCTGACACCATCATAAAACTGTGATAACTTACTTGTTTTAAATTAATTTGCATTCTGTAGAGGACCACAGCTCTGCAAATGATCATTTTATTCAAGCTGTAGTTTGTCTTTTAATTACCATCTTCCTAGAATGGCTTGAGACGATTTGCCCGGAGGGGACCTCTGAGTTTTAGAGTGGGCTAAGCGTCATTTCATTAGTTGTGATAATATTTCTTTAGTCATTGCAATTCATGGACGCCAACTCTCAACACAGCAGGAAGGAATTGGAGTGTGTGGCAGCTCTGGTGGGTTGCTGGGGACACGTTCCTTTTCATAGTAAATAATAAGCTCATTAAATGGCTGAAATGTTTTTAAAAGCTATTATCTGCCCCATTTCACTTTAATTAGCCAACTGTCTCCGAGACCTGCATGCACAGCTTACACATGATTTACTATTTTGTCAGGCGACAACAAGAAAGTTGAGCGAACGTAATCCAACATAATGGCAGTGGCGCTGGTTTGACAGGTGAAATAAACTAGGGAATTAGTCATCCTGGAGAAAACGCTCGCGTACAAGAGATAAGATGCTTTGTGTCTGTGATGTTCCCGATGAGATGTGATGCAAATGAGTTAGTCATTACAACAGAATTCCAAGAGATTTAACTGGGCCAACATGATGCTGTATTTGTATTATCCTGAGAGAAAATAAACAGAAATGAAAGACATTTAAATATATAATAATAATAATAATACTTGATTTGTGGAGAAAGAGAGGATTTGTCACACAGAAACTGCAGGCAGTGGTGTACCAATAGTTCAATCAAATGATGCAATAGCAAATTAAGAGCACATTTAAACATCCTGTACTATAATGCAGTTGAAGTCTGAGAGAAAAAAAGACCTCCCGGCCATTACTTTCATGGATGTCTAAGAAATAGCCTTACAGCTCTGAGCTGAATGCAATTAAGTTGGACCTAATACTTTTCATGTGGTAATTCGCCCAGTTGGAGAAGAGAGTGGGCAATACTGATTGGTCATTCTGCTTCTCACTGGGGTTTGGGAACAGTCCTCCTAATGAGAGCACTGCAGGGCCATATAGTTTCAATGATAAAATATTATAACAATTGGAGGAGTTGAGGCAGGTAGTGAACAGACCGGTGAGCCTCAGTGAACATGTGTAGAACAGGTGCAACTCAGGACATCGCATTGAACATCAGTCAATAGAAAAGTATTATAAGAAATAAATTACAGTGTATAAAGAAAGCTCCTCAAACTGCAATCGAGGACAATGTAAAGGTCTGTATTGCGGCTCTAAGTGGCATCTACCGCTTGTCAAAATTGGGACGATAATTCCAACCCGAACGCTTCTTATCACAAATAGGATGTTGCGTCCCGTCTCCCTGCAACATGTTTGTTTTGAAGAGCAAGAACAATCACAGCAGATAAAAGCCCTTGATAACAGCTGACGGCAAACTAAATGCATACAGACAACGTTCACTGAAAATATACAGTCGGAAAAGTTGAACCGGAAAATGCTGTCAACACTGGTAAAGTGAACTGTCGTGGTGGAAAACAATCCGTCTCTGACTTGTTGTGGTGAACAATGTTGACGTGCATGTGCCACAGCAGAATTATCTCTATACATGCCTTAGTTCTGTTATGCTACGTGGACCGGGCACAACCTATTATGCCGCCACTTTGGCACTGAAGTGGGTTAAATGTGTTTGTTCTCAAATTTTAACTACAGAAAATGACGTTACTTTAATGCAGAGGTGTCAAACATACAGCCCACGGGCTGGATCCGGTCCAGTCCGGCCCGCGGGATATTTGTTAAAATTGCAGAAGAAAAAAAAAGCTGAGCTGGGGCACGAACCACTGATCCACTGATTGAAAAATGAGCACCCTATCCATTGACTCAGAGTCACAATTGATTACAGCACTGACATTACTAGACATATTGCTCAACTGCAAGGGAATCTGCAGAGGAGAGCCCAGGCAGGTAAACAGTGGGCTGATGTCTGAATTTTTGGTCTTTATGTTTCTAGTATATTGTAGAAAGACCTTAAAATAGGGGTTATCATCCAAAAACCTTCACCAATGATTTAAACATAGAGAAATATTGTCTTTATGTATGCGTTATTATGCTGTGATTTTACTGGTTTGGCCCGCTTGAGATCAAAATGGGCAGCATGCGGCCCCTTCACTAAAATGAGTTTGACACCCCTGCTCTAATGGATGCCAGAACAGTATCGGTGTTGACAGGTGATGTTGCCATATGTGGACAAGAGATGACAGCCATCAATATATGCTTTTTTGTACTTTATATTGCTCCTGCTTTTCATTAAAAATCGGTATTTCATTGCCTTACAGTGTACACAGATCCATCTTGGTGGAAAGTAAACCTGTATTTATTTGTAACATATAGGCACTAGGATAGGGCTCGGCCTTCTATTGACTACTGGTTACTGATTGTTACATTGATCTTTTGTTAAATACACTACATGAATGATGTTATTTCAAGAGAATAGTAGTCGCGTCCTTGAAGTACCTTTTCCAATAAATAGGTGATGTCGGTCAACCTTCTTATTTGGCAAGTACACAGAAGGTTTATTTGAACAACCCATTGATGTGGCACAGTTTACTTCTGTAAAGTATATGGAGGCTCTGAGTTAATAGGATTAACTGTCTGCAGCCATCTAGCAGCATTGTGGTTAAAGCAGGTGATCATTGTCATGTTGTTAGTTTGCAAGTATCTTTGTCATCAACCAAAGTATTGGACACATTTGAATAGTGACCAGATGGTGGCGCTACATCAAAAGTCCATCACAAAGGTTTTTACAACATCCTATAGGGAACATAAATGTGTATATTCCATGTTAATTCCATGACAATCCATCCAATAATTGAGATATTCTACTTTAAACCACAAATGTCAACCACATGGTGCTAGAGGTCAAGGGATCGCCTAAATGGTAAATGGACCCATACTTGTATAACGCTTTTCTAGTCTTCTGACCACTCAAAGCACTACATGACATCATTCACCCATTGATGATAGGAGCACCATGCAAGGCACCACATCAGATTGTCAATTTAGGGTTAAGTGTCTTGCTCAAGGACACATCGACACGGGCTAGCGAAGCCGGGGATCGAACTGCCGATATTCTGATTGAAAGATGACCCTGCTCACCACTGAGCCACAGTCACCCAAAGGATGGTTCATTTGGGAATCGTATATCAATACTACCGTTTGTACGATTCAATCTTGTGGGGAACATATTATGTCACAGAATGAGTGAACACTTTGACCGGCTGGTGGCGCTGGAGGAAAGGTCATGAGCCACGATCATGCGGCAGAAGAACATTGCCAACCCGAGAGCAATTCCGCAAGCATGGCTAAAAATAAGAGGGCACATGTATCCATGTAATTAACCATTTCTGAAAAAGCAGCAACCTGTTTTCATTGTCAGTCAAATCAACAGCATCCTCACAACTCTCAAACACTTGTGTATGGTGTCCCCACATTCCAGTTAAATTCCAAAACATAAATGCAAGCAGATTTTTTTTTTTTAAACAAACAAAAAAAAACGACGTTAAATATAATCCCAGCTGCCGTAGTCCATATTATGAAGACATTCAATTACAGAGAGCCAACCGGAGGAAATGATTAAAAATGGTTACCTGGGAGCAGAGACAGGGGAATTAACTAAAAGTCTTTAATTACACTTGGTGGACATTAATCACATGGAGAGATGAGGTTCATTTCCCGCTCAACTTAATCTTCATCATGTGGGGGGTAGTTAAAAGGACTCCTGACTAGGCACAGATACTAGGGACAGTACTGTCCTCTCACCACAGTACTACTGTCCTCTCATCACAGTACTGTCCTCTCACCACAGTACTACTGTCCTCTCATCACAGTACTGTCCTCTCATCACAGTACTACTGTCCTCTCATCACAGTACTGTCCTCTCACCACAGTACTGTCCTCTCATCACAGTACTACTGTCCTCTCATCACAGTACTACTGTCCTCTCACCATAGTACTGTCCTCTCATCACAGTACTACTGTCCTCTCATCACAGTACTACTGTCCTCTCTCACAGTACTGTCCTCTCATCACAGTACTGTCCTCTCATCACAGTACTACTGTCCTCTCATCACAGTACTACTGTCCTCTCTCACAGTACTGTCCTCTCATCACAGTACTGTCCTCTCATCACAGTACTACTGTCCTCTCATCACAGTACTACTGTCCTCTCACTACAGTACTGTCCTCTCACTACAGTACTGTCCTCTCATCACAGTACTGTCCTCTCATCACAGTACTACTGTCCTCTCATCACAGTACTACTGTCCTCTCATCACAGTACTACTGTCCTTTCATCACAGTACTACTGTCCTTTCATCACAGTACTACTGTCCTCATCACAGTACTACTGTCCTCTCATCACAGTACTGTCCTCACTACAGTACTGTCCTTTCACCACAGTACTACTGTCCTTTCACCACAGTACTACTGTCCTCTCACCACAGTACTGTCCTCTCATCACAGTACTGTCCTCATCACAGTACTGTCCTTTCATCACAGTACTGTCCTTTCATCACAGTACTACTGTCCTCTCATCACAGTACTACTGTCCTCATCACAGTACTACTGTCCTCTCATCACAGTACTACTGTCCTCTCATCACAGTACTACTGTCCTCTCATCACAGTACTACTGTCCTTTCATCACAGTACTACTGTCCTCTCATCACAGTACTGTCCTCATCACAGTAGTACTGTCCTCTCATCACAGTACTGTCCTCACTACAGTACTGTCCTTTCACCACAGTACTACTGTCCTCTCATCACAGTACTACTGTCCTCTCATCACAGTACTGTCCTCTCATCACAGTACTGTCCTCTCATCACAGTACTGTCCTTTCACCACAGTACTGTCCTCTCATCACAGTACTGTCCTTTCACCACAGTACTGTCCTCTCATCACAGTACTACTGTCCTCTCATCACAGTACTACTGTCCTCTCATCACAGTACTGTCCTTTCACCACAGTACTGTCCTCTCATCACAGTACTGTCCTCTCATCACAGTACTGTCCTCTCATCACAGTGTGAGAATCTATTCGGTATAGCAAGTTAGTCACTTAGTCAATTATTTTCTGTTTCATATTTAATTTGAAGCAATTTTTGACCTTATTATTGCAAACTCACTGTTTATATGAGAAACACATTTTTATTAGAAAACATCTATCTTTTATGGGGCATTTCCAGACAAAATAACTGTATCAAGGTCAGGTTTATTTTGGGTAAATAACTGCAACATGTTTATTTCCTAATGACACGAAAATGGAAATCCTTTCCACGTAAATATGTTTTAATAATTACTTTTATTCAGAAATAATAAAGGATAAATCTATTATGTCTATTGGATTTTAACATATTTAGAGAACTGAAAATCCTTCACAATAAAAATAAAAGAATAAATCATAATAAATAAATGAGAAATGCTCCATTATTATCATCTCATGAATAGCAATGTGTTCTGAGGTCAGACTTAGCCAGATCCTTGTCAATATCTATATTAGTTATACATATTTATGAAGAAAAAAAACATGCCCAGACATGTCAAAAGATTAATATAGTTGAAAGAAACAGATCTGCTCACCAAATAGCTCTCGTTAGAAGGAATTTAATGCTGTGTAACGTTTCAATTCTGCTAGATATTTATTTGATCCCGAACCCTTCCTAAAGCGCACTGGGATTTAGTATAAGTTCTTATGAGACAAGATTAATACTAACCATAATTCATGTTTTACACCTCTGTCTTTCAAAGATGTTGACTATGGCTCAGGCGTGGCTTCAGACACAGCTGTAAACTGATGTGTACATATGTTGATGATACATGATATGTATTCTTAGAGGATGATGTTGTTGATGATGATGATGATGATGATCCCTTCCCGACTTAATAAGGAGGTTTGGGGGTAATATAAGCAAATCAATACAAAATGATACAATACAATGTGCTAGAGAATGATTCTACTCGGGTAATTTGATTCCATAATTCTTTCATTTCCATCAGGTCTATTTCTGGAACAAAATTGCCAGCAAAAAAGTGAACATTCAACATTTTGCAAGGGTAGTATTATATCAAATTGTGACATGTGAAATTTCATGACACTATTTGCATTTAAGCATGTTGTCCATTGGTGTACCTGTATGCTACAAAATTATGTTTTGGTTTATTTCCATTTAAATTTCTTTGTAGATTTTCCATGACGTAGTTGTGGTACGTTAACAATGCAATTCACTTGTATGGGAATGTAATATTTTAAGAGACCAGGCTGTCTCGGTTTGATGCTCTTACTTCATACAAATACATGTATGATTTAAGAAATGTATGCATAGTAGGATGCATTGAACAGTTGAAACCTTCCCCCATTCAGCCATTGTTGCCTTCCTAAACAGAAGTGACACTGAGGCATATGTTGAGGTCTTCCCTGTGGTCTAAGCATCTCATTGAGTAACCTGGCATGGCACAAAGAGAAATAATCTTCTTTTGGCGAGAGCGAGCAGTAACTTTACTACTCAGTTTTATTTTTAAACAGCGAGCACTACATTACAAGAGGAAGTGTGCTGTGAATTGAAGTTTCTGCCCCTCAAAAGTTCTCACATATCATTTGCGCAATGGGAAACATATACCTCTAAATGCATCACGAGATATAGTTGATTAACTAGTTGAGTTCAGTGTGAGAGATGTGAGCGCAAAGTCGAGACAGAGAGAACACGCCAGATGTGCACGAAGCTCAGGGACCCATCTTAGATTGCATTCTTCTTTTTCTTCTCCAGCCAGTCACATTTACTTTGTGCCTTTCTGCCTTAAGTCTAATTGAAGCTCAAAAGCAAGAGGATGAGATTGAATTGCAGATTGAATTGCATCCCAAGGACATTTGAGCATGGAAGAGATGCACAACTGCAATAGAACTGCTGCCTTCGGCCACTGCCGGTGCTAACTCTCCTCTCAAAAGCAATTATACAATCCACTAACTCAATGTTTATTATTTCCCAGTGTATTTCGCTGTTTTATTGACCATGTGTTATTTAAATTGTGAGCTTGGATGCTATTTATCTGCTGTATACTGTGTCACAGTGCATGGTGAAGTATGATATGACTTCCTGTAATTTATGATATAAATATGTTTTTACTCCTCAAAGACCGTCACACATGGAATAACGGCTCGTTATTGTTTACCAAATAAAAGCAATATCTTCACACTTTTGATATCGTGAGGTCCTCGACTGATGCAATTACTAGGGCAGTGTTGCTGATCTATATTTGTTCTCGGTACCACGTAGACCGCAAGATGTATTTATTAAAAGTCCTGCCAGTACGGCATTAGACTGGTGTTTCATTTCTGCGTCTAAAATAAAACAACTAATATCACGCTCTTAACAAAGAGGTCACTACGGTAATATTCAAAAAGGGCAGACCTGCTACTTTTATTTTCAAGGCCCTTTTTCAAAGGAATTAAATACTGATTTGCAAATGTAATTACATTTAGACAAATCTACATAAATTAGTCATTACTTTAAACTCAATTTCTGATATGAAATAACCCAAAAAGTGTTCCAACTTTGGATAGTGTTCATGTAAGACCCAACACTCCTAGTATGAAGCTGATTCTCAAAATATATTTTAACAAGTTTAATCACACTTTAAGTGGAACTGTGGAGAAGTATTCATCATCAGTTTTTTTAGTTGTGTAAATGTAATTACATTTGCAAATCAGTATTTAATTACTATGAAAAAGGGCCTTGAAAATAAAAGTAGCAGGTCTGACCTAATTGAATATTACTCTTTGTTAAGAGCGTGATATTAGTAGTTTCATTTTAAACGCAGAAATGAAACACCAGTCTAATGCCATACTGTCAATACTATAATAAATACATCTTGTGGTCTCTGTGGTACCGAGAACAAATATAGATCAGGAACACTTTAATCTCAAAACTAAACAAACCATAGGTGTTTCCGTTGTTAGTGCTCATTCTTTTGTTTGACAAATTATAACATCATATAGCATCTATCAGAAATAAAAACCTCTACTCACCCATTTCTTTACAACATAGACTGACTGCCCTTATAGTGACATTAGTAGAAACATGTTTTATTAAGTAGTATATATTTATATATGAAAAGAGTTTTTGAAAAGTGCTGTACAAAAGAGTGCATCGATCTCACATTTCAACCCTTCTTTAAAAAAGAGATTTAACCGGATTTCTTTAAATTACTTTCATGTGAACCTTAAATACATTAGCCCTCATTTATGAAGGTAATTTAACTTGACTAAGATCCTGTTCAGGATAACACAGTGTGATCACAGTCACCGACAGGGCTATTAGTCCTATACTGCACTGACAAATGTAATCTCACCTCTATTCAATGTAGACATTTTAATCTACATAACCTACATGAATAGGTGTGTGTCCTCTACTGTCCTCTAGTCTCCTCTACCGTTCTCTAGTCTCTTCTTCTGTCCTCTAGTCTCCTCTACCGTTCTCTCGTCTCTTCTTCTGTCCTCTACCGTCCTCTCGTCTCTTCCTTTTATCCTCTACCGTCCTCTCGTCTCTTCTTCTGTCCTCTAGTCTCTTCTTCTGTCCTCTCATCTCTGCTTCTGTCCTTGTGTCCTCGCATCTCTTCTTCTGTCATCTATCGTCCTCTCGTCTCTTCTTCTGTTCTCTACCGTCCTTTCGTCTCTTCTTCTGTCCTCTACCGTCCTTCAGTCTCTTCTTCTGTCCTCTACCGTCCTTCAGTCTCTTCTTCTGTCCTCTCATCTCTTCTTCTGTCCTCTCATCTCTTCTTCTGTCCTTGTGTCCTCTCAACTCTTCTTCTGTCATCTATTGTCCTCTAGTCTCTACTTCTGTCCTTTACCGTCCTCTAGTCTCTTCTTCTGTCCTCTTCTATCCTCTACCGTCCTCTTGTCTCTTCTTCTGTCATCTACTGCCCTCTAGTATCTTCTTCTGTCCTCTAGTCTCTTCTTCTGTCCTTGTATCCTCTTGTCTCTTCTTCTGTCATCCACCGTCCTCTCGTCTCTTCTTCTGTCCTCTACCGTCCTCTTCTGTCATCTACTGTCCTCTAGTCTCTAGGGACACAAACACTTTACGTGCCCGCACAAACAGCAGAGGAGTGCGGAGGCTCTCGTCGCGGACGCGGGTATTGCTGCGGCTTGCGCCGTGGACGCCGCGCTCCTCTCGGCCGTTCCCGTGGGCGCGGCCGTTCCCGTGGGCGCGGCCGTTCCCGTGGGCGGTCCCGTGGGCGCGGCGCTCCTCGCGGGCGGTCCCGTGGACGTTGCTGGTCCCATGGACGTTGCTGGTCCGGTGGGTGGGACTATGGGGGGTGCGGTCAGCTGCACGGTTTCTTTAGAGAACAACAGGGTTGAGGAGGAAGATCAGGGCCGGTCCTGTAATCAGGAGGCTTCTGGGGTTCAGAACCTCATTACTTTTGGTCCAGAGGTAGCACCACAGTCCGGCGGTGAGGAGGTAGCTGCAAGTTCTGCAGGTTCTGCAGGTGGAGATGACAGCACAGCTGTAGAGGAAGCACAGGATGAAGGGGTTGTGACCAACAGCCAGCTGTCTACTGGAGCAGAGGAGATGGACTATGAGAGTGGATCAGAGACCTCATCCTATGTGGGAACAGGCTTTAAAAGTGCTGATCGGTATTCACTAGAGGAGATCAAAATTTTTTTGGATGACACTTTTAATAAATCTGTAATCCTGACTGATCACTTTCACGACATTGAAAAGTCCATTCTGTCTTTTGGGGCACTGAAGAAAGAGGTGGGTTATGATGGTTTGGACGAACGGAAGCGTTTCCGTCTGAAGAAACACATCACAAATCTGAAGAAGGCAAGGAAAGGTAAAACTGGTAAAAAGGTTAACACGACTAAGAAAAAATGATCATGTGTCACACGGGTTACTTCATTGGCTGTTTACTTCTGGTCTTGAAATGTCTCCTTCTCTCCTCTGACCTCTTAATGCAGAGCTTGAATATAGGGTCGCTAAACATCAATGGTGGCAGAGATAGGCTCAAAAGAGCAGAAATAATTAAAGTCACGAAACAAAAAAGGTTGGGCCTTCTCTTTTTGCAGGAAACCCATACCACTCCTTTAGATGAGGTAGACTGGGGTGTATGGTGGGAGGGTTCATGCACCCTGAGCCACGGCACCAACCTCAGCGCCGGAGTAGCCGTGCTCATTAAAACGTCAGTGAACGCAACTGTCCTGTCGGTCACCGAGGTGGTGAAGGGTCATTTGCTGGTGGTGAACATTTATGCACCCAATCAGGGGCCAGATAGAGAACGGCTTTTTACCATGCTGCTGAAAGAGCTGCAGAGCTGCCAGCAGGAGCAGCTGATCATCGGGGAGGATTTTAACTGCACACTGGACTTCACCATGGACAGGAACAATGAGGAACCACACGCACAGTTGGCTCACACACTCCACAATGTCGTCACTCATTTAAATCTGCTGGACACCTGAAGAGTGAAACATCCACTGGCTAGACAGTACACCTGGGTGAGGGTCACCAACGACAGGTAAGTGCAGCTAGGCTGGACAGAATTTATATCTCGAGCAGCCTCAGCTCCAGCATTAAAAACAGCACCATCAATCCGGTCGGGTTCACCGATCATCACCTTGTCAGTATAGGCTTGATAACCTCCCAAGGGGAAAGGGCCATTTCCTACTGGCATTTTAATAACACTCTTCTGCACGACAGCACTTTTTGTCAGGGGTTTGGCGTTCTTTGGCAGCACTGGCAAGTGGAAAAGGTGCGGTTTGACTCTCTGAAACAATGGTGGGAGGTGGGAAAAGCACAGACCTGGATGTTTTGCCAGCAATATACTGCAAACACCACTGCAGTAGTAAAGTCTGCAGTTAAAGACCTGGAGGCGAGCATAAAAAACATTGAGGATAGGTTTCAGAGAGACCCAGATCCTAGTGTAGGTCAGCTGCTGTGCGACAGGAGGATGGAGCTGAACTCTTTCCTACAGGAGAGAGCAAAGGGGGCTGTGGTTAAGGCCCGTTTTCTCCAGATAAAGGACATGGACGGCCCAAGCTCTTTCTTTTTCAAGCTAGAGAGAGCGACGGCACAGAGGAAGTGGATGTCCTGCCTGAAGCTCCCAGGAGGGAGGGTAACCACCGACCAGAGGGAGATGAGGACCCATGCCACAGACTTCTACACAGCACTGTTTGGGGAAGAGCAATGCTGCCAGGAGAGCCGCGAGGAGTTTCTGGAGGGGCTAGCACATCTCAGCCCAGGGGAGAGGTCTGCGCTGGACGGGGAGCTGACCCTGGAGGAGCTGACGGTTGCGGTGGGCCAGCTGGTATCGGGGAGGACCCCGGGAATCGACGGCCTCTCCACTGAGTTTCTCAAACATTTTTGGAACATCATCGGTCCGGACTTCCATGGCGTCCTGATGGAACGCTTTAGGGCCGGATCGCTCCCTGTTTCTTGCAAGCGAGCAGTACTTTCTTTGCTGCCTAAGAAGGGCGACTTGGCTCTCCTCAAGAACTGGAGACCAGTAGCCCTGCTCTGCACGGACTACAAGGTGTTCTTTAGAGCCCTGTCTAATAGACTCAGAGACTACTTGGCAGCAGTTGTTAACAGCGACCAAACGTACTGTATCCCGGGGAGAACAATTATGGACAACATATTCCTTGTTCGTGATGTCCTTGATGTATGCAAATACCACGATGTAGATGTTGGCATTGTCTCCCTCGATCAGGAGAAGGCGTTTGACCGGTGGACCACGCCTATCTGTTTGCTGCACTTAGGGCCTTTGGGTTTGGTGAAGGGTTCTTAGCGTGGGTGGGTCTGTTGTACAAAGGTGCAGAATGTATGGTGAAGATGGGAGCTGGTTTGAGTCGGCTAATCCCTGTACCACGCGGGATAAGGCAAGGCTGTCCTATTTCAGGGCAGCTTTACAGTCTTGCCTTTGAACCAATGCTCTGCAGGTTGAGAAGTCGGCTCGGGGGTTTGTCACTGCCAGGGTTCTCTAGCCTCTGTCGTCCAATCACGGTGTCAGCGTATGCGGACGATGCAAGCGTCTTCATCAGGGAACAGGGAGATGTTTTGTTACTACAGGATACATTGTCACTTTATGAAAAGGCCTCTTCTGCACGGGTGAACTGGGAAAAATCGGAAGGCTTATTGGTAGGACGGTGGATGCAGCAGGTGGTGCCTCACCTGCCCGGCGGTCTTCAGTGGGGAAAGGAGGGTTTGAAGGTTCTGGGTGTGTTTTTGGGAACAGAGGGCTTTCAAAAAAAGGGAGGGAGCTGAGGGGAAGGTGTGTGCCCGCTTTTCTAAATGGAGATGGTTATTGCCCCAGCTGTCCTTTAGGGGGAGGGTTCTGGTTGCTAACAACTTGATTGCCTCAACTCTGTGGCACAGACTTATCGCTCTTACACCACCAGGAGGCTTCATAGCGGCAGTACAGAAGTCGGTTGTGGACTTTTTCTGGTCTGGCCGGCACTGGATTCGAGCAGCGGCCCTCTATCTGCCTGTGGAAGGGGGGGCAGAGGCTCATTGACATCAAGTCCAGGATCCTTACCTTTAGACTCCGGACTGCGCAGAAGCTGCTGTACGACTGTGGCCCCAGCTGGATGGACACTGCTCGACTGCTGCTGAGGAGGGCTGGGCGGCTGAGTTACGAAAAACAGCTTTTTCTCCTGCAACCAGAGGAGGTGGACTTGGCCGGGATAACACCGTTTTACCACTCTGTTCTGCAGGCCTGGCAGGTCTTTAACATCGCCAGGGACCCCAATGAGACTCCAGGCGTGTGGCTGCTGGAGGAACCGTTGTTCTTCAGTAATTTTATAAAGACCCAAACACTGCAGTCTGCAAGCCTGCGGACACGCCTGAGAGAAGCCGACTGCACCAAACTGGGGCACTTGGTGAGCATGTCATCTACGGCAGCAGGCGTGGCTGCGTTCAGGCAGAACACCAACATTGTGTCGGTCAGGCTGGCTGGAAAAATAGTGGAGGAGGTCTTTGCCGCCCTGCCGCAACATCTGAGGGCAGCTGCAGGACGCCATGCGCTGACGGGTCAGTGGGACGAGAAGAGCGACTACACCCCCCCACTCTGCTCATCGCTCCAGCGGTGGGGGACTGGCAGGAGGGAGGAAACCAGCTGCTGTCGTTCAAAACCCCCCGTCTGGACATCTTTGAGGCAGTGGGGAAAAAGGCAATCTATGAAATCTGTGTGAAAGTGGTGAACGTGCGCTCGCTGGCAGGGGTCAAGGAGTCAAGGTGGGCCGGGTTTTTTGGCCCAGGTTTTTCCCCGAAGGGCAGCTGGAGGTGCTTGTACAAAATGCCTGTTGAGAAGCGGACAGCAGACCTCCAGTGGAGGGTTGTACACGGGGCAATAGCCACAAATGGATATCGGGCACACCTTGGTCCTCAGATTGGGGAGGAGTGTGGTTTCTGCCTGCAGACAGAGACCCTGGAGCACCTGTTTGTTCAGTGCCCACGGCTCGCAGCACTGTTGGACTTGTTAAAAGGATGGGTTCAGGGCCTTGGAGAGGTGTTTTCCCTGGCTCTTTTTATTTTCGGGCCAAAGTATTCAGTTGTAAAGAAGGCGGTCCACACACTGGTGAACTTTTTGTCTGGTTCTACGAAGCTGGCCATCTGGCTAACAAGGAAAAACCGGGCTAGGGGTTCGGGCAGTGAGGACCCGGTGCTCGTCACCAAGGGACTGCTGAGAGGCCGTCTCAGGCTGGAACACGCCTACTACACTGCAATGGGACATGCAGGCCTTCAGGGACAGGTGGACCACGGGGAGCATGGAGGAGAGCTGGTGCTGAACCTCTGAATGTTGTCCTTGTTCTCTGGCTAATCTTTTGTTTTGGATGTTTGTTTGATTATTTTGTATTTGTCTATCTTTAAGTGACATTTTAGATTGTTTCTGGTCTCACTGCAATAGTGCAAGAAAGGTATTTTTTTTAAAACCAAACCTCTCGTCTCTTCTTCTGTCATCTACTGTCCTCTAGTCTCTTCTTCTGTGCTCTAGTCTCTTCTTCTGTCCTTGTGTCTTCTAGTCTCTACTTCTGTCCTCTACTGCCCTCTAGTCTCTACTTCTGTCCTTGTGTCTTCTAGTCTCTACTTCTGTCCTCTACTGTCCTCTAGTCTCTTCTTCTGTCCTTTACAGTCCTCTCGTACCCCTCTTTGTACTTTGATGATTGTAGATAGCCTTCATGCATAGGTGTGTGCACTCAAAATCATGTTGCCTTTGAAATAATCCATAAGTGAAATAGTGGTCAAACATGGTGTGTGTTCTTAGTGTCAGTTGGCTTGAAGGTAAAAGCGCAGAATGAGTGAAACCCTGTGTGTGTTGACAAAAATGAGGATACATTTTCCCACCCTAGAAATTGATTTCAGCAAAGTTGAGTGTTTGGCGTTGCAATATATAGCATGGTACAATTCCCCACGATCGCTAATGAGTAATCACAACAGCTCCTCTCATCCCCTTTAAAAGCAGCAGACAGTTGCTAATGAGCCGGAGGGGAGGAGGCTGCTGCTGAATAGGAAACAGTTCCTGGGAGGCACAAATATGCAGCACCTCAAACGTAAATATACAGCTGCCTAGATTAGCTTCGAAGGTGAGATGATGCCAATTCCGTAGCTAAGTTTACTGTTTAATAAAGTCACTACAACAAGTACTAACTGCTTGCAACAATTTGATGCCTCTATGACCTACATACGTAAGCAAGACCATCATGAGAAGATTGGCTATATCTATATAGTTATTCTTAATGCTTGTTATTCGTGTCACAGAGTCCTATTCTGACAAAATAATCCAGGTTTACCAGAACCTCTTTCGGCCCAGACTGCGTTCTCCGGCAGCAACCAGTCCGCTGCTGACAGACCCAGATCTGACTTTGACCTAAAGTCAGAGCTGTTTGGTTACAGCTGCACACAGTAATGCCTTCAATGCAATTGTTATGAGAAATGTGTTTTTGAAATGTGTTTTTCTCAAAGACATAATCTCTCCTGAGCTCACGGCTGGACCTGTATTTGAAATTGCTTCACTGTATATGCTGATTCTATGTTTTGTTGGGAAGAGACGCAGAAGGTCTTGTATACTTATTTTGTTAAATCTTCTCGCCGTTTTGGGAGATTAAACCAATAAATGGATCTACTGCAGTTCTTTGACCTGTGCATAATTAAATAGCACTTACCTCAAATTAGAGGGTGCCGATGGAACACACGTCATTCCTGCTGATGTATGAGTGCAACGCACTGAAAGGAATTATACATCCTACTAAGTTGTGGATGACTGATCAATTGTAAGATTCCCCTATTTATTAAACTCGATACAGACTCGTTACCATAGTCAACATCATGTCTTAATATGCATTAAAATATTAGATTAATGTAAGTCAACGTGAAAAAATCATCAGAAATGAACGAGGCTTTTTGTGATTTTGCAGTGGTTGCTGTATGCACCAGAAATGCCAAGAGAAATAGCTTGTTGCACTTACGATGAGTCCTAAAACTGCATTGGTAATCATTTCCAGGAATGATAATAATAGTGATACAGATGAGGCTCATTATGGCTGGTGTGCTGATCAGCATTAAATAGTGTGGCCTTACTAACTCTGATTTAAGAGAGAAGCAGACAACATATAATTAGACATTTGTAATGACAATAAAATAGGACTTCAATCTCAACTTTAAGACCCATTGAAAATTAGTATGTGTTTGTAATTTGTATCAATGTGGCCAATCAGTAACAATAATCATGACATTTGGACACATACCAATATAAAACCTGGAGTACTGAAGCAATGACAGTCTATCTATCTATCTATAGTCTATTTATATTCCTCTTTAATTTCAGCCAAACTGTAAAATCATCCAGACCAACTTTGGTGATCCTTATCCATATTAAGCATACATGCACGAATACCTAAATACATATTTAATAAACACACAGCTGGAAAAAGTGCTTGGAATGAAAACTTTATAATACCCTAAATCAGCCCCCTGCACAGCATGCACATGCAGCTAAAATGGGGAATGGGTGTTTGCTTTGCCTTGTGTAGATAAATACTGGGCTCATGTCCAAAAAAGTTATTGAGTTAAATTAAAGTAAAACGGAAATAGTCTTATTCCGGCCTAGTGCATTTTTTTCTCGTAAGGATTATTGCAACTCTCTCTATACCTGCCTTAATCAGTCATCAATATCACTTTGGAAGGATTTAGGCTAACAATCAATTCCATCTTTGAAAATAAAGGCACACTTTTAAGTTCTGTAAATGTTTGATTTGTTATTTATTGTATGTCTTATGTTGGTGTGTTTAGTTGTATTTCCCCTCATATTTTCTATTTTTCTGTCAATGTTTTTATTTCATTCTCATGGTTGCGGGGTTTGGGGTTTTATTTGATGTAAAGCCAAGGGGCCACCACATAATTTCACAAATTCTCCTTCTTATTAGTTGTGCCTGCCTGTTTAATTAAGTCTCCTGTCATTCCAGATCCTGCCATTCACACCATATCATCCCTCATTCCCTTCACCTGGTCCTCACACCTGTCTCCCTCACTAGCCCCTCACGCCAGATTGCCTTGTGTGTTATGACGTGAACTCTAGTAAAGAACTTAACTCGTCAGTCTGTTTCTGAGTTGTGCTTTTTGGGTTCAAGTACCTGTAAACCCTACACATAAAGGTTCTTATTTTTATGATTATTTTACGCAAAATGTAAATGAAAAAAATAAAAAGCATATGTACATTTCATATAACGATGGAAACAAGTTGTCTGTATTTTCCAACCCAAAATCTGTGAATGGTTACGCATTTGTTCTGCTTCATTGATCATGAATACCATTGGACAATTATTCAACGTTTCAAAATCACAATGGAGGATACTCCATTGTGATTTTGAAACATCCTTTTTGAAACATCCTCCAAATGCATGCAGCGTTTAAAAAATTAAAGTTGTCAATGCAATCTATGTTCATACTCGTATTGTTGTACATTACTATTCATTTGTGGCAGTAGTCCATGCCTCAGTACTCATTCAGTTCCTTCTCTATCATGCCAGGAATAACACCCTGACGTTGGAATAACGCTTTTTTTATTTGATTTTTTATGAATGACAAAATGCCTTTGGAGTTGTTGCCTTCCTATAGGGAATTGAGTCGTGGAGGCGCCACACACTCAACCCTACCACTTTGGGCAGCAAGAATCACAAGCAGCTTCTTCTGCTTGGGAGAACTTCATGTCCACGATCAACATTTTAGTTGCTTGAAGCAGATCTATACCTAATTCTGGATCATGCCAATGCAGCTGGCAAAGGTCAGCACAAGAAACCGCGCATATTTCCCCTTTTGGGGAGGGAGTCTGAGCATGACTGGCTCTAGCCACGGCATCGCATACTCCCAGAACTGCTCAAAGTTCTTGGCAAAGGTCAGCGAGCGCCTCTCGATTTCGATGCATATGTCACGAAGGCGGCTTTTGCCTCGGCAGACAGCTCTTTCCCGCTGGAATGTACCTCCACAAAGTCTATGAAATTCCATGATGCTTTCTTGGAATTCCGGAGATCCCAGTATTTGATAGCTGGGAAGAAGTGTATCTCTAGCTCCACAATTCCAGCCACCAGGCATTCAGCGACATCCCAACCTGCTCCTGAGACCAGTTGCTGGGCCCTCTGAAATGTGAACGGTGCCGCATCCCTGGTGGCTAAGTCTGACGCTAAACTTTCAATCGTCCCCGCGCCTTTGAGAGTTTCTGGTGATTTCGGTCCCTGCATCTCTTCCAAAGGGATACAATCATTTCTCTGGGAGAGTTTACCCAGTAGGACCCGCAGTAGTGGAACCCCAATTACTGCCGGCTGGGCACCGAGCACGTTGCACAGCGGGAACACGCAATGGATCCTGATCACCCGTAACTGGTCCTGGGTCCAGTGATGGAAGGGTGGAGGGCTCTGTCCAGCACTTGCCCTGTTGTAAGGCGAGAGGCTGATGATCCCTCGTCGGTTTGTCAGGCTGTTTTCGTTGGATGAGCCAGTCCCTAGACTGGTGCTCAATTGCCCATCGGTGGGGCTCAAGGTGGTGGCTGTAGAAGACTACTTCTAGAGCCAGCTCACACTGGAAAGCTCTCCAGCTGGGCTCATAGCCCCCTTCATTGCGATGCTTTAATAAGTACAGGTTCCTCAGGGAAGTGACCAGGAACTCTTTGTCATGATGACCAGTTTAACCACCTGGTTATGAGGACCCAACCTGTAAGGCAGCACTACTGAGTGCTCCTTTAAAAAAATTCAGCACATCCCCACGATAGAATAACTGCTTGGTATGATTTTTTTCAGGAAATATCACGTCTAAAATTACAAGAACGTATTCAAGCCTGAGCCGGAACGGGCAGATGATTTTGAACTTGACAGAATTATTTAAATAATTTACATAGTAATAGGCCCTCATGTCTTTAATCTGTGTATTCTGATTTGCAAATCCAAATTCAATATTTCTACCAGGAATTGTAAAAACGAACAGAAGGATTAAATCGTCCTCCCGAGGAAGGATCCTGAACTTTAATAAACTAATTTGTATATAAACTAATTATCTCGGATTAAGTAAATAACTTTGATCATCACGAGCGTGATAATTCCTGTTGCTGACTCAAGTGGTGACACAATTTCTCTTGACAATTTCTCGCATGATCAATTGTGTGTTACGCTCATGATTCTGTCCTCCCTTGCCCGCTACGCTAATGCTGTTCTTATAAACTCGTGCTTGTGTGCTCTCACAGGTTTACTTGCAGTTATGTTCTCATGTATTTGGCCTCAATATGATTCCATATTACCTCAGTATACGATCCAGAATAGTGAGCAGTCAGACCAAATGTAGCCTTAGCTGGCCTTGGTTTGATGTCCAATACAATTTCAGAGTTAATTCAGAAGCTCCAGACAGTGTATTGAGGTTCAAGCGCTTTCATACCACCCAGATTTCCTGTTTGGTGAAGTGCTGATTAAAGTGGTACTGAAGCGGCTTTAACCCCGGACTCCAATAAGCTTCCCATCATTGTGGCCTAGGGGTGGGAATCACCAGAGGAATATGTTTCCTGTCTCTCCTCTGGGGACAGGAACGGCAAGGTTTTAAACCTGAGGTCAAGGGATGATGATGTGTAAAGGGTGTTATTCTCTACTGCACTGGCATATCTCTTACGATCTTGACTGATGCTTTTTTTTATGTCTTTGACCAGCGCTGGGTCGGTTGCAAATGTTGTCCTGATGCCGTGTTCACACCAAAACAGTTGCGAATTTTCGCAACGCCACTTCGCCTGTATCGCGCCGCAGGTGAAAAATTCACTCTGTGGTTAATCTGTTTTTTCGCAACCATCGCTTGTGAAAGGTGGCGGGGCTTATCTCTGTGTCTTGAAAACATTTACTATTTCCTTCATCCACCAGGTAAATAACCACTAGTTCTGCTTTATTCTTGTTGAGGAAGTCCCGCACACGTCAGAACATCAACCACCCCCGTGTCTGGGTTCATAATATTATCCGTAGTCACACACAGCTCCGACTCCTCCAGGACGAGTGTCTGAGTGAAGCCGCTTCCAGCGCCTCAATAAAAAAGCGAATATTCGCAACGCCGTTTCGCCTCTATCGCGACGCCCGGCGAAAAATCCGCTTTTTCGCAACCTAACGCGTCTGTGCATTGATTTAGCATGTAATCTGGTCGCGCCGCAAATTCGCGCCGCGTCCAGTGTGAACACGGCATGAGTCTCGTGCAACAGCTGTGCGAGCAGTGGCACTATGAGTGACTGAGTAGGAGTCTTTTCTTCAGACATCACAGTGGTCGACACATGCATCAACTTCAAGGCCTGGACAATTTCTTGCAGGTATCCCGCTAACTAAATGGACAATGCCCATGTTAGAAGCGTTGTCCAATACAACCACCAGGTTTTTGTCTTTAACACTTCCGGGACTCGCGACACAGATCCGCATTTTCACAATGTTTACGTTTTGTAAATATTCATAGCTTCGCAATAATACTGCCCCGAAATATGGTTTGAAATATGGTTTGAGTACTACCGGAAACGGTAGGCTTCCGCTACCTTCCTCCTGTGTCGTGACGCGGTGCAAAAAAGTACTCGTCACACGAAATCCTTCACTGTGATTTGTTGTTTCATGTGTCCGCTGACATTTTATGAAATAAACTAACCAATGAACACTCAGGAAATCTCAAAGGACTACACACCTGAGGTTTATAAACGCGCGACAGTTTTCAGTCAGAGAAGCGAGATCATGCCGACGAAGCTGTTCAACTTGGTGGAGGCGCTTTTGGGGAGAGCAGCGACGACAGCGGAGCATCAGAGCCTGAAGGCTTCGATTCCTGTGATGAAGAGGAATATGGCAACAAGAGGGATCCATTTGAAGATGGGTAAGTGTATTCACTAAACTTTGTTACCTGTCCGTATGGTGCTGACTAGTAATGTTTACAGAGAGCACCGTCGTGCACGCTGCTGCTCAATCGTAACTTGCAGTCATCTTTCTTTCAGTGAATTTAGTACTGAGTAGTAGTAATTTATTTTATAGTGGAAAACATGCAGCTTCGCTACAGCCACCTGCACCTACGCTGTCGTGGAAGACTGACAAAGACCCAGACACTGTTCACCACTTACACCCATTGATCTGTTCAAACTGTGTGAACTTCGTACTGACGACTAGTTATTTATTTTACAGAGAAGATTCACCACAGCCATCCCCACCAGCCCGGGTCTGTTTTTCTATTTCTGAACATGTATATTTTGTTTTAATCCCCCATTCTTGTGGCGCATTTTGCAGGAGGTCTGCAATGTTTGCCCCGGTGTGACTTACGTGTACTGCTCTAGTTTGGAGAACGTGAAACAGCATTAGCCATTCCTCTGAGATAATGTGCTGTTAGTCACATATGAATCCACTGTCCTTGACGTCCATGCTTCGCAAGTTAATGCAACTCTTATTGCCGTACTCCTCAACTTTAAGCTTCACTTCTCTGTAGAGCTTGGGCGGTGAAGTCGTTGAAAAAAAACACAGCGACAGAATCATACCTGGGTTCCAGTGTCTTGAGCATGTAACAAAAGCCTTAGTTTTCCACAACGTTGTATGGACGCAGGTCTTTGCACATGTGATAGATTTTGTTATTTTCTTAGCTTCCTCAGAATTCGAAGGTAGCTTTGTCAAGCTAAGTTTGTCCAGTGTCTGTCGATTTTTCGGTGGAGCCGATTTAGCATTGGCTAACGCTATCTCTGGTTGGTGGCGTGTGAGATAAGCCCTCATGTTCGTTGTATTCCCAGAGTATTTTAGTTTCATATGCACTGCACTATGTAGTTCTTTCCTTCCTTCTTCAAATCCAAAATAAGGCCAGACGTTTGACCAAAAAGTTTATAATTTATATTATAAAAGATCGATACTTGGCTTCCGTGTATCGATACAATATCACCACGCAAAATATCGTGATACTATGCTGTATCGATTTATTTTTTTACCCCAGCCCTACTGTGGCCTGGCAACAACTTCACTTATTTTAGGGGAGAGCAGATGAGGAAAATATCTGTTAACAGTCTAGAATTCAACTTTTTGATCAAGTTTGGTCCACCTGTGATTGTGTGATTTGTACAATCTTGGCCTGACATTCACAAACTGAGTAATTGGAAAAGAAACAAAGTGTAAACAATGGCTACACTGATACCTATGTGAATGTCCACACCTTTTAAATTGAAGCCGAAAGTTGAGATTGTGTACTTTTCCTTTTTGTGCTTGATACAGTAGTAACTCGTGATTCTCATGACACATGGCCTCCTGCAGCTGACATTCATCACGTATCCTCAGCTAGCTCCTTGAATGGGACCGTGAGAGTGGGACGTGTGTCTTCTGCTCAGTAATGCGTGTCCTGCTGGGGTACAAAACAAATTACTCAGTAATAACAATCCTGGCTGGTCTCTGAAGGCTTACACACACATATACTGGCAGGTAATTTAATATACAATGGGTAGTAAATTTAAGATTAGAGACGTTAAATGTGTAATACATTGTAGTCTCTAGATTTAAGAATTTACCTCATGGCCTTGACAATTATAATTGGGATGGATTGTTTGCACTTGGATCACAGTACGGTCTTGTTCATACACACGCATCTGAATATGTATTCTGTTACCTTGTGTACAGCAGAGACAAATAGCTTACAGGTAAATGTAATTCCAGTCATAACCAAACGGGCAAGTAAAAGCTGTGTTTTTATTAATCCGCTCAAAGAAGTTTTCAGAAAAGCTTCTGAATGCGGTTGAAATTCAGTGTTTCAATAATTGCTTGAAGTGGGTATTTCAGTTTCGACATATCAAGCTTTAAAATTGTGACAGTGATGCTTACTAACCGGTATTTCAATTCAAAAGGATAAAATTAAAGAGTTAAACCCCTCCGCCATTTTTTGTCTCAAAGCAGTGCTTAAAACATTGATGGGCACTGAAGGGGTCGCGGATATTCATGACTCGCCGTCTGTGCCTTTTACATGCTAATTGTCTTGGAGACATAGTCTGAATGCAACCAAGTGGAAAACTGAGCCATTTATAAATGGATATAATTATCAAGAAGGTGCTGCACTGCAAAAATCTGCACACAAGTTGCCTTTCACAGCAACATCTCGTATGCAATAACTCTTCTGACGCATACACCAAAATGGCTGACCTGTCGATTAATCATCAGCATAGAAAACAAACGGCAGGACCTCAGGGACTGCGATGTTATAGATACCAGATAGCCTATAAATCTAACCGGGACCTATAACTGGGGGCACTGAGCGAAAGCACAATGATAAATGCTGAAGTCTGCAGTCATCTCTTCTCATAAACGCTGTAGTAGGCTAAATTAATTGTAGCAGCTAAGAACATTTGAAAAAAAGGGAAATAATAAGAGTCATCACAGAGGCTCACTGAAGGACATATTTACTGTGAGACAGATACAGACAACATGCTGTGTTGGTGTTTAAATAATTCTCTATGGGCTATCCTTTTAAAACAACATACCATGGGGAGGAATCTACCTGCAGTGTAAACTGCAGAAATAGTTCATTTAAAGCAGACATCAATGACACAAAACTCATCAAATAAACCTTTTCATGACCCCAATCGACGAACAATTTGCTGAAGTCCTGCAGCCTTCCAATCCGTCATGTGATCCCGTTAATACATCACGAGAAAGACATAGACGCTCAAACTAATGAAACTCGCTTTACTGCGTCTCCATCAACCATTGTCAGAATGCTGTTGTTATTAGATATGTAAGTCGCTGCAACTTGTGCCAGACATCAAGCTAGGCCTGTCTTTGATCCTACAGCCTGTCACATTGCATTCAGGTCTGGTAGAGGAAATGGAAGTGTCCCGCAAGGCATGTTTCATGATGGTGCAGCAGGGAAAAGCTGCTTGCTGCTTCTCTTTGATGAATCCCACCACGGTAAGGCTCCAACGTGCTGGGCTTCATAGTTTACTGCAGCACAACGAAGGCACTTATTGCAATCGCAGGCGTTTCATGAGACAAAGTTCAAAAAGTGCTGTTGAGTAAGTTTTAGATGGGTTTGTTTCCTGGCAGGGGCAGAAAAAGTATTTGTGTGTGTGTGTGTGTGTGTGTGTGTGTGTGTGAGAGACAAAAGTGAGGTGATGAACTGAAAGTGCGACCCCTTGTGAATGTCACACGTTTATAATGAACATTCTTCCATTCTTCTTGCTGGTGTGAAATCAAAAACACATTTTCTGTTAGAAGGTCCCTGTTGGGCAAGTAAGTGGTATGGAGGTGAGAATCCCTGTTGCTGCAGACAACCATCGTTCACTTTCAAACTCTTTGATTTACCCCAGCGGTGCACAAAAAAAGAAAGAAATGATCCCCTTGGGGAAATTGGTCTCTGCATTTAACCCACCCTTAGTAATTAAGGAGCAGTGAGGTGCCCGGGGAGCAACTGGGGTTTCGGTGTCTTGCTCAAAGACACTTTGACATGCGAACTATGGGGAGACCGGGGATCAAACCGGCTACCTTGTGGTTTCAGAACGACCATGCTCCCACATGAGCTACAGCCACCCCCAAAAAAACACCCCACTCGTTCTGATTTAGAACTACTGATGACTTTGAGGATTTGTGACAAATTAATGCGATGCTAATCCGTATATGCCTGATGGGTCAGTATAGCTCCATCATTCTCTTGCTCTTAGTCACTGAGGGAAAAGAAACCATTGTGAATTCATATTTTCAACTTGGGAAGTCCAGTACGTGATATTCTTGGAGTTCAACTGAGCTGCTCCAAGGTGACATTGCCTTGTTCCTTTTATTGATTTTGTGTCTTGCGGTTAACAGTCATGCCAGAACAAAAAAAATGTAATGCAATCAAATCGATAAAATAACATACACACAAGCTTATCTTCAAACTCTTGAACTTTGACAACTTTTCTTCTCAAGTCCTGAATACCTAATGAGGGGGGTCATTCACACGCACTCTTGAAACTCCAACCTACTTAAGGGCACCCAAGAACTACAATATGTCTGTTACCACCCTGCTGCTGGAAAGCGGAAATGTAATATATAAAAGTCCAAATATCTGAATCAAATCTATGCAATTGCTCAAAGCATCAAAAAGAGTGTGTGACTATATTGATTGCATGCCTTCAATTTGGTAAAAACAAGACTTTTTCTACCACGAGTGTCACGAGAGATCACGGTCCAGGTTATACATTTAAAAAAATAAAAGACATTGACTGCTGTGGATGTGTGGCAGAGAACATGAGTTTGGACTTCTGGCCAAATGGAAGAGTAGGCAGCTTGAACACTGGCTCTGTACCAATACTTACACTTGCGGGATTTGCAGATAATCAAGTGCCTCATTGTGTGATATCTGGTAACTGCCAGAAGTGCCTGTTGAGTTAAGACTGCAAGCATGTGGAAGGTATTCAGAGCACACCGGGACATAATGGCACCATCTCATCAATTTGGCAGATACATGGCTCAATTAATCTCAAATACTGTCTGTTTTATTTTTACATGAAGAGTAATTAAGTCGATTTCACCAGAGTTACGGATCAGATTGCTACCAGATAAAATAAAAAAACACATTCAGGGGCTGAAGGTACTTTAAAGGCAATAAATTGAGTTCTACAGAAGCACCTCCCATATGTAAAATAGAACATTACTATTGTTAATGTTGACGTGTTATTTTGTGGTACATGTTCAAGACACCGGAACACATTTCGAAAAAGTTGAAAACAATTAAATGTTTATGTTGACAATGACATATCTTATTATCACTCATTAAATATATGTGGAAGTTCTGCCATTGCTTGAATGTTCACCTTGCATCAAATGTTTTGTCCAATCCTAATTGGTTGTTGTAATGTCCCTCGAAGATGGTTTTATTATCCACATCAATAAACTTAACCTGGCACATTAGTATTTGCATTTCTCAGATGAGGGACACACAAGGTAGACTCAGACTAAACTTCAGGTGTGGGTATTGGGAGAGACCTGCTAACTTGCACAAACATTGAAAGAATGTCCTTTACAGAACAATGACCGCATCATTAATTTCAATAAGAGCCCCAAAAACAACATGATGTTAACGTTTAGGAGAGAAAGCCCTCTGGACAACCCAGTCTCACTCTCGTTGCGTCCATTACCACAGTGTCGCTCGGCGTCTGACACCAACACACTGAGGCACTCTTAATAAGTGTGTGCATGTGATGCGCCGTCTTGCTTCTAACTCCGATCTACACACAACCACATCCTTATGACACGCTCAGAGCAACTGACGTTGTATAAAGTGCCAGATAGTCCTCACAGGACAGGTGGGATTTAAGGGGGATGGGGTCAAACAAACACAGACCTTTCATCAAGGACTCAAAAAACTAACTGGATCAAGAGAAAGGTAAAGAAAAATACGCTCTAGGGTCTCTGAGTCGGTCAATGACAAAAACAAGGACTTAAAGTGTACATACATTGACGGGGCGCAATTGCCTGGAAGGATTTCATTGCAGCCTGTTCAGCGGCTGCCGCCTGCAGCACTCGTTCAATACTGGACCAATTAAAAGCAAAATTTTTGTCCCTGTTATCACACGAGCATGGGTTGTACAAACAAGCATTTCCCTTTCAGTGAATAGCCTGATAATGGAGCTATAATTTCAAAAAAGGCCTCCTGCATTATTAGGACGTGTTAAAGTTGATCCTTTTTCGAAAAGAAACATTATGTGTGTATATATATACATATATATACACTCCTCTGTAACATGCATATGAGTTTATTCAAGGCTGTCAGTATATCAACATTTTCCAGAAAGCCATACAGTGCATCTCCACTGGTTTGAAATCTATCACATTCCCTATTAAAATCTATAAAGGTCTTTCTTATAATGAGAGTAGTCGTCAATGAATAGTAAGTTGGAGCAGTTCTCAGTGGCAGCGCTCCCTCTGAACATACAGGAGCCTTTCAGTGATTGTCAAGGTATTGGATAAGGTAATTGCTGTATTTAGCTACTACTTTCCACGGAGTTGTTAATTATTTATCCAGCTTGGGAGCGGCTACACTATGGCTAGACTGGATATCTACAATGTGTCTTGTTCTCCAAGAAAGGGGGAAAAATTATAGGGCTAGGTGTTGTGAACTCATGATTGCAATTACAGGCCATTCTTACTGGCGACGTCTAGAATTGTTGTGACCTTAGATGAATTGATAAGATGATGAAAAGAAAGGTCTTAGCATTTAAAAGGTTCATCTTGGAAAGTGCGACGGGATATAGGGAGTATTTATTCTTTTCTTTTGGCACTTTGGAACTAAAGTCCTCGTCCTCCGACACATGATGGCTCATTAAACCGGTCTGCACACGCAACTCCATGGCCTGCAGGCACAGGAGGCGAGGGAACCACTGCCTTCTATTTGTATCAACACAGTGTACAAAAGGCAGTGACCAGGGGCATTTTCCACAAGCTTAGAACAAAGAATCTCTTTGCACAGATAATGTGCACTGATCAACATTTCTTTGCAAATAAGTCAACACTATCCAGTCAGTTCATCTGTTGACATAGTTGCTTGGCATGAAATATATTGAGACAATAGCAATGACATCAAAAAATCAACATTAAGCAAATAATTCATCCATCAACATGTCCTGTAATGCTACAGTATAGAATCCAAGCGGGTTATTTTTTTGTTTACTGCATAGAGAATGTAGGGAACTTGCAGTGGGCACTTTCATCAGTACAGAAGATGAGCAACTGTGTTAGAACATATAGGGTTATAGTCAAATGTACAAGCTTGTGGATATGAAAACAATAAAGTCGACAGCAATCTGGTAAGACACATCCAATCACAGAGCTGAACATCCTGTTGCACAGGCTGCAGCAAGTAGATCAAAAATAATTACATTTGTATGCAAACAAATGGATAAGAAATATAATTGTTTGAACGAGAACATTTTCAAATTCTGGCCTCATGTATTACAACACTGCTATATGTACGATGACAGAATAATTGGTCCGCATACTGTTAGTCCTCTCATACAGCTGTCAAGCAAGTCCATCACACACACACACACACACACACACACACACACACACACACACAACTTCCCCAACACGTGTGTCCATCTAGCTACTTCCATAGAAAACCAAATATTTGTTCTGTTCTGGTTAAACAAAACGTGGACCCAAAAGCAGTAACAATAAGGATTTATTAATAATACATTCAAATGGTGGACAGGGCAGGGTTTCTCAACGTCGAACCTAGCTGGGATTAAGACTGGAAGTCTTCGAGGGAATGAGGAGCATGGGGGGAATGGGGTTCCAGTGTTCCTCCAGATCCGGGGTCAGCAACCTTTCCTATCCAAAGAGCCAGTTTGCCTTCTTTTTTTTTTTTCCACCAAAAAAATGTGTCTGGAGCCGCAAAAGCTATTTGATATCACAGCTTATGAAGTTGTATGTATCAGCAGTGGCGGGCCGTCAGGGCCTGCTAAGCCTTCTCTGCTGGCCTAAACAGAATCACAAAGTTTAAATTTAAATATTTGTGTTGTTATTTTCGCGATCAGATGTTAACAGCATGTGTAGGTACCAAATCCACGGCCCGCCGCTGGTATATATTGTCATATTCTACATACAAAAACTATAGTTTGTTGTATTTATGAAATTATAGAACAAGAATAAAGACAATTCTTGAAATTGTATTGCTATTTTACCTGTTTATAACTATCAAACTCTTATGAAGTTGGCTACATTGAGGTCAATTAAAAAAACCTTTAGTCCTATTAATATTTGTGGCTAATATGGTAGAGCGCTCGTCCTTGAACCGCAAGGTAGCAGGTTCGATCCCCACTGGATGTTTCCATTTTAAAACGCATATCTTTTGCTACGTTTACACTGAACGTCCACACAACGCCGGACTTTTAGAGCACCGCAAACGGAGGAGGACGGATATGTTTTCACTAGTCTCATGAGCTGCCACAGAACCAGCAACAGTAGTGGAGTTTGGAGACCTGATCCACTTCGTGAAAGTATATTTACTTTGCTCAGTTTGCTGCAGCAGTTGAGGAATCGCTATTCTTCGCTCTTTTGCAGCTTGATACTCTTCAGAAAATACTGTGTGCTTGTTCTGGAAGAGTCTTTCAACATAAAATGTTTTGTTGTTTGCTAATTTCTCACTACATAAAGCATGCAGGTCAGCCAGCATCGTTGGCAGTGAAAGCAAATTAATACGTCCACGCAGAATTAAACTCTACTTTTCTCCGTCACTTAAAAAAACAAAAAAGATTATCCGTTGACAGTTTAGCGAGGGCGGGGCTCTGTGAATCATGATTAGAGCCACCTGCAGGGGAAGATGCTTGACAGCGACATAACAGGATATGACACACATTGTAGCTGTTAAACAGCTGATGAGACTGACTCAGACGGCAGTGAAGACGCAGGTAGAAAATCCACGGCCCGCCACTGCGTGATACGTTACCCCAAAAATGTAATTTAAAAGTATGATGCCGGTGTTCTGGATTAAAAATAAAGGCAGAATATCCTGAGATTGCCAAAAAGGTCTGAAAACCCTGCTTCCATTTCCAACATCCTGTCTTTGTGAAGCGGGTTTAAGTTGCAGAGTAGACTGGATTAAAGGTTTAAGATGCAGAGTAGACTGGACTAAAGGTTTAAGTTGCAGAGTAGACTGGACTAAAGGTTTAAGTTACGGAGTAGACTGGATATAAAGAACACACATAGGGTGTCGTTGTATTCCGTCACCCCGAGATGGGACCGGCTCGTTGCAGAGGAACAAGCTCAGGGCTCCCCCTAATTCCACGTAATGGTGAGTTGTATTTGTATGCACTTTATAGTTGTCTTTATGCCAGTCGTATTTTATTACGTCTTTTATCGGCCACACCATGAAGGCCGGTTTGTGAAAATATTGACACGAAACCGGTCCGCGGCTCAAAAAAGGTTGAGGACCGCATGACATGCTCATACGAAGGTTGAACACCTGTTTGTCATCATTTTTCATTCATTCATTTTTTCAACAGGAAAACAATGATAAACAGTGAGCTGTATGACACATCATGACTGAGCAGTTTTTGAGCATCCTTAAGTTGTTAAACCAACTAATTAATAAGCTTGTGTGATTACACGTGTTACATCTTCACAGAACTAATGTAATCATCAACTCTATTAAATTAAATAATCTGACTAATAGAGTGTGAATGTGGTAGTCACTCTGAATTAATTCTTACAGAGCTGTGTCGTTATGCCTTTGGAGGACGCTCCTGTGTTATCAGATTACAGAAGAGTTAGGACCTAATGAGTAATATAAACCACCGTGTACTGATACCTTTACAGTACCATGTCAGCTCCTGCAGTAATTGGTGCATGTTGTATTGAGATGAGAAAAGAACCGGAGCTCTGGCAACACAAACGTTGGCGCATGAAGTCAGGAAGTGGCTGGAAATGTTCGCTTCAAAGTTAAAAAATAATTAGGGTTCCAACCATTTCTGCATACGTTGCATTGTATGTATTTATTTATTTATTTACATATATAAAAATGTGAATTGGTTTGAAGATGTTTCAATATGAGGCCCCTGGGGCAAAAATCTCTCCGGCTGCCAACTGACTCCATCCTTAAAGGTCCTTAATTATCGTGTATTCAAAATGTAGTTTTCACATGATTTACAGCCCAGCATGAGGATGATGCTCTCAGTGATGCAAATAAGAGTAGTTTATTTAAAAGGGTATTTATTTAGTAAACTGAAATGTGATGCTCGACACACACACACACACACACTTAGGGTCTAGATCTCTGACCAACACTTGTCAGCTGCAGTATTGCGTCCCATCCTTACAAACCTACTAATCTATTTTTAATATAGCTGTAGTGTTCTCATGTAGTGGGTCGAAACTCTGAATAAACAACAAGTTTGCCTCCAAGAAGACAATAGGACTACAAACTGAAATGTAATTTACATTAAAACAGGACACACCTTCCTGCCCAATTGATATTGTTCCTTTTGTTCACATTATTCTAGTTTCTTCCTTTTTTGACACCTTCTGTGTCCTGATGCTTTGCGATCACTGCTGCTGTTCATGTATTAATCATGCATTATGGTCTTCACAGGCAGAACTGACACAATGACTGTCTTTATGTGCACAGAGGTTTGTATATCAAGGTTATGTTTGCTAAAATACAGTAAACATCATATCCTGGTTTCAGAAAGGGAGAGGCAGCTTAACCCGGGGCACTCTTGGCACATAAACAGTGGTTTTGGACCATTGTGATATAAATATGACAATGCATGATCAAAACACTGAAGTGAAACTTTAGGTCTGACATCAGTAACGAGAGAAGAAACAAAATAATTGATGACCTGAATAACTAGGCTTGTCATTAACCATGTAAAAGTATAACTAAAGCCTGAAAATTGGAAACGCTAATATGCTATCAAACATATTGGACTCATACAATCCTCGTTCATTTTATTGTTTAGAGCACGCAGCTAAATTCATTTGCCAAATAAAAAATTGCTTTTCAAGGAGATGTTTGAATTGTACGTAACATAAATAAATAAAAAAATTAGAGCCAAGTAAAATTTTCTTTAAATCTTATGCTTCACATAATTGTGTTTTTTTAATCATATGCTAGAGCCCAGCAGGATAAAATCCAATAAACCCCCACTGGATTGAAGAGGAAAGTTCTCGCAGAGCACAGTTCATTTTTCCTCCTGCACTATTTCAGGACACTGAATAGAGGGCACAGGACTTTCACGTGTCATGATTTATGGCAAAGAATAACAGCCTTGTTAGAGTAACTCCAATTACACATCCTCTTTAACTGGTGAGGCTTACATCTTCACACCCGGGATGCCTCTGGAAACCCATTTAGGTCAGAAAAGTCTCCAATGAACACATATCTAAATCAGAAGGAGACTGTCCGGAGCATGAAAGACTCCCCTGCCCTCCATATTTTGCAGAGAAACACTTCTGAGCACTTCGCACTCTGAGCAAATGATCGACTCCCTTGGCGCATGCAGCTTTTGAGGAAATCTGTACAATGTGTCAAGATCACCTTCTCCACTTTACGGTGACCTCTCAAAGCCTTTTGAGAAGCTGTTAGGTGTTTTTTTTAAAAGGGACCTTCACAGAAGAAAGTAGTTATTGAAGTGTGCAATCTTTATTTTCTTCCTACATTTGTTTGCACTCACTGTGGTATGTTAAAATAAAAACATTCCTGGTATTAAGGAAAATTGGATTGATAGAACATTACCTTGACCATGGTGACTCTCCAATCAGTCTGAATAACAATTGAAATATTTTGCACCACGGGCTCAGCAAATAATCAGTCCCTTTTAATGTGCATGGTTTTAATTTCTCATCTGTTCCTCTATGAATAAAAGTAATTAGGGTTCCTGTAATTAATGAATATTTTTACACACCGTCTTAATCCGTGCTATTGGATTCAGAGCCTGAATGGAAATCCATGTATATTTTCAAAAAGCTTCTATACAAGATAATTAAACATATGCATCTCTTATGGTAATGTTCTCTGCACTTGCTCTGAAATTGGCCCTGAATTGCAATGAGTATGAAGAATTATGTAGCCACAATTTTCACAAACACTGGAATGATAATTCAGCATTGGCTCCGGTTCAACTGTCCTTGAATGTGTTGCTTATTGTTTTCTGAAGACGTTAGCGCAGTAATTAGCATCTTGCATTAGCGCTTACATCACGTACACTGTCACGCCCAACTCTAACCTTCGCTATCACAGGATGTCTATTGCAACCAAGGTTTTTTTTCAAATGTCATTATAACCATAACCCTATAACCTCTTAACCTCTAAACAGCCTCCTGAAGTAGTAAGGAGTAGCACAAATGTTCTCCATTCAAAAATAAATGAATGTTTCCAAATGTTCCAACATATTAATTTATTTTTTGAGGATGGGGTAAAAGGAGCTCACTTTCTAAAATGTCTAAATTTTAATGGTCTAAAACTTAAATTGGGTAATGAGGACTGTCAAAATGTCTTATTTTTCTATTAAAAAATAATCTTTGAAAACTCTCGCAAGAAGGATTCACATTACTTTCCACATTGCCCTCAATGACAAGGTCCAAACACAAAATGTAGGACCCAAATGTCTTTTCCAATAATGTCCTTGCTGTTCACAATGTCCTTCCTCTTAAGGTCTTCAAACTCAATTTGGAAAGTGACAACAGGCAAAAATATTATCACATTACATAACAGTTAGGTCTAATTCCACAATGACCTTACTCTCAAGATCTGCAACTCCAATTTGAATGTTGGGACCAGCCAAAAAGGTTTCACTTTCCAAAAATGTCCTTACTCGTCATATTGTTCCCATTTCTTTTTCTTTCTTTTTTTATTAAGTCCTTGCTCTCAAATTCTTGAACTCAAATTAGAAAGTGGGGGCCAGCTAAATGAATTTACAGTCCACAATTTCCTCAAACTCTACAATGTGACACTCAAAATTTCCACTGGAAAGACCAGCCACAATGTCCTCAATTTCCACAATGTCCCAATTTTTTTTTTATCTGAAAAGACTCTAATTGGAAAGTGCGGACTAGCTAAAATGATCTTATATTCCACAGTGTCTGTACGATCCTCATTATCCTGACACTCAACATCTAAGACCAACTGAAAACCACCGGCCAAAATGCCTGTAATTCCTATAAATATCCTGACATTCCCATGTCTTCACTCCCAAGGTTCAAAACTCAACTTGGAAAGTGCAGTGCATTTACATTTGAATGGTTTGATAAAACGCTTGTTCATTGTAATCTAGTCCTTTGTTATTTACATTAGATTTCACTAATTTACTAGTCTTAGGGAAGTTAATAAATACCTTTTTAGCAAGGTGTATATTCTAGATTCTCAAAGAATCACAAATAAAGCTACAAATTAAAAAACTAATTCAGTTTAAATGTAGTACACATTTACTACTGTTTATTATTTTTTTTGTAAATCCAGTTAACTTCTAAGACATCATTATTTGTGAGACATCTGAAGGCTCTCATATATTGTGCCTGTGCCAAGTGAATGTCCGTATGTGCTACATTCTGCAACTACCATCCAATGGCTACACTTATCAAGATAAAGTGTTCTCTTCCCCCACACTCTGTAGGAGATGTACATCATGCCGATCGACATTAGAAGTACCTTTCTAAAAATAGGACCCTTGCTGCTGATCCATTGGACATGGCTAAGTAATCATTCACATTAAACACTTGTCACACACAGCAGAGGACATCTTTCAGTATCTTCTTCTAACGGCCACATCAGTAGATCATTGCATTTTTTTGTTCATTCCTCCGGCGCTCATGCCTTGACTGAAGAAACTTTCCACAGACTAATGTGAGCCAGTGAATGCCAGCTATTCATGTAAAGCTGGAGGAAATCTATTGCACAACGGCAAAGGGAACAACACATTTACCAGCGTGCCCGAGGCATCAAGGAAAAAAAACAGTATCTAGTGTATGTGTCGCTTTACAAGTGATATCTCCACATTTACAGTTAATGCTGTGTAAAGGATAAGGCTGGAACAGTCAATATGTGGTTGAAGTGGAGACTTCCAGCTTTATTTCAATGGATATAACAAAAATATGGCATTGACTGTTTGGGAATTTCAGCCATTTTTACACAGTCCCCCACATTGTCATAGGTTCAGAAGTAATTGGACAAGCTAACATAATAGTGAATATAATCATTTTTAATACTTGGAGGGAAAATCCTCTGCAATCAATGATTGTCTGAAGTCTTGCACCCATAATCATCACCAAACTTTCACGATGTTGGTTTGTCTGGTGTCCTGTCTTATGGTGAAGTCCTTGTCTTGTGTGTCCTCTGTGTTCCTGCACTTCCTCCCTTGTGATTGTCCATGATTGTCTGTCTGCCCTGTTCCCTGATTGTGCATTCCTTTCACCTGTGCTGCCCTCAGTGTTTCCAGCTTTCTATCAGCTGTGACATCATCAATGAAGTGACCCAGTTCCATTGAAGCCATACTAGCCCAGCACTGCCTCCACCATGTTAACCAGGTGATGTGTAATGCTTTGGATAATGGGCCGTTCCTTTCCATCTCGACACTTCTCTTCCCATCATTCTCGTACAAGTTCATCTTGGTTTCATCTTCCAAAGAACCTTCATCTAAAACTGATCAGGCTTATTCAGATGTTTTGTGGTGAAGTCTGATCTGGCCTTCCTGTTCTTCAGTGGTTTGCACCCTGTTGTAAACCTTCTGTATTCAGATTCATGAAGGCATCTCTTGATTGTGGATTTTGACAAAGACACGCCTCTCTCCCCCAGAGTATTCTTTACCTCACTATTCATGTTATGAAGGGGTTTTTCTTCACCAAGGAAAGATATCTACTTGATATGTGTTCCGGGCCTTTTGGTGTTGGTGACATTTCCAGTACATTCCTTTTTAGAAATGTACAAAACTGTTAATTTAGTCACTCCTAATGTTTCTGCTATCTGTCTGATAGGTTTGTGTAGTTTGTTAGCCTTTTAATGGCCTCCATGCTGAGAGTTCCTTGGACCAGCTACCAAAAAACTTTTTATCTGCTCAATTTGTCATGAAATAATGAGGGAACAGGCCACTCCTGTCCATCAAACCATTTGTAAGACAATTGTCCAATTACTTTTAAGCCTGTGGGGGACTGTAAAAATGGTTGTAATTCCTATTTAATGCGGTAGTTTTGTTATATCTATTGCATTAAAGCGAAAAGTCTACACTTCAACCACATATGTACTGCATCATTTCAAATCCATGTAAAGAGGAAAATATTTTTTTTTTGTCACAGTCCAGTTACTTATGGCCCGACTGTATACAACACCCGCCATATCCTTCACCTATTCTAAATGTGTTCTCTGGTGTGCCCTCTTTTCTTGCCTTAGGTGAAGATATCTCACCTAATACCTTTTGGATAACACCGAAGAACAGGCTGGACCATCTGAGTTTTTGGTAGGAAATAACTTTTTCCTATAAAACATGTGAGCAGCAGAGGTGTCAAAAGTATTCACATTCATTACTCAAGTAGAAGTATAGATACTAGGGTTTAAAAATACTTCTGTAAAAGTTGAAGTATCAACTCAAGCTTTTTACTTAAGTAAAAGTGTAAAAGTACTGGTTTAAAAACTACTTAAAAGTGTAAAAGTAATGTAAGGGGAATGTTTTTTTTTCCATTAAGGACAAACTCTTAAGCCGCGTCTCAGGGGCCTATAGTGCACTACCCCACCTCACCCCAAAACAATCATTTTTATAAAGGCCATAATGACTATAATGTTTTAAAATGTTATGTTGAAAAATGTGGGATGCACTAGGCTACCCGTTTCAGCTGCAGATATGCCCATTTAAAATGATCACATTTTATTACAATGCAAATACATTAAAGTACCATATGTGTACTACTGAGCATTAACATGCGTTTCATGGAGCGGAAGACATGATAACTAGTTGCCTATAAGTATTGTAATAATGCAAAATAGGCGGCGGCGACTCCGACACAAACACTTAAAGCTGTGGTTCTCAAACTTTTTCTGTAGTGTGACTCATCTGTGCATTTATAAATAACAGAATAAAGAAAATTGCAATCACTTTCAAGTAAATCAGATTGCCCCATCAGACAATGTTTTGTGTAAGTTCTATCTGTTCAAAAAATTACTCATATTTAGTTACTACTAAATAGCTCATTGTGGAAAACAATAAGCTTTTTTTTTTTTTGCCAAACAAAACAGAATGAGTGCAGATATGTGAGCCATCAGGTTGTATCAATATTAGTGGCTGCAGTGAGCTGCTTTCCTCGACACATATGGTATAAATGGGGTTGTAGATTTGATACGGCCTCTCTCAATTCATGCTCAATATTGAGCTTAGATCTGTTTTTTTATTTTGAGGAACGCAACAGCAGGAAAAGACGAGCTCACGGAGCTCACGGCGTCGCGTCAAATCGCGCATGCGCAAGCGTAACCTGTTAACGACGTACCGTAACCATTTACCCGAAAGTACAGGCATTTGTCCATGTATTTATTAATGACTTAGTCTTATATCTGTGTACTTTTGTAATATGTGAAGCCAGCAGCTCATTGTTGGTAGAAGACACGAGCACCGTGGCTCGTTTCACCTGGAGCAGGAGAGCTGCTCCGGGTTCAGAGAGCCGCTCCGGGTTCAGAGAGCCGCTCTGGGTTCAGAGAACTCCGGTGCAGGAGAGCTGCTGTTGCATCTTCACCCTGGGAGCGTTTAAAACGCAGATATAGCGGTCTACTTTTCACGCGACATATTTTTCGACGCTCTGTGTCCGCTGGTGTGTGTGCTCAGCGCTCACCTGTGTGTGCTCAGCGCTCACCTGTGTGCGCGCGCACGTATCTGTGGGCAACGGGGCGGAGAGGTTTTTTGTGTGTGTTTTTGAACGATGACAAGCCGGAGTGAAAACAAACCAAAATGAAATAGTAACGAGGCTATTTTTAAAATGTAGGGAGTAGAAAGTACAGATATTTGCGTGAAAATGTAAGGAGTAGGAGTAAAAAGTCGTCTGAAAAATAAATACTCCAGTAAAGTATAGATACGCAACATTTCTACTTAAGTAAGGTAACGAAGTATTTGTACTTCGTTACTTGACACCTCTGGTGAGCAGTAATGATAGCAGTGGGAGTCCCAAAAAGCTTCTTTTTCCAATGGGAAGTAAAAACACAACTCCAAAACTGTTTTTCTGTAGCATGAGAGTAGCACCTAATGCTATGTTCACACCAAAGTTTACTCGCTCGACTTTATGTGGTTTATTCGCGGTGGAAAAGGGGCGCGGCTTATCTTCGTAAAAACAGTTACTATTTCCGCCATCCACCATTGAAATAACTACTAGTTCTGTTGTATACTTGTTATGGAAGTCCCACAAAAGTCTGAACATCAAACGCCCTCGTGTCGGGGTTCATACTATTTTCCGTAGCCGCACACAGCTCCGACTCCTCCAGGAAGTGCATTGACTTTGCATGCGAAAAATTGGCAAAGCTTTTGGTGTGAACGCACACCAAATTATTCTTTGTGTAGTCTTTGTCCCTGAATGATACCATCTGACACCACCACCATGCCAGCTGGTTACAGCTGATGTTTTGAGGATTACTTTTTTACAAACCAAATTATAGGTAGTAGCTATAAGGGGATAAGAACATGTATATATAATTACATGGATAATTCCAACAAAATTCTTTAATTTACATCTCATTGAGTCATTGTCATAGAATGACTGATAATAAATACACATTTGAATTATGAGCTCAATCCTCCCTGTTTCACCAGATATTGTCGTAGCAGCTGCAGAAGACCAAAAAAATTAATAATAAAATGTAAACAACATATCAGACCTGAAGTCATACAGCTAATCCAGTGTGTCATCAAGACGCTGCTGTCAAATATCTCAAGAAAAAGAATTTTCTATAATTTGACACAATTCCTAAAGTGTGCAGTTTCTGCCTGGACTTTACAGCAAGGGTTAATGGTTGTCAGAGTAATTGTTTTCCAAGCATAGGCAAGAACCACCGTCTAATGATTACCTTGGGGCCGAAGCTCCGTGACCTCGAAAGTCAGCACAACGTGTGTGTGTGTGTGTGTGTGTGTGTGTGTGTTGGTGTTTGTGAACAGAACACACATCTGCACAATAAGTGTTCCTGTGGGAAGAGCAGTCTTATTTTTATCTCTTTTCATCCCGTTTTATTTAAGAACCGTAATTGTCTCATCATTGGTGGATCTTGTTGTTTAATGAACTGTTCTAAATGATAATGGCGACATAATGACACCCCTCAATAAATATTTAATCTAACCGCAACATGCTCCGTCACCTTGAGAGGGCCGACACATAAAGTTAGAACCCTTTCAATTAACGCCTGCATGAAGCTCGCTCGTGTGCTCATTGATCCTGCTATAGCTGCGTTGTGAGACTTTGTTGACTTCTGCATAGGCTTGTCTTGAAGAGCACTGTACGCATTGTTAGCACTAATGGTCACATTAGTCATTTTTGCAATGATGGTTCCCTTGGAATAATTACAGTCATTATAATCTTACGCTGTGAAGTTGCAACATCGAAGGTCACCAAAAATAAAACCCCTTCCAGCGACGCCATACAACTACAAGGCATAGCTTTCTTGCTCTAACTTTGACATTTTTTAGAAGAAAGCAATATTTATGTGATGAGATGATGTCTGGAGTCAACAGTCTAGATGTATGGGCATCTGAGTCTGTGTTCGAGCGCCAAATGAAAGAGACATTGTCTAAAGGAACGTCATTGACCTTGAATGGGAAACCCACATTGCAGACACTGAAGTCTCAAGGGCATTTCTTGGGGTGGCAATTACTTCTGTTTTGCTGAACTGAAAAGGAAAAAAAAGGCACTCGGGTGTAAGAACTCAGAGAAACTTTGTGACCCCCAAAATTTGTAATGTTCCATTCATAGTCAGTGGTGCAGATCCTGAAGTGAACAGCATTGCATTAGAGAGCTTTTCAGGTGTCTAGCATTGAGGCTGTTAAAGTGCCCAGCAAGGAAAGGACAGACAAAAATGAAAGAGATTAAGATGATACAATGTTCTGTACCGAGAAGTTAAAAGTCGTCATTCATAGATGCCATTTGCCTTCCGATATCTGCTCAAACTATTTTCAAAGCTGTTTTGATATGATTTATATCACATTGTGATTGTGTACGCTGGTCTTGGTGTAGCCCTGCATACTAAAGCATACTTAACCTCCATCATTTATTAAACCATTGGTACTATAAATAAAGAAGAACTAAGGTGATGTTTATTATTCAATTTCTAATTTCAGTTGGAGCCTTTCTATACTTCATTGACATTGCATTTCTGCCTCAAATTAAAATATTACCCCTGCAAAGTCAGGCCTAACCTGAATGCAGTCATAGATGATGTCACGCTAAAGTGTTTTTTAACCTTTTGGCTTTAACATTAATATGGGGTTAGTAACTTTTTCTTAATTATGCTCTTGAGAAATGTGTGAGACACTGTTTGTGGGCCACACAGGTACATTAGTGTGGTAAATTGCTAATGAATGAATTTGTCCCGTCCAGGATTAATTACAATCTTTATTCTCTATGAACTCAGACAATTTGTAATTAACATTTGAACCATGTGCTCCTCAACCTTTCAGCATAACAACTAATTCATGCAAGCTTGTCCAATGTAACCTTGTTAGATCAGTGTGTGTGTGTGTGTGTGTGTGTGTGTGTGTGTGTGTGTGTGTGTGTGTGTGTGTGTGTGTGTGTGTGTGTGTGTGTGTAAATGTAGGCGTAATAGCTGGTTGAAAGGGCTTGTATTCAAGCTTTACAGCTCTACAGTATGACATGAGAACGTCTGGTTCTTTACATTGTAGTGCCTCCTGAGCAACACTGTGATTCAGGGTTAAATTAAGACATACTTACATAGTCATGGTGGCTGCATGTGGAGGCTACTTTGTTATGCTGTATCAAACTATTCCTTGTACAACTATACATTTTGCATTTAAAGAATCCCTGCCACTTAACAACTTACATGTGCAGATGCTATCAAACAAAATAAATATGATAATGTGCTGTTTTATGTCAGCAAGTCACCTGCTATCTCTTTTAGCTAAACTCTCTGGAGTATGTTATGTTAGATTTCTTTCCACACGCAAGTATTATGCTTTTGTTTGTACTGTTAATACATGAAATAATGTACAAAATCCAGTTATGATGACATTGGCTTTCATTTCTGGACTATACAGATGTTTTTTACACTTCACACACACTCTGTTTGATACAATAAGTATCAACAATTTACTGATGCTGGTCTATGGAGGTACAACATCTCACGACTGTTTATTTATATCTTTATATTTTTTATACGTTCCAAAAAAAACTGTAAAGCATATCAGGATTTGTGTGAAGAAAAATAAATTAAAAGTCCCTCGCAAACAAAGTTATTTTTTGTATTGTCTTCTAGTAAAAAACAAACATGATGTGCAGGGGATTCATAAGGTTGTTGATCGATACCAATGACTCAAGAATTACTGAGCCAGCTGCTGAGATGTATGGTTCTCACAACAGGCTTTCTAGTCTGCACTCATGCCATGGCCTCACTAATAGATGATCAACATGTCAAACCGATTTCCATCCACACCAGTGGACTAAATAGTGGAAAAAAAGGTTAAATTGTATTCATAACTATTCTTCCTCCCCTTTTCAGTTGGTACTATAAATTATGTATTACAGCTATTCCCTTTTGCATATTAAAATAATCAAACACAAGCTGCAAGCTTAGTGGCAGGTATACTATAGTGATTTATTTACAGGCAACACATAGCTTTTACTATGACTATTATATGGAGAAACTAAATCCCTGATTTATACCGATTGATCCGAGTTGACTCAGAGGGCATTTTTAGGTGCTGTTGGTACACAATTGCTTTTTTCGGAAAAAATACTAATACTCATGGATAACAAACATTGGTGCCACATCATTCTCCCTCATGCAAATCATGAAGAAAACAGTAGAAGTAATAGTAGAATTTCTATAACATAAATCAATGAAATTACTGTATGCAATGTCATAAACATTTCTGCAATCTATTAGAGTCCAATGTTTTAGAAGTAGTGATCTATTGAGTGGTCGTTTATTAGTTTGCGTTGCATTTTAGGTACACGTATTATGATCATGTAGTACATACAGTTTGGCATGTAGATATAAGTGCATTCAGGTGGAGGCAACGTAGTTACTCATTAATATTACAGCTTCACCATAATAAAAACATTATTTCCTCGGCACAGCTGCTGACAGCCTTTTAAAGTGTCCTTTAAGCCCTGTAAAGTTATTACAAGCTGAAGAGCCCGTAACAATCCTGAATGCATTGGCAGCAAAAGCAGTTTCATGTTTTCAACAAGCAGATTAACACATTTTGAACTTAGGCACATGCATGTCTAATTAAAGAACATGAGTTATGTTTGATCTTTTGTCACCAATTTGAAAAAGGGAACATCCTTTTAAAGAACACACATTACATGGGATTGTTTCATTTTTAATTACCAAACGTATCGTTTTAATGTCACACTCACTTATGCAGGGTGTTTGTCACTTTCTTGATATGACGTTTAGTTTCATAGCACCATGCAGACTACAGTGGGGAGGATTCCCCTGGGCAACAAAGCTGTTTTTAATAGCACGCTCAGCACTCATTACAGATGGGGATGAATCTTTGAGGCACTAACCATCTGGCAAGAAAAACTTGTGGTAGAAATATATATGAGCGGCAGAAAGACACTCAAGTGCTGCTTGTATTTTTTGAGTCACTAGAGTCCAGCATTGTTTTGCGTTAAGAGGTAGCAGCAAAGCATGTTTGTGCTTCAAAGCTACATAGTGTTCTCTGCAGTTGACTGTCATCAAACATAACCTTCAAATAAATGGCACATCTGCTCTGCTGTCATCCAAAGCACTTTCCTTTAGGGTGAACCACATGAATACGTTGGAATATAAAAATGTATAAATGTAAATGGTAATCAGTGTTTGCAGCTGAGGTGAAGGCTATGCCATTAATGGATGACACTTTAACAGCTGCAGTCGAGACAAAACACTAACCGGCTCCGACTGATGGAGGGACGCATAGGTAATGGACTTGGAAATGGACTCTGAGAGATGAGCCTTCATGGTCGGCACAGCCATCACGCTCGCCTGCGATACCTGAAAACGAGAAAGAGAGGTCAGAGAATGTAGTGGAGAAAAAAACTCTGTGGAGAATTGTAAAGTGCCATAATGTGTTCCTCAGACATTCAACATAAATGAGACGCGATGAGAATGAACAAATGCTCTTACATATCTGTATTTTCTCAAAAATAATCACACTAAAAGTGCATCATTGGGTTAAATTCTCAGACCACAACCTTCAAGATCGTACGGACATAGCAGAAGGTCATTGTTTGTGCATTGTTAAATATTTAGTTCATTGTAGATTCTATTCACAATCCAAGTGATGTTCCAATGTGGATCCCTCATTCTAAAGAGAGCTCCATTTGCTCCGTGAACGTGTTGTATATTGTTGCAGTTCTGTTTTAACCGGCTCAGAGTTGTATGCATTGCTGCAGTGCCCCTCACTGGGACAACGCAGTACTCACTGTTATTGTGACAACAACATATTGCTGTAAAAAATACCTCATAGGCAAACGGATGTGAAAACCTAGAAATACAGAGAAAAGAAACAAGCCAGCAGCCCATAATTAATGTGTGCACAGAGCTGCAAAGACTTGTTCATTGTTAGTAATTATGATACCAAAACCAGTGTAGCTTCATAGAGTTGTTGTCTCCTGTACTATCATCTTGGTTTGTCCTTCCTTTCCTGCTCATCTGTGTGGTTACACAATGCTAAAGAAGCAGATGCCATATATTATTTATATCCTCCTGGATGTATGGCGGCGCAACATCTGGCCACATCAACACTTATAATTCATCCGGACACTGATTACGGGGCGTGCTAGCTAGCGTCAGCAAGCTAGTAAGTTAATTTCACCAAGAGCGAACTGCTTGACAAATTGAAACTATGTTAAACAATTAATTAACAGAGAACAAACAGGTGTTTGTCGACAAAAAAAAAGAAGATACGACACTTGTCCAAAACGCACATCCACAGCAGCTTTGCTGCAACTGAGCAGACACGCACACGGATGTACAAACACACGAGCGTGGAAGCTGAAAAGACGACTTACAACATGCTAGTGTGACCGCTTACACACTGCTCGCAGCTTCTACTCACAATAATACAAAATTAGACAATGATGCGACAGGCCTCATGCTGTGTCTTTGGCGGCGTGCTTACAATTAGCCAACTGGCGGTTCAGCAAACCAAAGCTGTTCCTTTCAGAGCTGGGCTCCTCTGTTTGAGCACCAAGGACAGAGTGTGATGGCGTCACACAAAACAGCCAGGGAGACAGGCTTCATTTCAAACAGTCACTGTAATTAAAAAAAGCAAAATCTGTGTTCACTCCAAACTCCTTCTCACAAAGCAATGGAGGTGGATAGGAAAAGACTCTTCTGTTTCATGGTTCCTCTGCCCCATTCTCAATTTCTTTTCCACGCTTTTGTCTTCTCCTCTTGTTATGGTAAAGGAGAACAAAAGACATTTTCAAGCTATTTTTTCAAAAAAAATTAGAGAAAACAAACAAGCCCCAGCGCTCTTGGCTCGCCTGTGGATCTCCATCCATCTAAACCTGACTTCACAGTGGGCCGTCCTTGAACAGAGCGTGAGGTGCAATCGGTCCGGCCCACCGGTGTGTTTATTATTATCTTTGATATGGATTGTAATTAATGGGTGAGTGCATTGCGACCTTCTAGGACTTGTAATAAAAGCCTCCCTGCATGGGGTCTACGATGTGAAAGGTTTTATGGAAGATGAAAGAGATTTCTGATGTCACGGCCGCTAATGAGGGTGACACTGGCTGCATACTTTTAAAGGGAAGCCGACACTGAATCTATTCTCCTCACTAAAGTGACCATTGATCCCCTCTGCTGTGTCTCTTCAAGGCAAATCAATCTGCCACAATGTTGACACGATGTTGCAATATTTTCTCGAATGGACTTTTCCCACCACACATTGTGTATAAATCGTGAAAAGAAAGTAAAGCAGGTCACACGAGGAGGCCAAAGTATTTGAAAAGTGTCTTCACCAAGCTTGTGATTAAGCTCCAAGCGCTTCAGAGATTTCTATCCAGAGAAAAAGAAAAAAACGTTCCAATCTTCATCTTCTCAAATCAGTAGACTAGGATACGTGAGCTGCGGGCACTGATTGAAGGTTGAAACATGGATTAATAGCCTCAAGGCCCCAGAGAGAAAGAGCCAACCCTCTCTCCAAAGGGCTTTTGAATGCGAGTAAAGTCATCTTTATTCTGCAGTCCATTATCAGAGTGGCTTCAATGAAAGCCATTGCTCCAAACACTCGAACGCAACCTCCACACCCTGCATTTCAGCTGTGTGCTCGACAGTGTCACCTGTATTTTCTCATTATGATGAATAAACAGACCCGCTGAGAATGTGCACAGGGCTCCTCGGTGCCAACACAAAGGTAAGGGGCCTCAATGTGCTGAATGAGATACAGTACTCACTTTGGCAGCCGTGCAGACCGTAACAAAAGGTCCAACTCCCTTTACTTCTCGCTGTAGTATACCTGTCCTTTATGCAGTCCTCATTTATGGTAAATAGTTCACTGACTAGGCCGACTGCAGTGCTGAAGTTGTAACTAAAAGAGTGGCCTATAGTTAGTTGACACAAGAGCTGCCAAAAAGCAAAGCCTCCCTCTGGTAAAAGCAGCCTGGATACCAGGCTGTCAGGGCCAGCAGATGACATATCACGGCAGGGAAAGGTGCGAGACACTGGGCCCCATGACCCAAGTCAGACGACTCACCCCTGAGTGGGAGGAAGGTAGGTTGGATGGTTTGTGTCAAGAAGCACGACTCTCCCTGACTTGCCAAAAACTAAATGGGACCACGCTAAAACAAAAGCTACATTTGGATAGCCTTTGGTTTAAAACGATGTGATTCAACAGTAGAAAACCAATATTTATTTTGGCCATTTTGTCCCTTTTGGGTTTACAAAATGTGGATGGAATACGCTGGAATAAAACATGAGATAAAGTAGCATCCAAGGCTAAAAGTTAAAGTCTGAAGTCAAGCTTTAGGCTGACCATTGTAAGGGCATTTCCACACAGGTTTGACCTACAAGAGGGGTGCTGTTGGTGGATCATCCCGTCCACAGTGCACTGAGGGGAATACTAAACCAGACGGGCTCAGCACAGCTCAGGATTCATGAATCGGTGAGAAGAGAGTCCTGGATGACAGTGAGTGTGGAAGGACACCTGTCAACGTTGTATGCTGTAGGGAATATGCAGCTATTGATTTTGCCAGCACAGCCGTTGGAGAGACTTTGTAGCGTGGAGGGCAGTCAAAGACGTGGACTGATACTCCCACTGTTCGCCTGGAATCCTCCTGCGGATCAACCAGGACGGGAGAGAAGACAGAGTAGTTTGGCCCAAATTAGTTACGAGCTTAAGAGTAAATGGGGGTGAAAGCAAAAACAGAGATGGCAAGATTTTAAGTTAACATTGTTGAAACTTTTCTTTCAAATGACAATGTATGAATTTATAAGAAACGGACATCGTTGTAATGGTTTGTGCGCAACAAGATGAATACAAGACCTTCAAATGGTTATTGTAACAGTTTGAATCAACACCTATAAATATTTAAAACTGTTGATACAAAGCCTGGACTAAGTGCCACAGACTGGAAATCCACAGCGTTCTTCCCTTAATTGCTGTGGGTAAAACTAGTGACTACTCTACCATCTGTTAGGTTTCATGCGGATTGTCATTTACATTTAATTAAATATTTAGCACATACACACGAACACTGTCCCATTGTGTTATAAGACAAGGCTGAAAAGCTCCAAAAAGGTCTCATGCAGGAGAGACACTATGAAGCTTTAATTGGTTATAAGAGTCTCGTGTAATACTGATGCTTCTATATGACATTGACATTTTGTGTCGACAATCGACACAAAACGAAGGTTCCTTGTTGTAAATTTAAATTCTTAATTTCGCTTGACAATTTGTCATTTTAGTATTTGAAATATGCCACTGGGTTTTTACTGTCCATTGCATTTGAGCATTTTTATAATTTTTTTAAATCATAAAATCTTTAAGTTATGCATTGACTTAACTTTACATCGACTCGGGTCAGCCTTGAAGATGAGGCCTCACTACCAATGATAATTTCCTAATTAAATGGAGGTTATTTATACTCGTAAATAAATGAAAGCCCACAATATAATGACTTTAAAATGTGAGATCCGTCCAAAAATATACAACACAGGCAAAATAAAAGTCAGCACACACACACACACACACACACACGATCATGTGGCATCGGGCGGTCATTACTCTCAGCATCTCTAGATGCCCTGAGGTCAGCTGCAACAATCTGTTTATGTCTCTGGACTCCGGGCGTGTGTGTGCGTGTGTGTGTGTGTGTGTGTGTGTGAGTGAGAGTGAGAGATGGAGAGAGCCTGAGAGACAGTGAGTAATGGAGGGGGGTGGGGGGAGAAAGAATAATAAAAGCTGTCAGTCCACACAGGACTCCCCTCCCGCTCTGTCCTGATTCTAACACTTGGTGGGGCTCTGACAAGCATTCAGCTATCAAAATTATAGAGAGCAGTGCTCTAAATAATCCCTCTGACTGGAGAATCAACCCCGTCAATCTTTCCTCGCCATAGCAAACCTGCCTCTCAAATACACCATTGCATTCTATTCTCCTGCTTTACCCATGTGGCAGCAAAGGGATCCAATTATTACTACGTTTGCTGACCACTGTCAAGTTGACAAAAATGATATATGCTCTAATACAGTAATACATGTTGCGAGCATTGCTCACATTAATTTTGTTCTTACTAACACAATATATGCTTGTTTCCTGTAGAACCCAGCATATTGAATACTTTTGATTTGCTTCATTTGACTGTTTCTGGTTGTTTCTGTTTAATTCATACTAATAACTGTTATCAGATTATTGTTTCACTCACCTGCAAAATTGCTGTGTCATTTAATCTGCGTGAGCAATTTAGGGAAAACATGTAAGCAGCGCATATGAAAATCTTCTGCACAGGGGTTTGTGTGCTATTCCCTGTTGGCCTAAGGGTGGCAGTGTTGATTCACCATTTAGCTGCGGCTCTATTCCGTCGGTGCTTTATACCGTGAATGAGAGATCACATTGAAATAGAGTATTAAGTCATAACTCATGTAGCCAAAATACAGGAAATCATCTTTAACAACCTAAAAACGTTTTCCATAAAAGAATAAATACATAAAATAATCAGATTTTCTTGAATCCCTGTTTTTTTTTGTGCCTTTCATAGGGATGTGGGCATGTCATAAGGGCATCTCTCTAAATAAGGTGTCATTTCACTCTAGTGGATAATTGCAGGACTTTGCTGAGAGGTATGCAGTGTTACTCAGGCAGTGGAAGAGGCTCTTGAAGCAGCTCGAGCCATCACACAGCAGGGGGCAAACCAGCGCCTAGAATAAACTGGCACCTGGAATAAACTGCTGTAAAATAAATTGGTGTATGTGTGTCAAAGTGTTTTATGGATACCAGAATGTAGGAAAATATATGTATTTATTGAGTGACAGGGCATAATGTGCTCTCAAAGCTGTCCCACTAAACACAATGCAATCAGCTCTGCTTTCCCCCCGATCATTAACGAATTCCAGTTATGAGCCAGTGAATTGTCATCAAACTTTTATCGCTCTCCTAATTTACCAATTCCTGGTCAGGTTCAACAGAGACACCAACAACAAAGAGGCCCGTAAGCATCATTGCATAATTCACACATCTAAAAGCTCAGACGCTTCTCAAATTATATTTCCACATCACCTTTAGGAAGGGAGAGATTTCTGGCACAGTGTTTTCTCTGTGTGTGAGAATCTTCCTGCCGAGTGATTTTCAAATTTTCAGTGTCACATCTGTGACTGTACTTTTGCCAGTAAATGGATTGAATTTACATGAGCGTGCTTATGTAAGTTGGAACTGGGAGGTGCGTGAGTGAGCGAGGCGGACAGGAAGTTAAGGGGATTTTTTATTTTTGTCAAAATTAATTAAAAAGATATCAATCTTCCTGCATGCCTCAATGGAAATACTGGAGCCAATTCAAACACCTTCCAAAAGTGTAGATCTTAAATTCTGCTCACAGTAACAAACTGTGATGGCATTTCGTCACAAAAATATGAAATAAAGCGCATAAAAAAAATAATTAAAAAATGCATGCCAAGGACTTGCAGTGTTCTGCACAATGTGCTGACCCGGTCGATGACATGATCGCATGACTTTTTGACTTTGTCGAAGTAAATTTACCGATCTAATTTTGACTTAGCGAGTCATGATCAGACGAGACATGAATATTACAAAGCAACGCCGGCAATAAAAGCTGCACAGCCCATCTGCTGTGACGTATGGCGAGCCAGGAGACGGCGTAAGCTCTCCCATTGTCTTTGTGTCTTACTGCTCTCCTATCTGCGCCTTTTGTAATGGTAATCAAAGATTCGTTCTGAGGAGACACTGGCAACTTTCAGCGCATTGTTTGAAAAGTGGAATTTCAAAAGGAATAGTACAGAGCAGCTGTAATGAGTCCAAAGTTGGAGATGAGTGCTGTAGAACAATGTATTTTCTCTATCTCCCTCTCCTTTCCCCTCTCTGTCAGAGTAACCTTCGTAATCACCCTTCAACCCTGCAGAACTGTCATTCCCCCTCCACACCTCTCACGGATACCAGCTCTCGTTGCCCTCACCCGTCTTTGATGTATTCTCCAGAAATCGGCCTACCTTGAGTGCAGGAGAGCAGTGTGACAGAGCATTCCTCTCTTTCTTCACTGTCTCCTTTGTGATTAATTCACAAGTCCAAAACAGAAACTTCCTCCGACACTAATTTCCTATGTAACATGACATCTCTGTAGTTGGCAAGGCCGGTAGGTCCAAGGATGCCTGAATGCTGAATTCTTTCCTGTAATAAATCATTAGCCATTAGGGACATATGTGCCCTAAATGACTTAAACAAATGAACTTGTCTGCTTTAATGAGACCTTCCATTACCTGAACATGTTCTTTTGAAAGCATAGAAATAGAATAGGAGTAGCAGGGAAAGTTTTCAGTGGTCGTTTGACTATTTCCAAAGACAATGGCAATTGTTGTTATCGTGACATGTCAGTAAAGTGTTCTTGACGCATTCCTGGCGAGTTAACTCGGCTGCTTCTTTCTCCAGAAACAGGAGGAGTGAGGCGAAGGGATTGCCAAGCCCGCTCTCAGGCTAGTTTTCTGTAATCAGTGTAGCATTAAAGTATATGGCATTAGTAGCAAGCTAGCAAACAAGGGAGCTGCCCGCTGGTTAGCTTGTTAATTCCACCATACTTAAAGCTACACTGATTACAACTAAGCCAATGAAAGTGGTCACTCATCTGGGGCTGTAGAGTAGAAAGTTGTTAAATTTAACTCATTATACTTTTGCTCTCTGTGCTTCGTAACATAACGACTCCACTGCCTGTTTTAGGTGCTACTCCAAAACCTATTTGTTTAAACTGTACGGTACAATGGCAATAGAACGCATAAAAATGGCCTTCTGACCATGGGAATGTCATTCTTCTCCTATTGTATTTCTATGGTTCAAAAGCAAAAAAATAAAAGAGCCATATGGTGGAGGTTCAGTATAGAGTTGTCAATGTACATAAATAGTGATACAAATATTTTAATTATTCACCATTTTACCTTCAAGACAAATTCATAGAAATAGTGTGCACCTTCAAGCTGTTGGAGGGCGTTTCTCTAGGGCTTCTGGGTGCTCTACTAACTGCAGAATATCCTACCATATATGCTAGGAATGTTCTTTATTAATGTATTTCTTGGGAAGATACTCCCCCTCCCCTTCCATATAGTGTTAGTACACCACAGTTTGTTACCATAGATTTTTTAATGTTACTTCCTTTTTTGTTCATGCCATTTCAACACTGAGCCATTGTACCTTCTAAAGGCAAATTTAATTGTAATTATGTGGATGAATGTACTGGAACCTCTCTTTCTAATTATGGTTTAATTATGGTTCGATTTTACTTGTGCTTAATAATCTCCGCCCCGTTCAGTCATGTGTTTGACTGTGTGAGTCTGTGCGTCCTTGAATGAGTGTATGCCCCTCTGCTTGTCCACAGCTAATCTCGCATTCTGCAGCAGCAAACTGCATTTTCAGGACATGCAGTAATTGCACACTAATTTTCTTTTTCCACTCAAGAGGCAAAAAACAGTTCCTACAATTAAATCTAAAGTGATAAGTACCATACTATCGGAGAAAAACTAAATTTCCCGAAGTTAAAATCGGCATGATATAATTTCCTCATTACTAATGTATACTACACTATAATTATTAATCGGAACTAAAAATGCGTAATGTCAGACTACTGCTGTGCTAAGTTTCTCTATTAACAGCGTTACTGTTCTCACTGCTTGAGCGTTCAAAATATATATGCTGAGTTGCTGCATTTTGGTTAAACTGCTGGAGATTTTGGGTTTGCCCATTTGGGAGTTATTAGAGAGCAGCGCTGCTTCCAAAGAGGAGGAACATTAAGGCCTACTGTGAAACTGATTATTTAAGTCTGATGTCAGAAAAATAAGGCCAGTGTTAAAATAACCAAAACTATTCTTCAACTTTTAAAGAGCAGCATATTTATTGCGTAAGCCAAACTGATCTTTCAGGAACGCACCAGACTATGAGAGAGATATGTATTGGCATGTGGTTAATATAAAAATAATGAAAACAAAACAAGTTCTAAACATATTGATATAATATAAGAACTTGGCATCTAATTAAACCTAAGTATGTGTTGAAAATGAAGTGGGATCCACTGCCAATTAACTTACTTAGTAATACTCTGGAGGCTTGACCCTCCTGACACAAGGCCGTGATTGAGTCAAAGCACTTTATCCTGCTTTGGACTAAATAACTAATCTTTTCGACTCATTTCAGCCACACTAATGCAGTACTCCGAGTATACAAGATTTAAAGGGACACTAAAGATTTTCTGTGATTTGGAAAGACTATATGCATAGCCATGAAATGAAGCAAGGTACCATTTGTGTTCAATTATACTAAATTGTGCCGCAACTCAACTGTCTTGAGGAGGTGTTTAGATGTGACAAATACACTGGTAATTGAATGAATGTGGATAAGCCCCTCGTGAGCAATGAGTTCAGGATGAATTAATAATGACCTCATGTGGAACTAATAGATAAAATGTATCATTTGAATACACGCAGCATAAAGAACATCTTTCCATTCTCTGAGAATGGATGAGAACAAAATGGTTACTTACTTAATGCTAAGTCATTTGCATATAATTATTTACCTTTGCTATTATTTAGTTTTAGACTGAGAGCTCAGAAGTGGATTGTGCAGGATTCTTTCATGAGGTCAAATGTACATTAAGGATATGTTGTCTATGCAGGTTAGAGTATTTAGTTAATTGGACCATGCCAATTAGCTATACATTGAATTTAATGCATAGAAAATTAGCCTATTTTTTAAACAAAAGCTATTTCTGGTCACACTTTATAATAACTACACGCTATAGGAGGTCAAATTCAAAAAGGTCCAAATGTCTGATGTATCATAATGTAGATACGCTGAAACCACCCGGCCTTAATATACAGGTTATTAGTCTGCAAGTTAAGGCTGGGTGGTCAATTCAATAGCAGTTATAGGTGTATGCTTCTGGGCTTTCTTATGTTAATAATAATTTAAAAAAAAGTAAAGGTCTCAGTTCTGCATGACTGCAGATGTTTATTAATTTATGCATTTGAATATGCAATGATCTTGGTTTGCAGCAGATACATACATTCTGAACCAAATTGTTGCCAAAATGTAATAGAAAAAAAAACAGTGTGAGATGAAAGACCTTCAATTATTCATAACCCTAAAAAGAATAAAGCTATTAAGAAAAGTAGTACCGGTATGTTTTCCTTTTGGAGCTGTTTCTAATTTAGTAATGACCACAATTTAATGTTATAGTGCAATTTTCCCTCCTTGAGCCGAGGGCTGACATGTGGTTTACTGGATTTTAAACTATATTGCTTTTTTGGGGGATGAAATCACTTAATCTCAAATATGTCATAGTCACTATGGGGAAGGCAAAATAAAGTGTGTGTGTGGTTGATGGGAGACTGGATGAATAGAGTAGTCGAGTGTGAAATGGAAGCCAAATTTGGACCCACTGTGTGGGTTGCTAACATAAGAATGCAAAGAAAAAGAAGAAGGAAAAAAAATCAAGAGCCAGGAGCAGGAAGAAAGGGTCAGTGGATAAAAGTTATTGTTGAATAGAGTCAGCTCTCTCTGCTCCCTTTCAATGGGCACCAATTAAACCTGGAGCCAAGTGCTGTGCCACCCCAGCCCTGGCAGCTGCACAGAGATCCGGCCTTATCTTCTTTAATCCCTGAATTACATTAAAGATAAAGTTCTGCCATGCAAAGTGCATGAACAACTCAGGAATGGAAGCGTCTTTGTACATCAACCAAGCTGCTGTTTTTCATCTGCAGGACTTCAAAACCACTGCCAACTAGATGAAGTTGTTTGTGCGGTGGAAATAAGGTCCTACAGTTCTTTACACTCCTTCACAATTCGTTTTTACCCGCCAGCAGTTCACTCAAACACTCTTTGTTTAATATCTTTTCGGGCTGCAAAAGGGATGAGTGTAAAATATTGATCACGGTGCAAAACAGCTTTCGTTTTGTTTATTTTGAACTCTTGGCAACCATGGATAAAATGGTGGTGTTCGGGAGGAAGGGAGCTACAGGTCGCCCTGTAGAGAGTAATCAGTCATCAGCATATCAAGACACTTCAATTACTTCGATTCTTCCCATCCTGTTTTATGGAGGGCTATAACATGTCACACTTATGTCACCTGTAAATTAATCGGACAAATGCATTCTTTATTATTCCAACATGAAGCACTAAACTCTTTAGCTTCATTTCAAAGCAGCATTAAAAAGGGATTATTAGATGTTAATAATAATTGGCTTGAGCCACATGTGAAATTCATTAAGGCAATCCTCCACCACTCCTCTAAATGCAGATTCTGTTGATAAAGCCGCCGGGCCTGATAGCTATCAGACATAATTAAACAGATAATTGTGATTTGCAAGAATCCTCTTTGGGTTGTAATTATATGGCGGAAACATTGGCCGTTCTTACTCGTCTCTTTGCAGGCAAATTACAAGCATCTAAGTCTGTCTGTAGAGGGAGCAGTATATACATATTTGGACATGGAACACATTTTTTTGGCTCTGTGCTGTCAAGTAATTTGCATTATTCTCATCCATATTGGTTGCCAGCCTGTTCTCACGCCCAAGTTGTCAATCATGGCCCTAAGTGTTAAACTGTGCTCTATGCGGACACAATTATGACGGAGTGAAGGAGGCAGTCACGTGATGTATAAAGGCTGCATAGGGGGATGCTGTTATGTTTAAATAGATAAAGCGCTCTTACTGTGAACCGTTTTTTACCGTACAGCCTAAACAGTTTTTATAATTACTGTGTGTTACAAATATGACAAAGCAGCTAGTAATGAAAAATTACCGGTACATGTATTGAGTAATAGTTGGAGTTCTCCGTAGTGCTGCTACAATCACCATGGAGCGAGGTCGCATGATGACTTTCTGAAACTGGGAGGACTTCGAAGCAGTTATACAGATGTGATTTTTCCACATGTCGGGAGTTCTTTTGTGGTCTTGTGCGAGTCGAGCAGAATGCAGCATAACTCTATTCCATAGGATATCTAGTTTGTATTGTGTGATTTAATGTGTAATAGCTTTCTATCAACATCTATCAAAGTAAATACTTTTACTAAGCTTCAAACCCCTTTTGGGCTTCATTTTGTTGACGGATTCCTCGTTGGGCCGAGGCTCAGTCGTGAGTCCTGAGGGGACCCTCTTCGAAGGACAAAGAAAGTCCATTAACGTTTGTGTTACGGTTTGGTTTCTGCTGGACCAAAGCGCAGACACAGGGACAGAAAGGTAAGGGTAGGAATGGGTTTTTATTGAATGACAGCTGGTGATTAGTAGGGCAGGAGGTGCACGCAGGCAGAGCGGCGAGGTTGCGGGAGCGGCGGCGGCTCGGCTGCAGGGTCAGTCCGGGAATCCACTGAGAAGACCACATAATCTGGCAGCGGTGAAAGGGAAGCCGGGGTATTTGACAGGAAGGATTTGATGAGATGATTGTAGACAGGTGCTGAAGTTGACATGCAGGTGCGGAGATAAGCCCAGGTGCAGGAAGCCACGCCCACGGCACACACACACACACACAAACACACGTATACAGAGAATGAACAGGGGACACAAGAGACACAGGGAAGCGGCATAGCCGACACACACTGATGGCCGAGCCGTGACAGTTTGAAGCGTAGGGCCACTGACCACGATGCCGTATTTGACAACTGTTCTTAAAGCTTGAACTCCAAGTACGGCGTCCAAACAGAAATTGTCCAGACACTTGATCATGATGATCATGTAACAAATCACAGGAAAAAAATTCAGAAGATTTACAAGAAAGTAGAAATAAGCGGGATTTTGTGGTTTTGATATTTATTTTCTGGACACGCATTTAAAGTGATTGCAATTTCAGAATATCTGCCAGATGTTTTTCATGTTCCATATGTTTTAATTTATTCATTATTTTGTGTTTTTATAGAAGTCTCCCTGTGGTTAATCTGGTCAGAGATGGGAACCAGGACTGAAGAGACACAAAGTTATTTTTGCAGAAATTTGGCAACCGTCAATGTTTTGGTAAGGCTGCCACAGCACAACATGCATTTCAATAAATGATCTCTATCGCACACTTTCATGTCAACTTCAGTGTTGTGATATTGTGGTTTGAAAGATATTGCTCATTTACAACAAAAACAGATGCTCTCTTTGTATTAACATGGTATTGCTGTGTGTCAGCTGCTTGCTGCTATTAATTATAAAGGATATGCCTTCCCTTCTTGATATATTTAGATAGTGCAGACATTACCATTTCTCGTGACATCATCCTCTCTTTCTGGCACCATTTGGGATTCTGTTATTCTGGTCGTCTCTGGTCTCAGTATAGCATCTAATACATGCTTGTGTTTGGGCGCTGTCAATCCAGTGACTTCAAACCACTGGTGACACTGACAAGCGATCACTGGGAAATGCAGTACAGTACACTGAAACCGTGACAGCAGCGTCAGTAAAAGGTGTCATCGGAAAAAAAGAAACAAAAATAGCATTGAGCGTCAGCTTAAAGGAGAAACTGTTTGTCTCTAAATGAAAGTGCTGAGGAACAGCCGAGTACAGCGTTTGTCTCATTGATTATTCTATACCAGCTGTTGTGATGCAGGTGGCCCTTATCCCAGCACTCACCTGAACAGTAGGGGAAACTGTCGGCGCAAATGCATTTTGTAAACTGCACTAACAAGAGAGGAACATGCACAGTATACAAAAAGAGGACCAGGGTTAACATTTGAAATCAGGCAGTGAGACTGTGAACACTTCTCTACATCAGAGACTCAACAAATGTTCTAAATATTACAAATCATGCGGTTAAATTGAGACACACTTGTATTACTTTCCATTCAATATAAATGCTTTCCATAGCATACTATTGGTGTATAGGTGAGTTGAATTACGCTCCTTTTAAAAGGTACTCTGTCAGAGTTTCAAACACTGATGTATAAGCTTAGTGTTGATTGTTAGAATATAAATATGAAAGTATAAAACAAATTTAAATAGTTAATTTATGTAACCCGACAATACAAAATATTTAAAGCAATTTCACACAACATTTAGGCTCTGACATCCTTTGGCGAGAAAAGACATTATCAGCTCCAATGAAGGCTTTACTTGTCAAAATGCATCAGTGTTAGTGTGGGCTGCACTGCAACCAATCAGTTTTTTTTCCTCTCAAATGTATTACCTCTCTCTCTTTGAAGTAGTTAAATTAGATTTGTATTTCCAACTTGCCAGTTAGGTTTGCCAAAATGTCAATGAGTTGGAGTCCCTCAAACTGTTCTCCAATAATGGAAGTCTCCATGATTGCATGAAGGAAAGCCGAGTGGATAAAGCCACTAATTCCAGTGCTCATGTCTGTGTGCACATTTACAGTATTTATTCTGTGCTTGGAAAACTTTTAAGCCATATTCAAACTACACCCGAGACGGCAACTTGTGATGGAGGCAATAACAACCAGGAAGTGGAGAGTGAGTTCCTAAGCCAAGAAGAAGCTCTGTAATATCAGCGGCTGTGGCCAGGAAGCCCTACCTTTATAACTGAGGCTCTGCCAAGGAGCACGCTCAAACCACCTCTTGCTGGGGATTGTTTGCTTTGACATGATTTATACTGCGAGGGGAGAAAGTGAGAGGTTGTGAAAGCATTCAAACAAAGACAAGACAGCGTGCAAATAAAGCTGGCACAAGGAATGAAGTGCAGCAAGAATAACTGAAGAAGAGCAACATCCAGACCACTGACAAAGAACAGAGAAAGAGACATTTCAGCAGAGTTTTGACAAGTCCTTCTTTACTTTCAATGGGATTCCAATTCAAACGGCTTCAATTCATTGTACATTATCAGTTATAGATTACAGATGCAGTCTGCTTATTTCTACAAAGATTGTTGGCGTTCATGGGTCATGCTAACTTTGAATTCTCCACCTCCTTCGTAGAGCTTTAGGTATGAGAAAGATGCTATGTGAACCCAAAGTCCGGGTGTAAACTTTACAACCCGTCAAACTTGGAGACAAGTAGTAAAACATTTATGTGTCACTGAGGTTTTTTTTTTTTGGAACGCTTTAAGAGGCTCAATCTGCTTGATACTTACACTTGTGTGGGACTCTGCGATTACAGAATCTGTACAACAGAGGTGGTGGTTGGCTTGAACCACAGTCAGAATGGCCAGATTTGAGGAAATAAGAGGTTGGAAAATACTCCCGTTTACTTTTAACTTGTGATCTGTATCTGGATATCTTATCTGGTTGAGGAAAATGCAGGTGAATGCACCTTGTTGCCCGTACTGTTGGACCAGTCAGACCACATCTGAAGATGGTCTGGCTTGCATTAGATCACATCTGAAACCAAGTTAAAAAGGTTACTGTCCTCTGTATCTTCCTGGTATCTTAAGCTGCCCAGAACAAGAAAAAAATAAAGAAACAAAACCCCTTACTTTGCAAAGGAAAACTAAGCAGAGCCCACGGAGCAGCATCCCTTACTGTGACCTGGGCCGTGCCATGTTTGTTTACTCCTCCAGCTCACACCCGTGGTAACACCAGAAGTGAATGGGATCACTAAACTACTTTCCAAAAAACGGTAAGGTAATTTCATTGGCAATTTATTTAATAATGTTGGCTTCACAGGGGACAGTTGCCGACGTGAACAGAATCCAAACAAACCGTGGTAAGAAATCATTTTAATGGCCTGAATGAGAAGATGTCAAGCTCGGAACGTATATTAAAAATTCGAACTAACTCAAAATCCAGCAGTCATGGGTTGACATTGGATGATTCAAATGTGTTGATTGAGTAGAGGCAGGCAAACAATAGCCTGACGGCTCATAAATAACCCTCTGTCGCCTTTCCTTTTTTCCGCTTCACCACTAATACATCCGACCAAAGATTGGCAGACAAGTGGCTGTTCCTGAGAGAATGAGTCCTGTGACCCTGGAGGAAGGGTGAACGCTCAGTCTCAGTTCACCCGCGCTCCGTTTCAGGCTTATTACACAGTAATCTCCAGAAGTTTCCTCCAGCTGGGAATAGCCTCGCCAGCATTTCAGCAGCAATCCCCTGTAAAGGAGGAAAGGAAGTTAGACTATCCTCCTTTGCAGTGATTTATTACCCCCCACACTTGAGGTTTGCTCTCGTGTTACATTTGTTTGTCTTTCCTGTATCGCTTCCTCTCTGTTTTGCTTCCTTGTCGACAGGTAATCTTTATCCATTTGAAGCCATGACGGGCAGCTCGCAGGTTTTCTTTTTTTTTTTAATCGCACAGAATCTGTTTAGGGAGGGATTGGCTCTGGTGTCGTGTACAGATTACGGTGCCCGTGTGACTGCATGTGTGCGCGGACAGACAAGAGATTGAAAGTGAGAGGGTTCAAATCCTGCGTACCCAAGACTGCTACTTTCTAAACACTGGGGCCACAGCAGGACAATTGTTTTCTGGCAAAGCGACAAACGCAGAATATGCATCTTGAATTTTGTATTTTCACTTCCGAGGCATGAACTCCCCATGAATACTAATTTGAAATGGTTTTCGTAGAGGCCCAACGTCATAACTGGAACAGATTCTCTGCTCAAAACAGTCTGGTCAGGGTAAATTAGAAAGGATATTGGAATAACGACAGGTGCCATGACTGTCATTATATTTTCCTCTCACACCCTGAACTCCGCTGCATGGAGATTATTAATCAGTGTTTGTTTACTTATTAACTGTGTGCGAGGAAAATAAAGTGGAGATATATCCCATGCATTCATACATATTTTATGGCTAGCTAGCTATCTGGATGCTTGCAGTGTTCATCAAAAATACTTACTGTTACATGATAGAATATTTAATTTGCTTCACAGATTATATCTAGAACTACAAAAGAGAAATTTGTGCGGCAATATTCTTCCCCCTCTTATCCCACCTCTCTTTGTGTGTATAGGAGGTTAGCATACTGATTAACTCTACCATCTGTACACACGTCAATGGTAATTAAGCTTATACGGAGGATGTTGTAAGGGAGGCTGTTGTATTTATCTGTGTGTAACTCTTGACTTCTCCTCTGATAACAGCCATTCCTCTTATGTGCAGAGACAATAACTCATTTACATACGTTCCTTTGACCTCAGTGGAATAATTCATTGCCCTGTGGTGTTAAAGCAGCTCTGCAGTCAATGCATAAACGAGTTTTGTTAGCTGAGAGGGTGTTCATAGTTCATACTCCAGCAGTTACTGCATCATTGAGACAATATCTCTAGTTCAATCACGGTCAGAACAATTGGGAGGTCACACACATTGGACGCCAGGGGACACAGCTATGTGGTTGTTTGATAAATCATGTATTTAGTCAAGTCTTCAATTACCTTGAATTGTTTGGCAAATTTAACTAGTCAACAGCTAGACAGCTCTGCAACAGATTCATGGAGATACCTATTCAAAGTCTTACTTTTAGTGTAAACTAAACCACAGTCAAAGTATTTATGGGCAGCTGGTTCGGGAATCACTTTGATTTAAGACATTGCAAAGCCAGCAACTTCAGTATGAGCTTATGAACAGAGGGCAGAACCCTTAGCTGACAACATGACATATTTGAGTCTATCTTTTTTGATTAACAGTGGGTGGACCTTGATGGATATGTGCAAAGACTCAGGCATGAGTTGGCACAGACCATGAGAGACGCCCAGATATTTTTTTTTACCAGAGACAAGATGACCTCCACAACAGAAAACTAAAGGATGTGTCTTTACATGTTAGAGAGTAGGACTACCTTACAATGAAGATACAGGTTGAAGGAAAGGACACTTTAGAAACATGATACCGCACCCATTTTACTTCCTGTAAGTCACCTGGCCACCAGTCTTTTCACAAATATATTGATGGGTTTGTAACCTTGGCAGACTCTGAATCTGAGATGGGTTTTATGTATCCCCTCTCAAGATTGTTTGAGTACCAAACCAGTTCCCCGAAGCAGTTCCTGGCTGACCGTTAACTGGTAGGAAATAGAGCCTGCTGTGTCCTCTGCAGTAGACTGTAAAATCTACCCTCTATTCTTTGTATGTAAAAGAAACGTGGTGCCACCAAAGCTGACTGTGAAAGATGTGATATTGTTACCATAATCTGGTGTCCTGTGGGTAAATAAAGGACTTTGAGCAAAACAAAGCACTCACTCTCCATGCTACTGGTGAGCAGTAAATACCACTAAGCTAACTGCTGCATTGTCTCATTTCTTATTTCTATACCTTTTCCCATTCACAAGCTGAATATACACATTGGCAAAGGTAAAGAGGTTGTTTCCCCTCAGCTTTCCATCTTAGTGAACATCTCAGTCACATGAAAGCTATTTGAACAGCTGCCAATGGGAAATATTCACTGGAAAGTTCAATGCGGGTAACATTTCACAGGTTGCCGAGGATGTATTGCATTGTAATATTTTTATTTAATTTTTATTTATTTATTTATTTTAATTATGATTATTGAGTTGCTTCATGACTAACTGCTACAGTCGAGCAGTAATGGTTGTGGTAAATGAGCTTGCATGATGAATGGGGAATCCATCTGGAAACACTTTTGTATGCGACAATCTTACACACAAGGGTGCAGAGCGGGAGGAAAACCCCAAATGTTTCAGGGGCTCATGGATGGAATAAAGACATATCTGTGTTTCAGGACCCCGGTTGAGCTGTTATCAGGAGGCCTATAATTAAAAAATGACTGCACATTTTCCAAATTAAAATGTTAGATTACATTTTTTTCTGCAGGAGATCAACATTTTCGCACTACCACCTTTTTTTAATTTATTTTTTATCTCAGTTTCTGTTCTTTAATTTTCTAAACTGCCTTTCAGAAACCTCTTAGAAATCTTCGCTGGGCTACACAGGTTTTAAGCAATCTGTAAACACACAATGATTCATGTGTCTTATATATTTTCATGTGTTCTGCCTCATCTGTGATGTATTCCTCCCTGGATGCACAATGGTGAGTCTAGAGGAGCCTTTGTACTGCAGGTCTGACTTCAGACGCATTTCACTCATCAAACTTTATTTTTCCTGCTGTGGAGATATTTTAAAAATTGCATCGCGTCTACGTGTAGCTGGCTAGTCACATAAATAGTAAAATGCACCTCCGGATAACAAAATGAACTGAGCAAAGCACGGTAGAATTTGTCAAATATACAGTGTCTAAGAGTTTTCTTCTACGACTTGATGACTACAGATTTTCAAGTTCCCTTAGTTCAGTGTTTTCTGCCTTTTGTGAGAGTTCACCAATGTTAACTGGGCTGTCAGAACAAACAACTTTTCAGTACATTGCTGAGATATTGCAAAACAAAACCTACCAGCCACAGGGCCAGTGTCATGGTCGCTGAGTCATTCCAGCTTTTTATCAAGCCACTAGTTAGTCCCAATACCTCACACGGCAGCGCTGTGCACTGCTTTTTGTCATTGACACTTGGAACTATTTATGAAGCTCAAACCGAAGTGTTTCAGTCAAAATGAGGGACATTCTCTCACATTTTGACTTTGGGGCCCCTACACCATGTACCACTCGCGTATGCATGGCTGATAAGGACTCTTTAACAGCTAAATGGATTACAGCCCCAAGGACACTGTAACCTCAGTAAAGGATCAGGAGGAAATTGCTTCAACTTTCTGTGTACATGCTGTTAGCAGAATAACGGCAAGTCATGCTTCAAAGGAATCCACCTCTAATAGTGTCGTTCTCGAATGCTGCCTTCGTGGACAAGGTCTTTTCAGCCCGTTTGATGAATTTGACAGTAAATACTTAGTAGAACATGTTGACTCAGTTCACTTATCAATACAAAAGTGTGGGGATTAATATATTCCCCCTTGGATTTTCTTTTAATATTGCGTAATGGCCTAGCTCACCTATTCCTTTGCTATTTATTTTAAAAGAACAAATATGTACAGAACAGAATTGCTGTTGGCAGGAATGTGAAGCACATCACTTCCTGCACACGGAACAAATGCTACAATGCACGCCCTCCTGATTGAATTGCTGTTGACATTTATCTTTTCAAGCATGTCACAGATTTCTCTCCTTAAGATATTTCTTCTATATTTCAACATGCATCAAACAAGCAGCATTTCTTTTAACTGAGAGAAGAAGAAGGAGAGAGAGAGAGAGAGAGAGACGCACATATTGCGGCTGAAAGGAATTCAAACAAGAAAGCAGTTCCCTGGCCCGCCATAAAGGACCGAGAGAGAACTGGACAGCTCTCAAGTGCCATTGAAGCAGAGCATTGTTGATGCAAATGCAATCATCACTTTGGTAAAAAGGAAATCACATTGGACTTTCTTAAATATTATGACTCAAACAATCTCAAATATAAGTAAACGGCACGCGTGTCTCATCTAGTAAGAACGTCTTCCGTAAAACACCGGAGAGGGATGCATTAGTATGCAGTTATTTTGTATTAGCCCACTAATGAGTAACAGGCATGTTGTGTGTCAGGTATAATTACAATGATTTAACAATAAACTGCTTTAATCAAGTGTGCAGGGGCAACGTCCGTCAGCAAGTCGCTCTCCTGGTTGTTCAGAGAGTGAGACATTAATCTAATTAAATACAATGAGATGTGTCACTTATTTTGAAGAGGGCACACTGCATGTCCCCGAACTGTTGCCAGTCTCCCTTCTCGCCATCGAGCATTACCCATTTGTCACACGCACACCTCTCGGCATGATGGAGAATTCAACTGTGCATACCATTATAGCCTCTTTACCGACAATGCCTCGTCATATGCATGCCATTCACAGAGGTCACCTTTCCGGGCCTCTTGGAGTTATTGCCGGGGGTCATGTGGCACGCACGACTGCCTGAAAGCCCGTCGCCCAAGAGGGGAAATTATTAAATTTATGTGGTGGGGTTGGGAAAATGACTTTAAAAAAAACACGAGTTTGCTTTTAGTGTAATGCCTGGGACAGGGGCGGGTCTAGGAGGTGACGAGGTCTGGGGCTCAGCCCAAACTATCGAGGGCTGAAGTCGGGGCACTCACATGCTGCTCTGCCTGCAACACTACTGCCTGCATTGTATGACTACTGCAAACATAATATTCCATTTAATTTAGAATAATGACATCTGCAGTTAATTAATAATAATTAGTAGTACCTATAGATCTGGCAAAATCTCTAGTTTTAAGAGATGCCGCAATCTCATTCTCTCTCAATCCACTATATTGCACTATTGACCCTGAAATATATACAGTATATTATAACTGATCTGAACTGATCCTGTTCTTATCCTCTTGTCAGTATGATCTCTACCTTCCTTGCAAAAAAATGATCTGCACATCCGTCAATGAAAATATATAATGGCATGCACATGATAACCATTCACCAGATATCATAAAAATCGCACGCCATGTGGCTGCAGATGCACTGAGCTTGTGTAGAAGAGGACGTTACTCAGCCCAGCCCTTCCCTCAAACTCTCCACACACACACACACACACGCATCAGCACTTGGATTGGGGTGTTCAGGAGTTTATTAACATTTCATGATGATTATAATTTTTGAGAGATAAAACATTACCAGCTTAAGCCTCGGAGGCCCACTAGCCTGAGGTCAGCAACTTTGGAGCCTCAGAATACTCTGAACAATTTAAAGAATCAGTTATGTACCCTCCCTAATGTAATCTGTATGCACCACCATACTGTCAGCCAGATGGGGTAGGCCTACTTTTAAAAATGCATGTTATACGTTTGAATACATTTCATATTAATATCAAATGGCGCAAATAAAAGTGGTCGCTGTGAAGAACCCACAGAGGATAATCACCTACTAGCTATATTACGCTTTTTAGCCTCTTTTAGCTCATTTGGGGTTTAAGACACATTTGCTGTACATTCAGTCCAATTGCAGCAGCAGCGCAGAGAGCTCTTGTAAATCCTCTGTACTCCACCTGTACAGCAGACTGAGTGAGCAACTGGTGAAACGTATTTAGCACCTAGCTGCTGAAGAAATATTGAAAAAGGAACTACAGGAGTGAATATTGAACTTTAAACAGTACTCTAAATGTGTAATTAGCCAACTATTTGGTATAACTACCCTTTAAGGCAATAAGATGTCAATGTTGTGTGTCTTTTATCTTCCCCAAGGCCAAAACAAATCTATTAATGCAAATTAAAAGGGGCACTCCACTGATTTCACACATTAAGATAAATGTACTACTCACGGGGAGTACTAGCTTGTTCCTGTGATGTAGTTGTACACCTGCTGTTGCTCTGGAAGGAGCTTTGACATATTTTTTAAACTAGCCTGAATTATTTACATGGTTACAAGGTTATCTCAGCCTGGCCATAACATATTTTGGAGGAAAGCCTGCATTGGAAGTTGCCTGAACATAATCTGACAAATGTTGAGATTCACTGAGCCGAGGTTAGGGTGTATGGAAATGATGCTAAATCAGATGCATTATGGGAAGTGCCCTACCTCTATGGCTCACTGTAGGGTCAGCGGGTCGTCCTCCAATTGGGATATCGTTACTCGCTCCTCCAGACCTGATGTCGAAGTGTCCTTGTGGTCAAATACTGAACCCCAAATTGCAGCCGAAGGGTGTGTGGTGAAGGTGTGTGAGGGAATTTGAATTAATGCGGCTCCTGATGGGAAAGTTGCAGCTTGCATGGCAGCCTCTAACAACAGTGTATGAATGCATGCATGAATGCAATAAATAAATAAAAGGCTACTTTCAAATTACTATTTACTATCCAGCTTTTGGAGCCAGAGCCATGCAGGCTAGAAGGCAAGATGCCCTCTGATACATAGATAAATCTGTCTCCTGCAAATTTCTCAACTTTATGCAAACGATACATAAAATGTGCTCGTTGAAACAGAACTAACCTGCTCAGTATCTGTTTATGGGTACCTAAAGACAGCATTGCCGTTCGAGAAGCAACTGGCAAAAGTGCAAAACGGTGCTGTATTTACGAGGTTCACATTTAATTTGCCATCACATCTATTAAATGAAGCCCATTTTGAGCATGAACCCGTGCAAACGCAGTCTTCGGCTAACCACTCTCTTTCTCCCTTTCATTTCAAATGAAAAAGCTTTTCCAAATGATGTCTTCGCTGCCCTCTTCCAGCTCTGAAAGACGGTTAATCACATGATTGTAATTAATGAAATTGTCTTGCCATGATAACTGCTAATGATACTCCTTAAATCTTTTACTCTTCTTTTATAAATCATGTGATCACGATGAACCGTTTGAGGGTTTTCATTAAAAGTTAGTGAAAAAACAGCATCCGAGAATCCAATCAATGGATGTGCACATGCTCACTAGCGCACACAAAAGGCAATAATTTCAAAATGCGGAGGTGGTGCTGGAGACAATTATTTTGCATTCATTAGTGAACAGACCTTTTGGGTTCTTGCTAAATTAGCACAGAACAATGTTAAGATGGAAGCATTGCAGGCAACAAAGATAAAGTGTTTAGCAGGCTTCAGGGCATTTTTATATTGTAATAATTAATGCTCTCTGCCACCATGATGCAGGAGTGTCAGCAGCTTAATTTAAATCCTGCTCAATTTCTTCCTGACTTAATCTTCATTATTTTCCCATTGCATGCAACATGTTTAGCAGTGATTAAAATGTTACGGAGCACGGAGAAAGCTTCAAGTAATGGTGAACGCTATATATGGGACTTTTCACATTTTTCAAATGTGGAAATTCACACGTTCATGAATTAGATGTGAGGTCTAACTCATGTTTATGTGCAAGAGGACTAACTGTTGAGCACTCATTCTTTTGGATTATGCATGAGGTTCCATTAGCACACTGGCAATGTGTGATTCAGTGCGATACAGTTGAGAAGCGCTGTGCAGGATTAAGGAGCTGATGGCACCCAGCATCAATCAAATTCTAAATTCTGCAATTCCTCACGGTTACGGGGAAATAGAGTAAAACTGAGCGAAAGGCACCTCTGGTCTAGGTTAATTAACAACACAATTACTGAAACGGTCGATTATTTTTGGAGAAATGAGCATAATTTATCAATTACAATCTGCATGGCCAGCTGGAAAATAATAATGTGATATCTATTGGTGACTTTTCTGGTGTCCTCAACAGTAAAATATATATTTAAAAAAACTAGCATGGTTTTGTCTTTGCATTAAAACACCGTGAGTAATTTATTTAAAGTTACTAGGAATACGTTTTAACGTATTCCTAGTGCACATGTGGGTCATAAAGAGGCACTGATGCCTCTTAATGACCCACATGTGCAAACAAGACCATCATTGATATCGGTTACTTCTATATAGTTCTTCCTAATGTCGTCCGATGTCTGTGGAACAATCAACACAAAATGTAATTTCTTGCAGTCAATTTAAATTACTTATTTTTACATGAACAAATAATGGAAGTTGTAATTTGCAGCAACAAGGCAAGTTGAGGTGATACAATGAGATGCTGTCTTGTCTTGTTACTATGTTTTATGTCAGTGTGATGTGACTCCAGCCAACCCTCGGTCATGTTCATATTTTCTGTTCCGTTCCTCATGCCATATCAATAACTGTTCTGTCGTTTCATGTCCTTCTGCTCCAATCTGCCCTGCAATCAGCTCATTCCTCTCACCTGAGCTTCCCCACCCACCTGCACCTCATTGCCTCACGAGCTACTATCTATACCTCCCTGCATGCGTTGTTCCTCTGCCGGATAGTACAGCGTTTCTGAAAAGTTGGTTTCCCTGACTTGCCGGTTTGACCTTCTTGCCAGATTCTTGGATTCCCCTGCCTACCCCGTTTTAGAAATGTTTAGCTTTTTTCTTTCTGGTTTTGATCCCTACCTGCCTTTAGAACTGAGTAAAGCTGAACTCTCCTACTGCACACAGTACTTTATTAGCTTGTCGTGCTTTCGGGTCAAAGTCTGCATTCGTCAAGTAATTTATGTTCAAGCCATTCTTGAATAGCGTGTGAGAATAAATTAAAAGGGAAAACTATATTTCATGCAAATCAGGCTAAACTCCATTTAGATGATGAAAGAAAAAGGGTCAGGGCCAGGATGCTTTTGGCTTTCATGGCCTGTAGGAGATAATTGTGGCACATTCTGTGGCATCTCTTTGTAAATGTGTGTGTGTGTGTGTCTTTTCCTATTTTACAAAGAAAAAGACATGTGTAGAAATACTATTTTGAAATGCTTCCAGGCATTGAAAAAAGAAAAAAAAAGGAGTGATTTCCCCACTTTTGAACGCAACGTTGACAATGAACATATTCCTTGCGTCTAATGTCTTAGGACACTTGAATCTGCCTTGTTCAGTCAAATGTATTTTTTATTACATTTTTGTATTGTGTTTCACTCTTTTGTATCTTAAACATTCAGCCAGACCACTGGCTCATTTACAAAGCGCCTATCTTTGACAACAGAGATCAGCGTTTGCACCCCGCCTCCAACAAACAGTCAACAATATTGTTATTTTCTTCCGATAACGTTGATCTCTCCAGAAGTTAATCAACTCTAAATCATATCCAATATCTTTTTTAAAAGGCGCTTTAACGAGCATCCAGGCAAATTGCAGCTTTCACTGCCATTTATCAGCGTTGCCTCCTCTCTGCTTCCCAATCTGTGGGAAGTGATCTTCTAGCTCTGTGCACAGCTGAGTTGTCTTTTTAGTAACGCACACACTATATTAGTCGGGTTGGGTAAAACGAAAAAACTCACCACACTGAGAAAGCCACATGTGGACAATTGTTTCCTGTTCATAGCATCCAGTTATTTGTTTGGTTGCAGCAAAGATAAGAGTATAAAACAAGGTTAAAGGATGAATCTAACCTCTGAGTTCTAGTAGTAATAATCGTAACAGCCAGTCTGTAGCGTTGTATCCGTAGCCTATCCATTCTTTTTCATTGCAGAAACTGTTTCATCTAAATGTTGATCTCCTTCCAAGATCAGCGACGACACGGCGCGCGCTCTTGGAGGACCTTTTGCTCGCTCTAACTGAATATAGTCTTTGAAGGCTTAGAAGGTGACTCGTTTAAGTTCTACTCGGGGCTAATCTCTCTGGATTTCGTCAGACGCTTGAACAGCCTGTATCCTAAGATAAGGCTGGACAGGGCAGGAACCGACTCTCCCGGCCTGCTTTCCAGGGATTTGGAGGTTGAGCTACTGCGGTTCAGGAAAGAGTTTCTCGCATAACAGCGGGTGAAGAAAAATAATTCCCCCCAAATCAACACTGCATCTTTTGCCTTCTCGCACAATCCTGTAACAACAAATGCAGTTGGGCCAAATACCACTGGGACCTCGTTCAGGGTCTTCTATTGTGGTCTTGCGTTTCGAAAGAGCCCCCGACTTTCATTCTGCTGTAATTGCACATTCGAGTTTCAAGTTGTGTCTTTTTAGGGAGAGAACTCGTGCTGCGTCCGTTATCAGAAAATTAGAAGCCAAGAAATGCGTGGGAGTCGACGATAAATCCACAAAGCGCTCCCTGCTTTTCACTCGCATAATGTCAATGCCAGATGAATGTAAAACCACCCTGCTTCAATAGATTAGACTTAGCAAAGTTGATACAAGGGTCCACACTGTAAGCACAGAAGCATTCAATAGAAAAAGGAAAAAATGGCTCTCCCTATCTACTGCTCTTGAATTTGAACTTTCGAATGCGCTGCGAATGATGCCTCTGCCCGACGACGAGGAACTCTGAGAATGATGAGTTCAGGAGCTTCACAATCTGAACATTCATGTCGGATCATGTTTGCTAATTGCTCTGTCAAAAAAGTGAAAAGGGAAGCAGATTGTTTAGAGATGACAATAGAGGGTTATTATACAGCTGTTGGATGATCCAAAGCCTTTTCAACTGATTCATATGTCCTTGTGAAAAGGAAAGATGATCTCATGCAAAAGGCTTAATCATAGATTTTCACTCAAAAAGAGGGATTCCTTTGAGAGTGTACTTTGATTTGTTGCCACATTAGGCCTCTCTTGTTTTTGGACTGACACTGTCAGCACACACACACACACACACACCTACACCTACACACACACACATACATATTGGCTGCGGCAGGTGTCTTACTGGTACCTCGCTGACTGTGTAATCCTAACTTGCCTTTTTTTATCAGCCATCTAATGAGCAGTGTCATCACAAGCAAGCAGCTGGCTTTGACACCTACTGTGTCTACTATGGATAAAACCAACAAACTCTTTGAAAAAATGTGCACGTAATATACATACACACACATTTCAAGAACGCACACAACTGGAGTTCCAACTCATTTATTCATCGCATTTATTTCAATACAGGCTGCCTGCCATGGCTGACGTGTGTGGGAAGAACAGTGCAGCCTGCAGGTTGTTAAATTCAGCCGAGGTGTTTTTCTTTCAGGCACTCTTAAAGCCCTCCCAAGACAGCTACGTGGTTAAATACGACCAATCTCATTGAAATGTAATAAATCAAAGAATAACATGTTGACAAACCCCACATTAAGTATGCATTTGCACTGGTTGAGTAAAGATTTATCAATATACAGATTTATATTCCATGTTTCGCACATCGCGACAGCATTCCTCTTTTCTTCGTGCCTTTTCTTTTTTATCTCCTTCTCATGCATGAAGACTGCTCTCTCTTCCCCAACTCCCTCTCAGCCTCAGATGATGTAAAGGCCGTCTGGGAAAGCCAAGAGGGTGCATGCATGGAGTGCTAATTCCCAGGTGACAAAGCTCCTCTTCAAATGCATGAACCCATTACTGGGAGAAAGGCAGGAAAAAAAAAAAAAAGTATTCCCCATCTCCTTTTCAATTCTCCTTGTAATGAAAAAATGTACACCTGGAAATGGAGGCTTTCTGCATAAGCAGGGTGAAAAGCAGCTAATGTGAACGAATGAGTCGAGAATGTGTGTTTGTGTGCGCACACTGGGGTTGCTCATCTTCACTCTGCATTTAAAAAGGCATGAAGTTCTGGCAAAATGTAAAGGGCAAACCAAATGGCAGAGGAGTTCATGGTTGGAGCTGATAACGCTGTGATTATACAGTAAATATGTGCTTCTGCTGACATTGAAGTAGGAAGTTATGCACGTTTCTCTTTTGAGTTTGACATTCAAAAAAGTACATCCAGCATCTACAAAGTTTCACAATCTGCTTATTTTCCAAGGTGGCATCTTAATCTAACAGTCGTAGGCAGGAGGAGTAAACTAAGTAGATCATTTTCACACCAGAGATCAGGGTTTATGTTTCTCATTCCACAGGTTTACAGTGCAAAGGACCCAGTTAAGGTTCGGTAAAGACGGTCAACGCTTCCTATCTTTTGCTTCACGTTTTCAATACGTAACTCTGGCTGTGATCTTTCCGTAGCCTTAACAAGGTTCTCTGAGCTGCTCGGCCTCCTCGTTTAAATGTTAATCACTCTTTAGTTGCCAGTAGCAGAACTTTTATGGAAACAAAATAGTAAAAAAAGAAGATATATTCACAATGAATACTTTGCAGATATGTTTAATAGAGTTTGGAGAGACTGATAAAACTAATACTAATTCTAGGTTCACATTCTAGCCAACCCTCTCATAAATCAGGGGATTGGGTTTGTTTAGTTGTCATGGAGAAGGCTTTGCGGTTATAAAAGCTCTGTGGAAAAAAAAGCTAATAAATGGAATTTGAGTAATAATAATTACAATTATTGACTGAGGGATTGCCTCCACACGGCTCTCAACATAGCGACGACTGAGCTCCCGGCTCACTGTGCGGTAATGAAAATGGTGCTGACGGAGTCAACAGTAATGACCCGAGGAGGAACATTGGCGTGCGTCGGGACGACGTTATCGGGGGTCGCTGCCGTATGAGCAGAGCGAGACAGTGGGACACACAAACACGGACTCATGTCACGACGGGACCTGCTGAGGAACAGAGAACCTCAGATTAAAAATTCAGAGTTCCCTGGAATGTCGCCTGGTGTATTTTCATATCCCATCCATTCTTGTGCTGTAACTCCTACTTTCCCTACTTCCCCTTTTCATAAAAATGCATCAGTTGGGCCTCTTTTGCATCTCAATCTGTGTGTTTATGTTCTGTTTAAATACTCACTTTGACAACCTGACCACTACTGTGCAAGAGTTGTATGATTATGTGATTATATTGCAAGATTCCAAGCACACACAGACGACTCAACTGTATCAACACAGACAGATTTCCGACTTCAAGTGACATTTTGTCATTGACGGAGAGAAAAGCACATACAGTAGCACTGTTGATGTAGAGCTTAAGACTCAGCGGCCTCGCTGTTATCTCTGCCGCTCCCTCTATGCGATATTCTCTACCAGTCGGGAGGAAGTGTCACTTTATCCCAGACTTAAAAGGGAGAGTGGAAGGAGTCCAATTACTGTTTACCTGCAACGGCCGCACTCACATATCCTCTCGCTCCCCGCGGGTAGGAGAACGCGGCATTGATTCAGACGGATAAGGCGCTTGACAAAATGAGAGAAAGACATAATTCCATTTGTCTTGGTCGAGCCCATCCCATGTGAGGTGTAAGTGTTGCTGCTGTCAGCTCTGCTCTACTCCTGTTTGGGGGGGGAGATAAAATCTCATCTCCTGACAGCTGCCCTTTCATCACTTCTGCCAGTACCAGACCGAGTAGTGTGCCACTGGAGCACAGTAAACAGGTCGCCACCGATGTCCCCACTCCCTCTTAACTGCTTCAATAAGTAGCTCAGAATCATCAAGGAAAGCAGTTTTAAAAAGAGAAACTTGGTTATTAAGCTCTTTGTATATTATAACCTTCGCTACGATTTGTTCTGATCAAGGGCCGTTCTACACAATCGTGGCCGAGACAGTGAGATTTCTGCCATTTCAGCAGTGTCAATATAGTATAATAATCTGCCGTCTCATTATTTCTTTGAGACAAAAGGTCAATTCAAAAGGTTTATTTGAATTTCTCAAATAGGCCTCATGACAATTGCTAAAAAGCTTGCGAGGAATAGGATGTCAATATTCCTTCTTATGAGACAACCGGCATTCCGCTTACTGAACAGGAATCAATGTTTCCATAGGAACATAACCCTGAGCATATTGATATCAAGGTTATTAGGGAATGTCATTAAATAAAAGTGTCCTGCTGTGTAGGTGCACCCATCCATACATCCCTCTACCTGTCTGCCTCAATGAGTCAGTAGACACAGTTTGACATTCTTGCTTGATGACTTCTGCAAAGCTTCAGGCTTGTCGCGTTTATTATTTGTGAAAATAATAGCTCACTCGGAGAAAGACAACTCTAACTTCATTCATCACAAAAAGTTAAGTCATTTCTCAAAGGAAGAGAAGAGAACAAAAAGCACTTGAGAAAGTCAGATATACAGCCAAAAACAGAAACCGCACCCTTGTGTTTTCCACGAGTCGTTACCCTTATAGTATACACCCCCAGCTTTGATATTTCAAATATCAAAGCAATTATGCCATTACTCTGTCTAACAATGACAGACTGGCCTCGGGTTGTGACTTAGAAAGTCATATGCTACTTCTGACTCAGAATCCACTATCCCCTCTCGAGTTCTTGATAAATCTATATTAAAGGAGCAGTTACTGAAGTGGTTTATGCTTTATTTGGAATTTGAATGTAGAGTTGCAGAAGAACGGAATCAATTATTAAATATATGTCTTTTGTGGTTCAGACATGTTTAGTTTCCAAGTAGTTATTCTAATGATGAGTTAGATTTTGGACAAAATTTCTGACTAAAAACACGACCATGATAAAAAATATAATGTTGGCAAAGTTCTACAGAGCCTGTTGTCTGCAGACGTCTTTAGAACTCATGATAATTGCTTTTCCAGTCAGTAAATGCTGTGTGCTCTCATGCCCCTAAAATGAAAAAAAAGGAAAAAAGAAATGTAATGTCAGTGCTTTCTTCTCACACGCACTGGAGGAGGAAATATGTACTAAGAAGACTGAGATTCTTATCATTTAATTTATCTTGCTCAGTCTAAAATATTCCAATAGGAATCAGTAATTATATACAATCCACAATTCACTCTGTGTGAGCTGGGTAGATGGCCTTATTTCAGCATAACACCGCCAGAAGACAGACGAGTTGAAAATTCATTCACCACCCTTTCAAGTTGGGCAGACTTCTTCGATCAAATGTCTTTCAGCGTTGGCTTTTTCATTATATTTGTTAAAAAGACGGAAGCTTGGTTGCCCCTTGAATTTGTATTCATTTGAACATGTATTGGGCATGATTTTGTTGCATGAAACTCTCTGCTGGGTTTGTTAAATAAGAAATGAAAGAAGGCAAAAACTAAAAACATAATTATTGAAGCGTCAAGCCAGTCTGAAATGGTTATCGATTCCCTCAGCCCATATCTAATTCATTCAAATGTCATTGTTTTCCTCCTACCTTTTATCAAATTAAAGCTTCACATTGTGATGTTAAGGAATACATCGCTTTTGCACCAGGAGATGAAACCATTTGCCCTTATGAAGAACCCTCTGATAGCTTCATTTCCTTTGGCTACATGCAGTTCAAGAGGAGAAGGCTGATGGTTTGATAGATAGCTCAGTAAAATTTAAGAGCCACGTCAAACTGGGCTGTCATCATTTGAACTGAAGAGCGACCAAAGCACTTTGATGTATTTTGTTTCTTTGAAATATTGAAGTTAACACCAACAGCAACCCAACTGAGTCTCTGCAAAAGTAAATTCCCACCCACTGCAATGTCTAATACCTCTGTGATTTATTATAAAGTATTTATAAGGTGATGTGACTTTCAAATTCAAAGATTTGGAGAGGACTCTCCCGCGGTGCCCTCAATGATTTGGAAGGATCCAAGTGGGATTATGTATTTATTTGTGTTTTGCTCAGAGCAACTGAAGTAGTATAAAGAGTTTAACATCATATTTAACCCAGCATGATGTTCATTTAGTATTAGGCCATGGCTACTGCTACCAGAGCCGTATACAGCAAACATGGCTACTTTCGTTCACTGGTTATAAAAAGCCAAGATGGCGATGGCTGTGATCCAAGATGGCGACACCAAAACACCGAACTCAAGGCTTCAAAACGGCATACCAAAAACCAATGGGTGATGTCTTTACGACTACGTCGACTTCTTATATGTATCGTCTATGATAGTGACGTGAGTCTTTTTTTGTTGTTGTCAAGTTCCAAGATGGAAGTTTATTTTGAAAAGACACTATGCATGTAACAACTGTAAACTGACGCACTGTCTCTGCCACATCCAAAACTAACGATAGAGGGGTACCACAAAATGTGAAGAACAACCCTCATTAGCTGATAAAGTATATACATACATTTTGAATGTAACTTAAGATGTCACTTCAGTCAGGTTAGATGATGGTGTGTTCCTTATTCCTCAAAATGACTGGATACAAACACGTTGTCTGCCCATGATCTTTAGCTACAGGGCACATTTATTTATTCCGTCTCTCTTTCCTCATGGCGTAACGCCAGCGTCTCTCGTTCGTCATGGCGTAACCCCAGCGTCTCTTTCCTTATGGCGTAACGCCAGCGTCTCTCGTTCCTTATGGCGTAACCCCAGCGTCTCTCGTTCCTTATGGCGTAACGCCAGCGTCTCTCGTTCCTTATGGCGTAACGCCAGCGTCTCTCGTTCCTTATGGCGTAACGCCAGCGTCTCTCGTTCCTTATGGCGTAACGCCAGCGTCTCTCGTTCCTTATGGCGTAACGCCAGCGTCTCTCGTTCCTTATGGCGTAACGCCAGCGTCTCTCGTTCCTTATGGCGTAACGCCAGCGTCTCTCGTTCCTTATGGCGTAACGCCAGCGTCTCGTTCCTTATGGCGTAACGCCAGCGTCTCGTTCCTTATGGCGTAACGCCAGCGTCTCGTTCCTTATGACGTAACGTCAGCGTCTCTCGTTCCTTATGGCGTAACGCCAGCGTCTCGTTCCTTATGGTGTAACCCCAGCGTCTCGTTCCTTATGGCGTAACCCCAGCGTCTCTCGTTCCTTATGGCGTAACGCCAGCGTCTCGTTCCTTATGGCGTAACGTCAGCGTCTCTCGTTCCTTATGGCGTAACGCCAGCGTCTCTCGTTCCTTATGGCGTAACGCCAGCGTCTCTCGTTCCTTATGGCGTAACGTCAGCGTCTCTCGTTCCTTATGGCGTAACGCCAGCGTCTCGTTCCTTATGGCGTAACCCCAGCGTCTCTCGTTCCTTATGGCGTAACGCCAGCGTCTCTCGTTCCTTATGGCGTAACCCCAGCGTCTCGTTCCTTATGGCGTAACCCCAGCGTCTCGTTCCTTATGGCGTAACGCCAGCGTCTCGTTCCTTATGGCGTAACGTCAGCATCTCTCGTTCCTTATGGCGTAACGCCAGCGTCTCTCGTCCCTTATGGCGTAACGTCAGCGTCTCTCGTTCCTTATGGCGTAACGTCAGCGTCTCTCGTTCCTTATGGCGTAACGCCAGCGTCTCTCGTTCCTTATGGCGTAACGCCAGCGTCTCGTTCCTTATGGCGTAACCCCAGCGTCTCGTTCCTTATGGCGTAACGCCAGCGTCTCGTTCCTTATGGCGTAACGCCAGCGTCTCTCGTTCCTTATGGCGTAACGTCAGCGTCTCTCGTTCCTTATGGCGTAACGCCAGCGTCTCGTTCCTTATGGCGTAACGCCAGCGTCTCTCGTTCCTTATGGCGTAACGCCAGCGTCTCGTTCCTTATGGCGTAACCCCAGCGTCTCGTTCCTTATGGCGTAACGCCAGCGTCTCGTTCCTTATGGCGTAACGCCAGCGTCTCTCGTTCCTTATGGCGTAACGTCAGCGTCTCTCGTTCCTTATGGCGTAACGCCAGCGTCTCTCGTTCCTTATGGCGTAACGCCAGCGTCTCGTTCCTTATGGCGTAACCCCAGCGTCTCGTTCCTTATGGCGTAACCCCAGCGTCTCGTTCCTTATGGCGTAACGCCAGCGTCTCGTTCCTTATGGCGTAACGCCAGCGTCTCTCGTTCCTTATGGCGTAACCTCAGCGTCTCGTTCCTTATGGCGTAACCCCAGCGTCTCTCGTTCCTTATGGCGTAACGCCAGCGTCTCTCGTTCCTTATGGCGTAACGCCAGCGTCTCGTTCCTTATGGCGTAACGCCAGCGTCTCGTTCCTTATGGCGTAACCCCAGCGTCTCGTTCCTTATGGCGTAACGCCAGCGTCTCTCGTTCCTTATGGCGTAACGCCAGCGTCTCTTTCCTTATTGTGTAAAACCAGCGTCTCGTTCCTTATGGCGTAACGCCAGCGTCTCTTTCCTTATTGTGTAAAACCAGCGTCTCTTTCCTTATTGTGTAACACCAGCGTCTCTTTCCTTATTGTGTAACACTAGCGTCTCTTTCCTTATTGTGTAAAACCAGCGTCTCTTTCCTTATTGTGTAACACCAGCGTCTCTTTCCTTATTGTGTAACACTAGCGTCTCTCATTATCTCTCTCTCTCTCTCTGTCTCTCTCTCTCTCTCTCTCTCTCTCTCTCTCTCAGGAATTATTGTACTATAGTGTGTTTTGACATTTAAATATCTAATCAGGATTTCAAAAAGGCTGAATTAAGATCAGCCATACACACAGTCACATCTCTCCACCTTCACATGTCACTCTGCTGCTTATACAGGTTAAAGGTTTAGAGTGAAGCTGTAATGCGGCGCCACTGCTGCTGACAAGGTGGGAGCAATAAAGAGTTTGCAGTCTTGATTCAGACAGCGGAGCCTCTGTGTTATTATTTTACTATTGTCATAACTATAACCCTCGTCTACACTACTTCAGTGCCGTATTTTACCCTGTGCATTGTTGACAAGCTGTTGACAATAGGCATACAACCAAACGCTATGTGCCTTTTCAAAATAGACTTGCGTGTACACACGAAACGTGCAGTCCTGTGATTGTTTGACCCGTCCAAACTATCCATCCCACCCGCCCTGCGTGGACTTCCTTGCTCTTTAATCTACGTCAGTTGCTCTAGGTGTCCAATGATGATGCGGATGGGTTTACATGAGTGTTAGTCAAAAGACCAATGTTTCTCATACAGACGCTAAACGGTGCCCCAGTGCATCGGTATCAGATACTGAGGGACACTGACAAAGCAGCATTATTTGACGAGTTGAGAGTGACAACGTGTTGACAGGGAGTGGAAGCCGAGCGATGCACACACACGCACACACACACACACACACACAGCTGTAGCGCATTAATATCACTCAAAAATATGCTTGTTTGGTAAGTACTTAATGAGGTATACACTGTTTTTAATGTCAGGGTATTGTGATACATTCCTTGTATCAGTATACCGTTTCCAATTTGCCATATCAATATAAATGCTTCATATTTATGTCATCTATGTGATTGTAAACCTCTCACATTCATCATATTCTATGTATTGAAAACCAGCATTAAGCTTCTTAGACACTCAAATATGAGGCTTGATGAGCGCCAGACTGCTTAACTAAAGCTGTACTAACTGCAGCTGAATTACATTGGATCACACTGGTTAAACATGGGAGGAAGACACAGCCAGACAGGACAGCAGAGCCTCGTCTTTTGTGGACTTCGTTTACTGCCATCAGCCAACAAGGGAAACAAAAGGAAGAGTTAATGGCACAGATAGATCGAGGTGAGTACTCCCATTCAAGCTCTTCCAAATCTTTGACCACATCTGTATTGATTTTGTCCGTTGATAGTTGTCAAGACAGCTAATAGATAGTGAAGATACAGTTCATTAGCCTCGGGTTTCTCCTCACCAGCCACCTCCTAAATCTAAACCCCTTTTTTGTGTGGCCCTGTCAATAAGTACGCCGTCACAAGAGAACTATACCCTGTTCACACTGAATTCTCTCTATTCACTTCATCCAACAATGAAGAGATAAGTCATGATACTGTGAGGGAAGGAGATGGGGGAGGGAGATTAAGCAGCTGCGCAAAGCTACAGTGGGGAGCTCAGTTTGGACCGCAATGTAGCTTTGGAGCTGATCCTCCAAGCAAGTATTTGAACCCACTGAAGCTTTCAATAATCATTCTCATATTTTAAATGACTTATTGGGCATAACATGGAGGACTTACTGGGCGAATTATTCCACGAGTGCAGAATATCATTGGGGACTTTACACCAAGTAGAAACTGATCTATCATCTCGCCATTTTACATAAACCGGTAATCTAAAATGTGGGGTCCTTTTTAAATGCATGAATGAACGTAACACCCTATATTTCCCCTTTTTGCTACATTACTGGAAAAGGCTGATGATATGAATGATAATTGATGTTCAAGGCAGTCTGATTAAAAAAAGACTTAACTTTCCCTAATGTCAAGTAAAATTCTAAAACTGTCCTAAAATGATCTATGTGCAAATAAAAAAAAGGAAATTCTTAGGCATTACTATCCAAGGGAAGTCAAACCATACATTTTTCATTTTGCAACTGATGCCAAATTTGACAAACCTGACAACATTTAACAACCACATTAATGCAATTACATTGAAGCATTTGGGATTTCAGTGTATTGCTTAAAGGCGCCTCAACGCTAGCTGCCTAGAAAGCTGAGAGTATTACTAATTTGCATTCCTCTCCCAAATGTTCCCAGGTAGTCCGGGGATTTCAACTGGCGGCCGTCCAGTCACTAGCTTGCCTGACATATTGAAGAAAAGAAAAAAACACAGACACCCGCATGAGCGCCAGTCAGAAAAAAAAAAACATTCAAGCGAAATGTGGAACGTCAGAATGTCAAAAACAGCCAGACCGCCTTGTGTACGGAAATTTTCAAATTTGCCCCTGAACATCAAGCGGCAAAGAGATGGGAAATCAGTCCAGCTGTTCATTTTCTTTCACCCTGCTCCACCCCAAGAGACAGTGGCTGCTGCTAATGGAGCACAGCAAAGGTTAGACTAACTGGTGAGTAGTACAGAGCCACATGTGATGTGACCTCTGACTCACCTCAGCAAATCTGTTGCAAATACCGCCGTCTTTTCTCCCTACACTCAAATGATCCGGTGCTTTATCCGCAGCTCCCGTGCATCCTTGAAAGCTAAATGTTACAGCAAAAAGCCTGCAGATGGTTCCCGTGAGAGTTTTATTGATGCTACAGTATATGCGTGAACTGCTGAACTATACACAACAAAAGTTGGTTTATGCAAGGGTTTATTCATGAAGGTGGTTATGTGTGCATGTGGGAATTTGCACACAAATACATGGCAATGCGATTTTATTTTTTATTTTTGTAATCTATTATCATCTCATTGATTGTGTGTGTGTTTGCACTGACACATGACACAGATCAGCATTATGCATTCAGGATTAAGGACACATAACCGCAAATAAAACGATTTTTGAGAAGCGGGGGAATAAAAATTGCAACATTGGTGAGACACAACTTATTGAATTTTTCTCATATTTTACTCAGCCCCACCCTCCATACATACAAATAACCTCCTTATTTTTGCTTTCATGTAATAATGCGCTTTCATGAATTGCTTCATCTAAGCTTTCAAGATGTTTTCTCCACGTGCATAGTCTTCTCTTTCAACTATGCTTTGATTTTACTCCGTATCCTAATTGAGAAATGACATCTGCTCCCTATATAGAATGCAAATTACAAATAAGATCATAAAAGCAGTTTCACACGAACGCCATGTCATCTACTCTAAAAAGGATATCCAAAAAAAGGTTTTTTTTTATGGTTTTGCATGATACAGGAACAGATAAAGGGGTGGGGGAAATGTATGCAACCTCGTTTGGTTTAAGGCAACACTTTCAATCACTTCTTTTCCTGAAATATGTGGAATATAGCACATTTATGAATTATAAACACTCAGTTTGCCTGTACTTTATCCCAAGTAGCAATCCATGTCACACAGCATGTGAAATGCAATCAGAGATTACAACATGCTAATTATTGAAGCACATAAAAAGAGCAAATGGCACACTTTCATTAGGCAAATTGCCTCCTGGTCAATATTATACATTCACATTGCACATAATGTGAAATGAACCTGAAATCCGATATGTGCTGCACTGCACATGCAACATCTCACCTACTTATCCAGCATTGCTAAAGGCTTACTTTTCCATTCCTACTCACGACATGTCATCACAGGTTGCACATGAGCACATCATTCAACCAGAGTTGTGTTTTATTCTCAGATTGATTTGTTTGAAGAGCTTTAAGCATCCTGAATAGGTATTGCAAAGATTTAATGGGAAAAAAGTTCATCATCTTAGAAAACTTTATTGATCTCCAGTGGGAAAACTCATACAGATCAAAAATAGACGCGTACAGACAACAATAGACACAATCCACCGTGCACAACAGACAAGACACACATAATAAATAACACCAGAAAATGCCATATGAAACATGACATCAGAAAGATGCTAAATGTACAACCACATCTATCGGCTGCTGGAACGAAGGACCTCCTTCTGAGTCGTTTAGTAGAACACTGATGCATCCCGAGTCCCTGGATAAGCTTCTGAGTCCATTACAAGCAGTGTAAGGGATGGCCTTCAAAAGAAACAATCATTTGTACACCTCTCAGAAACACCTCGGGTTCAGAACCCCTGACCCCAGCTAATTTAAACAATTTTTCTTTTTGCTTCTTTATTTTACACTATGACTCGTTTGAGGACATATATTTATTTATGTGAACATTATGAGCGTGAGGTCATTATTCTTTACTTGAAGACAATGCCTTACAAACTTAACTGCACTGTTGTGTTTGCTGCAATCAACATAGTGCAGGCTCAGCCAACCAAACTAACTTTCCTGACTTGTTCCCATATGCTGGGATAGATTTTGCCTCCTCTTTTTTAAGCTCTGATAAATCTCCCGAGGTAAATTGTTGATGCATCATGCTGTTCTTGATGCAAGTTCGATCACGATAAACTCTTTATAGGAAAGCCTTGCTAATAATGAATGCTCCACTAGAAGCATAATTGATTTGTGTTTCTATTTGTGGTTGGTTGCTTGATGGCGTTCGCTGTTTGCAGGTCAAGGTTTACATAATATATGTCATCACTGTGACTGCAATAAGAAGCGCTGAGGTAAAAACAATACCTTATAAGACAAAGAAAGTGGGGCAATTACATCAGAAACATGTACAACATCTTAAAAATTGATGTTTAAAATTGTAAGTCACAAAATGTGTTACCAGTTACTGCAGTTTCCTGTTTCCGAGGTGCTGCAAAGCTGTTTTGAAAGGCATGCTGTGAGTATCTAGCAAAACACAGAAATTCAAGCCATTGTGGACTTTGCATAATTTTGTGAGGGAAAAAAGAAAGGAAAAAAGATTGCTGTGGTCCTTTTCAAATGTGCTCCACTCCTTCAACAGCCTTGCTAATAGAACTGCACGGAGCCTAGGGCATTTCTCTAGCATCCTCCCTCTCTTTCTCGTGTGCAGAACAAGACCTTGCTCCGCCGTATAATAGATTTCCCACTTAACATGCAGATGAACACACACACACGTTCACATAAATGCAAGCGCATACACGTACAAACACTTTATTTATTTTAAGTTTGTATAGCACTGTGCACATGAACTGACCGCAACCTCAGTGGTGGTTTTGTATTCCCCGACTGTGATCTAATAGGCTCGTTTGCTTGGGTCCTTTTGAAAGGCGCTCATTATGTCGCCCACCTCGCTGTGTCCGCTAATGAAGAGCGGGACACTGAAAAGCTCCACGACACCTCGGCCTCGAATGTGTTACAGTCATTGCTACCAGTTGACTCCTTGTCCCGCACTCGTTCTCGTTCCTTTTCTCTGGAATGAAACTGCCGAGTGACCTCAATCTGAGTGTATTCAAAACCCGTGAGGCAGAATCCTTGCTAAGAGGCGGTCATTCAAAAATCGTATTGCCATCGCTTTGTTAGATGTGTAGTGTGTGTGTGTCAGTGTGTGCAACACGGCTAAACCAATCAATAATATCTCGGCTCTCGGAGTGGCTACACTCTTCATACAAACTCTCGTGTGAATGTTGTTTGTGCATGAATGCATGGCTGTGCACTTTGTGCGAATGTGTGTGTGTGTGTGTGTAGTATTGACTGAGAACATTCAATACTCTCACCAAGTTTGTTCTAACAGTATATATTGGCTGCCATATGCCGTTTAGAAGGTTCAGCAGTGTGTACGCTGGGGATTATCAACTACAAGTCTTTTTTTTTTCAACACAACCACCAGATCACTTTCTGGACCAGAAGTGCGGCCCAGAAAAACTACAGAAGACCCCCCCTGCTGGGTCACATTTTCCTTGATTTATGATTGATAGATGCAGAAAAGCAGCACAACCCAGATACGGAAACATGGGACTGACTGTGAATTTAATAGCAATGACAGTATCATGATGAATTGAGTCCATTCCATAATTCATCCTTTAATTAGACCGGTCCATGTCTATCCATCATCGCTCTGGAGAGATGGATGGGTCCGCTGTGGTTTATTGATGAGGAGGTAGTTCTTTTAGATTGCTCTCATATTTGACTCAAATACAGTAGCTGCAGCAGTCCGTTCTGATATTAATGGGCTGCCTCAAACTCATTGTAATGTCCATTTTGGATGGGGAGGCAACGTGATTTGTGGAAACAATCTGATTCGTGAAAGAAATCATTTTTTCAGCGGGAGGAGCCACTGGTTCCTGCAATTATTTTGCACCCCACTCACTGAACAACCATTTAATTTTTTTCTTCTTTTAAATGATATCCTCTACTCATCAACTCAAGACTCTTCTGAATAATGTACTGATCCTATAGGTGTAAGGCCACCAGTTTCAATAAATTCAGCTTAAGAGCTTGTGTTTTTTCCTCATCAGTTTGGTTTAGCCGACAGCTCTAAATCAAGGCTCTCAAGTTTTGAAGACAGGTAAGAGTGACATATCCTCCTCCTCCTCCTCCTCCCCGGAGGCCTCTATTACTCAAACATTTTCCTTTGATTGTAATTATGATGAGCAAGTCGTGTTGTGTGTGCAAAATATTTCTTACCTTGTTCTTTGTTGAGGCCATTCTTCCCCAAAACTCCTCAACATCAAAGACTGTTGGGTCTTCGGGCATGGTAATGTTCATCAGTTGGTACTCCATGAACTCCTCACTTACTTGGTCCTGCTCCTTTGGGTCATGAAAAGGAAGGAGTCCCTGAAATCTGAAAAAGCACATGTGTACAAGACTGATTAGAATACAGTGAGTGAGAAACAGATTTGTTTTGTGATCATGACCATTAAACTTAACAATATATAATCAGTATGTGAAAACCCTTGCCTGTCTACAAAGTATAGGGCGTCTTCAACCCCACACTCAGCTCTCAGCTGCACATCAACAAATCTGGCATGCTTCAGGAGAGCATCTTTCAGTGGGAGCTTTGCCATGGCATACTCCACAGCTCCGACCAAAAAGGCCAGTGCTGCCTGCTGAAATTGTTGTGCCTGGTTTGAAGGAACATCTCCAGCCTCAAGGAACCTGTTTAGTGTCCCTCTGGTGGTGAAACCCACATTGAGTTGTTCTCCTAATCAATGAGACATAAAGTAAGCTAGTTAAATACAGGAATCTAAGATCGTATAGGATAACTCAAAGTTATACAAGTTTCAAGTTTATTGTCATATACTCATAAATAACATTGAACAGTCATGAAATGTGCTGTGCTCGAAGTAATCTCAACTTTACAGAATAGAATTTAAACAGAAGGTAGATAAATAGTAGAGGTGAAATAATAATAAAAAAGGATTCATTTAAGTTGAAGGATTCATTCAACTCCTGAATGAATCCTCCTGGTGGCTTGAATATAAAATCTGTCTCTGAATCTTATATCTTCTACCAGATGGCAGAGGGGTGAATATATTGTAACTGGGATGCCATACTTTTTACAATTCTGTATTCATTTTCCATCATCAAAAAGACCACTCAATCCATAGACAAGGTGTACTTGTTGTCAATAAGCATACAGGTTACTTCAAAGCATTACCTGGCAGTTGGTGTTGTGGGTCCTTGTAGGGGAAGTCCAGGACTTCTCCTCGAAGTGCCGCTGGTGCCATGAACCTCAAACACAGCTTCCTGATGAATTTCGTCATCTGTAAAATGTAATGTCAAAAAAGTTTCAAATGCATTATAAAATGCAATTGCTACTCAGTTCAATGACTTAAGTTTAGATAATTAAGTTATTTTATCTCTCTGTACAAGTAATGTGTCAAGGAACACATGTAATGCACAGAATCAATAAATATGTCAGCTGTTTTTAAATTAGACAGCTTTGGATAATTTAATTGTCTTTCTTGACAAAGTAGCACAACCTATATTTCACAGGGGTGTTGCACTTAAGAAAGGAGACATCAAAATAGCCCAACCCTCCCATTTACCTGTTCATGCAGCTGGAAAATGGAGGACTTCTCTCTCTGAAGAAGGAGGTTGAGTGTCGTGAACACAGGGAAAGTGGCCTGAAGGAACAGGAGGTAGACCTCCGTCAGGGGATTTGAAAACGCCTCCACCAGCCTCCTGAACCTTGGTTGTTTATCGTCTGCAAAAAGACAGGTGGTCTCCTACAACTATCTTGAACTAGAGCTAATATAATGTGTGGCTTACTCAAAGATTTGAAATAGCTGGTGAGTGGGCCATACTGCCGCAGGATTCGGGTGATGCACATTTCCAAGCTGAGCCACCTCACCGAAATGTGCAGCAGCATTTCCATGTAGTCACTCCCATGGAGTTCACAAAATTCTGGTAAAATATGTAAGGAAAAACTACGTTAACCCAGTTGTTCCTCAGTGTGGGTGCATAACACTGGAGCTAATTGAATTACAAACCTCTCAAGTAACCTTTACGATTTGTGCTGCCCTTAAACGAGTATCCAACATCAACCACAAGGTCCTCAGCGTCAAATCCAGATATCTGCAGAACATAACATGAGCACAAAGATATATTAATTTTGTCATTATACAGCAAATTATTTACTTCACCTTCACTGAACATATTTAATGGAAAGCTAACATGTTGAAACTTACTTCTAAAAACCTCTTCCCTGCGTGTTTAGCAGTGTTGTGAAGTATATGGCAGAGGCATCCATGAACGTAAATGCTGGGGTTTTCCTTAAGCATTTTTGCAGCAATTGAATTTCTGGCTCCAATATTAACTGGGGCATTGTCAACTGACAGGCCAACACAATTTGTACATGGTATCTTGTGTTCTATCAGGACGTCGTTGATTTTTTTATAGATGACATCAGCTGTGCCACAGCTTCTTCCACTTGTGGTGCACATGTCGAGAAATCTGTGCACAATTTTGGTGGTATCATCAAATACCCTTACATTTAAGGGGTTCATCTTCTCTAGTCCTGTAACAATAGTATGGAACATAACTAACTCTGCATGCATGTGAAAGTTCAGTGTGTGTGACATGAACATGAGGTAATGGAAACAGGCAATTTAGCTGTCAAAGGTATACCTGTGTCATTTGAGCCATCCGTAACTAGTGTAAAGGGATTTTCCCTCATCTTCATCACCAGCTCTTTCCTATAATGTGGTGCAACTGCATGACTAATGATGCACGTAGTTTTTGTGCTGGCACTCTTGAAATTTTGAGCTGTGAGAGAGTCTTTGAAGCATTCCCTGTACAAGGGGCTGAAATGGTCAGCCACTGCAAATGAAACATTGTGTTGCACCATTGCTACAGCGACTTTCACCTCGGCTCTCCTTGTCTGCAACAGAAACAAATAAAAAAGATATAGCAAAGGTGAATAAAAATGTGAATGTCAACACTGATTTTAACCCATGTCTGCATGTCCATTAAAATCTATGAATTTCAGTAACAATAAAAATACATTACTGAGCAGTATTCTGTCCATGTCATGGGTGAATGTCTTATACAGTATATGCCATAGTCATATAATTGGATGTATTAATTAGGAAAAATGGTATTCATGAACATTGTAGTCAACCTTATGCATTTAAATATACCTTGACCTCTTGCACACTCATCTCTGCAGTCACTGGCAAGTACAAGTTTTTGACTGTGCTGGTTGACTTCAGTGCCTGCTGTTTGGCCTGATGCCCCTTACTGCCTATGTCACATCCCGCACACCTTGATGGGCACAGGAGTTCTCTTGGCGGCAGATAGAGCACCAGTAATATGAGCTGTAATAAATGGCCATTTAGAGGTCCATTCACTATTAAAATAGGTCTTGTAGGTGGCTGCTCCTGGGACTTGTCTCCCTTTTGTTCTAACCGTCTCCTCCTCTTCCACCATCTTTTCCTCTTCCACCTGTACCGTCTCCTCCTCCTCTTCCACCATCTTCTCCTCTTCCACCTGTACCGTCTCCTCCTCCTCTTCCACCATCTTCTCCTCTTCCACCGTCTCCTCCTCTTACACCTGTACCGTCTCCTCCTCTTACACCTGTACCGTCTCCTCCTCTTACACCTGTACCGTCTCCTCCTCCTCTTCCACCATCTCCTCCTCTTCCACCTGTACCGTCTCCTCCTCCTCTTCCACCATCTTCTCCTCTTCCACCATCTCCTCCTCTTCCACCATCTTCTCCTCTTCCACCATCTCCTCCTCTTCCACCTGTACCATCTCCTCCTCTTCCACCTGTACCGTCTCCTCCTCTTCCACCTGTACCGTCTCCTCCTCTTCCACCTGTACCGTCTCCTCCTCTTACACCTGTACCGTCTCCTCTTCTTACACCTGTACCGTCTCCTCCTCTTCCACCATCTCCTCCTCTTCCACCATCTTTTCCTCTTCCACCTGTACCGTCTCCTCCTCCTCTTCCACCATCTTCTCCTCTTCCACCATCTCCTCCTCTTCCACCTGTACCGTCTCCTCCTCTTCCACCTGTACCGTCTCCTCCTCTTCCACCTGTACCGTCTCCTCCTCTTACACCTGTACCGTCTCCTCTTCTTACACCTGTACCGTCTCCTCCTCTTCCACCATCTCCTCCTCTTCCACCATCTTTTCCTCTTCCACCTGTACCGTCTCCTCCTCTTCCACCATCTCCTCCTCTTCCACCTGTACCGTCTCCTCCTCTTCCACCTGAACCGTCTCCTCCTCTTCCACCTGAACCGTCTCCTCCTCTTCCACCTGTACCGTCTCCTCCTCTTCCACCTGTACCGACTCCTCCTCTTCCATCATCTCCTCCTCTTCCACCTGTACCGTCTCCTCCTCTTCCACCATCTCCTCCTCCACCTGCACTGTCTCTTCCTCTTCCACCATCTCCTCCTCTACGACCTTCTCTGGGCCTAATCTGGCCTTTTTAGGGGGCTTTCCTCTTTGGGCGAAGGACATGATGCTCATTTGTTTTTTACCTGACATCTTTGAAAGACAGATGCAATGATTAATGCATCCACGGCCAGAATATTTATAACATGCTAGCATGAATAGAATGCTAGCATGTCTGAATGTTCAAGCAAACACATTTACAAAAAAATAATGCCCATAACATCATTGAATATTAAGGGCTGTCTAATATTCGTTCGAATGATAGGGTATATATATATTTTTAATAGGCCTACTCAAATTTATTGTTGCCTATAAACGAAGTGCGGAGTCAAAGCTATAGTGAAAAGGCAGGCTGTAGCCTAAAACTGTGTTAGCTACAAACATTAAAAACTGATGCTAATTATCTGGGAAATATTCTCTAACTGCAGCCAAGTTGTCATTGCTTGTGTCAAACCAGGCATTGCAAATTTGTTGTAACATTAAAACAGGAGACGACTTACTCTTTGTAGATCCATGGAGCTCCAGTGATTTCCTCAGCTGGAAGGAACTTTCAGTTTCGGGAGATCAGACGACAATTCCAGGATGCTTTATTTTCATTGGTTGCTGGATTACATCTTACCCAGATACAACAGATACAAAAGAGCCGTTTTTCTGATTGGCTATTCGTGTAGCCCGTTTCTTTTTTTTGATTGGCTGATGAGTGGCACCTCGCGGCAGAAATCCAGGGGATTCGGGGGAGCCGTGCTTGATTCCTCCATGGTGAGGGCAGCGCGACCAGGTCATGTTTGTGCGCTGCGGCACATTAAATAGCCTAGAGGTTTTTTTCAGCGTGAGAAATACGATGTGTGGCGGGAGGGCGTGACTTAAGACCGAAATGCGTGACAGTCACGCTCAATGCGTGACACTTGAGAGCCCTGCTAAATACAACAATACCCAAGAACCAAAGCTATCACCACTATCTGGAAGAAGGTGGGCTGTTGCTCATTTGAAACACTTTTTAATTGCAGTTGGGAGCAAATATATTCTTATACTTCTCATAAACAATTAGCATTGGTAAATATAAATTAATCTGCAGATTGTTTTCTGTAATAAATGAGTTAAATCAGGAGTAGTCATTTTCAAACATGATTATCTTTAGCTTCTACTTAACATTGGTGTATGTGAAATAATTAGAAACTTGCTCAACGGCAATTCATTTGAAAATGCACCTTACATATGTACATACACAGGCTTGTACCTCACGTTGGTACCAGACATTTTCTTGCAAATATCCGTCTTCCACAGTGATGATTCAACCAAGTTGGTGTAAAAACCCATCCAATCCCTCGGAGTGCTCCGAGTGCGTGTCACCGAACATTGTCCAGGCAGAAAAATGAATGAGACTGGATTTCAGAGCCAGAGGTGCTCGACAATTCCTCCAGAGTCACAATGAGAAAAGATAAGGTGTCCTGATATCCGACAAAATAAATGAATGAAATGGAGTTTGAGTTCATTGCTTTGTTCCACGGGACCATCTGAGAAGCCGTCATCGGTAAGAACTGGAAAAGGGCAGGTGCCTTCAAGTGATTGGATGAAACATCTGTTCAAACTCTTATCGCGGCCAGGAGAACAGCGAAAACATCAAGAAAAGCATTCATTGTGGTTCTTTGCTCTTTTTTCAATGAGGAAAAACTCCACGTCTGATAAAACTGATGCTCATGCAGCATCTATATTAACCTCTTCAGGAGACGCCATTGTTTGGAACAAATAGCTTCACCATGTGGCGTCACACACTACTGAACCCCACCTGCACATCCTGATAGGATGTGGTCCCGTGATTCTGGTTTGTTCCTGTGTTGTTGAGAGAATCCACCTGCTGTGCATTGTAATATCAGGACACCTTGGGGGTGAATCATTTAATACCACGGCCACATCCAGACTCCAGCCCCGCAGCATCAATACAATATGAAACACTTTGAATCAGTCCAAAGGAAAATCATTTTGCATTGACAGCACTGAGAGGTAGCCATGTAGCCTTCCAGCATTTTTGCGTGATTGATACACTACATTGAGCTATATATAAAACCAAATTCACAAAGTAACACTTCATATAGCTGCTTTTTTTTAAAAAGTCTTTCACACTTGCAGGAATGTGAGAGCAGGAGAATAATGCCATTACATGTTTGGCAGTGTATAAAGTTTACAACATTGAGTTAGAGTATGTTACCAGATGTTCAACATCCAGTCATAAAGCTTTTATTTGTCGGTTTGGTGAAGTTAATAATAATCCTTCTTTTTTTCTATATTTTGTGTCACACTAAAGAGCAAATCATTCAAAAAAAGTAAAACGAAGGAAAAGACGGTGCAAAAACACTCCCATCAACATTCAACTGGGCGTTTAACGACTTAGAGCATCCTCTTATCGTAAATAGAAAATCTTTCAGCTTAAAATCCATTAAAAAAGAGGAGCTTTTGACACGGGCAAAAACTGATGAGCTCAACAAAAAGAGACAGCAGAGTGCAAATGAAGCAGAAAAAAATGCAGGAGAGTGCTGAGAGACATCTCATGGTAAATTAAAAAAGGTGATTCCTTTTCTTAACAGGGAGCTGATCTGCTTTCCTCCCCATTATTTGACTCTGTCAAGCAGAGGGTGAAGTGACTCGGGAGCACTGAGCAGCTTTTGAAATATGGAGTGCAGCTTTGCCCTCATGTATGATGTATTATTGTTATAGCGCACAGACAAACACACCGGCATGCACCAGCATCAGCAACACACACAAATCATTTGTTTCCGTTTCCCTTCAGCAAACTGCATCAACATGAAGAACAAGCTATACTCCCCTAACAAAGAATCATGGGAAAGCATTTTTTTTTAATTTAATTCTAAATCAAAAATCCATCACACTGAGCTCTTGATTTCGACTTTCAAGGTTTTTTTTTCCTCCCTCCACAACAACCTACTTGCAAGCATCCTATGAAACAAACTTCTATGACAACCAGACTGGAAACTAGAAAACACACCACAAAACATGCTTAAAAAGTGTGTATTTTAATGTATTAAAATCAAGACTGATGTAGAGTAATGCCGCCTTGCAATCAGCTCATTCCCTTTACCTGAGCTTCCACACTAATCTCTACACCTGCACCTCATCAGCCACTTTATGTATAGAGCGGTCCAGATCCATTGTTCCTCTTCTAGATTGTCTGGTGTACTTTGCAGCAATATTGATCCCTGTTCCTGATTCTTGGACTTTGGATTTCCCTGCTTGCCTGACACCTTGAAGGATTTGTTTTGGGCAATTTCTACTTCTTCTGCCACTCACCCAGAGTCATTGAAATTTGAAGTAGCAAATCTGGAGGCAGATGTTTTTAGCAAACAAGTTCTGAGAAATCCACACGCTACCTGCCAAGAACCAAACGACAAACAAAGTTAGCGACTACTACGTGAATACAGTGAAACATTTAGCAGCCAAGGAGTCAGATCAGAATAATTTTTTGGCCAAGTACGTTGCACATACAAGGAATTTGACTCAGTGAAAGGGGCATAACAATAGACATAGAATAAAACAATAAAAACAATAAACATATGCAATAATAGAAATAAATGGTAAACAACAAACATATATAGTACATAGTACTTTAAAACAAGTATATAATATAAAATAAAGAAAAGAATTGATGTGCAAGGCTGTTTGTAATTGTCCTGGTTGATGTGAGAGTCAGTCAGTGGGGGACCCGGGCTTTGTTGATAAACCCAACTGCAGCTGGAAAGAAACTGTTCTTGTGGCGTGAGGTCTTGGTCCTGATGGGCCACAGCCTCCTGCCAGAGGGAAGGGGCTCGAACAGTTTGTGTCCAGGGTGAGAGGGATCAGCTACAATCTTAATTTCCGGCTTCAAGGTCCTGAAGCGAACAAGTCATGAAGGGAAGGCAGATTACAGCCAATCACTTGCTCAGCAGAGTGAATGATGCGCTGCAGCCTGCCCTTGTCCTTGGCACTGGCTGCAGCGTACCAGACGCTAATGGAGGAGCAGAGGATGGACTCAATGACGGCAGTGTAGAATTGCACTATCACAGTCTTTGGCAGGTTGAACTTCTTCATCTGCCTCAGGAAGAACATCCTCTGCTGAGCCTTCTTGGTGAGGTAGCTGATGTTCGGCTCCCATTTGAGGTCCTGAGTTATGGTGGAGCCCAGGAAGCGGAAGGACTCCACAGCGTTGATGGCGGAGTCACACACGGTGATGGGGGCGGGTGGGGCTACGTTCAATGGTATGTGAAGAGTCAACACTAGAGTTACGTTTGTCACATTTGTGGTCAGAGCATCAATGCTAATGGTTTTTAGTTTCCACTGAAAGTAGGCTATTCTTTGCTAACACATTTTCCATATCAATTGGTGTTGGTTTGTCAGATTTGCTGGCCTCTGCCTTGAAAGTAAACCACTGTTGGTTGTGGCTTGAAGGCTACTAATACAATGACTTTATTATATAATATTTTCTAAATAGTATTTTATCCACACTGCTTTTAGCCAAGGTTATAGTAGAGGTGTGCACCATAAACTGTAAAATGTTCACTGATGTATTCCTGTGGTCAAAGCTTTTCAAAGCCTGAAGGAGCTGCACTTTTGATTCATCTTTAGGACATGGACATGGACCTGATCAGAGTTCTACTAGAGCATTTTAGAACTTGCTGACAGTTGTTTCAATAATTGCCTGCGGGGGCTAGAAAAGATAAATACATTCCTCCAAATTAATTCATGCATTGTTCATGTGTCAGTGATGGATTATAGCTCTTGATTGATTAGGAAGTCTGAAAATGGAATAATCAATAAAGTTTTACGCTGAAATGGATGCTGTTGTAATGTTTAATCTACGAATTTAGACTACGAATAAATGACATTACTTTAAAGATATTGATGTCTTCTGATGCTGAAGCATAAGAAAAATATGGATTTTAATTTACAGTTTAAAAAATAATCTTGCATTCACTAAATTGTTGTCAATTGACATTTTATTTTAGGATTCTTCCACATTTAAAATCACGGTTTTAAATCACTGCTTACATTCAGGTCAACCTACAACGAATTAAAACGTTTTTTTAAACATTGAGTCACAGATTCACATTAAGCCTCTCACAGTGTTGGTGATACTTCAGAGTGGGTGCTGAAGGGCTTTTTTTAATGTTATTTGACCAGACAGGAGCGTGCTAAGCAGCAGGCTCTGTGACCACTAAACTCTGAACGGCTCACACGACTCCCGTGCACCGGATTAAACGAAGCAGGTGACCAGTTCCTGTGCCTCACAAAGGATGAATCGTGTGGCTTTCCCGCAATGCACGCTTCTATTGTAGATCTGTTAGGGCGGCACTTGGCAGGCTAAATATTTAGCCGTTTGAAAACAGTGGTTCACATCAGCAGCCATCGTTGAACTGAGAGGAGGGAGTTTGCTAAGGACCCGTTCAAATGGGATAACTGCCATCACGATTTTTCATATCATGCCCATTAAAATACCAAAATGTTAAAGCCATCTGTGGTGTCAACATTGCTGGCACCCAGCATGGAGGCTAACTAAAACGGATTAGCAATTCCAATGAGCGCTCCCTTTGGCCAGAACATTTTTTTATTTTATCTAGAATGACAGAAAAAAAAAAAAGTCCACAGGCACATTATGCATATACCATATCCTGAAATGTCTCATACATGATCAAAAACTGTTTAGAATATTTAATAAAATACCCTTCACACCAGTACATAGACCAACAGCTTTTCATTAATTACAAGAATTATTTTCCCCTCGTTTTCAGATCTGCTTTGTTTAATTTCAACCAGGAAGTCAGAAACCATTCACAATCCTGTTTATTAAATGAATCATCCATGATATGAATTATCATCGTTGAAGTTGGGAGACTGTTTACAGCAACCAAATAATCACAGGGGAGAACAATAACACAGCACACACACACACACTTTTGCTACCCTTCACAGAGGAGGCTGTGGCAATGGAAGTTAAGTGCCGAGTGAAGGGAGACGTGTAAGGCTCTACATACTATTGTGTACAACACTCCAAATGTGTCTCATCTTTCTGAAAAGAAAGCGGTGGATGGACTGGCAGCTGAACAGAGTCTGAATGAGGGGTTTCACTGGACTGGTGGAGCCTTAGATAACAATGGTGTGTTCGATCCAAGGTCATCTGGAGGTCAGGCAATCGGTCCGCTACATAAAAGGGGAGAAAGAGAAAAAGAGATTCATTTTCGCACATGGAGCCTTGGTTCAAATTAGTGGCTCCTTTGACTTTTCCACGATATCGAGACCTTTTACTCACCCAAAGCTTGCTGGGAAATGCACCCGCTAGAGCCCATTCTCTGGAGAACTAACTCTGGGTGCTGGTTTCACAGAGAAAATGGTCAGGACATGTGTTGGTATAAGGTGCATGTGGGAAATAGGTGAGAGAAGCAGAGAGCATGCTGACTTTACATAATAATAGTACCTCAATTCAACCGCATAAAAACATGTCCATTTACACATTGTGTGCAAATAAATATGAATAATGACCTAATAATATTGCAGCTAAGCCAAAGGGGATGGAGTCAGAATCCAATTGATGGTGGAATTGAAAGTCATCTCTCCTCTCATGATGAAATGCATCTAATATAGATAATAATATACATTTTCTAACGGAAAAGAATGATTGACGGACAACTAAAGAGTTTAAAAAGAGCTGCAAGAGAACATGCAAAAGGGGTTTGGAGTTGTATTCGGGGTCACTGATCGGTCATGCAATAAATGTACTGAATAAAATGGGATTACAGGAAGACATGAGACATTTCTCTGATTAACCATTGAAGGCAATTTTTGTCTCATGGATTAATGCTTATAATATATATTTAAAAAAAGAAAGACCATCTACATAAATTTACCCCAAAGTGTCACTCCCAAGAGAAGAGCTTATTCAAATTATTCTAGGTGAAACGCTTATATTCAGCATATCTGACTGTAGAATATATAAATGCTTGTCATATAGACAAGCATGGTTTCATCTGGGACTTTTTGCTTCCGTCTTCTTTGGAGTGCAAATTAACACCAGCTGAAATTCATGTATTTGCTGACTTCAGTGGTATAACTGCAGTAATAGACGCGGCGTGTCAGTACACTATGATGGTACCGATGGATGGGTACAGGTGCAAAAAAACACACTTCCAACCGCACCCAGCAGTGTGGACAGAGGGGTAATAGATTATGTTTGAGGGCAGTAAAACACAGCTGTTCCACCTGGTACTACACAGTTTTCTCTCTTTTCTCTGACAGAGTATTTGTCTATGTACTGTATATATTTAATATATATACACAACATATGTCATGTCAATATGATTGTCACACTGCGCTATGCGTAGAACACAGCACGCTAGAACACAGCACAGAACGCTGCCATGACAATTTCAGCTAGAATGAGCCCAAAAACCCAATAAGAGTTAAAGGATAGATAAGAGAAAAGAGATGGACCTTTTGGATGACAACGGTTTGAAATGTTATATTCCTTTAGGCATATACTGGCCATTTGGAAAACCGAGTAAAATCCCAGTCACCAGTGGGCTGCTACATCTTTGGGTCCGTCAATTGGAGGCCTAATATACTGTGTATATATATATATATATATTTTAAATTCATATATTTAAATTTACCATTTTACTTTTATCATAATCGACGGCCCCGGGGCTCAAACGAGTCCCCCATAATAAAAAAATTATTTAAAAAAATTAAATATATATTTAATTTTTTTAAATATATATATATATATATATATATATATATATATATATATATATATATATATATATATATATATATATATAGTGTATGTTGAGAGGCATTGAGCTTTTTGTTGCAGTTGATTATAACTTCTCCACAACCTCTAAATTAACCGATGGGGTTCCCAAGGATCGCCTTTAGGTCCACTTCTTTTTAATCTATATACGTTTCACCTTGGTGATGTCTACATGAGAGGATCCGCTATGAAACTCTTCCATAGTTTCATAGCGGATGACACACAACTTTATATGGCCGTGTTTTCTAGATAATGTCTACATTTTGCAAAACGCTTTACAGATCAGTCGTGTTGCAACTGAAATTGTATTCCACACCTTTTTTCTGCTCGTCAGTCGTCTGTGAAGCACTTTGAACTGCACTGCCCTTTATGGCAGGTGCTATACAAACAGTTTTATTGATGTATCTCTTGATTGATAAGACTGTTATAATGTGTTGATAATAACTGGTGGAGAAGTATTTATTTGGAAAGTATATTTGGTTTATAGCCGACTATAAATGGAAATTGACCTGAAACTTTATTATAATTAATACGTACCTGGTAACACAAACTTCCGAGCTCTCTAATGACTGCTTTTAAAAGCCGTAGACCTTTTCAAACATGCATTTAACACGGGGGCGCTGAAGTCATTTTCTGCATCATGAGACAGAATAAATAACTGAGTGGAAGTGTCAAGTCGGTCATGAGAACTGAGTCAAAACTGCAGCTCAGCTACTGACAGTCACTTCCCTCTCCGACTAGTGTCAACTCTCCATCAGCTGTCATTGTTGCTTTAAGTACTTCTGATAATTTCTCACAAGTTAAGACTATTAGTTGCCTACTTCCTCACAGACTTACTTCAACTCTCATGAGTGTAAGATGCATCGTTTCTTTCTGACGATGTTCTTCTGCTGAAAAATACATCCTTTCAAACACAAAATGGGAGCAAATAATAAAATCTGACTGATAAACTTTAAGCAAACAGTGAAGAATATCAATTAGGCCTGTGTGGGAGAGCTGCCTTTTTTTATTATATCTCCAAACTGGCTGAGATTCCCAAAGCTCCTCTGTACAGTATTACAAATACTAGCTTAGTTCAGATTTTTTTTTCTCAAATAGATATAAAACATAGATGATTGCAAGCCACATAAAATCTTTATCACCAAGCTGGATAATGTATATCCATTAAATAATGTTTTTTTAAAACTTTGCAGGAAACAGGAAGGACATCGCTACAGATGTTTTGCTAGGGTTTAAGTTATGGAGGTAAGGCAAAAAAATAAATAACTGGACATGTTTATCACAGGATATTAAATACATGTTATAGGTACTTAAGAAAAGCATTTATTATTTTAGGTGTTGATTTATTTATTATACCTCTGATATTTGGATTATATATTCTTGGATGCATTTAGACTTTTCTTTTCACTTTTCTGAGATCGGAAAGCAATGCATGCCACCTTCAGATGTGGTCTGATTGCACTGGTAGCACAACACGCTTTGTTCCTTCCCCAGATGATGATCTCAAGTTAATAAGTCTAGATGTAAATGGTCCTTTTTGGAGGATGCAACTTCTTATTTGGAACACATCAAGCACATGTTAATAATACTACCAATGCCCTTATTATGCCAAAAATGTAGAATACTAAATAAAAAGAACATGATAGAATTTTAGGCAGAACACAACTGGATAGGCAACTGAACGCCCAGATAACTTCAAACCACAGACGACAGATACAGTATGAAACAAGTGTAAATACTTCTTTTAAATAAAGATTTGTCTTTGATGTGGATCAGGAGGTTGTGTCTCGGGATGCAGGGTCCCTGGTTCACATGAGAATAATGTGATGCCATTTCACGACAGATAATCACAATTAAACTGTAATTGTGGTTTTAAACAGTATTTTGATACTTCTTTGGGGGGGGTGGGGGGGGGGGGGTAAATGCTTATACAACCAAAGTAAAAGGCTTACATTATTCATGCAAAAACACAATTTTATGAAAACAAATTTATAAACAAATGATCCCAATTCATGTAAAGTTCAATTCCGTATTATTTCTAACTTTATACTGAAATTGAATTATCTTGTCTCACATGACCAGTATGCCTTATAATGCAGCGATCTGCAAAACACAATACGTAATCAGAAAATGAAATCTCCTGAGCTCTAAATTGACAGATTGTGGGTGAATGTATGTGGGCTGTGACATGAAAATAGAAGAGGAGACTTGGTAGAGTATATGGTTTAGATTGTAAAAAAATCATCCTCTCACCACCTTGTAAACAAAGCTTTTAAATAAATCTGTGTGTCCATCTTAAACTCACACACATGCACCTCATTTTCTCGTACATCTTTTGAATTATAGTGCCACGACACAGTGTACAGTAACACTTTAATGAAGGTTAAGTAGAAGGAAACAAGTGGCTAAAACCTCAACAATAAAACATTGCCTCTGCTGCATTTAATGAGGTCTAACAGTGTGAGATCAACAACTTTCTTTTTGCTTACGTTGTTGTTTTGAAGGCTGGATTAAGGGAAAAAATATTTTAGGGTAATAAACGTTTGCACCACCTACATTAAATGATAAAAAAAAAAAGAAAAAGTGTTGTGGGAGAACGGACATGTATGTGGTTTGCTTCTATACAACTATGGTCCATCCACACAGGTGTGGAGTGTCACGCTCCTCTCTCTATGCCCACGGTGGTGATTAGAAAGGCGACAAAGTGCATGTAAGGCTCAAATACATGGCTCAAATACAATCCCAGGTGGGAATCATCAGTGACACGATGTTTCATAGTTACTGGCGCTCTATTAATAATATAGTCACATCCTCTCAAACGTATCCACAGAACAGCTCCATGTTTAATTTGACTGACTTTGAAATTCACTTTAAAACCTGCACAACATTTTAATGGAGTCATAATTGGTGTTATTAGGGTGAATTTTTCTTCAACAACCTGAGCAGAGGTCTAATCACACACAATTACTGAAAACACCTGTGTGGGGATGTGAGCTCCATTAACATTAACATCGGGAGTTGCCGCGGCAGCTCAAGTTACACTTTGTAAAAGGCACGCCGCTATCTATAGATAACCTGGATCAGTACTTTTGCTCCATTAAAGGGCACACAACAGGATCTGCTACATATGCTGCAACATTTTGATGATTTAGATGATGGCAGCTATGACTTTTAAAACATAGCTGTGAGATATAATATAAACTGTCTATTTCATGGTATTTTAGATCCTCGCCATGACCACAGAAAACATGTGTTTATACATTTCAACCAGGAGAGACTTGTTTTAGAGTTTAACAATAATTGATTACAATTGCATATATTTGAATAGTGCAAAGTCTTTGGAGATTGGACTCCATCTTGAATTCGGATAAGCAAGGGGTAGTGATGCTGACATCTGCGAAGGCAGAATCCCCCAAAAGGAATTATTTTATATGAATAAAATAAATCAATACCTTACCTACAGCCACAGAGGTTTCCTTTGAACCTCCATTTGAACTTCCATAGAACCCTTCCATGCGTAAGCACGGGTAAATATTAACCCAAAGTTAAGAGGGTCTAGTTAAACAAAGCCAAAGACAGAGGACGGTCTCGAGGGACCGCAGACAAGGATACGGGGGTCTCTATCGGCCGCAGAAGCCAATAGTGAATGCTAGAAGAAACTAAGCCAGGCAACGTAAAAGCAGAGCCCATTAAAGCAGATCACATATGCACCAAGAATTGAGCCTCAATCCCATTGCGACCAGGAACTTTAGCGTAATGAGATACGTCTGTACATAAAATTACTATGACATGTCAAATAAGGCCAGCAAGGACGTGAAGGGAACACCACCACCAGGTATATGCATACCTTACCCTGGTAAGGTTCCAGTATGTAAAACATGGTTTCATTTTCATGTAATGCTCACGAGAAGCAATTTGTCACAGCAGCATTACTCAGGGCATTCTTTTAGAATAGGGGCTGCGACTTCAGCTGCCAACAAAGGCATCTCAGCTTTTACCTTTCAGAGAATGGGCCGGTGGTCCTCCTCTGCCTTCACCTCCTACATATGGCCTGACCTCGACACCATACTATTGAATCAACGATCCTTGAAGCCATAATTATGGGTAAGAAATAGTGGAGCCAGTCTTAGGTCGAACCAGAAGGTATTTAAGCATAGATTTAAAATGGCCTGTACGAGCCACAATTCCCGAACAAGCACCACCGCATTTGGAGTGTTTAAGAAATAGTCTATAATGACTAGTCTGAAAGGTCAACTCTGAAACCGTGATGTCTCTATTTGGGTTGAATGGTTCCGACGACGTAAATTATCCGCATCTCAGGAAGGCATAAGAAGCTAATAAGAAAACAGCCTCTAGCAGGGCATCAACGTAAGTGCAAAATACACCGGCCCGGATTTCTGTCACCATCTTATGTAATATAGGCAGTCTCTTGTCGAGAATTTGAGGAGAAGTTTTCGCAATGCCTTTCAGCAATAACTTGACGGCTGCATTGGAAAACAAGCTTTTATACGAAGGATCATAACATCTTATATTAAATTGAACCCCGGCAATCAAACTACGAATATAGGGAGTTTTTAAATGCTGAACGTCAGTGCAGTAACAAATGAAAGCACAAACCGGTTTCAGAGGTATGCCTAAGGACATGCAAAACAAAATCAAACGTTTCCACTGTTGAAACTGCTAAACCCTTCCTTATGTAGCGTTTAGTGGCCTCCATATATTGACCCATACTGCTCTGATTTACGACAGGGTGTGGCAAGAGGGAATTGTGACTTGCACGGGACTGGCCTCTGGGCAGATGCTCCGGAACGTCTGGAATTTAAAACGGGAAAGTGAATCAGCCAGGGTGTTCGAATACCAAGGCACGTGACGGCCGGTGATGATAAAGTTGTGTGTAACGGCTGACCACGTGATGCTCCTCATGAACGGCATAATGTCTTTAGAGGAGTGCCCGCTATTGATTATGTCGATTATGACTTGATTGTCACACATGGCGGCGATGCACTGCCGTTCCCAGCACCACCCCCAGACAAAGCAGGCCACAGCCACAGGGTACATCTCGTACAGTGTTGAGGATTGCTCGAAAATCGCAAAAGCGGCAGGCCAATGGCTAGCAAACCACTGTCCTTGAAAGAAACCCCCAAAACCCACCGACAGTGGGGCGTCTGTGTAGAATTCCAGTGAATCCGAGGAATTCACAAAATCGTTATAAAAGAATGTTACCCCATTCCAATGATCGAGCAGCAGAGCCCAGAACCGCAGGTCCAAAATGTGATCATGCAAGTTGGGCACGGAACATACCATGTCCAGCAACCGGGAGATGAACGAGCAACCCGGAGGACAAGCATGGCAAAATTAAGATGCCCCAGGGTGGAGAGTAAATGCCTTTTTGTTAAGTTCTATTCCGCGCACTATGATTTAGAAATTTCGCGGATGCGTTGCAATTTTGCTATGGGCAGGGATGCTTTCATCTCGTTTGTATAGAGTGTGATGCCCAGAAACTCCAGCCGGGTTTCTGGCCCCATGATTTTCTCCTCGGTCAGTAGAATGCCGAGGGATTGGAAACAATGCTTCAATTTACGTAGCGAGGTGCCTGAGCTATTGTGTGGGGGATCAAAGACCAAAAAAAATCATCCAGTAAGTGCAACACTGAGGGCACCCTGACTTTGTTAAGTAGAATCCAGCAAATTGCCTCGGAAACTTGATTGAATATGCACGGACTGCTCTTGCACCCGAAGGTCAACCGTACCCCGAAATAGAACCTGGAATCCCACCGAATTCCAAAAAGATGCCACTTCGATGGATGAATGGGGACAATTTTAAAGGCGTCTGTAATGTCTGCCTTGGAGAGCCACGCGCCTTGACCAGCTAGTTTTATGAGTTTAATGGCATTATCAACCGAGGCATAGTGCAACCCAAATAGTTCAGGAGGAATGAGGATGTTGATGCTTGCCAGTGGGCCCGAGCGGGGAGCGGACAGATCGAAAATTAACCTCTTCTTTCCTGAGTATTTCCCGGTTGCAATGCCGTGCGAAACACGGGAAATGGCGAGGACTTGAAAGGGCTGATGACATATTTTTTCCTGACCTCTTTTTCGAGGAGCTGACCCACTCGTTCTGAATCCTTTATGGCAGATTGAAGATTCTTTGCTACGTATGTTTCTGTCGGCATAGTGAGGACTCCCACACGAAAACCCTGAGACAACCCTGTTAGCAGATAATCTGCAAACACCGTGTCAGGATGGGAGGACAGTTCACTGGCTAGTGCCTGCAGATGTATTAGCGTCTCTGCAGAAACTACAAACGTGGAGAAAACATCTGAAATATGCACACACGCTTTGATTAAATTTACCGCAAATAATCGGATCTCTTTGCCCGTGCACCTTCTGGTCCTGTGTCTCGGTGTAGCGCTGGGAAAAGGAGGGTTGTGAAAGTGTCATTTCCTGACCCGGGAGAGGTGGCTGAAATGCCGCAGATGGACACAATGGCACATGGTGCCCAACATTCCCGCAAAAACCACAGGAAAATGTGTGTGTGACACCGGCAACCATAATCAGTAGCTCTGTATCCAGAGTTGCCCAATCCGCCAACTGTTGTATTGGGCTATGTGTAAGGCGGCTTTACGATTCTGATAAAATATATTTTTCCCGTATCTCAAATTGAGGTCCCCGATCAACGCCATGTACGTGTCCGACTCCTGTCTTCTCTCCGGATAGACCGCACAAATCACATCGCGGTATTCTCCGAACGCTACACGGAATTGCCCAATTGATGAATCCCTGTTTAACCGCGGGTCTGCCGCCTTAAAACACCGCAGTTACGTCACCCACGTAAACTACACTTCTGTCACACTCTGGGGAAGTCAAAAGTATGCTGATCAGATTAATGTTTTTGCCTTGCAGGATTTTTGACCTTAGTCGTGTCGGGATATTTGAGGAATATATGGCCTACCCTGTGACGGAACCGGGACTGCAGACGCCAGCAAATGTTGGGCCGCTTCGATTGGAGATTATGTGGATGCTTGATTAATCCTGGTTGACACATGGAAGCTTGGGTGCAGCGATGGTGATTGATGAAGCCGTAGGGGTGTCTGTTTTTCCCAGAGTTTGAAGGCGAGCGTCAATGGTGTGAATTGAGTTTGCCACTGCCTGCAGGGTGGAGATGACTGCGTTGTTTGCATTCGATGGGCCCAGAGTATTGGTGGAGAAGGAGTATACGTCACCACCTTTTTCTTTTTAGCCTGCGGAGCTTGGGAAGGTCCTGTTTCCGTCCCCTTTTACGCCCTGGCGCCGGCATGACTGGATCGCGGCAACTTGTCAGACTCACCAGTTCCCGGAGCTGGGAGAGAGGAAGGCCTGGTGCAGGAATAATGCCACGGTCTTCGAGGTTGTGCCAGGAGGGTTTCTTGCTCTACTAAGGGGGAACCGCTACGCTGCTCTGTTTGATCGTCCCGTCTGGGACCTGGTTCTCGCAGAAACAGATACAAATCTGTGTCTGATCGTTGGTATACTAATAATGCTAAACTATAAAAGGTAAGCTAACTTACTACCATTCGTCTCTGTTGTCGCATCGGTTTGAGCTGAAATGACAACCGACAGCAAGCAGAGCGGGGAAACTATTTTTAAAGTTTGACAACAACACTGTGACACTGTGCCAACACTGGAAATTGCGCCGACTCCAACTGGTTGGTTCATTCGATATACACGCCCCCAATCAGCTGATGGAGTAATCACTGTGAGACTTAGAGACTTAGCTTATGAATGAACCGGAGAGTAAAGAGTGTCTCCCATACTGAACTTACGCTTGAGCTTCATATAAGCATAAAGTTACTTTTATACATGTCATTTCTAGCTGGTGCAATGTTACATGTTGGGTTTCCCCGCCAAATGCATGTATATATATCTGGCCACTTAATATTGGGGCACTAATGTATTCGACCAAGTCACAACTAGAACACACACACACCTTGAAAGTAATTCTGTTTAAGTTGCATTGGTGATCTTTGATGGTTAATGCCCTTCCATAGTTAGACAATCTGTTGCACTCCACCGTGCATCTGTTCCAAAATGTCTGTCCGTCATCAGTGTTTCTAAACTGTGAAAAGGTCTGTAGTGTAAATGTATGTTTTTTAATTTTTGTCCCAATTTGGCAGGTTGCTGGGCAACTTTAATGCCGTGTTCACACCGAACGCGACGCGAATTTGCGGCGCCGCGTCCACCGCGGAAGTTTACTCGCGCGAGTAGAAAGAGTGTTCACACCAAACGCGAATTCGCGGCGCGACCAAAGGGGCGTGGCTTAGCTCTGTTGCTTGCCTCTGTGAGAGACAAGCGACGAAGCTTTCATTTCCGCTATCGACCATGGAATAAATAACCACTAGTTCTGCTTTATAATTGTGGAAGTCCCAAACATGTCGGAACATGAAACGCCCTCGTATTTGGGTTCATAACATCATCCGTAGCCGCACACAGCTCGGTGAATTTCACCGACTCCTCCAGGAACTGCGTCTCGCGTATCTCCGTAAAACGATACCGATTATGCCATACACCACGGAAATAACCACAAGTTCTGCTTTATACTTTTTGTGTAAACTCCACATATGTCGGAACATCAAACTCCATGGTGTCTGGGTTCATAATATTAGCCGTAGTCCCACAACAGCGTTTCAATGAAGCCGCTACCAGCGCTGGTTCAGGCGGAGCAGCAGCAGTTTCATTCAGAAACGGGGAGACGGCGGTGGTGATGGGCGGAGCTTCTCAACGCTGATTCTCAACGCTGATTGGCTGCCGCAGCTTTGCGTCACGCGATTTCTCCGCCAGAGTTGGGAGAATTCAACTCACGCGAATTCGCGCCACGTCCTTCGCTTTGTTCGCCCCAGGTCAAACGTTCTGTTCGCGTCGCCTCCAACGCGTCTATCTCGCTGCAAATTCGCGCCGCGGCGCGTCTGTGCATTGACTTAACATGTAAACTGGTCGCGCCGCAAATTCGCGTCGCGTCCGGTGTGAACACGGCATAAGAGCTCTGTCATTTTGAAAAAGAAAAGAAAAACAGCAGCAGCAGTGCCACTTCAAGAGATGGATTTGTTATAAGTGATCAGATAAGAAGAGGGTGGCATTTCTCGTGAGGTAGCTTCTGGAAAAAGTTTTGTTACCTAAAAAGTATATGCGCTGGCTTTAGATATTGAAGCTATAACTGACTGAATATTAGGAGGGGAGAAGAATATGTCATCATAAGCATGGGTATTTTTTTACACAGTAATAAAATTCCTCATCTTCAAGAACCTTACAACATCATGTTCCACATTATGTGCAGCGGTTTGATCATCATAAATTAAACATTATAACTAAAGCCTCATATGCCTGCAGCATTTAATCTCAGCAAATGTACATGGCCATGCTGCTGAACACTGCCACATCTAAAGGGAACCCGGCCCTTTTATTTACATGGCCTTGTTGAATTAATTTGCATAAAACAAATACTCATGTTCCGGTTAGTGCACTTGTTTTAGAAAAGCCAGACTATTTTGTTTTTTTATGGATTTGATGTAATTCAATGCTTGATCATTAATCATTTTTGTGGTCTTTTTTTTTTTTTGCACAAGTGTCGTGGATTGCCAAGACTCCAAAGTTGTATCTTCCAACAAAGCACATCCGCCGGTGTTGGTTTCCACTGATTAACTTAGCGTCTTCAAAGAACAGGGGCAGCAAACAATCAGTGAAATCAGCTGGTGCCTCGATTGTTTGCAAGGAAACTCTCTGTCCTCAGTACATGCTTGGACTCCACGGTGCTGTAATAAACGCCAATGCAGAGCACCAACACAGTCATTCATGTAAGTATTGCATAGTTTTTACCTTTCTATGACGTATAGATCAAGTCTGATGTTATTTTGTCAACAAAGTACTTGAGTTACCGGAATTTGGTTAAGAAGTGCCTTGATGTTCTTAATGTGTGTCATCAGTCAAACAAGAGCTTGAATGAGTTACTTTAAAAAAGATTGATTTTATTTTGAATTTACATAAAATGGGAGTAATTTTGCCATCTACTTTTCTGCACAACAACGGGGGACTTTTGATGACAAGCACCTCCTCAACAGTCATTTTCCTGCAGTACAAATGAGCCTATTGAACACCTGTTGGGCATCTCTTTCTGGGTGAATAAGCAGCTAAAAACGCTTTCTATCACAGTGCCGGAAATGATCGTACCCCGTGTATTATACCAGAGTATCTGCTAACATTAACATTTTGCATACTGCATAACTTATTTGGCTGTATGGGACCGCTGCAGCTGACCAGGAAAGTGGATCACATCACTCCAGTTCTGAGGTCTTTGTACTGGCTTCCTGTCCAACAAATAATTTACTTTAAAATCCTGCTGCTGGTTTATACAGGTCGTCTGGGACGGGTCTACTTTCTGTTCCAAGAGTCAGAACTAAATATGGAGAAGCAGCGTTCAGCTTTTCTGCTCCACACATCTGGAACAAGGTCCCTGAAAACTGCAGGTCTGCTGAGACCTTGAGGGACCCTCGTAGACCCTCAGATCCTTTGAATCCAGATTGAAGACTTTTCTTCTGCGTAATGTTTTGATGCTTTTAATGGTCTTATGTGAAGCACTTCGAATCACCTTGTTGTTGAAATGTGCTATTCAAATAAACTTGTCTTGCCTTTAATGTTTTAGCAGTTAGAAAAGAATGTGCATCCATACAGTACAAATTATGTATTTACATATATATATAATTAGATATCAGAGCAAGACTGCCATAAGGTGTTTGCCTCGACTATTTAATAATGAAGAAATGCCACGGCAAATAAATAATATAATTTTTAAAAGCATGTAGAGCATACCTTCTTGCAACACTCTTCATATAAATGGAGAAATAATTGTGTTTCCCCTCTTTTCGTGTGGGATGTGTGATGTCATTGGCACTTAGAGTCAGTATAATTAGATGCCAGAGATATATGCCTCACCTGGGGCGTCTTCGTCCTCTCTTTCTCCGTTGGCCTGCTGCACACGGGCGTTGGGAGTAGAAGGTTCTGCTGGGTGATTTATGCCGTTCCTCAGTCCATTAATATCATCTTTTTATGTGTTCATTTGGCATAGTGGCCACTCCGCTCACCTCGTTTAGACCGGATGCGGTTAGGACAGTGCGAGAGTCCTGTGCTGATTCATGTAGCCGAATGACAAGAGAGTGGGGAGGGTGGTTTTTTGTTATGTTAGGGGAAAATGCGCTCATTAAATTACATTTATTACTAAAATTATCCTCCGAGGGCTTTACAATCTGTACACATACGACATCCTCTGTCCCTGGTCCCTCACATCGGTTCAGGAAAAACTCCCAGCATTCCCTTAGCATACATCAGCAGTATAAGATGCTATAGTTAAACAACTCTGCTAGTCCTACTTTCTGCGTGCTATTGAACAACACATGCAGGAGGTTATATGTGTCTATGCATATTGTATACATCTTTAAGCATGCATAAGAGTGTGTATGCAGGCTGTCTGCACAGTGTGTGTGCAACTGTGCAGACAGCTGTGCATTTTTGATTAATGCAATACAAGCTAATTTCACACATGGCAGTGAGGGGAGGCTTTGTAATTTGGTGGACTTTAATTTCCCGAAATCCGTTAATGTGCCGTCAATAAACTTGACGCAGCGTGCTCATATTATGCAAAAGCAGCTCCGCTTCCTTTTACTGTCGTGTCCCCGTTCTCAAGTATATCCCACTCTGTATATACAATCTGTATCAAGCTTTATCAATTTTGTATGGTGCCAAATGCTATTTTATTGAAAAATGGGACCAAAAACACTTTCACCTTGACTGATTTTTAGACACTGCAGATGGAAGGCTCTCCTGATACATTTACAGTGAAGTCCAGAGCAAGATTGGCTTCGTCCTTGAGGCTAAAACTAACTTATTTTTTTTACATTGTTTGGATTTCTATTATTCAGTCCATCTGTGTTCATGTTGTATACGCTGACTATCTCAAACGTACCTTGTTGTTTTGCTGTCTGACCATATCCTGCCAACCTGAATCTTGATTTATCCACCACTGCATCAATAACTGGACTGTACTTATAACACATTGTTCTACTTCAGCAGGACAAAGCACTTCACAATGACTCCCTATTTTCACAGACACACACACACACACACCGAAACAGACAGGTGGGAGCAACTTGAGGTAAGGTGTTTTTGCTCAAGGACACTTGGATATGTAACCAGTTGGAGCCAGACTCAAACCGCCAATGGACGAGACACTCCTGAGCCACAGCTGCTGCACAGTGATGCCTCCATGCCATATTTACGGGGACAACTCCACCGTTTTTTTTCTATCAATGTTGCAAAGGATAACAGAGAAGAACAACGGAAAGATGTGGAGTTCAGCTATTTCTCCTGTTATTTTATTTGACTTTTGCTTATAGGTCCCCAGATGGCAATTTCAAATAGGAGAGCTTCCATAGGACCTGTTCAGAAAGGTGGATTTTGATGTACATCTCCTAACTTTCCTCAGCTTTTTGACTCTACGCTCTTCCCCTCATTTTATGGGCTGTCGTGATGTGACATGATGCTTCTGTTCAGTTCAGCAGGCTCCCTTCCCCCCCGCGAACACATCAAATACTCTTGTCAAGGCAACACGCCTCCTACCACACCTCCAGATGGGACGATCTACTACCGGCTTCACTCTGAAGACCGAGTACGAGCAGTTCTTTTTTATACATTGCTCTCTTTCTTTTCTTCGCTTCTTCTTTTCCCGATGCCTTTTTCGGCATAATATTCAACATTGGGCGTCCTGTGATTGTTATCATTACGCATATTGTTGCAGCCATGCAGTACACTGCCATGATGAATCCCACAAGCATAACTATAATCAATGTAGGTGTTATTTCATACAATGCACATTGTACCTTTCCAACCTGTCATTTGAGTTGTAATATTGATGGCGATGCATCTTTGTATTTACCTCAGCGAGGAGGGTGTGACGAACATTATCATTATTTTGTATAAGTGGGGGTCCTTTTGGCAGCAAACGTGTCAGCGAGCAGGAAGGGTGCAGCACAAACAAGCAAGAAGTGTCACTGAATAGCTAATGGGTGAAGCACCCGAGCTCAAAAACAACTCTCAGAGCTTGAACAGCTCCAAATAAAAAGGTGGAACTGCCATCTGTGATACAAATATTACATCTCTGTATTCTAAAAGGAGCCCTGGCACATGGACAGTTTCATAACAGGGAAATGATAGACATCCTTAGGATAATTGCTTCTCAGAAGGGGCAGTTGGCAGTAGTAGTTTGGAAGGGAAGGAATGAGAAGTACAATAATGATGAAATATCAATGAGATGATGAAAAAGTAATCATTTTGCCGCAGTAGCACAGACCTCAAAAGATCCGAGTGCCAACACTCAGAAATCAATAAGTCTGATCCAATGTGGGACAATTTACACTTGACACATCACTCATCACTCCTTATTGGAAAGCCCACTGCCAGACTGCCATTCGGGGGAGCTCATTTCTCTTGACAAGAGAAATGGAGCAAAATGCAGAGCAGCCAAACTAATTGAAAGATATATTATTTTTTTAAAGATCCAACTTTTATTATAAAGTTTGTTAATTCACCGTGAGGTAGCCTGGACATGAGTAGGTGTTTGATGTATTGATTCTGCAACCCTCATTAATTCAAACGATCGTCTATTCAACCCAAGTTTATTTCAAATCTGGACAGCAGTTCCCTATCATTCCAGCTCGGTATGACACAACAACTTGTAAGTCATTTAGTGTGAAATAACCCATCATTATTGCTTTTGGCATCATTGTATGCCTTGTAGTCTGTACTGACTGCAATGTAAACACACAGGCATAAATATGCTATGCTCAGACCAAGTTATGTTTGGGATGTTTGTGACGTGTTTTCCATACTTTTGTTCATGCTTAACCTAGTTTGAGGGACTTAGTTCAAATCCAAACAAGATGTGTTTCCTAAACCTAACTGCACAGTAACAAGGTGGCACATAATGCTACTTGAGACCAGGTTGATTATTCCATCTCATAGAGATAAAAGGAGAAGAATACAAAAAGAAGCATTATTATTCGTTATAGCAAACCATAAAAAAAAAAATGCATTTTTCTTTTTCATGCAAGTTTTCTTTTTTCTTAAATGAGATAGTGAGGCTGGTTGTTATCACTGGCAGCTGTTCATTTCTGCTTTATAGATGAATCCAGCATTGTACATTTAAATGTATGGCTCATGGGAGGCACTATCCAAATCATTAATATCTGGCTACCCTACATAATATCTTTTAAGGAAGTATCCTGGAGGACATGCCTCATGTCTATACATAGTCAACCTAACAAGTGGGAGAAAAACAACCCATTAATTCCCCTTGAAAACGTGCTATCTTTGTCATCCAGTCGGGCGACTGTGGCGCAGAGGTGAGCAGGGTCATCCTTAAATCAGAGGATCGGTGGTTCGATCCCCGGCTCATCTATCCTGTGTCGATGTGTCCCTGAGCAAGACAATTAACCCTAAAGTGCTCCCATAGCTGCGCCTACGGTGTATGAATGGTTGATAGTCCTGATGTGGCACCTTGCATGGCAGCTCCTCTCATCAGTGTGTGAATGGGTGAATGATGTCATGTAGTGTTAAAGCGCTTTCAGTGTTCAGAAGACTAGAAAAGCGCTATACAAGTACGAGTCCATTTACCATCCATGCAGAACTGCATTAAAGTACTCTGTACACAAGTATTCCAGTGTGACTACTCAACACGGCACTTAAAGAGTCTAAAAAGCATTATGGCAAAGACGGGTTCTTCTCCTGAGTGAGAAACTAACAACACTGTGGCTCGCCTGCATACACTCAAGTCGTGGGGGTATAGAAGCAATGTGATGTGCATTTTTTTCTCAGAATATAATCCAATTGAAGTCTGTAATTTGCAACACAAATCTAGACGGCAGCAGCTCTGAGAAGGTGGTCCTCCCCAAGTGACTGCGTTTATCCTGTTTCATCGTCTGTAGCACTCAGATCTGTATCTCACACGCATGCACACAGAAGTACAGCCTCTTCTTCTGCCGAGGCTCCTAAATACAGGGAGAGTGCCGGGGCTAGATAGCAATGCCGGTAACCAGGCCTGACAGGTATTCCACTGTGGCCAGTACAGAGAGTGGGCAACCAGCCCGAAGCGCCTGCTAGCAGTTGTCACCGGCAATCACATTTCTTTGCTGAAACCAAATGTATGTGTGAAGGTGTGTGTGCTCGTGTTCGCCTTCTTAGCAAACCTTATTTCACAAAATTGGCTAAATAGCACCTTCCCACAGAGCCCGGGCAATTGTATCACGGTTCCCCCCGCAACCACAGCGGCTGAACAAAGCAGAGGTCATTTAGAGAACTAGCTGCACACATAATGGTTGACTGGGTACTCGTTGACTAGCTGGAGTATAGGAGACACCTGTATAACATGGTGTGATGTAAATGTGTATGGTAAGGCTCTGATAAAACACTTAACATGCAGTTCATCAAAATCACAAAAAACTATGATGTATCCATGGTAAGCCATGAAGAGCCCAGGCATCTCACCATCCAGATAAATACAGTTGTATACGGTGAAGACACTCAGTTGAGATTCCAAGTTCATGAACAACCTTGGAAACAACAGTTCAGATAAAATCAGTTCTCACAATGTCCCGAGATAAAGCAAGAATCGCACAAATAATGTGTGTGTGTGTGAGATGACACGCAGGTTAGCGTAAATGATGCAATAGCATCAGTCATATCAGAACTGGAGAGTATTTCTTCACTGAAAGTGAATGTAAAAGATGTTTATTTTGCTCTACTCCCGAATCACTTAGACAAGAGTTTGACTCTTAGCTGGTGATTGAAAAGGGGTAGGCACTTTTCAAAAAATACTTAAGGGGTTTATCCAAACCGTTTCCAATGACAGCCTTTCAGATGGTTCTGTGCATCAAATCGCGCGGGTCGGGTTACTTCAGTGGCGCATGAAGCCCAAACAGCTTGACTGCAGAGTGATACAAGGAGTTGAGTCTGCAGCAAAAATCTCCCAGTTAGTATCTCAAACTTAATAGAGTTGATAAACACTATCAAGTTATGTCCAGATGAAGGTTGCATAAATCCTTTGGCCACTAATTGCAGGTTGAGTGGAGTCATTTTTCCTGAAATCAGGCGTTTGGCTTTTTTTTTAGCTGTAGCTTCCTAAGCAGCCAGAAGTGTCAGCGGTGGAGGGTAACAAGGTTAGATGAGGTGACAGTTCCACCATGCAGAGAATGACATTTTTTTGTATGGTTTCATGTTTTTTGGTTTTGTCATTTTTAAGTGTTGGATCTACTAACACTTAGTATTTAATGCCACAATAAACTTGAAGAGAGGCTTGTGGATAAATACAAAATGCAATAGTGATGTTTTATACACAACAAGTTGACAGCCAAGACATGTGGTTCTCCCTGAAGAGACAGATTGGAGCGGGGTAGAGGGAGGAAAGAAATCCAAACTTCATACCGCTGAGCCAACATGTAGAGAACTTTTGAATGGAATGAGGAATGAAAGGATTTGTGACATCGGGCCCCGGCACACATTACCCATCACCCTCACACGCCACCTCATCACACTGGCCGGATGACTGCTAATAGAGCCGCTCTGCAGTGATGCAGAGGACCCTCCACAATCCATACCAGAGATTCTATAGGATTTCAATGTCACTCACTTTTTACCACACTGCTTACAGTTGTGACGTTGTTGTATTGACTGAAAGGATCAGTGTGCATAGTTGTGCAGAGCAGGAGAGATTAGAGAGACCAGGGCTATGTGTCCTGTGTGGTTAGGTTTTAAGTTCAAATACATTCAGCTATTTTTAAAGATGGAAAATGTAAACACATTCTGGGTTTCATTTCAACTAAACATTGACTTTTTCAATGTATACGATCACAGTTCTCAACCACAACAAAGTCCTTTGACTCGCCGAAATATAACCTTGATAACATATTTCCTGTTTTAGCAACCAGGAGTGGATATTATACTCAGGATATAGAATAATAAGGACCACAAAAACCCAATTTGTGCTGGCAGGAAAAGAGGCAGATTGGTCAAACAAAAACTGGTCTTTCATCCAGAAGACCATTGTTTGTGCCCCGTCTGAAAAACAAGACGTCAACGTTAATTTATTTGTCACGTAACTGCAATACCACTTCTGTAGTTATTTGAACCCAAACTACAACCTTTTTCAGAAACCTAACTAAGTAGGTGTGTTGCCTAGACCTGACAAAGTAGGTGTGTTGCCTAGACCTGACAAAGTAGGTGTGTGGCAATCTGTTGAATATATTGACTTCCTTAGAAAACATTTGCATTTGTGACACTTCAAGACATATGAATCCTGCATTGTTAACTGCGGTTGTTGGTGCATTCATGTGTATCTTGGCACATTATACCGTTTATCAGTGGAATAGTGTGAAACCATTGGCTGGACTGTTTATCACCTAGGTGCACGCACACATGCATGTATGTCTGTGTGTGTGTGTGTGTATGTGTGTGCGTACGAGACGCACATAACAGGTGCTCGCCCCAAAAAATAAACTGAGGCATGATGCTATTAGAGGTCAAGGACTCCACAGGGTCCCTTTTTAATGACTATTATTTCAAGTCAGTTTCCATTCTGTGGCGATTTAAAGTTGCTTTTTATTACATAAAGTAATACTATCTCACAAAAAAACATCTTAATAGTATAAAACAGTAACCCCCATGAGGCATAAGGCAGCAGTATCAACTTGAAATCATATCAGTTGGAATGGATTCCAACGGGGACAAGTTTTCACAGAAAAGGGCCAAAAGAAATGTGTCAAAACTTCTCAAATAACTCCTGCTGCAAAAAAGAATCTGCTGCGGGAGTAGTTTGCAATCTAATTTTAAAGGAAGACTGGATTGCTTTAAAACAAAGCAAAAAATAAAACATTGTCTCCATCAGGTAACCAGGCGTATGAGCTTGCAGGGGACCACTTAAAAACTCCTGCTCCATGCATCCAAACAGATGTGCCTACTTTTGCTTGCCTTGAGAACAGGGGCTCCCACTTTCACAGCGACTGTAAAAGGAGGGAGACAATTATGGAGATTCATCACTGCAGTTTGTCTTCAGGGCACAACTCATCTCCGAAGAGAGGGAGATATAATTCCGCAATGTGTCGGGTGACTTGCAGATGGTACGTGTCACACGGTGCAGAGAAGCAGCTTTTCAATAGACCCACTCGCTGCAGTCTCAGCACTGTTGTAAAGGTGTGTGTGTGTGTGTGTGTGTTTGTTCCAGGAGTAAGGAAGTGTGCAAGCTTACATATCCAGATGTTCCGTTGTAGCTCAATGCTGTGATCTGCTTGTTGATACTGGAAACGTGCACATTGGTTCAGTGATTCACAAAGACTTGGATAAGATCTTTGCATTTCACGTTTCAACTTAATGTGACATCAAGTATAACTTCCAGTCATCGAGGCCAAAAGGAACATTTCATATCTTTCTTTAAAATGAAAATACATTGCAGCATCGGATCCAGCCGAGAAGACTGTTTTTAGAAAATGTTTTGTGCGGAAAAGAAAAGGCTCAAACCTGGACATGTAGCCATCTACGCTTCTTGTACTTGTTGTTGTCAGTGTGTTCATGCTTGATCCAAGCAAACATGTTTCAGTGGAAGACACGCATTTAAATGAGCAAGTCAACAAATTATTTAGATGGCTGAAAGCAACAACAACAAAAGCGTTGGAGACAGCAGACACAGGCACCACTAACGCTCTGACGCTGCAGCTTTTGTCCAGACAGAAGTGCAGCGTCACAGCCAGGCGCCTGGACCGAAGCACGCTGCTAAAACCCGACACTCACCGGCCGGTTCAGAGACGGGGCGAGCAGTTTCTGAATCAACAGAGGAGGAGATATGGAAATTCTCTCTGGCAAAGATTAGGGTTTTTCAATTTTGAAGAAAGAAAAAGAAGAAGAAGTCCCTGCTGTGCTGCTTTAGAAGCTTACTGGAATATTGAGCTGATGAGACCATTCAATGATAAAAGACAACCAACTGGATTCAGTGATGTGTTAAAACCTCAGCCAGAAAAGACAAGTACATTATAAGACTGTGAACTAATTAGAATTGAATGGTAGATTGCACAGGCGGCTCTATTGTTGGGATATTGCCTCCCTTCGTGGATGCACTGCTCGTGAGGAATTATTAACACATTATTCGTGTGCTACAATCAGAACATGATAATGATGCGGTATGCTATACCATTTGCAATCTGCGAGTTGATCTTTAGTACTGTTAATGTTGTATATTAACGGCATTTATATAAACAGCATTTGCTAGAACGGTTACAACAGATTGCCATAAAAAAAAAAGGATTGGATACACATTTAGTTGGCTTCATGCATGTGCAAGATCCTTATTTCGGTTAAAGTGTAAAATGCAGTAAAATCATGTCAGCTATTAAATCACCTTTAAATGGCACATCTCTTAAGACATCCAATTTAATTCAGTTTTCTGTTTGTGTAATAAGACATGCTGGATCCCATATATTTCACCAGGCTAAACTCCTTAAGGCTCACTTTGATTCTACTATAAGCATCAAAACACAGATTAATTCAAAGCCAATAATTGATCCAAAAACTCCAGCAGTCAATAACTCAATTGAAGCTCCATTTCAATCCATTTCTATCCAATATAACCCTCAATGAGAAGCAGCGTGAGAGCTTTCAGGGCAGCCACTCCTTCCAATAAGCTCCCGCATCTGACAGAATAGGATATCTGAGCACAGTAAATAAGACAGAAGCTCCAATATATTGGACTGAAGTTTCAGCCGCACAAAACTAAGTCAATTGTGTGTGTGTGTGCAGTGTGTATATATATATATATATATATATATATATATATATATATATATATATATATTCTTTTTTTTAAGACAAAAGTTCCTGATGAAGCACACTGTATTTGGGAATTATAATTAACTATAAAACACTTAGATGTGCAATTAAATTCTCACTATGTAATTAATTAATTTAAATGTAATTTTGGCAACTTTGAACCATTATAGATGAGGATGAGGATAAGGATGATATTGTGTTTTTTATACTTAAAGCAAAACTTTTCCTGGAATGGAAAAAAAGCTACTACCTGGAACAGTCTGCAGCAAGTCGTGCTGACATACAGCAGAACATTATAGTAATCATTTCCTGAGCTTTGAAACATTTTCTGTGGGCAGCACACCATGGCCCATTTTCAATATGGTACTCATAATATGAAATGTACTCATTTTTGATTCAATAACTTCACGTTAAGCTAGGTCAGCTTTGAGTTCTGCTGCGCTCAGTCTCGCTGCACATCCTGTCCTCTTTGTATAAATACCCACTGTGCACTAGCCTGAGCAGGCAGAGTCAGGTGAATCTCAGGTGAATCTGAATCATCTCTCCGCTCCTGTTGGCTGAAAAAAAAAAAAAAAGTGTAATCTTTACTTAAATCTATTCATTAACCTTTCTCCAATGCTGGTTGCAGGGCACTGACACATGTCATCACTTGGTCCTTTGCTGGCTGGAATTGCAGATGGTGAAAAGAACATATATCATGTCGGATCTTTGTACCGCAGCAGGAGGGGCAAAATGAGCATCAGTGAGGATGGGGCGATAACCGCTGTGCCGCTGCTCCTCTCCCACCTCTTTTCTTACCTCCTTGGCCCGACAGCATCCATTATTCCCTATGTAAATGTCACTGTTGCCTTATAGACCCCACAACATCCATCTCCTTGTGGAAATGCCACAGCATCAGCACCACTGTGCATCGATGCAACGCCAAGAAACTCCCTCTCCCCAAAAAAAGGCGGGAGGTCAAAAGGCACGGTGAAGAGCTATTTTCTCACTGCTTATGAAAGCTGGACACAAAAGCATGTCAAACTCAAATAGGAGCAGAAAGAGGAGGCGGTCGATAAGGGTAATGTGCACGGAGAGACGGACACAGAGACAAACGCAGTGAAGGCTGAGAAAAAACCCAATATCTATTTTTCATTCTCCGTATATAGTGTGCGGGTGCCTGTCGCTCTGCGCGATAAGGAGCGGTCCTGGATTAGATTAATGACCTGCTTACAGTGCTCCACGAAATCAGCGCAGATGTCGTGCCGCAGAAAAAGATGACTTTGCTGACAAGCGGCGTGTCCTCTCTGTCAACAGGAGAGCATCCCCGGCCCCTACCATTACCCCGGCACCCCCACTGAGTCGTATCGCGCTGATGAAAATCTCACACCTCTGAATTTAATCAAGGCATTTCCAGTTATTTCTCGCTCAAACTAGCTGTCCTCTCCTCTGTCGGATTGTCCCTTCATCCCCCACAGAGCCGCGCAAGATGATTTCATCAGCCGTCTCAAAGGGATACCTTGACATTTTGAGCGATGGTCTTGTTATTAGTTAGCATTAGTTCTTTCTCACAGTGCGTGTGGGTGTAAGAGTATTGGCAGCTCAATCACCCAAATGACAGGATGTTTGGATCTGGGCAGTAGGCAGAGCCAGCTGCATGCCCGTTTTGGATTGAATGAAGGACACATGTTCAAACATCCCACATAGTGTAACAAGTGCCTGCTGTGTAAATATAGCACTGCTGGAAGAGAGCATTCATTTATTTGTGTGCATCCTCCTCTGAGCTTTCTTTTTAGATCGCATCACCCAGTCTGGTGTGATTCTGAAATCCGTCACATCCCCCTCTGCTTCCTGTCCTAATGAAGAGTCCGTTTTTCACAAATGATTATTAAAAGAATCAGCTATCCTAACATCTTTGACAGAGGGTGTGGTGGGAAATCTATATAAAACTAATTTGAGTTTGCATTATATGAGGATTCAAATTGCATCTGGCACTGGTGCGGTTTCAGTGTTGGGTTTGATTAAATAGCTGGACCTCCTGTTAGACACAGTTGGGCTGGCACCACTTGTCTCTGCTTACTGGCGCCTCTCCTGGGCCGTACGTCCCTCTCCCATCTGGCACCACCATCACTGCCAGTAAGCTTCTCGCACCGTCCCGCTCGTCTGTCTATCCCCCACTATGAACTTTCTTCCTCAGGACTGCCATTTATTCATTGCTTCACCCCTGAGACGCAGGGTGGGCAAAGCGTGACGCATGGCGACACACAGAGTTGCTTCCATGTATTGTATTTTCAAAGCATTGTCCTTCCTGCCTTCTATATGTTTGACTGCAATTTTGAGTCATTTCTTTTTCGTAGATGCTGAGGCAGTTTCTGGACTTCCTGGAACGCTGGAGGTGTTCTTTTCTGTACTTCTCTCTCTGTTCCCCGGGAAAATGAGGATGACTCATACACTCATGCTGCGACTGAAGGCATTTCCGACAGTCGGAAATTCGAAGCTTGTGGGAAAAGACACCAAATGTCACAAATTACAGTGATTTCCACTGGTAAGAGTCCCAACGACAGTGCGGATGCACTGAAGTGAGACGCAAGAAAAGCAAGACTGCGTGCAAAAGAAAAAGGACGAAATGTATAAGAATATAAATAAAAGCAGCCGTGGTCCAGCTGTGTATCTCATTTATTTCACTTACAAATGAAGCAAGATGTATAGCTCATGGAGTTCTTCATGTTCCTCCAGCCGCACTGTTGACAGCTATATTATTGCTTCATGTTCTCCAAGCATAAATGGTTTTACTGAAACCGGAAAAATGGAACTGCCTTCAACACTCGCACTACTGTATATAATGAGCCAGTGAACTCACTGCACCACTGACATGTTTTGAATAATTTCATCCATTTTTTTCAATGCATCTGATGATGATCAATGAGGAAGTATTGCCCAATAGCACATGGGCATCCAATTAGCTCATGGGGATCAGAGGCATGGCCCATTAAGGAGATGTGCTGCTGGATATGACTAAGGGTTTCCCGCTCTTCCTTCATCACTGATACTATGCAATTACCACAGCTGACTCAAAGGGTCAGTTCAATCAAATTGTATTTTTCCGCCTTAGTCTTTTAGTTGGAGCGAGCGATACAGAAAGCTTTTGGTTGGAACTACATTCTACCAAATAAATGGTCCCTTAAAAAGTGAGGTCTGTGGATCATTCAGCGTTACCAGACATTGTTTCTGGAAAGACATCATTGCTTCAACAATTGCATCCTAAATTGTTTTTAAATGTGTTCGTGAGAGGTCCTAAGAAAAGCCTATGACGTTCTTAAACTGCAGAATTGTCAGACTTGTGTTGTTGCAATGATGCAACCCATTGTTTAACCTAATTAGCATTGCTAATTGCCCCGCTAAACCCTATGAAAGGGCACGAGACTGCAGCACCGTGTGCACCAACGGATATTAAAAAGAGAGAATTCAATTCATGAATGGTGCAAACAAAAGTCTAAAGAGTGTGGAGCCGTAACATTTTTGTATTTATTATGCTATAATAGAAATATTTCTGGACATGATGCATAATCATAAACTGTCGACAACCGCTTATGGATAATGTCCAAGGAATATGCACAGACATGATTCAATTGTATGTGTGATCTTGAGTGTGCATATAGATTCTGTTCTGAGACCAAACTACAAATATAAAAACATTGGTGAATGTCAGAATCCTCGAACTGCATAACTGGGTATTAGGAAAACATATCTTCTCAAACGATTGGTGAATTTAGCGTCTTTTGAGCAGCACAAACTAAACTGCTTTTACTTTCGTTGGAGTGGGGTGGAAGCAGAAGTTAAAAAGGCAAATGTCCTGCAATCATACAACTATTTGCATGGCAGGACCCCACTAAGATTAGGTGATAACATATACTTCTTGTAATTTAGCTGAACTGGCCCTTTAAGAGCATACTGCTGTGCTGGTTTTATGCAGTACATTGAGCTGTCCATGACAAGTTTGTGATATTAGTATTAATATCCTGTTTTCTGTGTCATTGCACATATCATGTCAACAAAGCATGTTCATTCAGACCAGCCATCTGGAGGTCTGTGAATAATTCTAATTAGGTCAGATTGCCTTATTTTGTAAAATGGATACTCAAGATAAAATAGATTAAAAACGATGCAAAATAATTTGTTTCGAACCATACCGCCGAGGATCTCTTCAAACTTCTCCTTCTCCTCCAACTTCAGTGTAAGTCAGCTGCTGCACAAATGAGTGCACACACAATAAGTGCTGCAAGCTGCTCTTCCCTCTCAAGTTCTACTTTGGCACAATAATGGTGGAAAACAAAGTATGTTTCACATTTGCGCTGCGAGATCCCTCATGGCTGAATCCAAAGAGAATATTTGTTTTATTATTTATTTTTGTTAAAGTGTGGTGACTCTGTGCCACCGCAACATTGGCTGAACAAGAACCCACTGGAGAGGAAGTTGTTTTGCTTAAGAGCGACAGACAAATGACAGATTTATTTTTTTGCCTAGCTTTAGCTGCCGAGGATGACAATTTTTAGTCAAAGTAAGCTATTTGATTGCTTGCTACAGAACCAGGAAGCAATCCAAGCAGTCTGAAGAGACAGATGTCAGAAGAGTGGGTGCTACAAAGAGACAGAAGTCTAAATGTTCAACTTTAGCAGGTAGGTTTCAAGAGGTTGACAAGTTAAAAAATATAAATAATGGAGCAGGGTTGCAAAAACTGTATATGGTTTTATACCCAAAAATATATTTGCACGATTTTATTCATCATTTAGCCGACTGACTGTACCAGAGGAAAGACACTTTTTTGTTGTTTTTATATTTCCTGAAAGAAAAAAAAGGCAAACAAGCTACCCAGCATTCAAATGAGGCTGTTAAAAACTTCTAATTGTGCAGAAGTTTCAAGAGTGTAACGTTCATCACAAATGAGTACTAAACAATGCTGCTGGGAAATGATCTCGAGTTGAACCTTGCAGGGAGCTTATGGAATTAAAGTTGTACTGACATTGTACATTAGACAGCAATAATGAAGTCATTCTGTTTGGCTAAAAATTTTAATGGAAGTTGGCCATCAAGAACAAGTAATGGGAGCGCTCTGAAGTCTCTGCAGCGCTGCAGTAATGAAGAAAGAGATGTCCCTTGGTTGTAAAGCGTATGCAGTAATGGTTGAAATTTTAACTTGTGCAATTACTCATGCCCACCTTTGGCCTTGGTTCAAATGTTCCCTCGGCCACTCATTACATGAATTTCCTACGCAAATGTAATCAGCAGGAATCAATTCAATTAGAATAGATCTTCTGTTTTCTTTGCATTCCTGGAGGAACAGAGTCCCTTTACTGATATTTTTTGGGGAGTTCAGATGTGGCGGCACTGAACCATTTCCCATTATGACTCAGGAATAGGAGACTTCTCCCAGGAGGAGACGTTCAGGAGACAAAAGACTATTTACCGATAAAGTTGCGTCGAGCGTTCGTCGTTTTGGCTGTCAGCAGCACTCTGCCTCTGTATCGAAAACAGAGAAGTGACTCCTCCACAAAATCTGCAGACGGCACAACAATCAGAACTTGAGATGAGTGCCAATCATGTCGGCTTTCACGTGTGCAAGGGAGGTATGGGGGAAAAAAATCAAAACTCTGCTCCGACCTATCAGAAGGGAGAAGCTGACAGGCAGACATAATCTCCCATGGAGTCTGAGCCCTGTGCTGCGGATGAAGGATAAGGGGAAATGGAGGGAGGGGTGATGGAGTGCTTGTGCTGGATAGATGGATGGCTGGCAAGATGGATGGATGAAAGGGGGAGGGGGGAGGAGTGGAGGGAACTCTAATGCCCTCATGCTTTTGATTTTAGATAACTAGTGCCTGTGTAGCTATTCAGAGTGTTGCACACAAACCTCCTATACATACAAATACATACGCAGAAATACACACTCGGTAGAAAATACACTAACGTACACACCCTCACACGCTTGTCAGATAAGACAGCTTTGCATCAGGGATCACTGCTCACAAGCCTGAGACCAGTGAAATCCCGTTCGAAAATCCTGCCGCTATTGATGCCAGCGGGGATCCCTGTGAGCGGCACAGCGTGCTCTTACAGTTTGTGTGTGATAGAACAAGCGAGAACTGTCATGACCGATAAGGAGAAGAACTTTATCTCTGGATCAAGCCTTATCCTGATTAAAACCAGTCATCTATGAGGGCACGCTGACATTTTATAGGCAGCAGTGGCTCTGCTGCACACCGTGGGTTCATTTTGCCCGGGTTCCTGATGACAGCAAGTGATCCCTGGAGGGCTGTTTTGATGTGCACATTTTGGTAGCACTTTATAATAACTACACACTGTTTAGCATTAGTTAAGCATGAGTAAACACTTAATTCATCATTTATAAAGCATTGTTCCAACGTGAACTCTCATTAGTAACTCATTAGTATGCAATTCATAAACAGTTACAAATGTTTTATACTTGATTAATAAGCTTGACTATTATGCGTCTCATGATTGGGTTTTCATACTTTATAAATGATGGATTCCCCATTCATAAATTAAGTAATATATATATTGCAATGCAATTATTAAGGACTTATAGATGATGCACTAATGGTTAACATGTGCTTTATAAACGTGTTTTAACACTGCAATTCATGATTGATTCAGCTAGTTACGAGTCGTTGGTTAAGTATTAGTTAAATATTTTGTATGACCACATCTAAAGTGAGGACTATCTGTGCTTAAAACTATAAAACATACACACACACTGACGTCACCGGCTCACATCACCTCGCCGGCGTTTCTGGCCCAGGCCACGTCATCACACCGGGTCCTATGGCGTAAACGTGTGTTTTTGAGTAGGTTTTATAGTTTTCAGTATAGCCCTCACTTTAGATGGGGTCACACAAAATACTTAACGAATACTTAACTAACGACTAGTAACTATCATGAATTGCAGTATTAAAACACGTTAAAGCACATGTTAATCATTAGTGCATCATCTATAAGTCCTTACTAACTGTTTTGCTTAATTTATTAATGGGGACCAGGATAATTTATAAAGTATGAAAACCCAATCATTAAATGCAAAATAGTCAAGCTTATTAAGCAAGAATTAAACATTGATAACTGTGTTTATGTATTGCATACTAAAGTTGCAACAATGCTTTATAAATGATGAATTAAGTGTTTACTCTGCATTATTAATGCTAAATACTGTGTAGTTATTATAAAGTGCTACCCACATTTCAAACTATTTTCTTTATTATCTTCCAACTCAAGTTAATGCACGTTTGTGTTTTGTGTGGGGAATGGTGTTAGAATTCAGCTCAATATCTTAACACTGTGACACCAACTTCTACTTCTGACCCTTGTTGTTCTGGACGCTGCATTTCATGCCCCTAATATAGAGTCGAAATGCCAAAGACGTAAATCAAAGGTTACTCAGCTTTAGGTTCATTTCATAACACAATGCCTCTGCATACATATAGATTATGTGGCATTTCTGTATCATACCCCAAGACTGAAGATAAACACAGGAAAAAGGACAGAGGATTAGAAAAAAGGTCACAAAAAGCTTGAATTTGCAATAATGAACATGTCATTAGTATGAGGCCAATGAATGTTTCTTTAATTCCAGTATTTCAAGCATGTAGCCCAATACGTTTCAGGGCAATTTAGTCTGGTTTCCGGGACAGGATTTTAGATAGTTCTGTCATTCAACACTTTCTGCGGTGTATTGTTTACAGTGGCGGGCCGTGGATTTTCTACCTGCGCATTCAGCGGATCAGCTGTTAAACAGCTGGGCGTGGTGCGGTGCACCCCCTCTTCTCGCGAGCTAACAGCGAGCGCTAGTTAGCTCGCGAGCTAACAGCGAGCTAGCGCAGACCTGCTTTCCATCACGCCTCGGATGGCCAAGCAGGGTGAGATGCTCCGCAGGGCGGGGAGGACAATTAAAAAATTGTAAAATAGCTATAACTTTGTGATTCTGTTTAGGCCAGCAGAGAAGGCTTAGCAGGCCCTGACGGCCCGCCACTGATTGTTTAGCATGTAGGAATTATGCTTGCAATTGTACACCTGCTGCTAACTCAAAGACATAAACGTAAAGAATGAAAGTATTTCGTGGGATCTGAAAGGTGGATATTGATAGCCCATTGAGCGAACAAAGGGTGACTCTCGGGCACCTTGGCTTCAGTGGGCCAATAGTGCCAATAGGGATGGGTGTTTGAGTGATAAAAGCTGCCATAAATCCTTTACAGGGATATTACTGAGTTGACACATTTTGTTTATATTTGTAAGAAGCTTTTACTCAGGGGTTTAAGGTGAATAACTAATGTAAAGAATGTGGATTAAAAAACAGCAAGAGGATTAGCTTCCATTTGTTAAAATGGATATTTGGGATGTCAGATGGACACTGAAAGGACAACTGAAAAAATAAATCCTGTCCGTGGCTTCGCTTGTGTTTGATCCCACCACCAGCAGCACTGGAATGGTGGAAAAAGAGAAAAAGCAGCAAAGCACAAGGACGTTCCAGACGTTGGGTCTGTTCATTTCAACACCTGCGGATCAGTTTCAAGGCTCATCAAGATGAGTGACAAGTGGTGACATCGTAATTTGATTGGCTGAGGGAATGGGGTATATGCACAGGCGAAAGCTGCACTGCTGAGAGTTGTAGACTTGTATATCTGTAACCACATTTCAAGACTCCGTAGCTTAAACACAGTCATTTTGAGCAGAACTTGCAAAATCTAATCTTGTGCTTTTTTTTCTCTTAGAGGTTGAATTTATTTCACACAGGAGTGTGGATTTGGAAATCCACACCCGGGAGTCGGGTTTGCAGAGAGGGATGCTCTCGACCTGTAGCCTCCAGTCCCTCGACCCAGCAATAAGCACAGCTGTGGCAGTCAGGAGAGTTTAAAAATGTAATTTACGGAAATAATGAACCAATTAAAATTAAATGCCACCCATAAACACAGACTAATCTTCTCCTTATTTGCATTTTGTAATTTATTATTTCAAAGCATTCATCTTTGCATGACTGAATGGTTCCTACGTTTACTAATAAAGAGCACCACATGCACCATCCAACCTTCTCACTTACTACTCCATCTCTACAAACAGATACAGAGTAGGGGGTCACCAACTGTCAGATATGGATTAATCGTACTCATGGACAATTTTTCCTCGACCATCCAAGCAACGTAAAACTATCTGTGTTCAAAATCGACACATTGTTGTTCACTAGTAACCACACCCGAGTAGTCCTTTGCTTTAACAGGAACTGGATGCCAAAGTTCACCATAGGGGCATCACTCAAAAACCTCACCATCATAAAAACCATGAAGCATAAATAAACATGAAATCTAAAAGTTCCTTTTTGGTCTTCTGTTGTCCTTGAATGGACAAATTACTGGTTTTATATGAATGTGTTATGATGACAAGGCCACAGTCGACCATCAATCAATCGCCTACATTAGACCATAAATCTGTTAAACGACTGAGGTGCACTTAAATGTAATGACATTCACTCCGTTAATAAAGTCTGTCAAAGAGACTAAATAAACAGAAAATTAGATAAATATCAAATAAATGATGCTTAATCAATGTGCATGACATTTCACATTTCACATCCTTTTAGTCTCAATCAAATAAGAACTGCTTAATTTGAGCTAATTGACCTTAGTCACTGTTGCTCATTCAGACATCCATTCATCCATTCTCTTCCATTTATCTGGGGCCGGGTTGCTTGGACAGCAGACTAAGCAAGGCGATGTAGATTCCCCTCTCCCCGGCAACTATTTCAGCTCTTCCTCGGGGACCCACAAAGCCTTACCAGGCCAGACGAGATATATGATCTCTCCAGCACTTTCTGGGTCTTCTACACAGCCTCTTAACAGTTGGATGGAAATCCTCGAAAGGGAGGCGTCCAGCAGGAATCCTGATCAGATACCCAAACCACTTCAGCTGGCCCCTTTTGACTCGAAGAAGCAGCGACTCTACCCAGAGTCTTCCGGCTCGGCTCCCTCTTCTTACAGCGGTCCGGTGCAATGCCTGAATCACTGCTAATGCCTCGCCACACAACATGTGCATCTCATGCTCCATTTTAACCTCGCTTGTTAGCAATACCCCAACATTTTTGAACTCCCTTGCTTGGGGCTGGACTCCCAACATGGATGGCCCAATCCACCATCTTCCAGCAGAGAACCATGGCCTCAGACTGGGAGGTACTGACTCGTATCCCAATGGCGTCCCACTCTTCTGCCGCATAAGATGGAGGGACATATCAACACTGAACTTAACTTTGGTAACTTTATTCCGTTGCTGGCACCTAGCCGTAGAAGGATATTATACCTAGTCTTTTTCAAAAGCTCATTAACTTAACCCCAGAAATAAGAAGTCAGTTTATTTATATTGCACTTTTCACAGACAAAGGTCACAAAGTGCTGTACAGGAGTCAGGAAAAAACTTGTTAAAACCAGACTGATAATAACAGGGGCCAAAACATTACAACAGTTGAGATAGCATAGTAAAATACACATTAAAAGATGGAGCAGTAAAAAAAACACATAATGAAAATAAATAAATAAAAACTGATAAAGAGCAAGTCATAGAGTATGTATGTATTCAACCAAACGCCAGTGTAAACAAGTATGTTTTTAGTTGTTTTCTAAAAGACATCACAGAATCAGCAAACCGTATTTGTGCAGGCAGAGCGTTCCATATCTTTGGTGCTACTGCCTCGGTCACCACGTGTTTTAAAGCAAGTGTGTGGGACGGTCAGAAGGTTTAACTGGGAGCCAGTGAAGAGACCTGAGAATGGGGGTGATATGAGACCGTCTACTTGTCCTCGCCAGTAATCTGGCAGCAGCATTTTGGATTATCTGCAACCGGTTAATCGCAGATTTACTGAGTGCGGGAAAAAGTGCATTGCTGTAATCAATACAAGCATGTATGATCATCTCTAATTCAGCTGTTGATAAAACTGATCTCAGTTTGGTAATGTTTCTTAGGTGGAAGAAGGAAGCAAACCTGGCATATATTGGCGATCTGATGTTAGTCCAACTCCTCTTGATGTACGTTGGTTTGCTTGTTAGCATTTTGCTAACATGAGCTTACGATGTAATGTGTCTATGAAGATTGTGACACCAATGGCATATTAATGGTACCTTAGAACAGACGTAGCATGCATTACAGGAAAAGAGAAAGTTGACTATGATTCTTTTGGTTTTCAAGCTTACTCAACTGCTATGGGAGCACAGAGCAGAATGGGGGTCAAATAGTGAGTGCAGGCCCAAGATACGTGAAGATAAGGTCAGTGGTTCGAACCTATGACCAACATCAATTTAATTAAATAATTGTATCATTCAATTTAAGGATACGTTTAAGTGTAATCTATGTATCACGAACATTGAGCTGCTAAATTGAAAAAGTGTAGGAAAAGAGTGTGTACTTATACAATGAGAGTATGAGCCCAGACTGCACTAAAGTTTCACACACTGGAAACTCAATACACAAACTATGACTTTAACACTTTTGTTTCCATATACTGTGCCACACTGCTGTTGTAAATCACGGCCAGTGTAGCCATTACCTCCGGTCATCTTCCAGTGTTCTTCAATACTGAGATGAAAGCCAAGATTGCTTTTTAGAGGATTTAAATTATTAAGTAGCAACATGAAATCTAATTCGGAGTGATAAATGAAATTACATTAAATTACCGTCCGAGTCAATGCAACCCAGTCGTTGCTTGGAGGGTATAGAAGTAATGGTGTGTGGGAGTAAGTGAATGTGTGTGGGGGTGTGTTTTGATGAATGTATGTCTCTATCCAGCTGTTACTGTAGGCTTGAATGTGCCCCCTCCATTATTGACTCTCCCCTGGCAACACAGAGGCCAGCACTTTGTCCTTTAAGGGATGATTATAAGTAGGTTTCTGACCAGATGTGTCTACCACAGGCACAAAGGTGCTCAGCCATCTCTATTAACTGCGGAGATTCTGACCTTTGCAAAGCTGTCAGAGCTCTTATCTGTAGTGACGTTCTAACTTAGCTTTGAGAAGAAAAAACAGAACCATCTATCAAGTGTGAAACAAACTGTCATTTTAGCTTTACATTGTATTTATCTTTTACTGGCCGCCTATCTTCCCCAACCAACTGTAATTGGTACATTATGATGTCTTTTGCACACTGAGCTGACCATGACTAAGCCAAAGTAGCAGACTAGCATTATGCTGCATTTAGGTATACAAAAAAATACAATTACAGCAGCAATTACTTCGCAAAAAGAGTCTTCACTTCATTCAACCAAGGATGATTCAGAACGATTATTTAAAAGAGCATCGCTACAAGCTGAACACACAGACTATATGATAAAGGAAACCAGACCTAATCAGAGCCCAACATCTGATACGTTTACTTTTGATAGTCAATCTCTGGGTTAAGGGTAGATTATGGTTAGTAAAATAGTACATTTAAATTGTGTTATTGTGTGTGAAATGTAGAAGCCCTCCTGGCCGTGCATACGCAGAGAACCCTGGCGGTAGAAAAGGCATACAGCTATTACCGAGGGCGCGTGGGGCGTGTGCCCAATAAGCATCGTTGAGTGCACTTTAGAGTTGCTGAAGGGCCACTGACTGTGTGTGTCCTCAAGAGCGGGCACTCTGCAATACCAGTCAACAATATCTGGTTGATGCCAGAAGAAGCCTTGATAATTCCGACTTGTTCACCATCTCAGCTTGAGTATGCGTGGCTCTGCATATTTTTGATATCCTGGAGGAAATAAACAGGAGGGAAACTTCTTAGTTCTGTGAATGTGGAAACTCTGCAACTGTGGATGCAGTCCCCTGTGGTATGTAGATATGACCTGGGGTATCCAGCATCAGGTATGATTCCACTCAGGGATGTTCTGTATCCAGTTCTAGTGACACTTTTGTTCATCAACAACTGAAGCTGAAGAGGTGGTTTGCCCTCCTTGTGTGACACTTGTTATTTTTGTCGGGCCTTGTCTAAATTCCAACGCCTTTCAAATTCCCAGCAAAACAGCAGTTACATGTGTCCAATGAGCCCTTCTTTGGACAATCTGCCTGTAAACAAGACAAATAATAAGTCTTTGTTTGCGGTGCTTCCACCTCTGCAGAGAAGTTGTTCCACTTCTCTCTGACAACACAAAGTGAGAAAAAATGGCTGAGTGTGCCACTTGGACCTTTTTGAAGGGAAGTTGTTTCATGAGGGGTGTTTTTATGTAAATGAGGCTGATCGTGGTCGCAATCATTTTATTTTGTCAGTATGACCGACAGGCTCACAGTAGAAATATCCCGTTCACTTTATTACAATAACGTAATCTACGAGGAATGTGAGGTTACACATATTTAATTGTCCAATGCTAAATGATGTTGCCTTTTATTGCACATTTTTGTAACTAGATAACTGCTGTTTTGTAAAAGGTAAAATTTCGCAAAACATATTTCACACGCTTGTGTTTTCTGCATATCTTGCCATGTGGTGGAGATTAGGAGAACATTTGTGAATTTACTTATTTTCATCTCTTTGCAAACAAAAGCTTGTGTTGAAACCCCAGCCGTGCTGTTTCTGTCTTCATATTTACTGTTGACTCACTCCATCCTTGATCAAGATGGCTGGGTGTTGAGTTAGATGCAGACCAGTCTGTGAGTAGAATTTGTTTAGAGAGATGATTTGGATTGAAATATTTACTTTGTTAAGGTGAAAAGGGGGGATTTTCTGTGCTCTTTAGTTTGCATGTATCCTGAAAGCCAGGAAGCTGGCCTTTTTCAGCCGCTTTCACTATTTTGCAAACATTGAGTTGAGAAAGTACACAGACTGTGGTTAATTAATTAATCAACAAGTAAAATATATGTGATGTGATGACATCTGAGTATAGAACTGGAACAGGTGGTCACGTATGCCATGGGAGGATGGTGTCTCCCGTCTCTGTTCACAAATGGTCTTCGACATCTGATGTGATCGGCCCTCTCAGCCTTTCTCCGGCGGTCTATTGACTCCTGGTTGATTACTTTGATCTCTCCCCAGTTCTGCCGTGACTTGATTTTGGTCTGGTGTCCTGAGACTGCGGCTGATCTTGTCTGTTTCCAACGTTTCATCGAGCCATTTTTTGCAGTTCATCGAGAGCCCTTGCAATTTAGCGAACAGTTCCCGTGATTTGGCAAGCTTTGGTTGGTCTTAAACTGCACTTCATTAGCGGCCAAACATTTCTACAGCTTTATCTTGCGCCCCCTGAATATACTGGTCTGCAGTGCCGTGTGATTGCCTGCGCATGGTCCCCTGTGCATGTGTTCTGTGGGCTGTGTTTCCTGTTTTACCATCTCAATCCTCTTCCACTGTGACTCACAAGCTGCTCCATCTGCTGTGGATCCATCAAACAAACAGACTATATTAACCGCACAGATTCAACAGCAATTTGACTTCTCTTGAGAACATGCCACATTTGATTTCCTTTGGAGTACATCAGCATCTGAACACATGCATACATGTACATTCAAGCTGCTGACTCTTTTTCATCTATATTTGGCTCGGAGGGCAGGTGAGTCAGTCAGCCTTCCACCGTGTGTATTTCTTTGTCTGTGTGGATGCCCTTTCTCCTCAACCTTCATATGCCCACCTGAGGGAAGGGGCCTTACAACTGGGTAGGGATCAATGAACTGCTGTGTTGTGCTCAGCCAGCGTAGGATCTTATTTAGAAGCCCTCCAGGTGGGTAGGATCAGTGGCGCACAGAGGGGGAGAGGCAAAGGCAGCATCCATTATTTATTTCTTCATTTAACACTGGCAGCAGGTTCTTCGCCCACTTTTATTTGTTCAAAGAGTAGTGGTGTGTGGGGTTAATTCTCCACAGGGGTTAATATTGGGAACTTAATTGGATTCCTGCACTGGGACAGATAGGAGTTTGGAAGATAAGGAATGTGTTGTAAACACACTAAGCCCTGTCTCTGATAAAAGATCTATTTGTGCCGCCTGGTCTTTTGCTATAGTGTCAGTGCTTGCCAGAACAGGGCGGCCTGCTGAAGCGTATTGATCTACCTTTACTTCTTCAATTAGGGGAATGAAGAATTAGTCACCGCAAATAAAACATAACTTATTGTCTCCGCTGGGGCCCAACCCACGTGTCCGTCCATCGCTCTTCTTCCCCGTTTTATCCGGACAACACTGAGGTGGCTGTTCTAATGAGAGTTTAAGAGCCAGCTGCTTTGTGCTGTTGGAGATAAAAACTCATCAGAAGAAAAAAAATAGGACTCTGTGAAGGTAAAATGTAGGACTTTATTAACAGCTTGTATTTTGGATTGTTCTCAGTGTATAACTTTATACAGCCTGATATTTCTTCAAGAAGGTTTTGGAGGTTAAACTGAATATCAGAAAATGAAACGGAGAAACAGTGGTTTCCTTTTTCAACAGAGTGAGAGGGAATCATGTTGCTCCGTTCTAACCTCTCGCGTGACTCTGAATTTCAATGCGTCGTTTACACTCTCATTATAACAAATCCACGGAAGATAATGGGTTCATTCTGCACCTGATCAAAACATAAATGCGCCGTGATTATGCCAGCTTCTAGCATCTCATTAACTGTACGTTAACCTTGCAAATAGCCGACATTATTAACTGCTAAGCGGATTGTAAAATGTGCAAGATTGGCCAGAACTAGTGTGTGTTTCTAATGTTTAGAAAAGACAACAGGAAAGTGAAAAACAAAGTATCTTTCTAGGTATATTTTCTTTTGTTTAAAGAGCACAAATACATTACTTTAATAAGTTTAGTCAAAGGAATATATGCATGGCTTCTTGCATAATTGATTTACAGGAGAAAAAATAGCTGCTTCTATGAAAGGGAATTCCTCTAAACGGGCACATTTCTACACCGCCTAAAGGGCCAGTGCTCACCGACTCCCTGTACGGGGATCATCATGCAACTAAAAATGCTAAATGATCTGTTATTAAAATACTTTGCCCACAATAATCACCGCCACTGCACCGCATGGGTTGAGCAGTTACTATTAAACTTTTAAGCGCTAATTAAAAAATAGAAAAGAAGAAGAAGAAATGCGTTCACCCACTCTGCCCCGAGGGATGAAATCTGTCTCCTATTCTGTTGTAAATTGAGCACACCTAACAGCTCACTGCAGAATAATCAGGAATTAGGGGATAAATGCAGCAACTGTGAAGAGTAATAGCCTGCGTTGCTCCTGCACTCCGAGTTTATAAAGCTCACCTCCCTCCCCAAGCTTTTGGCTGTGCTGCTCTGTATGAATGCCGGATTTAAAAGTCTCTGGAGAAGCACAGTGGGTGAGTAAGAGGTGTTTTTTATGTCATGCTATAAGCTTCCACTCAAGATATTTCCTACCCTTTTTAGATTCCCTCTTTTTTTTTCATCTTCTGAATGCATATGAATTGTGCTTTGAAATAGCACGGAGGGAGTGTGACGTTTTGATTGCTGAAATGGGAAAGAGAGAGAGAGAGAGAAACACTTGTGGTGCCACATGCTTTGACAAGTAATTAAGGGCAACTGTGCCACAGCAGACAATGAATGGTGGCCAAATATAAAGTCATGCACAAGGCATTCTTAAAACATATTTGCAGCAACTGCTTGCTTGCTTCTTTCTGTTGGTGAATGACAAATCAGTCTGTTTTTCAAGAGGGTAAATTGATGCACTATATGAATTGCAGTATTTTCCCTCATTGAATCCATTGTCACTCTTGCCATATTGGATATCGGCACAATTTACAGCCTCCATCTGTAATCTGCAGCATTCCATAGGCAGCATTGGGATGTGTTGTGAAGGTGAGGGACACGGGAGAGGCCACGGACAACTAATCGCCCTCATGTCCTTCAGCAGATGGGGTTAACCCCCGGTGCTGACAGCCATCACAGCAGCTCTGGACGGCCTTGCTGAAAATTGAGTGTCAGGTATTTACTTGAGCGGATTAAGCAGTGGCCCAAAGATTGTACGGGGGTTATTTTCTTTAATCCTTGCAATTCTGCTACAGTGCTACTGTCCTTCACTGCCATGTTAACATGGCCACAAGCTGTCTGGACCACATGCTGCTTGTATTGTGGTTGTGTGTTCTTTTTCATAGCAGAAGACATAACCAGAACATGGGACAACACAGTCTCACAGCAGTTTGTGAAACATGTAATCTAGTGATTTGTGGATGTAGACAAGACTTTTAAAGTAATGTATTTTCAATATGAAGTATCTTTCGCGCCTTCAACACTTTTTTTTGGTCAGTCGAGACAACAATGTGAGGAAAACCGCCTTGAACGCGTCACTTCATAACAACACCAACGGGGTCTCGACACCCGTCTCGTCGGTGACATTCCTGCTTTGGTTTGTAAGGCATGTACAGTAATTCTTCATTTTGTTATTTACTGTTTGTGAAATGGGAAAACAACCATGAATCCTCTAATGTACCTGCATATGTCCATATTATTTGACATTTCATAAAACAGTCACAACCAGTATTTGATAAAAGGTAAGCCTTAGAATATGATTAATGCATTTCGCGTAAAAGAATATATTTTTTTAATCCTTAAATATGATTGGAACTATGTTGCCAAACACATTAGTCCCAAATGGGAGTAATACAAAATTAATAAAAAGATACAGGACTGGCAATATACAGTCAAGAATAATCTTCGTAAAGAGCTGTGTCAGTATTCTAGTCACATATCGATTATCTGTATGATGAAAACATGTGGAGATGTTATTAATGTTGCTGTTATTAACAATATAAAAAATTGATTAGATCTTACTCTAAAGAATTTGCTGTGACATTGTTTTCATCTTACTTATTTCTTTGTTTTCCCCCCAGGATTGTAAACATAGGAGCAATGCCAAAAGCCTGTAAATAAAATGAATGGAAACCAAGCAACAACACCCAAAGATTCATGAGGTTAATTATTGTTTTCTTGTTCTATGGTGCTGCGGACCCCAAAATATGTTCTAGAATCCAGCTGAATCCTGTAGTTGTTTTAGTCATCATATTCTACACTCTGAATATCAGCACTGTTATGAGCTTTGAGAGAAAGGACTAACACCAGCTATACCAATCTATACCTGGTTTGGACTTGTGGAGATTCTTTTATATGTTCAAGTAAAATACACCTCGAAGCACCCAATCTGGCGCACAGTTTATTTCTTTTTATTTTCTTGTCACGTTGTCACAATCACAGGGAGGAAAGCAGCGTCCTACATGAGGGTGGTCTGGCTGTGGAGGCTGGCAGAACACTGATGTGGTTTTAAAATATGAAAGATGTCAGACAGTCCTGCTGACCAACAGTGTGTGGCGCAACCTCATTAATCTTTCAAAAATGTATATATTTCCTTCACACCATAGTGTTATTTACATCAACAGTTGTACCGTGTATTTGATGGATTTTCCAGCATATCTCTGTAAAATAAAACCTACTTATACATTCCATCACAGGTAAGCAATTTGCAAACTATGCTCATATAATTCGGATATATATTTTACCTATAGTTCCAGCCAACCATATTTCACTGTAGTACTGTATACAAATTGATTACCAGACTTTTTTTTTTGCTTGAGGCCTCAAATCCCAGTGAACATGAAGTATGCGTTACCATTTGTCAGAATGACATTATTGTTGTTAAATAATATAGTGCAGGCTTTTCCTATATTGCTTTTCAAGACGTGTCCACCTTACAACTCAGTGTCCAACAAATTATTTGCTTATGAGCCCTTATAAATAAATGTGGTGATGACCACATGGAGTCAAATGTACACGCATCTCACATTGTGTGCTACTGTTGCAAACCCTTTATGAAACGTTACATCTTTTTTCTTTCCCTCGTGATGATGCTGAGCAAATAGTACACCACTACTCCCTATTGATGGCATTGTACTACACACAAACAGTCATATAGCTGGAAAACTATATAATGAATTACTTTGCTGTCTATTTGCCCCACACACATACATAGCTCGTCTTAAAATTCTCTTCCACATCGTTCCAGGTGACCAATGGAGATGCAATGCTCATTATCCACACAGCCATCACCATAGGGGGGAACCAGGTTCATCATTGACCGGCCTGTGAGTCATCACTGGGCAACAAGTCTCCCTACCAACTGCAGTTAGTGTGTCGTTACTGTATGTAATGACTCAGCAAGTTCTCAGCTTGACTTGAAGATGTGGAGCTCATTTCATAAATCTGGCTGCAGTGACAAACTTCAATTCAACCCCTCACAACAGGAAATGGCAAGTCCATATCGAGTGACTTTTTTTTTTTCCTCTGAGTAGCAGTCTCATAAACAACACATCCACACTCAAGGTTTAGGAAGGTATGAAGTGTACAGCTCATAAATGTAAGTGAGGACGCCTGGTTTCCTGAGTTGTTACCGCTTTTTGAAATGCACACACACGCAGCCGAGGCCTCCGCTCGGTCTTCTGGGGCATGAAGAATAACTCAGAACCGTATAAACTTTCATTCCTGCATTGCACATTAACGAGAAGGATGGCAGCTGATGCATTTGAAAAGAAATGTAATTGAGACTGGGTCCAGTGGACACTCAGATATTAATTTCTCAGAGGGCAGGGCCTGCTGCGGGGCATCAGATAAAATGTAATTAGGCCCACATTTCATTTGAGAGCTTCTGTACAGCAAACATAGACCTGAGGTGAACTCAGGTTGCTGCTTTCATGATAAGTAATATTGGATGCCCAACAATGTATCAATCATGCTCGAAAGCTTCTTAGCTTGAATTCATGAGTCGTGTTACTTGCTGTGGACTGTATACAGCTGCATTCAGTTCTAATGAATGACAAAGTACCTGAACAGCAGAAGCAGCAATATGTGGTATATATTACCAAATCAAAAAGTTAATCACGCAATCTCGACATGAAGTTCACATACATGTGTGTCCCGGAGCTATGACATATAAAATGTGCAATCACTTTGTTAGAACAATGCAAATAAAGTTCTATCTGTGCAAAAAAAACTAATATTTGGCACACAAAAAAATGCTTATTGTGGCTGCAATTAACCTGTTTTGCACTGAATATCTTTTTATGATAATAACATGCAACCTGTGCAAAACAAAACGAGTGCAGATATGTGAGCCATCAGGTTTTATCAGTATTAGTGGCTGCAGTGAGCTGCTTCCCTCTACAAATCTTTTTAAAACAGGGTTGCAGGCTTCATACGGCCGCTCTCAATTCATGCTCAATGTTGAGCTAAAATCTGTATTATTTTCCAAGAGGCAACAGCCGAAAACGCCAAGAATCAGCGAATCGCCAAGAATCTTGGCCGTCGCGCAAGCGTAACCTGTTAACGGCATAACGTAAACATTGTAACATATGTACTTTTGTAATATGTGAAGGTCTTGAAATAAAGAAATTATGCATTTCAACTGTGGGGCGCGCCTTACAGTTTGAGAACCACTGGCTTAGGGAAACATTATGTTGGTAATGTTAGGGGACTTTCATTTTCATGGTGACAATAATATCCACTTTATGGTTATGGAACAATTGGGCTTACGGCTAAAAGGAAACCACATTGCCTTGTGGTTGGAAGCAAGTAATGAACAGCCGTCTGTGTTAAAGTCTGACATTTTTTTGGCCCATCCATCCACTCCGACCGTTCCCTGTACGCTGACATTGTGCCTCCACAATAACGTCGCCTGACAACCTGCTTTGCTCCAGAAGGACAAGAGTTATAATTCCTGCAGGTGCTAGAGGGCTCTGTCACTAAACTGTAACCATGTCCTTTAGGCCATTTACTGAAACAACTGATTCTGACAGTCTCCTTGTATCACATGATCTTCATCAGCAGATGGAGTTTACTTAATTGTGAGGTTCTTATAATTTATCATGTAGCTGTAGATTTTTAAACTCTATATCATTTCCTGTGACTAAACATTTTCACCGCAACATCCGCATTGTTTATGTCATCTACCTCTTTTCCGGAACATTCATGAATGCCTCATGCTATGAATTACAGATTGTTAAGCCCTCCGAGGCAAATTTGTATTTGTGATTTTGGGCTATATAAAATAAACTGAATTGAATTTATCAATCAAAAGGCAAGATGTTTTTTAAAAAAAGGTCTGGAAAATGTGAAAGGTGGGTCGAATCTGTTTTTTTCAATGGCTGTTTTCAAGGTCATGCCTGAATGAATGAAGGAATGTTCACAGTCAGTTGTCTTCATATATGTGACCCTTTTATTCATCTATTTTGCAATTTAGAAACACACAAATATGGATTTTTTTTCCAATCAGGTTAAGTTAATCAAGCATTTTAGAACATTTATTTTGGACAAGCATTTGCAACCAGGGTTTTTTTGTCTTTATTTTGACATCATGTATCCATAGATCCACATATCGGTCCCTGTACATAAAGGTATGCAAAGATATTCTGTTGAAGATGTCTACTGAAGTTGCTACAGGTGCTCTGCCATGCTGCCAGACCCTCATGGTCTGAATGTGTGAAGCCCTCTGTGCCTCAGAGACTTCACAGGCTAAGCCAAAGTCAATTACTTTTACTCTCAATGGCTGCTGTAAGTGGTCCAAAATCCTTATACTCTCAGTCTTCACATCATCATGCACAATCCCTTTTCTCCTCCCAAACCAGAGTCTTACCTGAAGCTGAAATCCTGAATAACAATGTTATGAGAAGGTCAACTGTACTGGAGTCATTAACATTTTGTGAATGTCTTACCAGGGACATTGCTTGGGTCAACCTGCTCTCATTCACCCCCTTGTCAAATATGGCCGCCTGTGCAGTGCCCCTCGGGCATCTGCTACTGACACACCGAGGCACCCTTTAGCCTTTAGCCTGTACGAGCCACAGGGCTTTGAACCACGTCCCACGCCCTGTCTATTAGTCGGTCAGAGCAACTGACGTAAAGAGCCAGAGAGTCCATTCGGTGTGATAATTGGATGAATGGGTCAAACAAGCAAAGTCCTCTCACCCAGTAAAACCTGAACATTGGTTATGTCACTAGCATAGCGTAATGTTTTCTGTAAAAAAAAAAAGCCAACTTTTTTTTTTTTTTTTTGCCAAAAGTAGTTCATGTCGGAAGTTTATTTTGAAGAGACACTTGGCGTGTAATGAGCAGATACTGACAGGTCGTCCCTGGCACGTCTAAAACTGACGCTAAAGTACCTAGCGCATCATATTTTGAAGCGTGGCACCATTGTTTGACAAGTTAGGAGTATGTTGCTTGGATTTGGATCCACATCAGGGCAATAAAGGTAGGTAGGTAGGTCAGGTAGAACAGAAAGTAAAACCCTATACAAGGAATTGCAAGACAATACAATGTGAAACAATAGCAGAATTGCAAAAGCTGTATTATTGCCACCCACACTAATATCTCTTGAAGAATAAATGGGAGAAAGCAGTAATACAGTATCTCCATTGTTGCTATAAAGTTATAAAGCACTCTGCATCATATGCATGACAAATCATTAAATGTCTTGTTTGATTTGATTTCAAAACAAAGACCAAAAAAAGCAATGTAAACATAATAATAATGCCAGATGTCAGATGCATTTGTTGACGGACAATTAGTTGGAGCAGAAAAGTCAGAGTTGATTGAAAATTAAAATTCAGGGTGTACTATTTAGATTTTAGAGAATAAGTTTTAATAATTTCACAATGAACCACTTTGCCTTCACTTTATTATATTACACATTGATTATACTCATATTTGTATTGTATTATGTATGTAAATTGTATATTTGTATTATGCATGGATATAGCTTTTACAAAACTTCCTTTCTTTCTTTGTGATGTCAACTTTTATTGGTTTACTAAATCTTCCTGCAAATGGCAGCTCTCCCAGTTTGGTTGCCGCTGGTTGGAGCCGGCAGCCTCCTCCTTCCACCAGTGCGCAGGGTAATGACATTCATCATAAACAGCTGCCTGCGTGTGCCTCGTCTGAATGAGTCAAATAACTTACCCCTAGACTCCCTTAATACCGAGCGGGAAGTCATTTTTCCACATACTGACAAAATGGGAAAACCACTGCTTAATCCCAAAGTCTCATATTCAGTATTCAATATAATGTATCTCACATTTATGTTATAGCTTACATTGCACTTGCAGATTCAAAGGCATTTTGTAAAGCGGGCAGATGCATTAATCTAAACGCCACAACCGACCTACCCCATTCCTTCTCTGCACACAAAACAATCTACAATCTGTTTCCCCCGTGGTGGCTTCTCCTGACTTATGCAGAACTCAAATCTTGCTGGAGTAATTTATGACTTTCCTTCACATGCGACAAATCTCCATTCTGCAGTATAAAGAGGCTGAGATGCTCCCATATCCCTACGCAGTAGAGATACTGTAACCTGGCTGATAAGCCTGTTGGCTAAACCTATGGAGCTTTACCTGTGTGGTTATGAGGTAATTTGGGAGGAATCCTACATTCCTAGTTCTACAAGAGTGTGAACATTACGACTCTGACCCGGTCATGGGTCACTGTATCCACACAAGTCCAGTACTTCCTGAGGTCTGGGATGTCATCATCTGCCTTCCATGGTGAAATACAAGGACACAGTGAATCAGCATGACGTTAGCCATAACTGTGCCTGTGAATACAGGAAAGAAAATGTGCTGGGCAGTGACAATTATTAATTATTAATTTTGCTGCCTGCCGAAGAGCGTCAACAGTTGATGGTATGTGAAAAATTCATACCGTATGGAAATTTGAAACTGGTATACCGCCCAGCCCTAAATCATGTAACAAACCGGAATTTGAGTGGGATTATCTCCATATTGTTCAACGTATAGGATAAATCTGCCTCCCCTTTTTCTGCCTGTGTGCAGATACTACTTATGTGTGATGAGCTATTGTCTGGCACCAGCGGGAAAAAGGTTTGTGATGATGCAGCTTGAATTAACGAGGAGGCACTGAGGAGCACCTCCCGTTCTGAATTGAGCCATTTTGAGTTGTGCTGTTGACATTGTTCAGCCGTGTGACTATCTGTGATTGACTTGCAGAACACTAATGGCAAAGGTTTTAATTCTCATCATTTCCAAATCAATTCCTGTGGCCTCTTTGCTCAAGCTTTGGGGACCAACAATCAATGGAACTAAAGGGAATAGGCCTTGTTTTTCACAGTGTGGATAACTTCCTGTTAATAATGTCAACTGGGAGTTCAGGTTGGGACAAAGGAAACAACTGGTAACACATACACATGTTCTGGCTGCAGGCCATCACAAAAATCCTTCTTTACCTATAAAGTATATATTCATCTAAATGGAGTAAATCAGAATCCTTTCTGAGACGGAACAATACAAACAAACAGTTGGATAGACCGATTCCCACTGGAATTGTGAGATGATTGGTCAAATTTACTAGATTCTTTCCTATTTCAAATGTATTGCTCTTTGTCGAATAGATAATCATGCAATTAAAGGGAAAGCTCTTGTCCACAAATTCAGATAGTTTTGTATAGAGTTTAAGATTTAATGTTTAAAATAGTAGTGTTGGCTACTTAAAGATCATTAGGACCCAGGGGAACTTTGCTTATCTCAGTGGTCATTATTATCATAGTGGGATGTTAACATTTCGTCCTTTTCCATTATTTTGTTCCCCTAATTTTGTTTCATTTATTTGTTTTCTATTCCTTTTGCTATTTTCTGTTGTTTGTGTTGGTTTTGTTGTGTTCATTGACTTGATGGCATGGTCTTTTTTGTTTTCTTAAATGTTTATCTGCATTGACGTTATGTATGTCTATGCTTTGCTTCTCTGTAGAGCGCTTTCTAAACGCTCTTCTTAAAGATGTCCTTACTATTTTAAAGTTAGTATCATTTAAATAAGGAAGACAAATCATCATGTTGCTTTCAGGGAGGAACCCAATCAGTCCTCAATGCCTGATGTTCACTTCTGAAAACTGCCCTACTTAAGATTTTTTGATGAAACTTGAGGGCCACATCATGTCGTTTTCCACATTTTTCAAAAAGGAAACCAATACCAGTGTGATCGCAATAGCAGCTGTTGTCTCTTTGATTGATTATCAGACTCGACGTCAATACCTCACCAGAAGTCTGGAGGTAAAAATGCCTCTCGGGTGTTTGGTAATTTTGAATCCATCACACTCGCCTGCATCTTTAGTGTAAAAGGAAAAGGTTCAGTTGGTATTTTCCCCCATATAAGAACATCCTGCATTTGGGCTTGTTCCTGCTGAAACATTTTCTGTTAGATCATATGAAAGAGGTCTGTTGCTGCAAGCCAGTGTCACACTACACATGGATTTAAAGGTCATTCTCTCTCCCACTGCAATTTCACAACTCACTGCTGAGAGATGTGGATGTTTATCTGCTGGAGTTTCAGACACCAGGAGGGTCAGAAAGCTGAGGTGGCCATCGTTCTTGTTGTTATGAGTATTGAGGATTGATAACAGAGGCAGCAACAGATAAAAACAGAAAGATACATCACAGTGGAAATTACTGCTTTTTAATAATGGCTCCACATAAATATGGATTATCTCGGCTGAATTATTTTTTTTTGCTAATATCAGCCACAAAGGATCTGGAGAACGAGGCGTAATGATTACAACATGAGGGGGAGGGAAAAGCCTGCACATTGTATTTAATGGAGTTTACTCAAGATACATTTGTTCTTGCACAATAAGCAATTTTTACCCAGTCGATGCATGCCGCTGCAGAATTGTATACTTCCCTTGCAGGTAAATCATTTCAAAATTGGTTTGATATTCAGGCATATCCCTGAGAGCTTGTATTCTGTGGATGTGGGTGATTACAAAGCAAGCTGCAGAAACCTTTATGGACTTCATGCGGACCCCTGTACTCGCTCTAATTAGCTCTTCATCCCCTCCAGGACACAACATCATGGCCAGGTGTGAAAGAAATTTGTAGGTGGATTTTCTTTGCCCCGGGCATGTGTCCGATGCTGTATGTTTTAGGTGAATGAAAGCAGTTAATTGTAAAGCTTTAGAGTCAAGTGGGAGTAAGTCATGTTCCTAAAGCATAATCTAATTTCAGTCCTTGGTAGTGTCCCATTCGCTCCTGAGGGAAAGAAGCATGTATGCCACTATTGTATTTTACGTAGTGAATCTACTTTTTTGCTACAGTTTATATCAGCGGTCCTCAACCTTTTTTTCGTCACGGACCGGTTTCGTGTACAACAATATTTTCAAGGACCGCCCTTTACGGTGTGGGCGATAAATATGACGTAATAAAAATGATACGACCGGCATAAAGACAATTATAAAGTGCATAAAAACACAACTCACCATTACGCCGAATTAGTTTGAGCCCTGAGCTTGTTTCTCTCCAACGAGCCGGTCCCATCTCGGGGTTCATTTAGCTGACGCTTTTATCCAAAATGACTTACATGTTTGCTTTATACACCGTAGACACATCAAAGGGGAGCAATTAGGGGCTACGTGTCTTGCTCAAGGACACAACAACCTGGACTAGCAGAGCTGGGGTTCGAACCACAGACCCTCTGATTGAAAGACAGGCGTGCTAACCACTGAGCCTCAGTCACCACATCGAGAGAGGGCAAGCTCAAATTGCGGCACCGGCATCTTATACAGGCACTTCCTGTGGCACCGCTCAGTTGCCACAGTGCTGGAGACACATGCCGCGGTGCCAGAGGGGAATGCCGCTGTTCCGGAAGCTGCCACTACTTTAGAGGCAGCATTTCCGGTGGCACGTCTCATGTGTTGCGAGCTGCCACTACTTTAGAGGCAGCATTTCCGGTGGCACGTCTCATGTGCCGAGAGCTGCCACTACTTTAGAGGCAGCATTTCCGATGGCACGTCTCAGGTGGCGGAGCACTTACGAGTTGCCCCTCGTTGCCACTAGTTGCCACTAGTTTTTGAGGCATCTGCCTGTGTCAGAGAGAGCGGTGCCGCAACTTGCTTAAGGTCCTGGAAGGTATATATAAAAAAATTCGGATTTTGGACCGAGGCGCGTTCCTTCCAGCACGAGTTCGTTCCAGACGCGTGTTCGATCCAGACGCGTTCGTTCCAGGCGCGCGTTCTACCCAGCTTTTGATCTCCTTCTAATACCTCATTTTTTGTTATTTTATTTATGTGTTGAATATTGTACATGGTTGTGGCAAGCTGCCACAAAAACTAGTGGCACCTCTAGTTGCCACTAGTTGTTGTGGCAAGCTGCCACAAAAACAAGTGGCACCTCTCAGATGCCACTAGTTGTTGTGGCAAGCTGCCAAGGGACCCACGGATCGGGAATGGGCCGCGGCCCAGTGGTTGGGGACCGCTGCTCTATATAGATTGGAAAATGGAACCAAAAAAAAGATAGTCAAATATGGCACTATGCTTCCTACATTTTGTGTACCGTTCCTCAATGCAATACACAACTAAGCAGCTCAAAGCTCAAAGCTGGAAGAAATAACAAAGAAAAGTCTAATTGTTACTGTGATGAGATTGCTCTAGGGACGTCTGAGAAAACAAAATGACATCTTGATGAAGTTACCCACGCTGCAATGCAAACTCACATCAACCCACACGTCTTACGTTTTCTGTGCAGCTGCTAAAATAATTCCATCGTGTGGATTCGGTTTCATGGTGACCCTGTATTCCCACTCCACGGACACAAACGTGCTCAGACAGCCTCAGGCTGCCTCTACATGATCACCACTGGCAGAATCACTTTGCAGCGGCGTGCACCACCGCTTTCCTACAGAGAGCGAGAGGGATGATGCTAAACCTCATTGCAGTGCTGAATACTGCTCAGATGTTACGCTCCTTATGTTACCCTGTTTAGATCACAGTAGCTAACGAAGACGAGGCATCGTTTGATTCCCGCAGAGATCTCATATTGAGTATGATTTGATAAGTATCTGTTTTCACAAGTTCTTGTTTTAAATGACCCAACATTCAGGCATTTGTGTCTGGAATGCATCGCATGTCAACCTTTTATTCATCCAGGATATTACCATTGAGATTGAAATATATTTTCCAAGGGGGTCCCGGACAAGATGGCAGCATCACTGTTTCACACATAAAAGCGCACACAACAGATTTTCACATAAAAGCACAGATATTAGACTTTAAAACAAAACAGCACAAAGTTAAAAGCGACGTACAAATGTTTACATAAAAGCGACAAGGCAAATTGCATCAACCAATAAATTAGCAGTATCGTTCAGGAACAGACAATGTACATTTAGTGTTATAGTCCTTTAATCCTGTGTGTGAAATCTTCCAGGCTTATACATCTAGCTCACATGTCTCTGTAGCTCACACTAAAATGAGGGCGCACAATCCTTCAAAGCACATTCATCAAACTGGTACATATATTAGCAATAACATAGGTAATTTATCAGCATGATGGAACGTTGCAGCTACAACACAGTCTATCGACGGTCATGCAATAGTCAAGAAATGGAATATATTGGTTATGTGTACAGGGACACAAATTGAAAAGAATTTGAATGGCAGACAGCCTGCAGAACATGTTGTACCAAAACCGAGAGGATGCCTCTGAAGAATTTAAAGAATCATCTATCGGAAGCTGGTGTTCTTCGAAAAGGAAAACGTCTCAAAATAAAATCTCTGTTCCGTTTTGCGCTCTGCAATAAGCAAACATGCACGACTCTGTTCTCTGGCAGTCGCTCACCGCCGCTACTCTTCTTTTCACTGAAGGGTTCTCCTCCTCACAGATTCTGTATTCCTCGGTCTCCCTAAAGCCAGTGCTTCTTTTCTCAAGCCTTTCGGGGATTACTCTTACTCAGGGATTGGTGTTGCTAAAAGAATGTGTTTCACAATAAAGCATGCATTACCATAACCAGCCTCGATTTACAGCCTGCATAATAAATACGTCCCATTGTAAATAAACTACTATGCGACGTTGGGGAGATTTAGAGAGTGAGGAGGCATGTGGGGAAGTTTTGCTTATTGAGGCGTATGTTTTCCCCCCTCGCCATGCATTTGCTTTGTTAGCCGTTCATTAATAACCAACAGAGCTCAGTTTGTCAGCCCGAGCTCGCTGGTCTTTTTTCATACACCATCATTCCAAACCCGTACTCCAGTACCTGCCCTCCTCAGTGACCCATAACTCCCAACTAAATCAACCTGGTGGAGAATGCACAAAGGGAACATGAATCACAGCAGCACATCAGCAGGATTTATCCTCACACAGAGGGGTATGCAGTAAACAGACACCACTACCCTATATTCATTTTTTTAAATTATTAATTTGCAAGTGCAAACACATGAAAAAAAACTAAAAAAAACTGCAATATCTATTATGGCTCTTTCGGACTCTGATGGATAAAGCGCAGGCTCTGCCAGAATTATTGCTTCAGTGTGTTCAACACTGCAGGGACCTCTAAAAATAAACGAGCAGGCAGGCTGTAGGAAGTGTCGTAGGGCGGTTATTTAATCAGCATGCTTATATTATAATACTGTCGGCTTCACAGTGAGTCAGTGTCTCTGTCATTCCTATACACACAAGATTGACACTTTAATGTCTGATAAGGTAAACACACACTTGGTAGCTGCTGGCATTCATTACGTGCTATTGTCACTTCCAATTGTTTGAATAGGTATGGAGACATGGAAATAAACAGATGTTACGTGCCAATATTCAATCTGCTGCTGTTTAATTATTACCTTTAGGATTTGCATGACAATGGAGGAGAAATGAAGCCTTACCTGATTTTCCACAATTTGTATGAGAGAGAGAGAGAGAGAAACTGTGAAAGTGATACACAAGATGCATACATATTAGTCGGTATTGATAATGATCAGGAAAATAGGACGAGAGGAAGAAAAGAAGTATAAGGAAAGGATAGAAAACAAAAAGGAAGATGGAGAAGAAAGAGAGAAGAATGATCATGGAAGGAAATTGTAAACCGAAAGGGGAGGGAGAAGAGGAAAGAAAGGAAAACAAAGGAAACGGGGAAGAAATACGGTGCATAAACAGAAGCAAGAAAACAAAAGGTTGAATAAAGAGAAAAAGAGATGAAAGAAAAATGACACAATAAAGAGGAGAAGGATAGGGGGGGGGGGGGGGGGGGGGAAGCAGAACATGATGAAGGAAGGAGGCAATTACGAGGTGTTCTTTTCTATACAGATGCCATTGTGGCTCTGATGGCAGTTTTAACTAACATGGCTTTAAGAGCCCAATTTCAATAATTTTCTTGGTGAACAAGTGATTGATTATATTTTGAAGTCAATACCTCTCAAACATCTGTATGTAGCAGGTGGGAGATCAGAGAATATATATACAAGCTTTAAATCTAAGCAAGAAAAGCTATTTGAAATAACTATAGGCCAATATCTAATTTATCTGTACTTTTGTAAAATTATTGAAGTTCTTGTGAGCAAACAACTTAAGGAGTTCTTATACACCAATGCCATTCTATCAACCTATCAGTCAGGCTTTAGTAAAAAACCATAGCACTATTACAGCTGCACTAAAAATTGTGAAATGAAATTTGTGTTGCTCTTGACAAGAGGCAACATTGTGCGTCACTGTTTATTGATCTGTCTAAAGCATTTTACACAGTTGGCCATGATGTTTTAAGGCTAAGGCTCCTCAATTCAGGGCTCTCGGCGCAAGCGATCGCTTGGTTCACAAGCTACCTTGAGAATAGGTCTCAGTGCATCACATATGAGGGTCTGTCCTCTGATATTGCAACCGTCTGTAAAGGTGTGCCACAAGGCTCTGTTTTAGGTCCACTTTTATTTACTGTTTATATAAATAATCTGGGCCAATGTGGTGGACGCTAACTGTCACTTCTATGCTGATGACACTGATATATTGCTGTGCGTCAACTCTTGTGCAGGCAATTGATCTCTTACAAAATGCTTTTAATGTTGTTCAAAATACCCTTTTTCAACTGAAGCTTGTTCTAAATACAGATAAGACAAAACATATGTTTTCAAACAGTCAGAGTAGGCCACAGAATATCCCTTCGGTGGTCACTCTTGAAGGAAGTGAAATAGAGGTTGTTGACTCATATATACTCTTATAAATATCTGGGTATTCTGATTGATGACTCCCTCACTTTTCAGCCACATGTGTAATACCTGATGAAAAAGTTGAGGTTAAAACTGGGTTATTATTTTCAAAATAAGCTGTGCTTTTCAACTAATGTAAAAAAGCGATTAGTTGCTGCTACGTTTTTTACCTGTGTTGGACTATGGTGATCTTCTTTATACGCATGCCTCTGCTAACTGTCTTCGTATGGTGGACAGTTTATCAGCTTCACTGCAGTTCATTACCAATTGTAAAGCTCTGACTCACCACTGTGAGTTATACTCTTGGGTATAGGATGGCCTGCTTTGGCCACCCGTAGGCTCTGCCATTGGTACACCTTCATTTCTAAGGCAATCCTTGGTCTGCTCCTAAACTACCTGTGTGTCTTCATCATGCAGAAAAGTGTCGGACAGTACTCTTTGCGTTCTCAGGACTTCTTTATGCTCACTGTTCCAAATGCCAGAACGGAATAGGGAACAGGTGCTTTTGTGTTCTCTGCACCCTCGTCATGGAATATGTTGCAGAATGATTTAAAACTCAAATAACTGATACCACTGACTGTTTTCAAATCTTAAATGAAAGAAATAGAGGCAAGTTTCCAAAAATGTCAATGTTTCTTAAATTAACTCGGTTACGTCACTGTCTCTTAGCTTTTAGTTTATTTTAACTTGTTCTGTGTTTTCTGTCTGTAACTATGTGTTTCTTATGTTGCTGTCTGTCTTGGCCAAGTCACCCTCGAAAAAGAGATTTGTAATTTCAATGGGACTCCAATGATTAAATAAAGGTTAAAAAAAAAGCAATAGATTAAATTTTTAGAATCTAAAATCAAAGTCTTGCAAAATGACTGAAACTCTGAAGTCTAATAAATAGTAGCTCTACACCTGAGATACTTACCAAAAATAATATCTTAGACCCCCATCACTATATTGAGAGGATGCCCTCTATTTCCACTTTAATTTATTTGAGCAATTGAGCCTTTGGCAACAGCTGTACGCTCACATGCATGTCTGTTGTTCTTGTTGAGCAAGCGGGGCACCGGAATGCCCTGTATGCTGATGATGTTATCTTATTTTTGAGAACTTGGGAAATTATATCCCTGCATTGCTCAACCTGATTGAAACTTATTGCAACATTTCAGGATATACATTATAATAGACCTTCAATTATGTTACTAAATGGAGAGAAGCACTCCTGGTTTAGAATGTCATACATGCTAATGTCACAAATGGCTACATATATTTAGGTTTTCAAATAGTACCTAATATTGATGACGAAGTTAAATCAAATTATGAAGCTGATGTAAAGTTGATCACTAATCAGTTGGAGCAACGGAGCTCTCTACCAACCCGTTTCGTGGTAGAATATTCTCTATAATGGTCTAATGTATTTTAGAATAATCCCCTACTACCATATCCACATCTATTTCCAAAATTTAAAAAGCTATTCACCAACATTATATGGAATAACAGACTCAAGATATCCCTCGTGTACCTCCCATACGATAGAGGGGGCCTACATTGCCCTTATCTCCTGTGGTATTACTGGGCGGCACAGCTGACTCCCATTGTGTTTTATTCCTCATCGGAAATTCCTCCATCTTTGCTGGAGATTAAAGCAGAGTGATGTAGTCTACCATTGTGTATGTACTCTACAGGTATAAAGAAACAGCCAACCTCATTGTTTTGAGTGATTAATATACGATATGCTGTGGGAAAAATATTTGGGTGAAAGTCAGGGTCCATTCTTGCTTTAGTTATTACACTACATTTAGCTAACGCGTTTATCCAAAGCGACTTACATTGTTGCTCTATACACCGTAGACACAGCAATGGGGAGCAATTAGGGGTCAAGTGTCTTGCTCAAGGACACATTGTCATAGACTAGCGGAGCCGGGGCTCGGACCACCGATCCTCTGATTGAAAGACGGACATACTAACCACTAAGCCACAGTCTTCCCTATATATAGTCATATGTGGTAGTGAGTCTTGAAATCAAGTGAAAACCAATCAACACATTTCTAGAAGAAAAAAAGGAGGAGATGAAGGAAACAGATATAGGAAGATAATTAAAATTGACACAGAGGTGCAGCAGGAGATGATGGAAAGGTGGAAGTAAAAGTAAAGTAGAGGTGAAAAGGAAGGGAATAGCCGAGGAAATTAATTTCTTTTTAAAGCCAACTAAAGAAAACAAGAAAGAAAAGGAGACATAAATTGGAGGAGAGAGAAGGAAAATGGTACCGAGAAAAATGAGAAGGAAGACAAGAAGGGAAAGAATGGAAAGGGGACGAAAGAGAAGACGGAATGAAAATGACACAGGATATGCAAACAGAGGGAGATGGACTGTACAAGAATAGAAAGAAAGAGATGGAAGAGATAAGAAAGAGGTAGAAGTAGAAACTTAAGAAGACAAAGAAAAAAGAGCAGGAAGTTGATGGAAATAAATATCAGTAAAAGAAAGAGGAGGTCACAAATCATAAGAATATATAGAAGCAGGAGAAGAGGTAAAGGAAGAAAACGTGTGGGGATATTTATCTGTTAACAGAATAACAATGTGGGGATATGCCATCCTTATGGGGACACAATGCAGGTCCCCATAATGTGAATGAGACTTTTAGGGTTAGGTTAGATTTAGGTTAAAGCTAGAGTTAGGATTAGGCTGGTCGAGGTTATGGTTAGAGTAAGTCTCCAGCAAATAAATGTTAGTCAATGTAATGTCCCCAAAAGTCATGAAAACACATCTGTGTGTGTGTGTGTGTGTGTCTTCGTGAATTTCTCTGCATATCATGGCATTACGAGCCCTTTCATAATCTCTTGTTCTGAATCCTTTCATCTCGGGTAATCCCTTTCTCTTTGGAAGTGCGGATAAAGTCCATGTATACTGGACTATAAAGTCTTCATCCATACTGAAACTCAATAACCTTTCACTCTCACCTTCAGACTCAACCGGCAATAATAACTCTGGGTACCACGCAGACATGTTCGCCCGGGCCTGCGAAGGAATCGACTGTTTATCTTGTTCTGTCAGTACGAGACAGACGGTGTCATTACATATGCTGCTGCCATCGCTGCCAGCAGCTCACCATCACAGCCAAGCACCGCTGGTTTCCATGGAGGTAATCTGCAACGGCAGAGGCCGCCTAGATTATGGATAGGAGATGAGACTGTGGGTTTGGCCACGGGCGTCCCCCCAAGCTTTTGTCTGTCACGCTGTTTCAGCAAGGCACAGGACACCTCTTTGGGGGATGAAAGGATCTATCTGTCTGTAACTGAGCTCGCGGAGAGGATGAAATGGATTTGGCTGGAAACGGGCTGGGCGCGGCTGGCGAAACATCTCCGCTAGACTCCGAAAGCACATATACAGAGCACGACCGCTCGTAACAGGTGTCCAAAGCAATCATGTACCACCGACTGAAAACAATAGGCACCTTGCAGCGGACACAAAAACCTCTGTTAAAAGGTGACGGGGTTGCTTGCACACGCAGGAAAATCAATGTTGCACAGCAATTTAGCATGTTTACCCTTCATTTCCTCATATTTTGAATGGAGGGTGATGAGGGTTTGGCATGAAAAAGAAAATCTTTCAGCAAAAACAACATAATTGACCTTCTATACTGTTTCATTAGCTATCATCTGTCTACTCTTACACTTTTTCACCTCTGTGTCAAGGCTCCCTGTCCCTTTTTGACAGATTTTCTACAGACATGCCTGAGCATGAAATTCTACAATATTCATTGCCGTCTGTGTATTCTGTGAAGCACGGTTTGAATTTTGACTTCAGATAGTCTTCTGTCTGTAAGGGAAATTTAAGTTTCTTGAGTTATGCACATTGAATCTGTGCACCTTCAAATGTTGAAACCACCACTTAGATACAAATTGGGAAATACAGCATGTGGTCGAGAAAAGGCATTTTATTTTGCAAAAGGGGCAGCAATCAAAGAGAGCTGCTTGTGAAAAAGAAAATACAACGTATAAATGCTGCTGAAATATACTTTTATTTACTTTGGATGTCCAAATGTTTGCAAAGTAATGACTGCGGCAAACGACATGACATTTTGATTTCATTTAACAAGAAGAGAAACGACAGAGGGGAAGCACTCGAGGAAGCCATATAAAATGTATTGTTTGACGACGGGGAACAATGCAATAAAAAAACTACCTTGATCCATCTACAGCAGCATATAATTTCATTGAATGTTCAGTAAAGAAGATTACTCTTTCATCAAGCTGCATTTCATGAGGTGTATGTAATAGAAAACAGTTTCTGTATTTCATAAAAGCGAGGTAGCACGCAGGGCTTGGAGTCCGCGCATGCCGAGACAGAGGACAAAGTCTGCCGACCCATCTTCTTCTGCACTTTTATATAGGTTTAGTGTGAAAGAAGTTGAACCCCTGGAGGATAGTGTGTCAGAGGTGGTAGACATTAGGCAGGATGTTGCCTGTGGCATGGAAGCATACAAGGTCAGGAAAAAAACATTTCTTTTGGAGCAACTCCTGCTGATAGTGGTGATAAAGTTGCCGACAAAACTGCACCGCAATGCATTAAGTCTTTGGATTTTCTTAATTTAATCCACCTCTCGCAGTCAGGCTTAATGCAGTTGTTGGTATTTATCCGTACCCACTAGAGACAGGAGTAGGCCCGTGTCATTAGTGGCAGAACAGGAATAATGTGCCATTGTTACACCGCCTACAAAATTAAGAGCTCGGTCACGCTGGCACTGACTTTATTGGTCTTGTGTGTGTTCATATTTTTGTTATATATATTTATTTTTTTTACAGTGGAAATTGTGATGTTGAATCAGGCTTGGGCCAAAGACTGCTGCCTTGGTTCGGCTCGGGCAGAAACTATGCAGGTACATGTCGTGTCGGGCCCCCTATTTCTTCGTGCACAAGAATACATCTTTGGGATACAAATGTGTGGCACTAAAAATGTGCAAATCATCACGACAATGCCCCTGGACCTTTTCGTCACTATGCCATCAAGCTCAAACACCCCTTATTTTGTAAGGACATACAAATAAAGAAAGCGTCTTTGAGCATTTTGAAAAGCGCTATATAACATTAAAGTATTATTATTAAATAAATTTCACCAAGCCTCTCTCGGTAGACTTTCCATCCCAATGGCAGTTGTTAATGCGGTGCATATGCAAATATAGTTTTACTTCCTCAGACTGACACATTTTGAGCCCCATTGTGCACATGCATTGCATTGAGTCTGGCTCCTCACTTCTAAAAAATAGTATACCTTTGTTTAGTTTTTTTAAATATATTTCTTACATTTTATTCGACCTACAATACATTTTGATACTATAAAACAAACATTCTGGAGTCTATATGAGGCAAAACAATAATAATGATTGTTTCACAGCCGTGTCTTCTGTGAGGAAAGTCTTTTAGGCGGCAGTGGGCATCACATGGCATGGTGTAAAAAGGTTGCTTTTATCCATTTTCACTATATGCCCTGTTCTTAAACATTTACGGTACCTGGTGAGGTCAGGTCGACCTGCTGACCAATCAAGGAAAGTGACAACAGGTTTGCATCAATAGGCTCGTTCGTTAGAAAGTATACACAGGAAGTCACAGAAAAAGTACTTCCTGTTAGTTCCCGAACTTTTGTTTACTTGTAGTTTACAGATCACGTTTGGATTTATTATTTATAAATATATATTTATGTAGAAATGAGTGTGTAGCTGCATCCTTTGGTATTTGTATGTCTGCCTGTTAAATACATTACTACTGGTTTAGATATGTGTTATGAAAATAAGATTTTCTATTATCAACCACACAAGATGTGTTTTTAGATTAAACATGAGACGAATAGTCATTAATCGAGGGTTAAGTATTACAACTACACATAGAATAAGGATTTTCTACAACACGTGGTGTTTGCTGTCAGATCTAAGAGCCATCAGCTCTCTGATGTGGCGACAGCCAGGCGTTTCCCATCATGCACTGGGCCACGCAGTCGTTGGAAAGCAACTGCGGCGGCTGACTCTGAAATCAACGGCGACTTGATCTCGTGAGAGTATCGTTGACCACGTGTGCATGACGTCAGAGTAAGTCGGGACCAAGTCGGACACAAATCTAACCGGCATGTGTTGGAGGAAATTGTTTATGTAATCAAAGAGCTATACATTAATATAGGAAGATGCTTTAACCACAGGGGTGTAGAAGAAGGGTTAAATCTCGGAGAACAACAGCCGAGCCACAGCTGTAATGACACTCAGGCCCACTTACGTAAGCGTAATGTTCTTCTCTGTACACAGTACAGGGTTTTGGCAGAAGTTAAGCCTATCTGGAAAGTCACGGTGACCGGGCCACAGCCTAGCTCCATGTAAGGAGACAAGAGATCAGGCATTGGTCATATTGTTAGACGAAAGACAGTTGGTTCTGGCTCAAGTGTCAAGGAGGGACTGAGGGACGCGCAATTGAGTGAGTATGACTAGGTGATTTTGAAAGCACGAGTCAGTTGGGGCTTGCAGAACGAGAGGGAACCTCTTTTATTCAGTTGCCAGCCGGAACCAATCGTTTTGTTCATAAACTTGCTGTTTGTGAATAAACTGGCGTGGATCACATCACCCTGTCTCTGTTCATCTGTGATTCCTGGGGATTTCCTGAGTGAGCCGTCTGACTGAGACTTGGAAGAACTCAGTAAAAAGTCAAGTTATCTATTGGCGGGATGCCCACCGGCCTAGTGGGCCCGTTCATCGGCAAAATAGGCGTTTAATTATCTTCTTCACATGCATTGCGCGCCGATCGCCGCCGATCGATTCTGCGCAGAACTGGCTCATCTCGAACGAGCCTATTATCTCCTCTTAGCAGGGAGGGACTGGGCACTGTAAAGATGTAGGAGGGTAGTATTAATGTGGTGCACTCCTGTTATGTTTGTGTGCACGTAGATGCATTATGACGTCAGAAGTGACTGAGAAATCAATGTTTTGTTTATTAGTTTCATATTTTGATGCTTGATCTCGGTGTAGCTCTCCCTATACTTATCTGGGCAGGTGGTAGGTTCCAGTTGGGTAAGTCTGAGATGGTAAAAATGCAATTCACTGGAGTGGAGCAGCGGCTGCTTACTGTGAAGCTGCAGGCTTTTTTTTAAAGCTTCATTTAGTTGTGTTTTGTGTGGATGTTGAAATGACTTCAACATTGGAGATTGTGTTGAATCCCCACAGTTAAAATTGCTGGAAAATGTTAGGAAAATGTTTAAAAAAGAAAAACTTGCAAAGCAGAGGAGTCAAACCTTGTGCAAATGGGCAAAACACAAAAAAGGATGCGGTAAATAAAAAGAGGGCACAACAATACCATTGAACTTAGTAGACGAACCAACAGGTTTGAATACACTGGGAGGTGCAGGTGATCAGACACAGGAGGTGGGAATACAAAGAGGGAAGTGAAGTGAACACAGGACACGAGAGGCAGGGAAATTCAAAATAAAACAGGAAACCAACTAAACTAAACCCAAGGCCATGACAAATATTTGCTTATGCTCGTGGCTGTTTTGCCCTGTTATCATAAACTGCCCATAATTATTTACCACTACACCACCGGTATCAAGTAATAGGAAACTAGAATTAATTAATAACAGAATAAATAATGAGTAAACTCTAGTTAAAAATCCAACACAGCTCATTGTCCTTGGTTTCGATTGTGTAGTACTTATTTGATTATTTGTAACAATGCCCAGCCATAAATAATAACTACTTTAAAATGCAACAAATATGAAACTTGGAGAACAAAGGCAGTATATAGGAAGTTGAAAACTGAGTAAGACAAAGAGCCCATTAAGCGCCTTCCCTCGATGGTTGTTTCTCCAATGCACTGTCGAAACTAATGGCAGAAATACCTGCAAAACACATATCAAGGTGACAAGAACACACATCTATTTATTTATTGTCACAGGAGAGGTTCCTTTTCTCTCTCCGTCTCTCTCCTATGCGCTTTACCTTTTACCTCTAGCCATGGTGATGCATTGGCAAAGAGTTGGAAGTGGCAGATGGAACTCAGCTCAAGTCTCCATTCATCAAGCAATCATTGATTCTGGTGGATTATTAATTTTTTTTACCTGAGAATTAGCTTTCTTGTGTACAATATAAATACTAATAATAGAGGTATACAAACAACCAAGCTACAAAATGAAACGAATGAAAAGAAATGCATAAATAAACCCAACTAAGAGTTAAATATTCACATCACACAACAGTCACCCGTCTTGTACAAGATCTAGTGGTGCACAGTGCTCCACTCTTCACACCAGGCAGCTGTGATTTTTCTTTTACGGCATATGCTGTGAAAATGACGTGAACATTATGCTGAGACGTTAACTCCGTCCATCACAATGAGCTGCACAGTTTCTCCTCCTTCTGTTGCTCTCCGAGAGCCTTCGAAGGCAACAGAAATGTTGGCACGCGGCGTTCTGGCCGGGCAGGGAGGCGTCTCTTGATGGGAATGGCGATAGAAACCGTGCGGTGGTGTTGGCTGTTAGCCTGTTGTGCTCTGCGGGACAGTCATTTTCTCACCAATTTGACATGCGTGGCATTTTGTTATCTAGCAAGGACGTCCTGTTTGGAGAGTAGATTATTCACTGAATGTCAAGGAGGGATATTGTCTCCCATCCTTCCTAAAGAGATCAAGAAAAGCTCAGTGACGAGTCGATTTTTTTTTTATGACATCTCAGTCAGATGCAAATGTATCCATGTAGTTTAAGATGGATTATGAACATTATAAGCGCATATAGAAGGTAATGTGAGGGATTTAAAATATTTTTTTGTAAACAAGTAAATACATAAAACAAACAAACAAAAAGTAAGGAAAGACAAAACACAAATAATCCAATGGTCCTTTGTGGAAACAAAAAACACAGATAGGTAGGTAACTAGTTTAATATTGTATTAGCACATTTCTGCAAAATAAATGGCTATACTTCCCCAAGCACCTAGTTAACTGAAGAAAAATATATTGTGTGTGTGTGTATATATATATATATATATATATATATATATATATATATATATATATATATATATATACCCGCTCTTGGTTAATTCCAGAAAGCCATTAAGGGCAAACAAACTAAAGTTTTCGGCATTGAAAAGTGAACTAATGTAATTTAAAACATTTCACCTGACATCTGTCATTTTTCCACTGAAGATGGTGTCAATTAGAAGTGTACATAATGATACTATAAACGTGTGTTATTTCGGTTTAAAAAGGTAGGTGACCATTTGTTCCAGCCATTAAAACTGGGTACAAGGACATTGGAGGTAGATGCAAATATGCGGAAAAAACACTTACCGTATGCAAAATCCTGCTCACTCGATCAGTCCTGCACGGTGGGACTCCCGCCCGGGTCCAACCTGCAGGTTGGAAACCTTTTGGCTTTATATGTTAGCACTGACAACTTTGGAACAGATCCAGGGAAGCAGAAACCCTTACAGGCGCTGAGCTGCTGTGGCCTAACAAACGGCATTGTAATGGCACCAGTCAGAGCTCAGACTTTCAGCACTGAAGGCACTGACATTTCAGAGACCTTCTGGAAACTGAAGCAACAGCTTGAGCCTGGAAGTGAAACAGAATTCATCTCCTGTCACAGGACCACCTAAATATCAGAGTGTTTAGCCTTTAGTGACCTTGACACTAGAGACTGCAGTTCTTCATGATGTAAAATACGACACCCTTATTTGATATCCCAGAATGCGAGTAGTACAAGTATATCAATATGGTATTGTAAAATATATGTTCAGATCCTGGGAGGTGGTGTGAGGAATCAGGTCCGGAGTCCAAAAAGAGTAATACTAATAATTATTTAATAAAAGAATGATGACAGAACAGCTTATGCAAACCCGATCGGGGCCCCTCCTTCCTCAACGAACTCCAGACCGCAGGTCCTGTCCAGTCACGTGGGGATTTAAAAAGGGCCGCTCTTCTTGCTCACGTGTTAGTTATAGGTCTCATTCACAGAGCTTAAGGCCACTCATTGGTTAGTTCTACGGCATGCGATTGGCTAGAAGTCCCACAGGGGCGGAGTCTCTCTTGGCGCAGGTTTTGAAGATGGCTCCATAACATTCATGTTTTCCGGTACCTGAAGTCCTCACTCCGCCCTCCTGTGTTTACTAACAAAATATTTTACCTAGAAGGAATTGTTATTCAGTTCTATACGTTACAACTTATGAGAATCTTACTTCAGCCTCCAGTCATCCTTCCCCAAAAACCTTTCATCTCGGCTGGCTCGAATCCCCCTCCAGTTCCTTATCTCGTGTCATAAACCACAGGACGAACCACAGGTGGTCCATTCTCTTTGTTCCTTAAGACCAAATGCTCCTTTGTAAAACCCTCAACCACTGTCTGTGTGTAAATGACCTCTGCACTCTGCAGTACAGAGTTCATGTGACCTCAGCAAACTAGTGACTCTGTGACCTGATAAACAATAATTTATCTTAAGCATTGCAATGTACACATGGACATCATTACACAGTAATAAAGTGACCTTCATATGCATACAATTACAAATCCCTCATAATAATATCCCTTATTAATTATCATATTTCATGCATTGTAATGTACACATAAACAACTTATTTTACATAGATGTGCAAGTCCAAATGTGACAAACTAAGCTTAAAAAAACACTACAGTATCAATATAAATCCCTAAATTGATTACATATGCTTGAGCCTTCTGTCAAAATACTGAGATTATTGTAATGAGTAATGGACCCGCTTGCAGAAATGAGTGGAAATAAATAATGAGTTATTTAGTTAAGTTTTCTAATAAGTAATCCGATACAAGATCACAGTGAAATCTACATCCCTGGGGGTGTCTGTCAGTAACATGGAATAAACAGCGCCTGAGAATAAATAAATAAAAAATGCTAGCTAACACAATATAAGAAAGAGCTGTAAATGTTGAGATGAATGAAATATGTTGATGGTGAGTATTTTGCAGATGTAGAATGAATATAAACATTTTGCAACTTTTCAAATACATGTAAATGTGATCTAGGCATTATCAGATTTTTCAAAACACATCTGCAATTGCAAATGGGTCAATAGTCAATTAATGTAAACAGCTGTACACAGCTTTTAAGAAGCCAATGTACAGTATAGGGCCGGGCATTGAAATAGCATTGCTCAATTCAGCTGCTATTAAACTCCCAGACTATTGCTCTACTGTTTTTTTGTTTTATTTTTCTGTTATGTGTTTTTAATGCTGTACTAATCTGATTTAAAATGTCCAAAACCGTCAGGGGATTTTCTCATTTCTGGCTTCCTAACTGAACAACAGCATTATCCAACATATTGCAGAGCCTTATGCACTGGACTGGTATGTTTGTGTTGTGTGTGTGTGTGTGTACTCCACAAAATGTTCGTCTCCTGGCCAGCCACCTAGCTTGCTAACTTTGCAGTCTGCGCACACCCGCACAGCCCTCCTTTGGACAAACACAGCAGTCTCCTCTGTGATGGATGTGGAGTCTAAGTGCCGCCACTGTTTTTAGCCTTCTAAATATTTCTGCTCTCGCACAAACGCCTCCATGTGCTTGACACTGGCTTCTCTGTTTGGCCTCTCTGTATGCAATATTAGCACCTGTTCTATCTGTCTCTCTGCCCAGCACGTTTCTTTTCTTTTACTGATTTTTATTTTATTTTTCCATTTATTTTTTGTTTCTTCGCTGTGTGCATCTCAGAGAAAATCAGCTGTGGGAGCTATGCTAATTTTCCTGACAATAGTGTGGGAGAGGAAAATATATTGCCTAGAGAAAATATGCCTGCATACACAAAACCATGCATACTTTTTTTTGGGGAGCATCCATATGTTAGAGTGTGTTCCTCCTCTTCCTTGTCTGTATGTAAACGTGTTCTGCATCCTCCATCCAGATCAGTTGAGTTTGAGTTTATTATGGCTCATATGATGCAGCATTACAGGGAGCCGCTATTTTCTGCGGTGCCAGACATGGTGCTCTTAGCGGCCCTTTTTGTTGTTGATTTGTTAGAATATAGATTCGGATCTACTGCGGAGGGTAAGCTGGCCGACCAACTTGCAGACAGGGAGGGAGGCGGGGATGTTAGAGAAATATACCACGGTTTTATGAGGCTGAATAAAATGTAAATTGTAAGGCTAAAATAAATCTGATGTAATATAAAACCAAATGTGGAGGCCTTCTGTGAGTGACCAATAAAATTCCTAGAAAATAACACATTAACACATTTAGTGGGACTACTTTTGGTGTGTCCACAAAAAGTGAAGTTTACAGAAAACTATGCATTGTCTAATGTCACTGTCTCTGCCAGGCGTGTCTTTAACGACCACTGCTGTATTGAGTGATTGAATGAAAAACGGCCTACCATTTTCTAATCGCATGTCTAGACTCTATGCTATCAGATGTGCCTTTCACTCCCACGTCTCACACCACACAGATACACTGTTATTGTAACCCGTGCAGATGTCTGCATCGGCTCTGTGTCTCGAGCGTAACCGCAATGTGAACTACAGCTTCCAGTCTATAATTTTACGACAATTTGCATGTAAAGTAAGGTTGATGTTCACATTTATTCACATTCTCCCTCTCTCTCTTTGTGCTAATCTACATTGTACATGTACTGCCTCTAGCCTATGTCATTGTTAACTTTTCCGTCTGCCCCCAGCACTGACACCTGTCTGCCCTTGAGTGCAGCGACTAGCCTTTTCAAAGCGGGACTGTTGCGCTGCTATTGTTGCGTTATTGTGTCTCGCTGTTCTATATGAAACCTGCAGAGGCAGAACGGGCGGACATAATTTGTTCTTTAGCTGAGCCGGCAGCTCAGGTAGTCACAGAGTCATTCAAACTCAAAAAACAAGCGCAGTTCACGAACGCAATTGTCTCGAATTAATCGAATAATACACTTTCCAAAAAAATAAATGAAACTCACCAACCCGTCTGCCTGCTTAGCAGATGCATAAGTGGTCGCAGAGTACAACAGTGTCTGTGCTTTTTGATCCGTTAGCTGTTAACTAAGCACACCGCCAAAAACGCTGAAAGTGAGCAAACTGTTTTCTACCCACCGTGTCTCAGGGCGCAAAGTAGCAACTGGGTGTCAGCGGTGCACTCAGCTGTCTCTCAGTTGGGGACCGAAATAGTGAGCGAGGAGTCAGCAGGCAGTCAATGTCAGTTTATAACCAGCAATAAAAGCTGTTTTTGAGAAGGTGAGAGTCACCTCAACCGCAAGAGCGTGCAGCCATAGCTGGCCACCTAAAATATTAACGCATCGCTGAAGCAGAATGTGAGACGTGGACAGACACAGAGGTGTACACTAAATACACAAGGATAAACTTCATCTATATTGGTAATATAGAGGCATAATTACTCAATTGAGACTGTTTCATAACCAGTTTAGAGTTCCCACACTTACTTTAAAGCAAGATAGAACATTTATTTTTGAGTAAGACCTACTGTAATCTGCCTATATGATCCATCCGTGAAATGCTCAAACCAGCATTAGCACTGAGTAAAAAAATAAATAAAACGGGCATTAACTTTAGTGACATCACTATTACGACACCTTGGGTACCAGCTCCAGCTCTGGCAAAAATGGAGGGTTGGCCGGCCTGAACCTGGCTCAACTTGTGTTGCAATATGATCCAACGTCATTCAGCAATTGGTCTACTGAATGTTCAGTTCCTGGTAGGATAGCATGACCGGTGCTATCATACTAAAACTGCCTTGAGGATACATTTTCTTTGATTTGTAATGTTTGGAACAGCACCAAATCCTGATTATTAAATGTTCAGTTGTGTCGTTGTTTAGAAAAAGTAAATACAAACTACAACATTAAAAAACAGCGATGACTCACTCTACTTCTCCATCATGTGGATCTCAATTTCAATAGCTGCTTGGTATTAAGTGACTGTCTGGGTGGCAACAAATGTGGTGCTTCTCTGTTTTTAAATCCAGCATTTACAAGCAATAAAAAAAAGCATACAAGTCGCTGACATGACCCAAAGGTATGAATCTCGGTAATAAAAGGCTTTTATGGTGTCATGCACTGGAAGGACAAATCAAGCTGGGCTGTGGCTGATGTTGCACACATTTCCAATCAAACAGCCCTCATGATGCTCGGTCTCTTCCTGAGGGAGTCCTGATTCAAAACAGAAGCACAGAGAGTCGGCTTCAGACTGCAGCAGCCACAAACAGACCATGAAAGGAAGACATCCGGGCTGAGCTGTTCCCTGCCTCTTCAGGGAGGAGAGAGTAATGCCGAGAGACAGGCTGAGAGTCAGAGATGCACTGAAGGGTGTCAATATAGTACAAAATTGAATTAAAGTGTAATTAGGGAAATCATTACCTGACACTTCTGCAGTTGGGGATTTGGTTAATTTACTGAACAATCCTAAAGTGAATGGACTGAGTCTTGAAAGAGTTTGATGTCAAATGTGACTGACTGCCTGCGAGTGGTAGAGGAGGATGAATTCAGAATGCACGCCTTATAATGAAACAGAGTGATCTGCTTTAAAAGTGTTTATGCAGTGTAAAAAAGTTGGTACTAACTGAAGAATACCTCCTTCATCGAAGCATAAACAATAACTCTGAGGGGCAGTGACGCGCTCCCTGTATGCTTTGAAACAGTAGTCTAAGCCTGTCAACATACTTGATCTTAAAAAAAAAAAAGATTTGGAAAGTAATACAGGCCCTCGTATCAAACCCTAATGCCGTGTTCACACCAAAGACGGGACGAATTATTTGTGCGAGTAGATTACATGCAAAGTCGCCGGGCGGCACGACTGACGCGAGTTGAAATTCCCCCCCCCCAAAAAAGACGTGAGTCATAGTTGTGTCAGCCAATCAGCGTTGAGAATCGGCATTGAGAAGCTTCGCCCGTCATCACCGCCGTCTTACCGTTGCTGTTGCTGAATCAAACTGCTGCTGGTCCGCCTGAAGTAGCGCTGGGAGCGGACGTCATTCAGACACTGTTGTGGGACTACAGATAATATTATAGACGGGTGATTTTCACAGAGGAACTTCATTTGTTGCTTCTTCTCAAGTAATTCATTTATTCATGCCAGTTAAAAATAAAACGGGAGAGGACCCGTGTGAGAATATTAAGGCAGGAGAAGAAGTTGGAAGGGTGTCAAAACATCTGCTGGTCTGCAGACTGCAGAGCCGCATCCACTAACAATCAAAACACTGAGAAAATGTTGCTTTATGGGCTCTTAGTGGTGGTGATACATTTTATACTGTTGTGAGTTTATTTGGCAGCACTGTGGACTAACACATTTCCCCTCCTTAGAGAAAATAAATGAGATCTTAAATCCTGAATATTGATGCTTGCCTGAGTTCCTCTTTTGGACTATTACTGTGGATGAAAGCAGCAAGATGATCAAGTCCAGCTTTTGAGGTGTCATCATGAAAGGCAAAGGAAAACATAGTAACCAAAGAGAGATATGAGCACTTAAAGCTGAATGCAGGGAAGGTGAGTGTGATTAAAAGCAAAATATTGCACATTTTGTATGCATTTTTAAACCGACGTAATCATCCAGTGTAAGGATGCTGCCAGTGTTGGCCCTGTGTAATGACGCAGGATGAAATAAAAATATGTGAAAAATATGACCTTCAGTCGGTTCCTATCATGAGGTAAACAACCACCAGTAAGGAGAAAAATCAATTTTACTTTTAAAAAAGCATTTTGCTTTTCCGCTTAAAATACCCTTTGTACCTGTATACTTTAACATTAGACAATTTGCAATGATGAATACTTTAAATGATCTGGGAAATTACATTTTAATAAACAAAATGACTTAGAGTGATCACATCCTACTACATCACCTACTACAGCACAGTGTTTGTGGAACTGCTAATACTTTAAACATTGTCCCTCATGTAAAAACATTTTAGTGTTTTATTTCCTTAACTTTCTCTTTTTTCATGCCATGTCAATTTCACCAAACGCTAATGTCAGATAACTGTAAATTACCAGCGCAAATGCAATAAATGCCACCTGTGCAGAAATGAGCATGTGTTCATGAGAATTGTAAATTTGCATAATTAACGCCCCAATTATACCAAATACACTATGTGTCCTACGCCATATGCCCATAAGTGTTGATTCATGAACACACCAAAGGAAAAGTTACTTAAAGTAACTTTACTTTTAAGTAAAGTGTAATTTATATAGGGTTTTCGGACTGAAAATTTCTTCAAAGTACTGAAATATACAATATGATAGTGAAAAATGAATAACAGCAGACTATTTGCACATGACTCTAAACTAGTCGTAAACTGTGTTTGTACCTAAGAAATTTCAAATACGTGTAAATTTGGTGAGCGTGGCAAGTTGAACTAAATCACTCTTACAAGCTTGTTCTCGGACCTAAAAAACAAATCTGTTCTAATGGTATAGCTATTAGATTGTGGCTTAGGAGGTTGTCCACGAGGAAGACACTGAACCGGTTGGTGAGGCAGGCCAGCCCGTAATATGGCAGCCATTAGTGTGTGTGTACGGGAGGGAAATTAGTAAAGGGCTTTGTCCACTCAGGTATAAAGCACAATGTAAGTGAAGATCATTTATCTTTTCACACTTCTCATGATTTTCTGTCTTATTTTACGTCGCCCCTCGGCCTAAGTTGTGACAGCTTAGGTTCCTGTCGCCTCCCTCGGAGTCAGTCATTTTCCAGCAGAAAACCCTTAACTCACAACATTCCATTTATACGGTAAGTGTTTGTGATCACATGTCATTTGTTTTTTTCTGCACCGTCCCAGCATTGATGGCAGCTGATGAGGTCTTAGAGAGCCAAGCCTTTTATTCTCCTGAGAGCTTGTCCCAAAACAGCATCTGGTCGTGCCTCACAGCCAAACACACGGTCTTTCACACAAACTGCCACACACACACACACACACACACACACACACACACACACACACACACACACTGAAAATACTATATTTAACCAGTTCAGTCTGTCTCACTGCTGCATTAGCTTTAACCATCCGTCCATCTGCAGTCATTCCATTAAATCTCTCTGCAGTCTGTTGTCTGCTGTTTAAAATCTCACTGCTGTGTAATTGCAGTGTTGCAGGGACATATGGTCTCGGATAAAATGATGGTATTATGTTGTTCCATATGAGAAGCACTATCAAAATCAATTCATAGATATAACTCGGGGAGGAATTTCTCTCTCTAAATGGATGCAGGCAACATGAAGGCAGCAAAGATATTCACATATATACAGTAAAGAATGAACATTGAATGAGATAATTGGAGCGGGACACAATAGATGTGACGATGTGTTTGCAATATTCACATCTTTAGGATGTAGTACCATAAAAATAATTCCATGTCTCCTTTCTATTAAGATTCTGATACCAACCTCAGCCACTGAATTATCTCAAATATGGCCTACAGCAAATGACTGAGCTAAATCCACAATGTGTTAAGGTAATTGTCACAGGAAATTTAAAATGATTATTTCATTATCTGCTGTGACTGCAGTACAAAATCAATGTGAGAAGAGTTAAATCCAATGCTAACAATGAACATTATTAGTTTTCCCAAGTATGAAAATCTTCACCTCTCCACTGATTAAGTTTGCATGTGATTATAACTTAAAGAGTTAGAGCTGATGCAGTTCCACAGTTGACCCATAACAGGATCATTTGAGATCTAATGTGAGCAAACAATGACCATAAAATTACTGCAAACATCTTGTGCAGCACAATCAAAGTAATCAAAAGTCCAATATTTACCTCAATGTCTCCAGGATTTTCCCCACTCACACTGCTCTGATGAGCCTGCTGCGTTGTGCCCTTTTTGTTTAATCACAATCTTCCAAATTGCAAGCCATGAATGTGACATGCACGTATTAGTCAGATGTAATATAATCCTGTCACAGAAGTAGCTCCATTGATATCTATTTTCACAACTACCAAGCTGGGCCAAGCTGCTAGATGCATGGAATTAAGAAGACCAGTAAAGAATTCAGGTAAACATTCTAAATTTACATTCTGTAGTTATTTACAATGTTTTTTAGGAGCGTGGGGGTCAGCAGAATAACTGTAAATACAACCTTGAACTATGATCATATTAGGTTGTCTTTATTTTCACACCTAGCCGATACAGAGCAACATTAGCATTCATTCTGAGCTGTGTTTATTTTTGACTGTTGGATGTCCATCAATCACTCTCCTTTTAGCGCCGTCTTGGTTTTCTCCAATTTCTAATGCTGCGTTTCACACCAAACGCGGCGCGAATTTGACGCGCGAGTAGATTACATGCAAAGTCAATGCACAGATGCGATAGGTTGCGAAAAAGCGTTTTTTGCGGCGGGCGGCGTGAATGACGCGTTTGACGCCGGGCGAATAGAGTGTTTGACGTGGTTGAAAGTTGAAATTTTCCAACTCGGGCGAAAAAAATCGCGTGATGCAAAGTTGTGTCAGCCAATCAGCGTTGAGAAGCTCCGCCCGTCATCACCGCCGTCTTGCTGTTGCTGTCTGAATCAAACTGCTGCTGGTCCGCCTGAAGTAGCGCTGGTAGCGGCCGTCATTCAGACACTGTTGTGGGAATACGGATAATATTATGAACCCAGACACCATGGAGTTTAATGTTCCGACGTATGAGAATTTACACAACAAGTATGAAGCAGAACTAGTGGTTATTTCCATGGTGGATGGCGGAAACGGTAACTGTTTTTACGGAGATAAGCCACGGAGACCACAGTTCCTGGAGGAGTCGGTGAAATTCACCGAAATTCTGTGTGCGGCTACAAATGGTGTTATGAACCCAAACACAAGGGCGTTTGATGTTCCGACGTTTTTGGGATTTCCACAACAAGTATAACGCAGAAATAATGGTTATTTCTTTCATGGTCGATAGCGGAAATGAAAGCTCTATTCACGGACATAAGCAACGGAGATAAGCCACGTCCCCTTTGACGCGGCGAGAATATTCGCGCCGCTTTTGGTGTGAACACACTTTTATTGTGGAGCGAGTAAACTGACGCGGTTTGGTGTGAACGCAGCATAAGAAAAATAGCTTTCTCTTTTGCTACTATATCCACTTTCTTCACGAGTTCAGCCTGATTTTCTTTTTTTGCCTAAATCTAAGGAAGGGGTTTTGTTTGAATTCAGTGTTAACCATGTGCTTATTGTAACCTTCATGGAGTATCACAGTGCTGGGCTACCCAGTTACTAAGAAAGTGATTCAAAGGGTCCTGGCCAAGCATCAGTATGTGGTGAGTTTGGGTGACAATGTGCAGACTAGCTAGCTTTTTCTGTTTGCAATTTGGTTCTGGGCAGCTTTTTCACTTACAACACCTACCTGCTGCAGATGTAAATGAGGGTGATGGGAGCTGTGAGATCATTACAACACTAAAGTTGTGGGCTGTTTAAACCAAAACCAAATTAAGATGAAAAAGGCTACAATACTTTGCAGAGCTGAAGAGAAATACAGAGTTGCCGATCATTTTCTGCAGTAATGTGATCCATTATTAATCCCAAAATATCAATAGGGGCTGCTTTAACAATGTAAATGTGTTAATTGTAGGCTGAAACAATTAGTTGATTGAAAGAAAGTCCATAGACAACAATTGTGATAACCGATGATTATTTCAGCCATTTAACAAGCACAAACACACTTGCTTTCCCAAAATATTCAGCTTCTCAAATGTGAAAACGAGCTTGTTTTTATGAGTTGTAATTAAATCTCTTTTGCTCTGACTAAACAAGCACCTTGGGAAATTTAGATTTATGTTCATAATAATAATAACCATAGTACAGTGGCTAAAGGTTGTTGTAAAATATGGATCAAGCAGGGAAAAACATTTAAGAAAAATAATAAACTGAATATTGAACTTTTAACCCCAAAAGCCCCATTGTTTTGCTCACATCAAATTGTTTTAGAGTATCTAAGTAAATCTATTGCAATTTTTATTGGAACCTTATTATATGGAGATACGGCCATACCTCGAGTCTGGTAATGAAAACAGAATTGTCATTTTGGAGTGTTCTACACCCGTTAAATGTGTGTCTTACGTGCAGCGTCGACAGACTGATTGTACCAAGCCATTTGGGCTATTTGCATACTCTGATCACAGATACACTCACAGTGAGCAATAGTGGATCCAATCAGTCTTGTATACAATATGTTCACAGCATGGAGAAGATTGGGGCAGAGCTCTTGGGTATTTTAGCTGGACACTGCACAAGACTGGAGGCTGTTGGCTGAGGTCATTTATCAGCAGCCAGTCGCCACAGGCAGAGGCCGGGCACATTCTATCTCTGACCTATGTTCTCTATAAACCGAGACAATGTCCTACTAAGACTGTATTTTTTTCTGGAAAAAGTCTCTCAATCACTGGTGAATTGTTTGCTTTTCGTTCCCCGGAGGGAATGAATCGTCCTTGGGCCCCCTTTACCTCCCTGCAAATGCAGACCAGCATCAAGGGGGAATAACTCTGAAAAGGTAAAGACAGGAGAGGGAGGAGAACATGACGCTAACAAGGTTTATACAATGGGTAGTGCCAGCCGAGCATTCTGCTTGGTCTGATAAGCATTCTTACCGTGTTTTACGAGACCCTTAACAACATTCAGCCCAGCTGGACAAAAATTAAACTGGTAGCTAAGCTAAAAGAAAGGAGCTATTGGGGGGCATTAGTCAGGGAGATAAGCCGTTACTTCATTTATTTATGTACATGCATTACATTAAAGGTATATTTCTGCCAATAACCAAATGTTGAACAAGTGCAAATGAGCATTTAATCAGGTGACCATGAATGAAAAATCGGTTCAGTCTTGACATTTCTTTTTTTTTACTTTTTCAGGACCGACTGTGGTTGCAGTGGCTATATATATTAGGGCTGGGCACGTTAACGCGTTATAAACGCGTTAACACAGCAATCCATTAACGACGACAATTATTTAATCATGGGTTAACTGCATGTTGTTGTTTTTTTGCATTGGGATGGCTTAACGTTACGCAGCATTGATGCAGCCACCAGCGTCCTTATGCTGCGTTCACACCAAACGCGGCGTGATAATTCTCGCCGTGTTTACTGCGTCATTTTACTCGCTCGACAATAAAAGTGTGTTCACACCAAACGTCGAAGGGGGCGTGGCTTATTTCAGTTGCTTATCTCCGTGAAAAAGCTATCATTTACGCTATCGACCATGGAGGAAATAACCATTATTTCTGCGTTATACTTGTTGTGGAAGTCCCAAAAATGTCGGAACATGAAACGCCCTCGTGTTTGGGTTCATAACACCATCCGTAGACGCACACAGCTCAGTGAATTTCACCGACTCCTCTAGGAACTGTGTCTGGCTTATCTCCGTAAAAACAGTTACCGTTTTCGCCATCCACTATGGAAATACCCACTAGTTCTGCTTCATACTTGTTGTGTAAATTCCACATACGTCGGAACATCAAACTCCATCGTGTCTGGGTTCACAATATTATCTGTAGTCTACTGACTACTCGCTGTAACCACAGTTATCTCAGAGTTACAGTTCGTAGCGTACCCCTTCGACAGATGGTCTTTAAAGACCGTAGGTTTAGCTGTTAAACGGCGCACTATGTGACTTCCGTTTCAACTCCGATTTTCATCTTCAAAATAAAAGTACCTTATCTCAAAACAGATACATTTTGCTTACGGCAGACGAAAAACATGCAACAAAAACAACAAAATTGATTGACAAACCGTTTCTAACTTTAGAACACATATTGAGTTACTTACACCGTTCGTTATACAGTATATTTATATAGAAAAACAAATATATACATGTGTACTTTTTTTTTCTTCTTTTGAATAATACAAATTCGAATGACAATTAATGTTACAATACGTACATGATCACTGAATTAAATGGAATGCTGCACAGTCATTAACCTGAAGGATGTAAAAGCCTAAGCTCCATAATGAGCTAATGTTGTTCAAGGCAAAGCTGCACCTCACACTTTAAAAATCAATCATAATACAGAGGTATTAACAGACACTAATGCTGCAGCCCATGGGAGGATAAAGATTGTTCAAAGGAGGGATGTCAGACTCCCACACTCCTGCAGAGGTCTTGATCAAACGGTGCATGTTTTGCAGGTGGGAAATATACGGCACACCACACTGTCTTGTAGTTGTCTGATCTTTTTCATTGTTTCTAGGCAACCACACAATGAAAACACAAACTCTACACTATCCAATAGTTGATATTAAATAAATGATAATGACAAGTTACCCCAAATCTTGAGTATCGCGCTAATTTGCCTCCAGGCCTGCTGTTTTCTCTTCAGATAATATAATAATAACTAGGGTTGGTAAATATACCTTCAGCGCTTTTCAGGCGCTGAGTTAAATATGTTTTAAATCAAGATGTTCAGGGCGGTCCTGGGAAAACGCAAAGGCTCCTGGAGCGGAAAAAACGGAAGGTGGTCTGCGACACAAAAGACAAATGCAAAAACGCTTCACTCTCCTTTAAAACAATTACATAAAGGTGCCCCAAAGCTGCTATGACTGCTCTGTATTCTCAGCTGGTTGTGCCATCCTTAGTAGTGGGTGAATGAACATCTGTAAAATTTGGATAATAGTTGCAATACCTGCTTCACTTTTATGAACCAGAATCCCTCACAAAAGAGGCAGAATAATATGATGTATTATAAATACTAATGGCACATCTTGAAAGCCAGACACGCTGAAGTTTGCCGTCTGCTTATTAGTGCACTGTTTTCCCATTCAATAAAAACAATGCAATAATGTTTACTCTTTCCTATGCAACACTGTATATATTTCAATCTCTGAAGTTAATGGTTTTTCAACTGGAGTGGTCACATTTGCAAATAACAATTTTGCTCCTGCAAATGAACTCAAGTCCCTGATGAGGTGAGAAGTCCACAAGCATTAAGAGCTGGGGAATGATTTCACACAGACTCCTTCTCATATCGTACGCACACGAGCTCCTCGGCTGTCACTGCGTTCCTGACTGAATATGTGAACGTCAGGTTCATTCAACGAGAGAGACAACAACAGGGAGAGGGCGAACATCTGGGGAGGCTGTAAGGAGAAGTATGAACCACAATATTAGTTCTTTCTCTCTCGCTCTCTCCAGCTGCCAATATATTTGCATGAATGGGTAATGGAAATTGTAAAGCAAGCATATAACATGAGACAACATTCAAATTAAAATGAATAACAATGAAGAAACAGAACAACCTATGAAGAACATACATTGAACATGTGCATGATAACATAATTACCTCGTGGAAAATTGCTAAATGTATGTGGAATAAACATTGAAGGCAGGTTTGACAACGTGAAACCAGACCATGAATGAAACAAATGCAAATAAATAATATAATTATGATAATGCACAATAACATGAATTTTATCTTATCGTGTCTTATTGGATCGTTGCACATGCATGCATGCAGACGCACGTATTGTCAATACAGTCACGTTCACACATTTTGAATTTATTTATATCCTGTATAATGGGTTTACACAGCCTCATCAAACATCTGTTTTCTCTCTTCGCGGATGGCAGGTGAGGAATCAGCAGATATGTATGGTGTTTATGTATTTTCACACAACAGAATGCAGACTTTCTCCTCACAACTTCATATTTTTTAAATTCATAGGATGTTCAGACATGTCCAAATCTAGAAATAATAAAACACTAGAGAAAAGTATAGGTATGCCCTAATGTGGTATAAATACTGTGTGCACAGACAGAGAGGAGAATAAAAATCAAGAAGAAAATGCCAATCTAGCCAAATATTTACAAATTCCCAGTGAGCAAATAAAAGAGAATGTATGACAATAAAAAAATTCACCAAAGCCACGAACAAGATATAATATTGAGCACTGAAACAGCCTTGCAGCACTTTTCTATCTTCTATCTGTGTGCAATGCAATGATGTATCTGAAACTAAAGACTTTATATAAGAAGTGGACATCTTCACTGCTACAACAGCCATTGGTTTGCGGACTACAATTTAGCTTTTTGCTTTTGGTATTTTCAACATCACCATCTTGGTTTTAGGCTGTTGCTAACTTGTTTTTTTTGCAACCAGAATTTCAGCCCGGTCTCACTAGAACAATGTGTCAAACACCAACACGTGGGCAGTGGCCCTTAGCGTTTTGGTACCGATGCACAAGGCATATGTTGTTGTCTGTATGAGATGAACTGGGCTTTCCAATCTAAACCCATCCGCATCATTATTAGACGCAGAGCAACTGGGGAAAGGTGGCGGGTGAGACAAAGAATGCAGGACTTTTACTCAGGGGAAAGGCTGTGTGTACTGTTGGAAAACATGTTAAATGAGAGGGTGGAGCTCAGTGCTATTGAATGCTGAAAAATATATTTTAAGGCAACCAATATGCTGCAGTTAACTATAATGAACTGCAAAACACACTGTGAAAAGGGTCTGATTGACAGCGACAATCACATGGTAGCCACGGCCTTTAAATTGGACCATAATTGACAAAATGACCATTATGCTTGCTGTCTTGAAGAAGATTTGAAACGGTTGGCACGATAAACTCATGTTGAGAAAAGTTAGAAGTATGACATTTCTCTCGTAGACTTCTTCACCAACCTGTTCTCATCCTAAGTCGCCACATACTGACACTTTTTAACACACTAGGTTAGTGTTTTTCAACCTTTTTTGAGCCGTGGCACATTTTCTACAATAAAAAAATCCTACTGGCATTGAAGAGTATTGAGTGTTTCAAGTAAACCAGATTGCTATTGAGCAATCTGTCACTTTGTTAGAAAAATGAAAATAAAGTTATGCAAAAAATAACTAATATTTAGTTACTACTAAACAGCTTATTGTGGAAAACAATATGCTATTTTTTTGCAAAACAAAACAATGAGTGCAGATGGGTGAGCATCACGTTGTATCAGTATTAGTGGCTGCAATGAGCTGCTTTCCTCTACACATTTTTAAAACAGAAACAGAAACAGACACAGAAATGACATGCTGTGTGTAGATAAGATCCAATAACATACGGCCGTTAGCCCAGCATGTCAAACGATGACACTCCACTATGGGTCTCAGTAAACATGTGGTTAATATTGTGAATTAAAACAAAAACACTTGCTTTGAAAAGCTGCCCCAAAGGTGAAAGTCCTGTCCTTCACACCTACCCTGTGCAGTATATGTTTTTTTCAATCTTTGAGGTACTTCATCACACGCCTTAAGCAGAATGACGCGGATTGGTTTACATTGCAGTTACTTGAAAGCCTGGTGCGTCTCACATTGATGCTGGAGGGCATGTTGGGCGCCGAGGGGCATAACAAAGCGTCAGTTTTGATGCCCTTGGAATGAGAAGGGGCTGTCTATACATTCAGAATCATTTTTGCAATCAGAGGAGTCGCCCCCTGATGGGCATTAAAAAGAATGCAAGTTCAAGAAACTTCCGTATTTTGTTAACTTTTCAGAAGACCTCACAGGCGACCAGAAAGCTCATTAGAAACAGGGTAGGTATTAATTGTCCTGGAACCACCCAAAAAAATAGGCTACCTGGTGTCATCTTTGATCCAACCCTCTCCTTTGAACGCCACGTCAAGCACAACACAAAAAAAACGGCTTCTTTCATCTTAAAAACATCGCTCGTCTACGCCCCTCCCTCTCCTCCTCTGCCGCAGAAACACTCATCCTCGCCTCCATCACCTCTCGACTGGACCTCTGCAACAGAATCCTGTACGGCACATCCACGGTACCACTTCTCCATTGCTGCCCTCCCTCTGGAACTCTCTCCATCACCTCACACATTCTCCATCACTCGCCACTTTTAAAACTGCACTTGAAATCTATTTAAATCAGTTTTTAACCTGTGATGTTAACTATGTTTTTGTTTTGTTTCTAACTGTGATGTCATCTCTCTTGTGTGCATTGTGATTGCTTCTATTGTTTATTTTACCATGTAAAGTGTCTTGAGTACCTTTTTTAAAGCGCTATACAAATAAAATGTACTATTATTATAATTTGTTGCAATCCTGCTTAAGAATAAAAGCAGCTCAGCATTTTCTTAAGATGATTAATGGCGAGTTTGGTGACCCCGATGCGGCGTCAGTAATAGTCCTGATTAAAGCATTGTCAGAGTATTGGCTCTTTTAATCATTGCGCTATTTACGCCTCTGACCGCACCGAGATGTGTACTGTTGTCAACATTAGGTGAGGCTGCTCGTCTTCTCTTTTTTTTTTTCTTCACAATTCACCGGAAACAGTTTATCATTTATAGAGACGCAGTTAATGGCACCCTGCACCACTTAGTGTTTGGTATCAAAACAAAGAAGATGCAGAGTCTTATCCATCAAATCTCATAGGCGGAGATAACTTTGAAGATTTATTTTTGTGCATAAACACACCTGCTTGGGAGTACAGCGAGGCGTGTATTTCATCTAGCATTATAAAAGTGTCAAATAACCGCATGATTTTTGTATCCCCCCCGCCCCCCCGTCCTGTAGCTCACCAGGAAGCAAAACAAAGTAAAGGCAACACTGCGGTGACAAAGTACTGACAAAGGCTGTCAGGTTTTCAGGCTAATTAAAACCTCAGCTTCACTCTGTTCCCTGATCACTCCTCACAAAGACCCTTGAGTGGCATCAATGAGCACGCTCAGGCTTAAGTGAATGTTTACCTCCCCTAATGACTATCTGTCTCGCTGCTGAGTAAATGCTACTGCCTCGGCCCTCTCCGCCACTTGTTAAGGTTACACACTCCCGCGGAGTCGAGACCTCAGCCGGAGGTCTGTGTACCAGCTGTCTGTCCACACGAGACCATTCGCTGGTTGTTACTATTTTAGCTGTGCGGGACCGTTGCCGGACCGCACGGTGGCGCGCGACAGGAAGAATGCAAGTTCGATTCCGCACCTTTGTGCTGTCGGCTCGGGAACTGCACGCCAGTTCAGTCTGCTACCTTAAAAAGGGCAAGTCATGTTGATGGAAGAATCTGAACTGTCGGCGTATGTCGTCGTCCTGAACGGTGATCGGCTCACGGTGTTTTCTTGCTCGTTGCCTCAATGCGTGCTTCAAAAATGTCTTTGATGTTGAGGTCAGACAAACTGGACGAGTAACAGCACCACAGTAAAAAAAAAAATACCCCCTAACAATAGAAAATCCTTTATACAAAATTTCACTCATTTATGTAGCTGTTCATGGTGATGCGAATATTAATTATATATACAATACCCCTTTTGATCGTTGAATATATTACAATGCATCAGTATGCTTTCATGTGTAATATGTTAAACTAGGGCTGGGCGCTATGACCAAAAATTCATATCACGGTATTTAGTAAGATTCTGGCGGTTTCACGGTCTATCACGGTATTTTTTTAGTAAACACATTCATTCATTGACGACGAAAAGGACGGCCACCGTAGTTGTTCACTACTCGCTGGCCAATACGCACGCTGGTACACAGAGTGTGTTAGGAAGCTAACACGGAGGGGCTTAAGCGTAAAATGGTTATCCATCTACATATCCAGCTGACACACATTATCATTCACTAATGTAGTTTCTGGACACCTGGCAGACAAATGGTAAACTCCTGAGGGAGCTATCTTGCTGTTTAGCTGCGAAAGGCTCCCCTGTGTTCACCAGATAGTCGCTAAGTGTATCAGACTGCCAAGTGCTGAAAGTTAGAATCAAAATAATGAGCTGATGGACGCTAAAAAGCAGAGATTCTTGTGCGTTTGTGGCACTACTTTCACATGACACATGTCCTTTGATCCATTGTTTATGGAAAAAGATCCATTAGTGCATTGAGCACGGCAATGGAGGGGCTGCCCAGGTAGCTTTTGGAGTCTGATAATGTGTTTTTTCTTAAAATTTGAACTTTAAACGAACCAAACATGGCACGCAAGGTTCTGCACAGCCTGCTCGTCTCTGTGTGTATATGATGTTTATCTCCTGAGTGTCGACTGGTAATAATGAATATGATGTTGTTTTAGACTTGCAGCAGATTAGGTTTTGGTTGTGTACAGGGTTGGGTTTTTTTAGGCTATTGTTTCTTCTGTACATTTCTTCTGTAAATTGATTTTTTTTGTGGTTGTAAAAAGAGAGAGAGTGGGAAAGAAAGAGCTGCAAGCTGCAACCTGCTGATTTAGAGAATCGTTAAATAAATGAATTCCCTACCTATTTAGAGCTCTGCTCGTGTTACTTTCTTTCTTACTATTGCACGGTTAAAGCAATTAATTCTATTTTTATGAGCAGATCCCTCAGTCACTTGGCGCCTGGTCTGGGCGTGGGACAACACAAGCACTGTCAGGCTGTGATTGTGGCTCCTCGTTGAACCTGAAGATAATTATCACCTCAAGTCTACAGCTCCCCTAAGCATTACAGAGCTTTCTCGACATTTTTGCCATTTGTCAATGCCCCGGTCCCCAAGAACCTTCAGCAGCGGTGTGGACACTGCGCTTCAGCATGAGGGTCTTCTTTTGTCTTGAAGACCTCATTGTCATGGCTAAAAGCACAGATGCTTTCCTTGCTGGAAAACACAGGGATGGTAAAAAGACTGTGTGTGTGTGTGTGTTGCCCCTGTGCTCCCTGATTGTGGACTGTGGTCTGAAGGGTGTCTACTGTCTATTTTGTATCGCCCATAATAAAAAAATTACAAATTTGCCTTGGATGGCTTTACAATCTGTACACATTATGACAACCCTGTCCCAGGACCTCATATCGGATCAGGAAAAACTCTCCCAAAAAACCTTCACTGAAGCAATAGATGACATTTGTACAGAATGAACAACGTAACGGAGTTACAGCACTTTACATGAATATCAGCTTTAGAAAAAGCTTAATTGGCCATGTGTGTTTACACATACATGTAATTTGACTCTGGTTTCACGTAGCTCTTCGTACATACATACAAGATACAATAAACAAGATAAATATAAAAAAGACATTAAAGACAACAGTAGTCAGAATAGTGCAAGTAGTGCAGATGGAGGAGTCTGATTAATTGTTCATCAGAGTGACGGCCAGTGGAAAGAAGCTGTTCCTGTGTCTGGTGGTTTTGGCGTACAGTGCTCTGTAGCGCCCACCAGAGGGGAGGAGTGTGAACAGCTTGTGTCCAGGGTGTGAGGGGTCTGCAGTGAACTTTCAAGCCCGCTTCCTCACTCTGGAGGTGTACAAGTCCAGGATGGAGGGCAGGCTGGAACAATAGTTGTCTCTGCAGACCTGACTATATGTTGTAGTCTGACTCTGTCCTGGTTGGTGGCCGATCTAACCACACAGTGATGGAAGAACAGAGAACAGACTGGATGATAGCGGAGTTCAATAGAATATGACAGAAATGATTCATATGACAGAAATGATTCATATGAGTGAAAACTATATCATTAAATAATTGATTTCTGAGGTGTTCTGGGCAGAGTAAAATAACTTCAGTTTTGTCTGGAAGACCTACAACTCAGGAAGTTGCAGGTCATCCAGGTTTTTATTACTTTCAGACATGCTTGACGTTTAGCGACCTGGTCGGTTTCATCTGGCTTGATCGATAGATATAATAATTATTATTATAAAATATATATAATAATAATATAAGAGTATCATCGGCATAACACTGAAAGTTTATGGAGTGTTTTCTGATAATATTGCCTAAAGGAAGCATAGATAAGGTGAATAAAGTTGGTCCAAGCACAGAACCTTGTGGAACTCCATGACTAACGTTGGTGGTCATCGAGGCTTCGTCGTTGACGAATACACATTGAGACCGATCTGATGAATAGGACTTAAACCAGCTTAGTGCGGTACCTTTAATGCCGATCGACTGGTCTAGTGTCTGTAATAGGATGTCATGGTCAATGGTGTCGATAAGCAATGGTGATTGCACATAGGTGGGTCGGCACATCCTAATTGTCCGGTTGATTATGCAGATGTTCATTGGGTGAACCATTGCTCATGATTGGAAGGAAAGGAGAGTCCTGCTTATTTAAGTATAGAGCTACATTATCAAAATCTTCGGTAATGCTGCCTGAAAATCGTTGAGACTTTTATCTCTCCTGCACCTGCCATAATGAGCCCTTTGCTGTGGTGGTTGTTTCACATCTCTTCATGGACATCTATATGTTTCATCAATTGGCAATCAATTATTTTGCCTTGGCTGTCTCTGTCTGAAAAGAAATAAACAAGCACAGTTTCTTGTGAGCATATCACAATACACATGTAAACGTAGCTCCTTGCACACACAAAAACACGCACACATTGATGAATGATTTATTTCAAATAGTCAATAGTGTTGTTTCCACTCTGCTCATATGAGTTTTGGGGCTCTGAAACCTGCAAACAGTGTTCTAAAAACTGCCTAAATGCAATCTGTGAATCCATGAAAGTAATGAGTTGTGACACTTTCACCATCTTTTATTCAAAACGTAAAAAGAAAACAAAAAAACTTTAACCTCTCAAACTTTAAATGACCAGCTATAATGCAGCTGAAGTAGAAAACCCTCCTCCAGAAACAACACTCTAGAATGTTCCTAGTCCTTCACAAGTCTTCGTGGCTCCAAGGCAGAGGGTCACAAGAAAAGCCACCCAATCCCAAGACGTGATGATGAAACCGTGACAAATCAACTCATTCTTTCACTCCAGAATCTCCAAGTCGCTATGCCACGGGATTCCAGTTTCTCTTTGAGTTTGGGAGCCAGTGAATCTCGCGACTCAATGGTGTTCATTTCTCTAATCCAATCCCTGTATAAAACCCCCTTTGAACGTCTGCAGAAAAGCTGAAAGGCAAGCACACATCCCTCCCTTCGTTCGCCCGCTCCCTGCCTCTCTGATCCGCGCTCAGTGTCCGATACACAGGCGCTCGGATGGAGCGCGGATGGAGCAGATCTAATTAAGTTTGCTGATGGTGAAAGTGATGATTATTCTGCAGGAAGAAAGGAGGAGGAGGAGGAGGAGGAGGAGGAAAGGGCAAACACGATAACGAGAAGAACTGCAGGGGGCTGGATGCACCCTCTCCTCATCATGACCATCATCACACCACAACCATCATTAAAGCCATTATTCAAATGATTACAACTTTTCAAGATTCATTTACACAAAGATAGCATCCGTTTTAACAATTTACAATTAGCAGGCTGAGTCTACATCTAGATTCCTAGAATATTATTTTATCAAATCAAATGACATTGTGAGGACCATTTCTCATTTCTCAACTTTTCACAAATATATTTAAGTTTCATGTCGATTTTCTTATTTTATTTGAACACGGATTTTGCAATAATAAAAAAAAATCTATCAGCGTGAATTAAAAAACCATGCAATTGTAAATGTGAAGGCACTGTTAGTAAGGATGATTTGTGCGGATTTTTTATCTAATTTTATATCATTTCCTATTTTCTCTCCATCCTGTATTTAATGAATACTAATCTCAACAGCAGGTAACTTCTGTCTGCTTTCTAAAAATGAGCCACCTGACTCAATGACTCAAGCACATCCGCTGACCATCGCCTCATCTAACCCCCCCCCCCCCCCCCCCCCCCCCCCACACACACACACACACACACACACACGCGTCTCAGCCAACCGAGGGTGTGCTCGATGCTGGAATACATTAAATTGGGCGGTATAGTACAGGGAGAGAGATAGAGAGGGAGAGGGAGAGAGAGAGAGAGAGAGAGCGAGAGAGAGCGCCGCGGATGCCATTCACACGTCCAGTGCGCTGGGAGCCCAGGCACCGTCAGCAGCAGCTATGTCAGCGGCTTCCCGCGCGCTCTGCACGCGCCCTGAGATTCTCCAATAAAGAGCAGAAAATGAGTTAGAAGGCAGCAACTAAGAGTCGCTTCTCGCGCGCGGAGTGGTCCTTGGGTCCCTGCACATTCCCCGAGTCCCAACCCCTACTGTTGTGTTTTAAATACTTGGTCTACCTGGGATGTTGGAGGCTGTTCGCTCTGGACGCGTCGTGTCCGCGGCGGCTCGTCCCGCTGGATTGGACCTACATTACCTTGTATTACTGCGCAGCGTCTGAGGCTCTCCGCCGGAAACCTGTGATAAAGAGGACACGAGCGCGCGCTCTGAAGGAGGAGGTTGGACGTCGTCTTCTGTTCCGCTCAAGTTGCGCACCCCGTAACTGTGCGTCTGTTTGCATTTGTGGCGATAATACTGCCAAGAAAGAAGAAGAGAGAAAACAAAGTCCTTCGCCAATGTCGCCGCGTCTATGCGCCGAACCCAACTTCACGGTCCCATCCGGGGATTTTGCGGAGACTAGTTCTGAGCAGTCACGGGCTTACAAAATAAGGTAAAAAACCCATCATGTTAAAGGAAAAACAGGATGTTACACATTGCAGCTTTTCTAACAAAACTAATCATTTTAATTAACACATGATTGGCTTCATTATCTACATTAAAAGCACTGTAGACACTCTCACCTCTAAAGCCGGTGACCCTTTGTCATCTTTTTTGACCTGACAACGCTGGAGAACCGCAGTGTTCTCAGTTCATCTACATCTCTCACGCCCAAACCACAATTACAACCGTGTTGTTCTCTGTGTCTGGCCTGCTTCATCTCCTCTTCCTCTTCCTACCCCTCCTTTCTCCTCCCGGCAGGACTCATCCAGAGTGCAGGGAGAATGAGGAGTCACCGGGGCCGGGGGAAGCAGCATGAGTGGCCCGTGCATCTCCAATAGACTGACGGCCCTCATGTTTCTATGGCAGTGGTTGACACTAATCCTGCTCCAGAGCTGGGTGTCGATAGGGGCCGGGGCGGCGGACCCCGCCGGGGCCGGCCTCGGCGGCTCCGCCGGGCCGCTGGGCTGGCTCCTTTCGGACAAGGGTCCTTTTCACCACTCCCAGGAGTTTGTTGATTTCACAGAGCGCTACGAACAAGGATTCACCACCAAGTACAAGATATACAGGTGAGAGACCGTGAACGGCAGCAGGGTCAGGGACGTGTCTGCCAGGCTGAGATGTTGCGTAGTTACTTAAAGCATTCTTGTGGCCTTGCCTGGAAGGAAATAGGCATTTTTGTTGTGTGCATAGGAAATACATCACATAATACGCTTCTTTGGACTATACAAGATGCACATTCGGTAGATGGGGAAACTGGGATAAAGCGATTACTTAGTGTTTTGCATACAAATGGAAGCTCTGCATGTGACAGCTTCTTTTGGGTGCGACTGGCTGCTTCCTCTTTTTTTGTGGGCTGCAGAGAAATGTGGTTTGCGTTGGATACAAAAGCCTCAGTGTGCTGCATATCAGTGCAAACTCAAATTGGACATACCGCAGGAGGGGTAAAGCAGCGGGACGTAACAGATATCTGACTGAGCCAGTTGATGTGTGACAGTGGGTAGACAGGGACGGCTTCAGAAGTGTGTGGTGTGAAGTACCGCGTGTGTGTGTGCTCGAAGCAGCAGGGTATTGTTTGAAAGCTCGCAACGGGGAAAAAAAACATTTTTGTTCCGTATTGTTGGAGACGAGAGAGTGAAAATACAGGATTCCATGGCAGCATTTCAAGACGCGAGTTCACAAGATATTAGGTAGTTGATTAATTGCATGTGTGACATGAAATAGTGCACAATAGTGCACACCGACCGTGTGTGCTGTTTCAAAGTAGACGTAGTTCTGAATCTTCTCATCATCTCACCAAAAGTTCACTAGCCATACAAAGTGAATGATTTTGGCTGTGTACATAGAGAGAAACAGCTGAAAACCACTACTATACCCAGCAGGCTCTCTTCATTTGTCAGTTGACTGTGTTTGTGTGTGTTGTTGACTGTGTGTGTGTGTGTGTGTGTGTGTGTGTTGGTTCTCTTCAGGATAGAAACACCTCTAAAGCCATTCAAACTCAACACCGAAACTCAGACTGATGAAATGATTCAAGGCGGTGGTTCAGTGTTGCTTTAATTAAAGCTGCAGCACGATGTGTGTGTGTGTGTGTGTGTGTGTGTGTGTGTGTGTGTGTGTGTGTGTGTGTGTGTGTGCGCGCATGTTTATTTCACAAATTGCCCTAACAAGTGGATTTTGCATACTTTCCTGTTTTCACGTTGAGGGTGACGTCGTCCTCTAGAGGTTAAGAAATGTCTCTGATCAAGTGAAACCTTTTCAAATTGCTTTTTTTTTGTCGTTGCTAATTCATGTCGATTAGCCCGGAAACAATGTTGATTTTCTAATTTCACGAACACGTTGACGCCGCCTCCTGTTTGCAGCCGACGTCAACAAAGAGCTGACCGCGACTGGGCGTGCATACTTGAGCGTCTGTATCCGTGTCGTGCCAGGTAAGTGTTGTGATACCCGCTGATGAGAGCGACGCTGGCGGAGCGCACGCACGCAGCCGTGAAGCGGAGGGCCCGATGCCAGCTGAACGGAGGTTTGACTGACACTGGCATTTAGCCGCTGACAGGAGTGACAATGCCAGGCAAAGATAGAGAATGTAGCGCTGTTGGCTTCCTCGCATCCATCACTTCCTCTGTGCTGGCCTCTTCCCGCTGTCTCTCAGGATGTCTCTTTTCCTCCCTCTCTCCACTCCAACACCCTCGGCATGGAAATCTAACAGATATTTTGCATACACACGATTCACAGTTTTACTGTAGTGCTAAAACTCACACGGACATTGTCTGATCAATTTAATTTCCAAACCTCCCGCACTAAACCTGTTTTTTAATCACTGTGTAACCTTGAGTATGACTACTACCTATTATTGACCCCTAAGCTTGACAAGTGTAAAACTCTCCTTTTCCCTTGAGCTACAGCGGCCTTTTTTTTTGGTTTCCTTTGAAGAAAAAGTAAGCCGACCAATTAGAGCCAAAAACCAAATAGAAACTCAAGTGAAGTGGAAGAATGTGACCACGTGGAAAAGTGGAATAATGTCCCTGCGTTGTCATTGGCTCTCCCTGCTTTGAATAACAAGTCTTTAAATATCTTCCACCCGGAGCACCGTCATTCATCGCTGAGCCGCCGAGGATGCCAATTGAGAGCTGGAGAGATCAGAAGTGCCTTCAAAATGCACATTTTAGTTTGTACTAAAACGGACTCATGCATTTTGTAAAAGCCAGAAAAATCGAGGTCGAAGAAGACTTCGGGTCCTTCGTATTGATCCCCGACGCTGTTCTGCTTCTCGCAGACACCTTACGACCCTTTGTGGAACGGTAAAAGTCGTATTATTGGCTCTTTAACTGTCACCCCTACGTGTTGTAATCCTAAATCTGAGTCCAAACTCCAAACTGGTCCCTTGTAGAACTGAGGAGAAGCCGAAATGGCGTGCCTGTGCACATTGCTGGCCCTTATCGCTGGAAAGACTCAGAGATAGAAACAGAGGAATAACGGTAAGTCATTAATTTGAATTAACCACCAGGTTAAAAGGAATTAGAATACAATCCTAAATATCCAACCTCTGCTTTTATCTCCACGTCTATCTCTATTTTCCTTTTTTATTTCTTTTCCTCAGTTCCTCTCACCATCCCCCGTTGTCTCCCTCTCCCTCCCACCCTTGGCGAATGATCTCAAACCAATTGCTCTCGCTCGCTCATAAATATTCTCCAGAGCTCAGTTGGCCTTTCCCGTGGGGGGCAGAGGAGAGGGAAGAGGGGGGAAGAGGGGGACTGGAGGAGTTTTATTTAGTACAGAGGAGGGGACCCGGGAGGAACCACAGCTTTAGCCCCCCCTGCTGGCCGGTCCCTGCACCAGAACAGCTTGCCGCCATTTCTAGTCACAATTTTCAAAATGTCAATTTTAATGGAGTATTAATCAGAGTAGGACTTTTTGAAGTGTATGATTGGTACGCTAACATCCTTTCATCTTCTGTCTTAAAAAGGACAGCTTTAAAAGCTTAGAAAATTGCAGCTTTCTGTCACAGCGGCGTGACGTGAATCATTGTGAAAGATGTCATTTTTAAACTGCGAGTCCTCCAAAGAAAGAAAAAGAAAGAGATGAAGCGATGAATTAAAGGATTCAGCGGATTCCAAAGTAGTGAAAAACAGGAATAGGAGGCACTTAACGATATTACTTCCGCTGTAATTGCAGAAAAATGCCCGTTATGTCGGTCATAATGGAGGTTTTTTCGAAGAAAGACAGGAATACCACGAATAACGAGACTTCCTCAGCAATCCATTTATTTCAGTCTTTGTCTTCTCCTGGCGAGGGTTGAAAATCTACTAAAAGCTTTGTGTCTTTTATTTTATTTCGAGAGCAGTCAGCGGGTTGCACGCTTCCTCATCCACCAGAGACACCGGGGTAAATCTGAAAGAGACACAACTTAATCAGTAAGCAGCATTTTTTTATCGACTGTTCTCCTCGTTCACGCTCAAAGCACAAGTTCAAATTCCAAATATGTCTCTGCCGTTGCAGCTGCTACGCACACATCGGAGGTGGAAATGGGTGTAAAACGAACAAAAACATATTTCATTTAATAATTTAGGAGCTTGTGGAGGTTGGCGCTTTTGCTGTGTGCCTTCTGTGGTCGAGCTCATCCACAGACAGCGACAGCGGCATATTAGTCAAAATGTCAGCTCCTCCTTTCTTCTTCTTCATGGGCCATAACTTTTATATCACGCCTCATCTCCCATGTTTTTCTCCTCTCTTTTCTCCTGTCCGCCCACCGGCTATTACATTGTCTCGGTGTGATGTCAGGAGTAGTCTCTCGTAATTATGGAGTGATTAGTGTTTCAATTACATGCATGCATGTTTGTAGAGAAGATAGACTGCAGAGGTGGGATCTTACTATTAGAGCTGAATATTTCACTATTATGATATTTCTTCTTTAGGTTTCCATACTGGGATTTGGATATTCCCGTTTTTCACAGACGGGTTCATTGTGTTGGTTTAACCCTAGAACACTAACGTTACAAATAGTTACACCGTCGGGTATATTTGACCCGATATAATAACCTGATAAAAAACACTTCTCATCAAAATATATAAAAATACAAGGCAAATTGAGGTACTCTTCTTTTATTTTACCTTTTATAGAACTTCTCATAAAACGAAAAACAGGTATCATGGGGGGACCCTAAAAAAAAGGCTCAAAATCGGGTGAAAAATTAGGGAATCATCAATGATTAAAACTATAAATAATGGAGCTATGACCTTGTTCTTCGGTCCACCCGTTCCTGGGACATGTGAGCCTTGCCCGGTGAAGGCACAGTCTCCCTTCAATGGTCACGTACCCAATACCCATCCGTTTGCTCACTAACGTCGGGTAAAAACTCTCCCAAACACGTGCCTGTTGAAACCCCAGGGATAGGGAGGGGCAGTGTGCAGCAGTCTGTCGGCCATGCCAGAGTCCAGTCCCAGGTGAGCGAGGTGCGGCAGCACGTTGGGGGCCGTCCGTCCACCGCGGCCCCGCTGTGGGTCCAACCCCCGACAGCTGAGGCGGCGAGGCCAAGAGGCCAAGAGGAGCTCTCCCCGGCGGCGTCCCGCTGCTACCGTTCCACCAGCCAATCGATCGGGGATGGTGTTTTTTCTTCTCGGATGGACAACAAGAAATGCTAACAATCAGTCAGCAAATCTATAGAAAGGTCTGACACTGCAGGTTCAGCAGCGCATCACATGTGTCATCAAATCAAAAGGGACGGGTCAGTTTCTAGAGTGGAGTGACTACATCTCTCCATGCAGTATGATGGTATGCTAATCGGTGGCGGTAATGCACAGACCCAAAGCATCCTTGAGAATAATAACTCTTAAATGCGAGGCGTGACGGAGCACCTCTTATCAGAAAGGCCAGGTGGGTCAGCAAAGTGTTTGACTTCAACAACGTCGACATTGTCTTCTTCAAACCATCACCCTGATATTCCCTCCATCTTAACCAAGTAGCGTCTGTGCCTGAACAAAGCAAACTTTCACACCAGCCACTTTGTGATGGTTTTTGGAAAGCACTGACAAACATGTCGCCAGATCGATATTTCCCTTTGAAAGGCAAATGATGAACCTTGTTCATTGTTTACTTTGGAGGACTTGTTGGAAAGTTTGCCTTCATGCTTTGTGAATGGGACACGAGGGATGCTGGTAATGAACCATTTAACAGTTAATCGTCAACAAGAAGTTTAGCCGATTAATGCAAATTATTAATCTTCTTCACTTGGCTTGGGCCTTGAGGAGTTGTAGCATTTATTCACCGACAAATACACTTTATAGACACAGCACTGCTTTGTTCACAGCAGAACGTCATTGACCACTGACAATCGTACTCGTCACAAACCTTCTCTCTCTTTCTCTCTTTCTCTTTCTCTTTCTTTCTTTCTTTCTTTCGCTCTCCCTCTCCACTTGCTAATGTTACGCCGGGCTTGCAGTACATCGAATTCCTGCCAGGCAGACACACAGCCGAGAACCTTGCAGCGAAGCTAATTGATCCGGTGGAGAACTCCCTGGGAAGTGTCCACGGCGAAGCACGCAGCATCGTGGCTGCCACGGTAACCCTCCCTGACGGGTGAACTGGTGACTCAGTGGCTTTTGTTTTTGCGCTAATTTGGGCAATTTGGGGATAATGAGATTTCTGGGCAAGTATAAAAAAGGTAAATAAAATAAAGCTCTTCCGACTATTTGGACCCGATATAATCACCATAAACAATTAGCTAATACAGGTTCATTTCACACTTCATTTCCTGTTGGTGGCGTGTTTCTTTAAATGCATTCCAGCACTGCTGCCCCTCCACTTTGCTGGCATACGTAACCAAATCCAATCTGACCTTGTGCACAATGTAGACGGTAGTTGATCCTCAGTGCAATGGTTTTGTCTCTGAAAAATCAATATATTAGTGTCGGGTAATTATTATGGTGAAGATGGATTGCAAACACACGGCAGACAACAGACCCAGAGAGAGGGCAGAAGTGCGTGGTTTCCATCGAACTGCAGTTTCCTCTCATGCGTGAGTGAATGCCTCCTGGTGGAGACGGGTCTATCGTCCTCCACCCAGAGGTTGGATGTGTCTCCGGGACAGAATCAGAGCAGCCGCCTATTCTTGATCACCAGCAGCGGTTGAAGTGACGAGGACTTCATCAAGCGTGCGGCTTATGGCTTCTGACAAGTGTGTGATGGGGGAGTTATCGGGGCCAGAGGTCCACGGAAGCAGCTTCGATGAAAAAGAGCCTCTGAGTGCGTGTTTGGCTTCATGGTATACAGATGGCGTGAGCTATGATCGTTGGGGAAGGGGAGGTTGTTTTTGTCTACTGAAGGACAACAAGGGTTTTCCATAAAAATAAATAATATATAATTATATTTGTTTGGAAATAAAGGCATGCCACCCACACTTATCTGAAATACAATAAAAGTGGTGTCATGGGTTGTCAATGACAGGATAGCTTCTCGGTTCACAGGAAGTTGTGAGTTATTAGTGGCATATCACCAACAATGGCTTATCATAGCACAGTTTGTGTTTTGGTATGTCTTCATAAAGATATATAAAGTCATATAGAGACATTTCAAGGTGCCTTTGCAAAAAAGTCTTCTAAACCTTCAACCTTCATAAATTAACACATTTTTACCGTTACTGTTTTGAGCCACCAGGCTCCAAACACCATTTCCATGCTGTCGACCCTCACATCTGTGCGTCATGACACATCTTATTAGAAATGTCATGAATAGAGTTTCACCCCCCCATCAGAAAGCAAATGTAATTTAAAAGCGCTATTCAAACTATTGCAAATGTCAATGTCACATTATGCAAAGCAACATCGTGGCCGTGATGGTCTCTCACGCGCAGCTTAACAAAGAATGATGACGTTGCAAAATGAGATCATAACTGACAGGAATGATGAACTCAAAAATATGATCAGATTAGACAACAAAAAAACATCTCAAAGCACAAGTGTTGAACAACTAAGTGTGTGATAGAAACAAATGGAGCTTATGCACGTAGGTGGTGACACTTTGTTTGCAGCTGCATGATTTATAATTTAAAAAAAGCCCATGCAGGCATGTCATTGACAGAAAGCGACAGACAGATTTAGTGTAGCTGGTGGCTCTTCTATCCTCTGTGTGTGTGTGTGTGTGTGTGCGCACAGCGTGTATTAACAGTATGTGCATGCCTCATTATGTACACAATGTGATTTCAGGCATTCCTTGTTTTCCGTGTGAAGAGCAGTCTCTTGTCAACAGTGTTATGACAAATAGCAGCACAAAAGGGCTCAGCAGTCTTCATGTCAGAAAACTCTCCTGTAAATCTCTCTCTCTCTGACTCGCCCTTCGCTTTCTGCGATCAGAGCTGAAGTGATATTCATAGCGGCTACAAATCAATAAAGCAATTGCTTTTTTAACTAAACTCGTCCTCCCACAACAGTTTAGCTGTATTTTAGTTTTTTTCGTGCTGCGGACGATTTCACATTTTCACTAAACTGGCTTGAGTTTGAATTACCTCTGTATGCTAAGATTTGGAAAAATGGCATGTTGTTGTTTTCATGTTCCGTCAAGAAAAACACAAGTGGAAAAAAAGAGAGAGAGACCATTTTATATAAAGAGTTTATTTAAAATGGTGTGAAGCATTAAAAATGTGTTTATGAATATGCAGTTATCAGTTCAGTCAGACACATTCAAGCCAAGGAAGTGACTGTTTGCAGCAAATAGTTTACCATTTGACGCAAAAGGCCCTGTTGCTTGAGTGAGGTTCTAGCAAGGATGGTTTGTTGAAACCACACATACACACACACACACACACACACACACACACACACACACACACACACACACACACACACACACACACACACACACACCAACACACCACAATTCAACAATACCAGCATCATAATGTATAAGGAGGAGGAGGTTGAGGCGGTGGAGAGGGAAGCAGCGTATCCACAGGGTAATTAGTGAGACGTGTCGGGTTATTAAGGCCACTGTAGCCTGTACACACGTGATTGTTACTCATCTGGTAGCCGAGCAGCTGATAAATGATGGTGAAGCTTGAATGAAGCAGCTGATGCCAACCAGGTAGTGCAACGCTCTCGCTGAACTAACTCGGGGAAACTTTCACTGATATTTTCACATCTACAATAATCTTATAAATAAATATAGTTATCATATTCATTCCTTTTCATTACATTTCACAAGAAAATGACGGTAATTGGGCTTTTTTCTTTCTCTGGTGAGGAATAACAATGATGTTTTCCTCAGAAGATTGTGAGTGTGTTAAAAGTGGCTGTATGCCCAATCGTCCACCGTGACCTTTTCCAAAGACATTTGGGAGAAGGTTTGAATGGACGTGGTCAGTGGTTATCACTTCCATGGGACAAACTGCACCATCGCGATGTGAAAAGGAAACTGAACATGAATGAAACAAAATGTTGCACAGGACATGAGAGTCGGTCTCCTGGGTGAATGTCCTGTGTTTGTTTGACGCATCCATCTGCCCCGATCTGCTCGCTTTGCCACGCTACTTCCTCCTTTACTGCCTTCATAATTACTGCGGCCACTTAGCGGTGATCAACCCGGTCAACCGCTTATAACGCCGGTTAATAATTCCCATCTCATACAGTCAATCCTACCCTTGGGATAAATACTTGGGCTGGCAACTTGAGGGCAGTGTTACGCATGTTTTTAAAAAAAAATGAAATTGTTAATTAATAAATTCAATTGAGCGTAAAGATTGACCAAAAAAAGAGACTAAAAGGGCTCTGTCTAAAGCTAAAGAAAATCATTTTGCCGATAACGAGGGGAGTTTGATCCTGGAGTTTTATAATGTCCGCGGCGATGCTCACAGTCTTAAGTAGTTCTCGAGTATTCGGAACGCGTACTTTGGGAACACTAAGAAGCATCAAAGGCAGGGAAAAAGCGAAATGAACATGAAACAGTGCGCTGTCTTGTTTAAAGGACCTCTCGGCTGGTTTAATAGGATTTTCACAAATTAATGGTCTGATGTTTGTTTGATGTCGTTGGAAAAACTGTTGGTAGCAATTTGGTGAAGCGTTCACAACCAGCGGCTATTAAGTACATCATTACTCTCTTCCCTCGTCTTGATCTCGCTTTCGTTCCCTGTTTGCCTCCGTGGGTGGATTACTAAAAGACACAAGTCTCTCCATCTTCCCCCCCCATGTCCATCTCACTTCCGTTCTCCTTTAGGTCTCCAGCTCTCTTCTCATCATCAGAAGCTCAATTAACAAAGTTCATGTATGACACTATGAAGATGACTTTCAGGAAAATGCAGACATTTTATGGAATTTATTTTTGATGTTCTTAATTTCTAAAATAATGTATATGTTGCTAATGGCACACGCATATTTAGAAGGATCAATGTCACGTCAGATTAAAGCGAGAGTAGAAAAACAAAGTTTGCTCGCAAGGTCTTCCAAAATAAATGTAATTTGCTGTATTTTCCTGAATGAAGCATGAAGGACTTTTCTCTCATTTTGCCCAATTCTCTTTGGGGAGGTCCTTGAAATAACATTGAATCACAATGGGTTATTTTGGTATCTGGGGTAACACACACACACAAATGTTTTTTTGAGCCTTTTTGATGGGAAGCAAATGTTTGTCTATCATGGTAAGGTAAATGTAGGCTAGATGTTTTTTTTCTTTTATTTATTTTTCAACAAAAAAACAAAATGCAATCCATTTAAAATGACTTCCTTTCATCCGATGCCATTTTTATGCCTCTTTCCTGTTTTCTCTTAACTGAATGCAGTCCTCCCAGACCTTCAATAATTTTTTCACATGCAATACGTATTTAGTAGCAGCTGATTATAGATGTTTCAGGGTCAACCTTATCTCCTGGTACTACTACTTTGAAAGAAGTGTAATGCTGCCTGGATATGTATTTTGGAAATGTTGGCAGTTAACATATCTTGTTGCAAAATATTGATTCTTAACATATCTGGTAATGTTTTGCTCCAGCATATTTGTATTCATAGTTTTGTTCTGGCACTCACAGCTCTCGGGTATTATTAGAGAAAGACTGAGGTCCTTAAATATTGAAAAAGTCCACAGTGAGGTAACAATAGAACCGGATACAGTTTATTTGGGTCCCTGTGGTCGGCGAGAGACATATTTTAAACATATTCTGTTTAAAAAAGCAGCTCATTTGACTGCAGCAGGGTTCTGACAATCTGTCCCCCGTGCAGTCCTGGTTCCCTTCCTTCGAGCTGGCCCAGCAATGCATCCTGGGCCTCCAGCAGCGGGGCGTCGGTGTTGGCTCCCCGCTGAACTGGCGGAGCAAAGCTCTGTCTGGCTGAAGGAGGTGTCTTCTCTCCAGCCAGAGATGGCAGGGAAGTCGGTCCGCGGTGGGCTGATCACTGCTGGAGGCCCCGCTGGAGTTTGGGTTGAAGGACTTTCTGTTGAACCTTCATTCTTTTTTTTCTTCTTGTTTTGTGCCGATATAGAAAAAGCCAATCTTCTCCTTGATGGTCTCGTTTACTTTTATAGGTCATATAGAGGCAATGCTATTACATTGAGACTGTTTGGTAACCAGGTAAAAGTTCCTTACAGTCACATTAAGGGCTTTGGTTGCTTAGACCTAGTGTCTAGTGCTCGTGATAAGAAACCAGTGTTAAATTCCTCTGATTTCTAAAAACGCTTTGCAGGACTTAAACAGAGTGTCCAGGAGCAAGGGTTGTCTGCTTTTAAAACTCCTAATATGTAACAGAATTCTTACGTGCAATGGAAGTCAAATGTGCTACTTAATTAAATAAAGGCTCAATGCTGCACTGGTGAAATTAGAGTCAGTGATGCAATTAACTTCCTCCCCTGTAAACCACTGATATGGCTCAAAATAAATATGCATTAATTACCGTACATAAGAATAGAAGTAAAACAATGCCTGCCTTGCCATCCGCAGTTTCTCCATTGTGTACGTATTGTGCATTTGCTTTTGTAAACCACAGTTTGAATGCGGAGTTTTGGTATTAAACACATTTATCTGGACCTAACTGCTGTAAAGTCATCACACGATATCGGAGTAAAACAGCGAGGAAATGAGAGCTGGAAGAAAGCGCGTCTTCAAAGGGAACCAGCCTGCTGCTCAGAACACTGTATGTATACATCATAATAATCTGAAACCCCCGCAAAGACAATTTGAGGATCTGTTTTTTTTCTTCAATTTTCTTTCTCTGAGAAATTCAAATGTTCCCATGAGTTCAAATGTCTGCTATATTAATGCGTTGAATGTTAAATACAGCTCCCTTCACACTAGGAGTCATAGAGGTCATTCATGCTCGATTAATTAATGTGCAGCCAATGAGGTATTTTAACCCTAAATTATGCGGATATATCTCTAATATAAAAAATAATTTGTGTGCACATATGGAAGACATTTTTTGACATTTTGATCGCATACAATTTCATCTGAGACGGTGGCAATTTCAGTAGGTGTGATTATTCTGTGCAAACTAATTTCCGTGTCACGGAGGTTCGGTGTTGTGCATCAATTACTTGACTCTTACATTTTCCTCACAGTTATATATGACATTAACCTAATATAGCTTGTTTTGTGCCTGAAGTTTAAAGGCTGTGTGGCGGCCCTGGATGGTTTCCAGACATTTTACAGAAATATGAAGCAGTCTTAACATCGCTTGTGGGCTTTTTATTAACCAAAAGGGTCAGGCTTTCACCCGGCAGAAGGCCTTTATATAGACACACCCTTGGGTATTCTTTCACCAAGAATAATGACATTGAGGCTGATCTCACCAATAGTGTATGTGGGCCAGCGCCTCTGTAATTGTTCCTTTGGTATACAACAATATCACATAATACAGTTCCAGTATAACATTCTGATGGAACTCTACTTGGTGCTTTGAAATGAAAGTCGTATAAGCGAGTTGCTTGTATGCTACAGTCGTTATCTTTTAACTGCATTACAGACGGCTCCTTTGAGCTGAGAGGCAGTTTAAAAAAAAAATTCAGATTGAAAATTGATTTAGTGTGTGCTCTCTTGTTATTAACATACACCACGATGTGTCATGTGTGTAGCATTTAATTTTCTTACGATAATGTTCCTGTTAACGCGCCTCGAGGGATAACATCAGCAATAGCCGACGCTCCCTGAGCCGCTCAGCCACACGCCGCTCTGAACTGACACGATCTGCATCGCTATGCTCGGCAGCGTGTTTTTGACTGCATCGCTGGGTTCTTCGCCGGGTTGATTCCTTGATTTGTTATGTTGGGCACCGAGTGGCACCCTCAGGCTGCCTGTAAAGCTGTGATGGATCTGAGACACCTGGGCTGTGATGGACAGGTAGCAGGATATGACCCCACTGCGCTCTGATCACGGGCCCTGCCTCGCCTCCTGGTGCACGGCGCTCCAGCCTGCTCAGGGGGGGAGGGTGTGCCGATGGGTAGAGGTGTGGCGAGCCCCCTGCTGCTCGGAGTTCCGGGTGAAATTAAACCTGTGTGTGTGTGTGTGTGTGTGTGTGCATGCATCTGAGAAGAGTTAATGATGAAGTAAACCTGCAGTCTTCCATGAAACACAAAATTGGCATATGTGTGTGCCGTGCAGATGACGTTGTATAGAAGTCTTCGACCGTGTGTGTGTGTGTGTGTGTGTGTGTGTGTGTGTGTGTGTGTGTTAGGGCTGTGCGATATACCGGTCACAGTTTTCCGTACAGTATGAATTTTTCATAAACCGTCATACCGGTCGCCGCTGTTTGGCAGGCAACAACATTTAATGTTCACAGCTTGAAGCTGCAGGAGCAGTGGACCAAGCTACTTACGTCTCATGTTAACTCATTTGACTCAGGGTGTGCAAAAAAATGACATCGCCAAAAGGCATGCTGGGGGGGCTTTACCCATCATGCCTTTTGCACACCCTGAGTCAACTTCTATCCGTGAGACGTAAGTAGCTCAGACCGCTGTACACGTATCTGTGACTGTAAACATTATATGTTGCTGCCGGCTGAAGAATGACAATAGTTGTTACGGCCGCGCATGCGCCACTAGTATCAAGGGATTCCCCTGGGTCCTAAATCCCTCCAGTTTAGCTCCCTATGTACCAATCAAGACAGATGGCGGTGACGGTCCTTTTCGGCGTCAATAAATGAATGTGTTTATTTGGAAAAAAAATACCGTGATGTACCGTGAAACCGCCAGAATCTTACAAAATACTGTGATTTGCGTGCGTGTGTGTGTGTGTGTGTGTGTGTGTGTGTACGCCGCATCCTCCGGTTTAGCGGTGGCACCGGTTCTAAACGTCCGTCAGCGGGCAGCATAGCGAGGCTTTGTGTGTCGATCACAGTTAAGTTCTCCCTCTTTCTCTCTCAGTTCTTCAGCCGGCCCCAGCGGACGCGGAGAAGCACTAATGGCCACTCGTTACAGGGAAGCGCAGACATGAAACGGGCCTTAATGAGATGTTTTCAGTTTTGTTTTTTTCTCTGGGGGTCATTGTTATTGGTGAGAAATTGATTGGCAGCTGGCCTGCGCCCATGGGGGCTTCTGGGATATTCTGGGCGATAGCAAAGTTGTTGCAGCAAGGGCAGCTTTGTTTTCGATGATAGCAGCTGTGGGGTTTGTGTGTGTGTGGGTGTGTGTGTGGGTGTGTGTGTGTGTGTGGGTGGGTGGGTGCGTGTCTTCGCATGAGGGATATGGTGTTGGGGGCTTTATTTATGTAAGACAGAGACGGACATCCAGGAACCAAAGTTCCCATTTGCAAGCAAGTGTTTAAAGATATTTTTAATTGTTGGAATTTTTTTTGTCTCATAAACCATTAAAGGCATTTCAGGCATGTGGCGGTTGTCATATAGATTATGTAATGCTGATGAGATTGAAAATCGTCACTGGCATATTGCACATTTTCTGGAAAATCAATTGAGACTCCATATAGATGTAATAACGTGATGGCGCTGTCCTCTTTTTTTTTTGTGTGGCTAATCCAGTGAATGAAATGCCTTTTTACAATGAAAAAAAGAAACAATGTAATATATCTAATGTAAGAGATACCTCGCCTATTTCACCTTCACTAATCAATCAACCTATGTATAATCAATACTTCACCCATTGTTATCTTATTTTGCATCACATTTACGGTGTGGTTCGGTCCTGTTTAGGGCAGTAACAGGAAGCTGTTTGAAGCATTAAAGCTCTGATTAACCCACTGCACACTACCTGCCCATCACCAAACTGCTCAACCACTAGCTGGTGAAGAAAGTGGAGCACATTGCAGCTAATGAACCAGATTTCTTTCTCAGGAGTTGGTTGAGACCAAACAAGAGTTTAAAGGCGAGTTAATACTTTGACTTTCAGTCATTCAGCCGACAGAAACCCAACGTTAATGTTGCTCCACGTCTGCATGTATCGTAGTATTCTTTGCCCTTGTTTGTTAGGAACAGACGACTGTCATATTGACCAATAAACTGTAACTTTGGGATCCAAAATAGCAGAAAATTAAGACGGGCGGTGGCTGCCAGTCTGTCTTGTTTCAGCATCTTCCGGAACGCATCTACGTTTAATCAAATCAAGATAATACAGATATTGATTGAATGGTTGAGCGTTGAATGAATTCTTTGTTGATTGTCTTTGTAACAACTGTAATCAAGTCTGAACAAAGTGTTTGATTGTTTCTTACGGTATAAAGCGGTATGTTTTGTGTCGCAGCCGCTCTCTGACATACCGTGGTGTGTTTCCGCATGCTAATCCCACCTATTGCAGCCTCACAAAGCAAACGCGTACTCAACCTCAAAATTCATGTCAGATTTGAGGTCCTTTTTTTTTCTTCCAAAAGACAAGTAACCAGCTGCCCAACAATAATTGAAAGGCCTTGCATTTCTCCCCTGTTTGCTAGGTGTAAAACCATGTTTGCTTTTTACCAGCTGCATTTGAATGGTGCTAATCTATGCATCAAGCAGCAGCACTCTGTCTGCAATTGGTAGATAAAGGCAGCTGGCATGCTCCGAGGCCAGGATGAATATCAAACGGCTTCAGATGAAGCCTGTTCCCTCCAAAAGAGGCCCTGAAAGCAGCAAGACTCCATCCATGATTATAGCCCAACTGCAGAGCCTCCAATAGTGACTCGAGATGAGGAAAGATTGCGCTATTATTTAAAATCGCTGGAGAAATACAATGTTTTTCAATGTGGTGCAAAGCAATCCTGCATGCGAGCTGGAGGTAGAAATGGCATGAGACCATTCATCAGCAACACTTTACTTTAAGTCCCTGTATAGCTTTCATAAGCAGGATACAAATTGACATGAAATTATGTTTTATTTAGTCGTTTGAATCTATAAGGACATTTGTATGGTTTTTCTCTACTTAGAGTATGTGTCAATAATGTAACTTCTTATGTGAATTGCTTTGCACCACAGAGAAAACATTGTGACCCATTCATGTTAAAAAAAAAATAGGACACAAGATTCCCTTCGAGGTTATGAAGACAACATATTTTACATCTGGCAAGCAAAAGACCTGAATATGAACCTCCTCGTGAGAGACACAAGCTGTGCCTTTTCCACTTTAAATCGCAACAATGCACCTTTTCAAGAAGCAGAAAACAACCCTTTCAGGTAGAAATGGTACAATTAGTCCCTGCATTGTCCACATAATGACTGGTAGCATTCATACGTGTCCTTTACTCACTCTTAGCATGTGTTTCTGTGACATTGCAGGGAGTTTGGCCGCTGGAAGGTGAACAGCTTGGCCCTGGAGAGACAGGAGAACAATGGCTTTTCCTTGCCGCTGGACCCCGAGTTCCTCCAGACCATTAGGCAGCTGGGCAGGAGGCCCGGTCTCGGCGCCATCACGGACAACATCATCAGGAAATACGGAACCCACTTTCTGCTCTCCGCTACACTTGGAGGTAAATAAAACATCCTTGCTTTTATTAACCTACCTTAACACCAGGGAACAGGAAGTGTTTAAACGGTGAGATTTAGGGCGCCTGTGTGGCCCAAGACAAACCTATTGAGGAACGTAGCTAAACACAAAGCAATATACTGTATTTAGTAATTGTTTAACTCTCGAGATCTTTACTTTGGTGACCTCCAAACTTGAAACATCACAGTCAGGCAGCGATACATTTGAAGAACTATGTTATAAATATGCATAAAAAAAGTAAAAAGGGCTCATGGGACTTTTATTTCCCAAGTAGCATCTCATATCCCAGACCACCGTGTCCTAAATTGGGAGCTTTCTCTACTCGTCCTTCCTTGTGGCTGTCAGATGAAGGAGAATTGTCATGAGCGTAATCTTGGAAGGAAAAAAAAAAACTTTCTTGTGTGCTCAAACAACTAAATATTTGATTAAATGTTGCCTCTGCTGTTACTGAGGGGTTTCTTTGTTGCTTAGTCTTAGCACATATTCCCTGATTCAACATGTAAAATCTATGTTTGGAGTTGTGAAACAGAAATGTCAGAGGATCCTCCACAACAATAGATGTGAGTTATCCAGACACGTGTAGTGTGCAGCAAAGCTCCTGTGGCTATCTGCTGCACAATCTTCTCCCAGCTCCTCTGCTGGCTCTTTTCATCCCTTGTCTCTTGTGCACAAACTCTCAAAGCAATGATGAACACCAACAGTATTTAAAATAGACTGGAAAGGCAATCGAGTGCATCGTGAGTTGCAATTAAAAAGAAAGTACATGAGTGTCCTAATATAACCTCGCCTCAAACCAGTGTTAAGGCATATACAGTATATGGATAGTGTTTTTATGGTGCTTTATGTAGCATTTTTTTAAAGAAATACATAGAGATTAACTGGGATTACATTGTTATTAATAATAATTGTAAAAAGAAAAATATGTATTGCTAACTTTGAAAGTTAAGCTGTTTTTCCCAAAATAATTCTCTTATTGCAATGCTTTTTCCCAGAGAAATAAAATGTGTCTATTTTAGAAAAGAAGCTTGTTGCAATATAATTAAGATAATTATACCATTGCATACCGGTCACTTTATTAGTATTGGATACACATGGTTGTTGACAGAAATCCGGAGTCAATAATAGACAAAGTAAATTATTAAAATGGTGGAATTGTCTCTTCACACTGTGTGCTAACCCAGTGGTTCTCAAATGGTGGTACGTGGACCCCTGGGGGTACGCGAAGGACTCCCGAGGGTACGTGACATTTGTAAAAAAACAAAACATAAACTGAATGGTATATGCTCTATAATAAACGGCATAGTGCTGTGTTTGTGCTGGTTAGGGGTTACTTGGCTGAAAACGTATTTCACATCACTGAAAAAAGGTTGAGAATCACTGAGCTAACCTTTATCTATACCCAATGCACTGTATGTTTGTTCTAATGCATCTCCACATTAAAAGCACATTCCCCATAAAACCTAATGCTGTTAGAAGGGATTTCTCCATCGATCTTTCACTCTTTCCACCGTTCGTCAATACGTTGTCCTTCGAAGGCTTTGCCTCCGTTTGGATTGAAAGACTTGTTCCATGAGAGCATTTTGTGTCTGTGTTGTCGGGGATGAGTCATTAATGAAGTGTGCGTATGTCTCCGTGTGCGTATTCACAGGGGAAGAGTCATTAATGATCTTTGTGGACAAGCGGAAGTTGAGTCGGACGTCTGAAGTGAGTGACTCCAACGGCACAGCTGTGACTCTGGAAGCTCTGCACCAGCTGGCCGCCTCCTACTTCATCGACAGGGAGAGCACCCTGCACAAGCTGCACCACATCCAGATCGCCTCCACTGCCATCAAGGTAGCAAACAAGCTTGCTTCTTAGTAAAAACAAAACAAACGGGTACTCGTTTGCCAGAGTGTTAAATTGCCACCATTGTTGGATTTTTTTTTATTTAATTTTTTATTTCCAGCCATTTCATGGGGAGCTCGATTTTTGTTGTTGTTTTAATTGTTTTTGTTTTCAAATCAAAAGGTCTTGATTTGTTCATTCACTTAATAATTAGTGAAATCACGGCCAGCGTGTCACATTTGAGTAGAAACCCCACAATTCTCAGGTTTGGCTCATTTTAATGAGACAAGCTATTATCGCCTTCTAATCAGGGTCCAGTTTTTTTTTTTTTTCCCTGTCTCTGTGAATTTAGTGTCCTCCTTTTTTTAGCCTTTAGGATTCAGTCTACACCCCTGTAACCATTATATTTTTACTGGCTGACATTACAGAGTCAGAGTTATTAAATTACTGACCTACACGACACTGCAGTTTATATAAAACAATATAATGATAACAGAATGTTATGGGATCTTTACGATGAAATATTGACTCGTATTGTCTGACGGTGCATAATGAATGCTATAACATCCACATAGTTATTTTTTTTTTTTTAAGCCTTGTACATTTTTCTGATAGAAGACATTGATGCCGCTTGGACAAGACTCAAAGATTACAAAAACTAACAGTCAACAAAACATATTCTTGTTGTTTATGAGCTTATGTTTTTGAGACAACGATGGTACGTGGGCTTTCCTCTGGGAATACGTTTTGGGAAAATAATTAAAAAATCACTCCACAGTAGTACCTGCCAAGTACTTACCACTTACTTCCAATTACTGTATGCAGTTGGCGACCCATCAACAGGCCCTCAGTGGGCCACCGGCCTGCTTCATATGCAGAATGTCATCATGCTGCAGACTATTAAAACATAATCTTAAGGACATAAAGCAGACTGAACCCTCTATAGGGAATGATGAACTTCAGCTGCTTTCCTTCCATTTTTAATTAATGAACCCTTCATAGTGAATGCATTTTAAGACCTCACCTAATGTTCCAGCCAAAAAACCCAGCGGCAGTACGGATAGTTTCACCGGTTACCTCGGGTCACTTACGGAGCCAAACTCCTCCGAATACATATTTCCACGGTGCTAAAAGGGACAATTATCGAGATAAAACCTTTAGTATGAAAATCTCTGCTACTTAGTAGATTTACTGTGCATTAGATCTGAAAAACCATGAGCCAAATGTGTCTGCAGTGGTCTTTTTTTATTCCATTTTTTTTTTTAAACTGCCTTACCCCTGTTTACTCTTATAATGCTGGATGCTTCATATTTATGTTAGATTAAATTAGGCACATGCATCCTAATTGGCTAAAATGTCAACATTGGCTTGTCACTGTTTTCCAAAATCGTTCCAAATCACCGAAAACCTACATTGTGCGGGAATTATTGTGATTTAATTTAAAACTTCTTCATTAAGGTCACGTTATAGCTTCATCATCATTGTTCAGTAATAACTACTTGATAAAGTCTAAGGAATTAAACATAAATCAGTGTTGACTTGCTGTAGAAAACGGGAGACAAACAGTGGTCTTTCGTTTTGAAGTCCGAGATTTAATATTTATTTTTTTAAACCGTCCATCATCCCTTTGTGGAATACATCCCCCCTTTCTCTGCTCTGGACAGACAGGAGTGCATGGCTGCTACAGGGCTCGGTCACGTTAACATAAACATGTCATTTCAGGGCATCTCCCCTGCAGATTGGCCCATTCTTGTGTGGTACAACTCCCCAAGTGGCTTCCAGTGTCGTTGCTTTGCTCAGCTCAGGTCTATTTGTCTGTGACTGTGAGATATATCAGCATTTCTTACAGCTACATTTCTAGTGACAAGTGTTTCCATTGCTTGCTCTGAATTTTGGCATTTTATTTTCTTTGCACCTAGAAATCGTGTTTTTTTTTAACACGATGATATGGTGGTACGATGATATAGGGCAGTGCGGTATACCGGTACCGCACACTGGTTCAACCGATATACCGGTTTCAGATTTCCATACGGTATGAAGACGTAACAACTGTTGTTGCTCTACGGCATGCAGCATATTTTATTTTTCACAGCTAAATGCTGAGATCGCAGCGAAGCTACTTACCTCAGGGTTCTAACTTCAGTCATGGTTTAAAAATACACCGCCGAACTGCATGCTGGGACAGGCCGGTTGCAGCAAGTTGGGTGGTGAATAGCTGTTTGTGTGGCGTGTCTTCTGGTCTGTCTCTTCCTGTTTTTTTGTGTGTGAGCTGTACCCAGCATGCAGTTCGGCGCGTCATGAGTATTTACCAGCATTATGATGCCGGCTGTAGGATGTTGTGTCCTACAGCCGGCATCCCGTGCACCATTATGAAATAATAGCCTTGATGTGAAAAGCATTTGATAAAGTAACACAAGTTTTGATTGAGAAAGCAGAAATGTAATTCCAAACACTTTATACAAGTAAATAAACTGACTGACATCCTTCATGATAAAACATATAATGTATTCCTCGCTAATATTGCATTGTATGCACTTTGATATGACACAGGAGTATAAATGTACACAGGCACACTCCATGAGAGGATGAGAGTCCGAGCAAGGCAAGAGATCTCTTTCATCCGTGTTCATGCTCTTATATGCAATGGCGTGTTATGCATTTCAAGATATATGCTTAAGATGTAAATATCACCTTGCATCTTTTGCTGCTTTGCTACCTCCAGGGTGTGTTCATTCATCACTCTGTCAGTTGTTATCAAGCTGAATTAATTGAATTGGCCGAGTTTGCCCTTCACACTGCAGACGGAGCTCTCTGTGCTTCTCTGAGGAATCTTTCTTCCTCACGTGGCTTTAATGTGTTTACACCTGCTCGTGGTAAACAACAGATTAACGTCACGGAATGTAGGTAATATCCACAACATGCCAGAAAACACCCATCTGAGACACTGTCGGCTTCTTCAGTCTGTTCCTTCTGTCTGCTGTGATAACGCCTGCCTCTGGCTTCTTTTATTGTTGGATGTACCACCCCCAAAGCAAATTCAATGCTTTTAATCTGAACTGTATTTACATGAAAGTTCTATTCTGACATGTATGTGTCTGTGTGTGTGTATGTATGTATGTATGTATGTATGTATATATAGTATATATAAAGTTCCATATACTACTTTGTTTGGGGGCTTTCCACTCAGTCTTCATGGGCGATCTGGCTCAGGGGTCATTCTTAGTGTCATTCAGGGATCTAATGTTACAGATTTTAATTAATGGGAGCATCATGTGTCGCAATCTTCCATGGAAAACCATGTGTCTCCATTGTTTCATTGTCAGTAACACTAATGTCCATGTACGGTACATGTTGTATATTAACCATGTTCTACTAAATGTCAGAAAACCAGTGAAAACATATTTTTTTTTGAAGGTGATGTTTACAACAAAAAAAAAAGTGAAGTGAATTAAACGGGACATCCTCACATAAGAAAAGCTAGTGAGAAATGTATTTTCTTAGTGACTTAAAGCAGCGGCTCTCAACCTTTTTTGCGCCACGGACCGGTTTCATGTAAGACAATATTTTCACGCTGTGGGCGATAAATAGGACGTCATGAATTGGGCGTACTATAATGATACGACCGGCACAAGAACAAATATAAATATACAACTCACCATTACGCCGAATTAGTTTGAGCCCTGAGCTTCTGTCCCATCTTGGGGTGACGGGAGACAACGACACATGACGTGTGTTCTGTATGTCCAGTCTACTGCGCAACTTAAACCTTTAGTCCAGTCTACTCCGTAACTTAAACCTTTAGTCCAGTCTACTCCGTAACTTAAACCTTTAGTCCAGTCTACTGCGCAACTTAAACCTTTAGTCCAGTCTACTCTGTAACTTAAACCTTTAGTCCAGTCTACTCTGTAACTTAAACCTTTAGTCCAGTCTACTCCGTAACTTAAACCTTTAGTCCAGTCTACTCTGTAACTTAAACCTTTAGTCCAGTCTACTGCGCAACTTAAACCTGTAGTCCAGTCTACTGCGTAACTTAAAACCCGCTTCACAAAGACAGGGTGTTGGAAATGGAGGCAGGCTTTCAGAGCTTTTTTGGCGATCTCAGGATATTCTGCCTTGATTTTAATCCAGAACACCGGCAGAGTAGAAGCGTAATTTTAAGTTTCATTTTGAGGTAAGCCTCTTGGCTCACACTTGGATGCACAGACGGATGTATCCGGTCATTTTTCAAAATAAAACATCTTTCCGACCTTGATAATCAATCACATTTGTTATAATTAATTCTTTCTGTGCAGCCCGGTACCCGGTGCCTGGTGACCGCTGATTTAAACCACTTCAGGTGCTCAGAACTAGATTCAGAGCATATCGTCTGGCTCTACGCGACCCAGCAGCAGCAGCAGTGTTACATAGTTAACACTGTTCATCTAACGATGGGGGGCTAAATTAGCGCGACGACCCCGTCAGTCGGGAAGGCGCTATCATCTGTATCTGCCGTACAAGAGCAGTGCAGAGCGGCGGCCCTTTTGCTAGCCGCTAGCTGGGGCAACGCTCACGTGCACCAACATGCACTAAAAGGCCCACGTGGTCGACCCCGCCCGTGTAAACAAAACACATACAATGATTTTGAAGAAAACTGTCTCTTAGTATAATATTCAGACTTTTTTTTTTACTAATTTGCCTGCCAAGATTGTACACGGTGCATTAAGCAGTCATTAGCGAGCTCCAAGACAGACCTCCATTGGCAGACAGATCCGGGTCTATATGCTTCTTTCTGACGATGTGGCTGCAGCTACAACGCTAAGTTGCTCGCCTTTTCCTGAGACTCAGCCCATTTTTCATCGACTCCCTAACTGATGCCCCTCTATACAGTCCATCGGAGATAAAACTGTACGTTCTGGAAAGGGAATTGGCAAGAGGACGTTGAGCTGATTTGGCAGCCTCCACTGAACCAAAGTGCTGCTAAAAACCCATCTGATTGAGATGAATGGAGGAAGGGACCCTCTGGGGTATATTTGTTTGTGAGTTATTTCGGGTGACTGATGTAAAATATTCACAACTTCTGCTGCCTTTAATTCCGAACATGGGTTTTTACCTCACCCCAATGAAGACGGATGCCAAAACAAAGCTGCTTTTAAGAAGAGCACTGGTCCCCTGTTTTGGAGAGATAATATAGTTTAAATGGTAGAAGTGCCTGGCCTTGAGGCCTGGACGACTCAGTGCAGCAGCATTGGAAAATAATCAAAGACGGGAAAAATGAGATAAGAGCGCCGGGCAAAAAAACCCATCTCTGCTGTTACATAGTGTGATGAATCAGCCCCTCCATTTTTGTAATTTCCTCTGAGAGCCCCAATCATTTGTCAAACATTTTGCGGGATGAGTTAAGGTGTCATGTGCGACTGCACAGAAGAGATGAGACGAGGACCGACGGGCTTTATTCAGCGGGCCTTTTAAGCCCAGGATTGGGGGAGCGGCGGCGGCGGCTCCGCAGGAAATTCTGCATCAATCAACAAGCTTACCTTTTTGATTTGCAGCCCAGGCGCCTCCGTATTGAAGATTCATTAAACTAAAGTTCAGGAGGAGAATATCATCGACGGAGGAGGAGAAGCAGCGATGAGGAATGTTTGACACGATTTGCCGCGCGAGCCTTTAGTGCTCAGTCAGCCGTGCGGCGATGCACTTCATTGTGTCGGCGTGGAAAAGAACACGAGCAAGAGTCGGGCTCCAGAAATCAGATTACGGCTGCCGAGGAACCGGTTTCAGAGAACACGGCTGCCTGAGTTTCGGGGACAGTTCGATGGCAGGACAAAACAAATCGCTCCGTTATCACAAGCGTGGATGAATAATTCATTACCGGCAGATGTTTTTTTCCTCTTCTTCATTATTCAGAAAGAAACATAAATGTCCTTTCTTATGGTCTCTTCACCGTGTCTTCAACCCCTTTAACCTTTCAACGGGATCCACAGGTTTCCTCTCAGTGATACGTGGAGGGTGAAGAGGCCACAGATAATTGAATGGGATGAGTAAACGGAAGATAGCTGCAAGTTTACTCTGATATCTGACCTGCAATGTCAAGAATTCACTTCTTTGAGCTATTTCTATTTAACCTGCAGTTGGTTCAATGAAAAAAAAAAGTGCAGAATCATATTAGCTCATTTGGCTTCTTTTCAAGTTACTGATACTTCCTGTAAAATAGCATTGCTTTCTGTAGCTTCCCTTTGAGAGTCTCAGTGAGCAAAGCACCACATACAGTATTAAATTCCACTTTCTTCTACCAAAGGTTCCCCTCTGCTCCCCTGTGACTTTGAGAGGCTTTTTATTTTTTCTCACATGCACACGATAATCTAATTCTGATGCTTTTTCTTGCTTATAGTTTATAAGCTTATCCCTCACTGGTTGACATTATAGTGTAAGCCAGTGCAACAAAGTGGTCTTAAAACATGCATCGAAATCCTCAAAGACTGAATAAACAGCAGGAAAACGCTCCTATCTCAGATGCAAATGTGGATTTGCAAATCTCCCTCTCCCGTGGTGATTAAGCCAACGACAATTCTTGAAGGTGCAGCGAATGATGCGATTCTGAAATGAACCGTGATTTTCATGAAACATTTAATAGCTGTCTTTTTTTCTTTTCTTCTTCCAGAAAGCAGAAAGTGCAGCCATTTAAAGCTTGTTGTTGCTCATTCTGACAACACAAGCTCACTAAGTGACATTTTATGCCGTTTATTCATACTCGAGATTTGCTGAAGTGATGAATCTCCTTCAGTAAAATGCTCTCACCTAACCATTCTTATAATAATATTAAAGCCTTACATTTTTAAATAATAGATGTGCCTCAGAGCCGTGTGTATCAGTGGACCACGTTAACAGGCTAAGTGCTGTGCTGCCCTTCCACGGCCCCACACCAACAGTGCAGAGCCTCTCATCCATCTATACACTCTGCAGGACGAGGCATAATCTCATTTAGATTATACTGGTATTTTAATTGCCAACTTGTAGCATCATGTCTTCGCATCGTGTTCATTTTATTCAATTTATCAAGGATAAATATTCAGTTAAATCAGACATTATATCTCGGTAACTTCCTACTCGGTCTAGTGAGGGAGAACACTTTAATACATGTGTTTTATTGATATATTTTACATTTCCTACGCATTTATCTTCACATATTTTTTTGTGTGTGTGTGTGTTCTTCTTTCGTTGTATTATCCTGCCTTCTATATTTGCTGTAGTTATTTCCCACATAAAGCATGTTTGAACTCCAGAGTGTTCTAGTGGGATCTCTCTCTCTCTCTCTCTCTCTCTCTCTCTCTCTTTCCCTCCGCTGTAAAGCTAGCAGCTGAGCAGTTAAATCCAGTTACGGTGCCAAACACTGGCTCTGGCCTGCTCCAATAGCTGAAAGGACTCGTCCTGAGACAGCGCTGGTCCGTTGTGTTGTCTGAGAGTGGAACTATGTCAACTTTCCAAGCAGCAGTGTTTGGCAGCAGGCAGAGCCACATGTTCACCGGCGCGGTGTAACATGAAGGACTGACTTGAGAGCGTTCACCTGCTGCTTGAATACGCACATGGGGTGAGAAATTAAAGAGGAAAGCGTCGACGCTTCAAGGCACGAGGGCTCGGGGAATGGTTTGATGAAAATGATAAATCATCTATGCTATGGCATTAACAGTCATCAGATCTTACCACAGTTGAGCAGTTATATTAGATTTAGGACAGCTGTGTGAGGCTGCGTTCACACCGGAACGTGCGTCACTCACGCTAGCCCCGCCATGTCGATACCAACGTCTATTATCCATCAACGCTCAAAATAACGGAGGCAGGAATAGGGCGGCGACGATGCTGCTTATAGACGGTCCATGGGCTACACCCATATTTTCTACAGTATTTTTAATTTGCGTCTTTGTATGTTTACAAAGACAGACAGGGCTCTCCACTAAAACACCACATATATTTGGGATAAAATGACATGCATTCCTCTAATAGAGCCCCAGAGAAGCTCCGTGTTGATCAACCACCGCCCTCAGATACTTTATGGAGATTCTTCCAGTGATTTGTCACCCATCTGAAGTTAGCGCTCCTTTTTCCTCGCTGTGGGGCAATATTCTATATGCCCATATGAAGATTGTGAAGCTTAGCACTAATCTGATAAGAGTTGTATTTATTTAGCTTGCCAGCTTAAACATGTGCTTGTTCACGGATTCTGTGCACAATGGTGATTTGCAGAAGACATAGAGATTCAGCCCAGGAGGAATATGGCTTTCCTCTAATGCAAAACTGAAATGGGCTTTGGGAATTCATTAACATTGATCATTTGCTTTTTTTGGAAACAACTTGGTCCATGGTAACTCTGTTATTTTTATTTTTCATATTGCGATTAAAAAAAACAAAAAAACGCACACACTCTCCTTTTACCATGAGATACATTTGCATCCATATAAGTCAGCCCGAAATACATTTGAATAAGCTAAAGATTTTAGACTCTAGAGGTTACACAAGATCTATTTTCAGGATTAATTAAATCTAAAGGAGCATTTAGACAGTGAGAAGACATCAAAAGGCAAGCCTAGAGGGCAAAGAGAAATTCATAGTGATACGATAAACAAGTCACGTCCACAGCATGTGTAAGCATCGCAAACTGCTTATTCTAGGAAAGCCTTTAAGTGCAATTAAATGTTCCATTAAATGCAGCTGTTAGTTATTTCAACACAGTCAGCACAATTATTTTGTACTCAATTATGGCACATTAATAATTCCCCCACCGACTGATCTTGTCTATTTGCATATCACATTGTTGGAATCACTTGTATGTTTTCTGGCTTTTAGAAATAAATAAAAATCCCAGTGGGGTCTGGAAAGTCATGAAATATACAAAAATGATTTTTCTTTTTGGGGTCGATTTCTAATAGAGAAGGCTGACTGTGCACACATGCTCTGCTCCACTGGGTTCTTTTTGCAGATGGTCTCATTGCTATGCATAGAAAAGCCATCTTTAGATTTGCATTTGGTCAATTTTCCCCTTTTAAGTTGGACATCTGTCTGTGTTAGAAATTAATCTGTGGATCCCTACGGAGGTCGCTCAGATTTTAATTAATTGTGTTAACACATCAATAATAAAAAAGAAGAATTGAAGTCAGTTACTCTCCCTCTCCCACATCGCTCCTTCTGCCCTTCCAACCTAAAATGATGACATTGTTGTATTCAGAAGACACCATTCAAGTAATTGTACATTACTAAGCAGTGGCTCTGTTGAGTATTTTCAAGGCGACAGTCATGTTGTCCATTAAGCCCATTCTCAGTAGCGCCTGGATGGCAATTTTGGCAAATTTTGCACAAACACCCACGACGCGTCCGTCCCATGAGCGAATTTTCTCAGACTTTCCACAAAATTTCATTTAGACTGAAGGATGAACTACAATTTGATCATCAAAGGTCTCTGGAGCCTCACAAACACACTCAAGTATCCATGTGTGAACTACAAAAGTGCACCAAGCAGAGCGACCACGGTAACATACAACCCAACAATTGGCTTTTCCCCCTTAGACACCAATGCGCTGTAATGCGTCGTAAAAAAAACTGAAGAATAAGCAACGATGGTAATTGGCTCAAAGTTGTCATATAAAACATGTCATACAGTTGCGCCAAGGTGTTTTGAGAATCGTGTATAAGAGGCCACACAAAACATCATGCATTTTGCTGCAGCAGAATGTGGGACTAGCTGTGGACGGACACAGAGGTGCACACTCAATCACTCACGGACACACACACACACTCGCCACCAATCGCATGATCTCCCTGGCGGATTAAAGTATGACAGTTTCTCACAATTGTCTAAAAGGAAAAAGATAATGACATTTTTAGACCGACATGGTGAGACGGTGTGAGCAAAAAGAAAGTACAAAGAGAGCCCCCAGCTTTTATTCATCCTCAGGTCTCTCTGAATTTACTTTCTCCATTGACCTTGTAGATGTCAGAAGTAGATGTCAAACTTTTTTGCCCACAGCAGTACAAGTCTTCTTTCTCCTCCTGGCCGAACACCACAGTTGCTGTCATTAGTCTGGCAAGGAGATGTTGTTACTTGTATTGGACCGTTGGGGAACATATTAATAAAAGAAGGCACCGTCACGGTGTTTCAGCAATAATTTGCAAGTGACAACGAAAGGAGATGGATTTCCCTTCCAGTTGGCAGTTTATCTTTGCTGCCCGTGGAGCTTAAATATATGCATGCTCCAAATCAGTCTTTTGGTCAAAGATGGTTGAGCCGCGATTGTGAACAATCTAACCGTGAGCGGAGAAGGAGAGGAGGGTTTCTAGAGCGTTCTTTGTGTCTCCGTGTTTTTAGCGAAAATATGCCGTTATGTCTTTTAGCCTTTATATAGTTACATCTCTCGAGACGAACGGCAAAAGGGAACTTATTAGAAGATATTTGAGTCTCAGAAGGTGTTCTATTCACACTGACAAGTTGTCGCCCGTTGTATTCATGCTGGATATCTGCTTGACATTTGTCTGAAAACAGCCTATTTACTGCTTCATTTAGCTTACTATCCAAACGTGGGGCAATTATCGGGGTCAGTAAGCTTGCTTTGCTTGTGTTCATGTTGGCCTTTGCTCTCTTTTTTCATTTTGTACATGAATGCTCTCAGATATGTTCTGCTTATTGATCTGTTTTTCTTTTTTTTGTGTCACAGTTGTTAAAAAAAATAGCTCACCTGTGTGTAATAAAACCCAGAGCAGCAGAACTAGCAGCATGAACTAATTTGTAAACACAACTGGGATCCGTTGCCATCCTGCTCAATGTTCAAGAGGAATAGCATTAGTATAATATGTCTGCTATGCTTGCACACACTTATTGTGTTAAAAGCCCTTTTTATACAATGCATCTTCATACATTAGTCTCTGATTAATTATGACAACAGAATGCAGCTTAATGGTTATAGAAAGTATTTTTGCGTTACCATATTCAGTCAACCCACCTATTGAATCAGAGGATTTTAATTTAGAATGATTCTTTTTAAGCCAGCAAAGAATGAGCCGTGAGCTTTAATAGATTACCCAAAAGGTAATAGAAATAAACACATTGGGCTCGAGTGGAGCTGTGGATCAGTTATCTGCCTGAACAGCTTCAAAAGCTTCATTTGTTCCAGAGAATCATTTCCTCCTGGCACACCGAAGGTACTTTAAATAAAAACAGGAAGGAGACGGGTTCATTCCACTTGTCTAATGAGGAAATACAAGCGAAAAACAGATGTTATTTGATAATATAAATCATTATGTGCTGTAGATACTCTTCATTTCATTATTCTTATGTCTATAAGAGTTGTGCGAGGTCAGTTTAACTAATATTGTCTGTAAAATGTGTCTGAGGAACGTCCGGTGGTCTGTTCCTCAAGGTTCCTCAAGGTTCCTCAAGGTTCCACGCTTTGCACTACAACACCCACGCATGTTATCAGTATATTGACATTAGGGAAGCAGACTGGTCCCAGCCTTGTGAGAGAAGATGAGGACACGATTCTCCTCCTCTCAGACAAGTTAGAGCCAATTAAATGTTAGAAGTTAATGACGGAAAACCGTGTATTAAAGAGCCGAACTTCCGGCTGTTCGGGGTGTTTTTGGACGGTCAACCTGCGTGTTGACTGGACGACTGCCTGCTATCGCGATTGCAGCACTTTGTTTATGATCAAGGAAAATAAATTCCGAGAACGAGACAAGTTGTTTGGCTAAGTTCTTCCAGAGGCTACACCAGGCATCCAATAATTATTGATAACATATACAAGAAGCGTGGTTTAGTTCTTGTTTACCAAAATGGTAATTTGTTGGTATTTGTTCTCCTACATGGTTGCACCTGTTCTGAGTAAATTCACCCGACTCAGAAAAAGTGTGTGAAATCAGGTCCCCTCTCTGCCTCCAGCTGGTGCTTCCATCACTCGTGTCCAGACCTTCTTTCTGGTGCCGTTGTTGGATTGAAGCTGTCTGATATATGCCGGGATATAAATCCTCAAAACTGCAGTAATGGTTTTCCTTGACAATTATGTACACATAGCTGTTGTGTGACAGAGAGTCACATGTACACAAATGCCATAATGATGCATGGAGCGTGGATAAATAGGGTGAGCACATCCTCTATGTAGGCTGGCTGGGACATAACTCTCTCAGTGCCAAACCAGCAACTTCTGCCAACTTGGTCGGTGTTTGCAGACAAGCATTTCCTAGATTTATACAAGAATTCTCCTGGGACATGAGTAACTCATGCTAAACAAACCTGTTTAGTTATTTAATACCCTCCAACCCTCAATAGCTGGATTTTATGTGTCATACATTCTCACAAGTAGACTTCACACGTCCCACACAGTCACATCATTTGTTTCATGGTGAAACCGGCTCTACACCGTTCTCTCCTTCACTACATTGTCAGACTGGCATAGTGCAAACTGCACTATTATTAAGAGAATGGGGGGAAAAAAGGGCAACTTTGACACGATTGAAGAAATCACACCTACTGACAATAATAAACCTTATTGTAGGTCGGTTTTCAGCTCCACCACAGGCACACCAAAATTGCCAAAAATCCCTCGTTTCACCACGTAAAACAGATTGTGGACGTTGGACAGGGGTTAGTTATATGTGGATGTGGAGAAAAGAAAGCTGTAAAAAAACAAACAAAGAGTCTCTATAATGCTCTGGCAGTCTTTATGCCACCAGTAACACTAAAGTCTAGAAGATATTAAAAGGCAATACACGACCTGTTCACCCTGCTGCCGCCTGGCAAACAGTACAGACTTATCCGCTGCCGAACCACCAGACATCAGAGCACATCAGAGCAGAGCAGACTAGAATATCTATTATATATTTAATGACATACTATTGAATCCTTGTATAGACATCCATATGAAATCTACTGACGTTGGTGATCCCTTGTAGTGCTTCCATGAGGTCCACATTTTGAGTGAATTTTCTCAAAAACTATTGGACCATGTCCCCCACCAATTGTAATAATTTTGGTGATCCACTGACTTTTTATGGAACCACCATCAGGTCACAATCTTAATTGATGCAGTACTTCAACATATCCCATATATAGTTTGTCCTAATTGTTTGTGCGTTCTCCTTCAAATGTCCAGCAACACGTGTTGATCCGCTCATTGCACGCATTCAGTCTTAAAACAAACTTTTCGTCTTCACGGGAAACAACTTGGTTTAGGGTTTAAGCAACAAAACATTTGGTTCAAGCGGCGTTACTTTGTAGAGAAGAACACAACAAATAAGTTCAAACAAGCCCGCAGGAAGAAAAAAAACTATTTGACATGGTGCCCACACGGAATTTCAACTTCGGTGTGAGGTTGCATGATTACATTGAGCCAAATATACTTTTTCCTTTTGACATGCGTTCCCCTGTTGATGTGAACGAGCCTGAGGCCGAGCGGCTTGGCAGCAGGGTGAAAGGAAACGCTAGTGAGCTCGCTTGATGCGGAGGATCCTGATAACTCGGAAGTTAAACTTGTTTGTGCTCCACGTGTGGAACTTGGCCAATTTTGTATATCGGAGTCTGTTTACAGGTCTTGAAGGGTACAATATTAAAAAAAAAACTTTGTTTCCGTATAAGGCAGTTTGTTGCTCCAGAGGAAGCTGTGTCAAATCTGGTAAATCGCCTCGAGTGATCAGTCACATTGTGGGTGATGTAGGCGCCATGTTTTGACATGAAGAGGACACGTGGAATACATATAGAAAGACAACATATCTAGTTCTGCTTCATTGATAATAACAATATTAATAATAGGTTCTCCACCAATTCAATCATGGTTCCCAAACTGACAGGTGCTTTTTTAATTTTGCCAATCCTCTCACCACATCTCAGCCTGCTGTAACAATCTTGCATACCTCATGCAAAAGTTTTCATCAAGCAATTACATGAATCCTCAGGTGTGTGTATAATTGAATAGGACATGCTTACACTAGCATCACAATAGATTTTAGCATGCTATGGGCGTCAAGGGGCATTCTAATGGGGAAACACAATGTCGAAATAAATTTGACAGATGACACCACAGCTTACTCATTATGCTTTGCTCCAGGGATCCTTATCTCAACTCAATTTCCAGCCGACAAGCTCACAAAGTTTTCAGGTCAGGTCTAAGTAACGCAATAGAAGACGAGACAGTGCAGGTGTTAGTCATGTGCTCTTTCTTATAATTTTCCGTTATCTTTCCCTCTCTCTATATTTAACGCCATCGATGTGTGTTTTCTCAGTATGCATTCTTATGTGCTTCTGTTTTCCTCCCTTCAGGTGACCGAAACAAGGACGGGCCCTCTCGGATGCAGTAACTATGACAACCTGGACTCTGTCAGCTCCGTTTTGGTTCAGAGCCCTGAAAACAAGATTCATTTGCAAGGTTGGCCATTCATAATTGAACTCTCCCAATTTCTGATGGAATTGTCGCATTGTCTGTTCTTTGGCAAGTGTATAACTGCAGCATGAGAGTGTCAGAACGAATTTAGCTTCAATCACTCTTTGGCTTTTCTTCTTTCTTTTTTTTGCCGTGCATCCTTGCCGGGTTCTGAAGTGAATCCCAGTCTGTAATGATTCAGGAGCAAAAGTAGCAGAAATGTGCAGTGAAAATAAAACTTTAAGTGAATCCTAGCATATTGCATGTGACGCCAAGCATATGTCAGGCGTGGCAAAGATCTTTTGTGATATACAGATGCAGCCATCTTAGCTAATTTTCTGCAATAGCTAAAGTGCTTGCAGCTCCATATTTCTTCATCCATGTGACATTCCCATGTTTTTGTCCTTGACACAGGCCTCCAGGCCATACTGCCAGAGTACCTAAGGGCCAGGTTCGTGCAGGCAGCTCTCAGCTACATCGGCTGTAATGAGGAGGGCCAGTTTGTGTGCCGGGACAACGACTGCTGGTGCCAGTGCAAAGTGGACTACCCGCAGTGTAATTGCCCCGCGGTGGATCTGAGGGCGATGCAAGCCAGCGTGCTGAAAATCCGAGATTCCTGGAACACGGCCAACCAAGACTTTGAGGAGTCAGGTCAGCGTTCTCCTTTTTTTTTTTTTTTTGCACTCATTCATCGGCTGTGACCCTCACACTGACAGCAAATTAGACTCTATTGTTAGAGAAGCCGATGGGTAAAAAAAAAAAGACCGAAAGGCGAAACAAGGGCCAATTACATCCAATCAATGTGATGGGAATTCAACAGTACACAGAGGGGCAATTTCTAAACTAGCATCTTGCAAAGTTATAAGAAAATAACGGAGAAGGGCATTTCATGGCTATTATCTGAAGTGACTGAGATTTGATGAATTTGCACTAATAGCTGTGGTGAAATTCAATAATTGTTACCTTTTTACAAAAACTAAAGTATTGGTCTGTCTCATGACATATTTGTAATTGCCCTTTGGTAGATGTTGATGTAAACACCATTGTAAAACAATTGTTAAACATGTTGTAGATGATATTATATACAGTAGTCAAAGGGATAAACTACATATTAGGTCATTTTACAACATCATTATATTAAAAATGTCTGCGAAATCATTTGAGTCGCTCATTATCGATACATTTCTTTTGTCGGACAATCTTGTAAATTAAATGACGATGATGTACAAATGAAGGTACTTCATCAAATTTATGGGATATATGTCATAAAGCAGCTTTTTGATTGGCAACATTTTTCTCAGTTTCCCTGATACAGCCAGAAATATTAAAGGCAAAAATGTATTTACAGTTAAATCGGTCACATCCCAATGAGCTGATTCAGCATTCAAACAACTGCATTCTGAGCCTGTCTGTGTGCAGAAATTGCATTGTGCAAATCTACATTTTCAGAAAAAGAAAGGGTAGCATTTACAGTAAAGCTTTTCTGTAGAGAAGGGGAAGCTGTCCCGCCCCATAAACAAACCACAGCGGCTGTAATCTGTTAGCTGCCTCTGATGGAACCTATGATCTAACACTTTGCAGTTGATTTCCAACCATTTGATCAGTGAACCTCATTTTGTATAGCTTACCATTTTGCTCCAGGTGTTCACTTGGGATGATTCGTACAAGCTTTCAAACAAGCTTTTCGCAAAGTGATTTTATTAGCAATCAGGCACACACAGTCTGTCGCACACTTTGAACATTTACTCAAATGTTGCACCCTCACAATGTATCACACATTTGACTGAATGTTCCAACAAAGCTCTGTTTCTGTGTTCCCGTCATTATTTAAACTCTGAGCTGCATCCAGACACCCTGAGGGCATCGATTCACTCCCAGCTCTGCCTCAGGCTCTTCTTTGTGCACCTCGCTGGCTGAACGTGTCATTATATGCTCCACGCATCTGGACTAAGGGCGACGTCGTTAGCTCACAGCTGGCGACAACTTAAGCAGCAAGGTGCCTTGAGAAACTGCAGTTGCTTTGCTGAATCAAATCAAGAAAAATAAGTAAATTCCCTCGAAACCCCTGGGGATCCACTTGTGTATTTAATCGAATAAATAGAGAACAACTAACATCAGTGATTAATAAACCAGACTTGGATTGTTAAAGGAGGCTCCCACAGTCAGTTGATGGCGGACGGATTTGTTTGAACCTTCCGCTGGATGAGGGATCGATCAGCATCTTAATTCCTAAAAGGTGTACGTTTTTTCATTGCTTCATACAGTTGCATCGTGATCTTCAGTTTTTAGTCGTTATATTCATAATGGTAGACTGAAATAGACAACAGTCTAATATCTGGAGTCAGAGGGTTCAATACGGATCCATGAGACGTTACACATTCTAATATTTTGCATTTCTTGTTTAATTGATTAGAATGTCTGTGTAAAGAAGAATCTACCAAATAAGCCTCTTGGTACACATCATTGCCCTCCAACACCAATTCCATTTTAACAATGCCCAGAATGCGTCTGTTCTTCTGCCACTCCAGATCTGACAGTGACTTCTATTTTTAAAATCATACCAAAGGGAGGAGCGCTGTTAGCTTCCCGGTTCAGAGGCTGACAAGATAATAATGGTGGACAGAGAGTGGGTTTCCAGGAATGAGCGATCGTTGTCCTGGTGATAAAATAATGGTCGAGCTCAGCAGCAGCGTGCGGTTTCAACCTTCCACAGGAAACTCGACACGATGAGCAGGTTGAGCCAGTATTCTGTGTACTGTATTTTATTCATCTATATCTTCCCCTGAGAATAAAGTAGTGGACATGAAAATAAACACGGCCAACGGTTATCACCTATAATACAGTTAACAATGGTCAAATAACATGGAGGAAACCATAGCATTTTAAAATGTACATTTGTATATACTGTACCAATCTGATGAGGTACTTCGTAAAAACACGAGATTTTGAGTTCAAGGTCACTGTGACCTCACAGAACAAATCAGTGGCCATAACTTGAGAAAAGACATTAATGTAAACTCCATTTTGATGGATTGGCGGAGCACTGAAACCGCAAGTTTGCAATTGTAAATATTATTTAATATATTAGTTAATGTAATACGAAAGAATAGAATTAAATCTAAAACAAGTCGCCGCAGGTTATACGGCGCGCTAATTTATCGGTACCTGACAAACTCTCGAAACGACCACCGGTAATGAACGGAGCAAAGCAATACAAAAATAACCCTGTTTGAACATCAGAGATACACAACACGATCAAATGCTTCTGACACTCACATTTTACTCTTCATCGTTACTGTCCCCGCTGAAGCCGCAGAGGTCTTCGTCCTCTGTATCGGAGTTGAACAGCAACAGTACCGCTTCCTCATTTTGCGGCTCTTGGACCGGGATGGAGTTGGTCGATTTGACGGTGGCTTTCACGGAGTCCGTGATGTGTGCCCTCATACTGTCTATCTCTAGCATCGCCTTGTTTCGGCGGAAGAACCCGCCCGGTCGCTTGCCGACGCACTCGGTGAGCCACGCTTTCATGAGCGGCTCGTTCGTCCACCCCTTCTGGTTCACGTGCCTTTGAGGAATCATAGTGATCCTTTTGAAAACCACCTTAGGCGGAAGCTTCTCTCCCGCCGCTGTGCAGCTTAGAACGCAAGGGAAGTGCGTTTTCTCGTGCCCCGTAGTTTTCACAGTTACTGACGACTCGCTTTATTCACCGTACGAGTGAGAGGAAGATCGAAGGTCAGTGGAACCTCATCCATATTAATCACATCCTGCGGGCCAAGAAAATGCTCGGCTATTTTCTCTTTTGTGAAGTTTCTGAAGTTGGACAGTTTTTCTTCAGAGTCCGCAGGTAGCTGTCGGCAGAGAGTCGTGCGTGCTCTGATGCTTAGGCCTTTTTTTTTTAAGAACCGCCTCTGAAATCCTCAATGTTCTTTTCTGCCGCGATCGCCTTCGCTTTCAGTCGAAAAACACCACGGCCTTCTGCTTTCTGCCTGTTGATCCAGTCCTTTAGTTCGGGCCAGTGGCATTTTCTTCCCCTGAACGCTTTGTGAGACTTCTTGCATCCTGCAAGTTCTCCCTGCTTTTAGTCTCTGACGTCGAACCATGGACTCGTCGATCCCAAGTTCGAGTGCCGCAGCTCGGTTTCCCTTTTCAAGGGCCACGCCGATAGCCTTTAGCTTAAAAGCTGCGTCGTACGCGTTACGTCGTGTCCTCGACATGTTTATTTCTGGGGATGAGCGATGGCGGATGTAAATCCCAAAATGAACCGCATCCTTATTTTAGCCGCTCGGGTCAAAGTTGAGGAAAAAAGAAAAGAAAAAAGTACCGGCTTATAACCCGCATTTTACGGTATGTGGAATTCGATGAACAAACATGGAAGCCGCAACGTGTCGTTCCTTTACTCCTCAGGAGAACGTCTCTTGTTTTAATATGTAGGACACAGGAAGCCCCCCGACCCCCAGATACCCCTGTAATAGTTTTTATTACAAGCTGTTTAATCCGCTTATTAATTTCATAGGAACCTGTTATACACCTTGCATAATCACAAGGGACACCATTGACACTTAATTGGTTTTCTAATCAAACGCTACATCATCAAGATATCTTGAACTAATTAAGTAATTTTTTCTCGTCTTCGTTGAGCTTTGCATCGACTTCCCATACAACCAATCATGATAACAATGATGATGATATTGTTATCGAAGGACTCGGATGTGTAATGTGTTTGCAGTGCATTATGTTGTCAGCATACAGGATATTATGATCTGTTGTCATGTCCATAATGTTTTATCAGACTAACCGGCAAAATTAGCCCCGGAAAAGCTTTTGGCTATTCAATAATGGAAGAAAGAAATATTACCCCCTCCTAGTATTTAGTATTAGACTTTTTTTCTATTAGCATAGGAATACAACAACAGCACTTCCAGTGAGTCTCTCATTTGGTTTGACAAGATTAGCCAAGCGGGCAGGAAGTGAGTGGGTTAGTGAGAAAAGTGTTCAACTCTCATCTCCCTGTTTCTTCCAGATGAGTTTCAGAACTTCGTCCGAAGGCTTCCTACTTTCTACGCCCTGAACGCGTCCGCCATCCAATACTTCTGGAAGATGGAGCCGACCATCCACCAGCGCTACCGACAGCTAGAGCTCGGCGGCCAGCAGCTGCTGAGCAAAGCCCGGCGCATCATCAACAAGCTCTTCACTCTCAGCAAGAGGTGTCGAACTCAGCCCAGAATCATCATGCTGAGGGAGAGGTGAGAAGCTGATAAATATTCCTGCTGACTTCTTCTGTTAATACGGACGTGTAAGTGTGTGTGTATTTGTGTGTGTGTGTGTGTGTGTGTGTGTGTGTGTGTGTGTGTGTGTGTGTGTAAGCCAGCGTGTGCTTGTGCATGTGTGAAAATAAGAAGAAAAAAATATCCAAAGTCTGCATCACAAGTTATTTCAAGCGACCTGTGAACGGCAGTGCTCATTTATTCTCTTCAGCCCACTCTGTGCGCAGCACTTTGTTATCCCCTCAACTATGCATTATGCAAATAATCCATACAATACGTTGGCGCTTTGATATTCAACGGAGGTCCCACTGAAGTGAGCTATAGCGTCACACCCGATGACTTTGCTGCACTCCCAGCCCAACTCTCCTTTACATCCAGGAAATCAAAAGTCATCCTCCTGTGAAATTAAAGTGTGCAGTGTTTTAAAAAGGAATATGCGAAGTTCGGGAGTTCTTCCTGTTGGTTAACTAGTCGAGACAAAAAAAGTTTTCCATGTCTCCTCAGTAGATGGTTCGATCTATTTCTGTGTTATTCTTAAAAGGAAAAAAAGTCACATAGTTTGCCAACTCCAAGCTGATTTCATCAGTACAACCATTTCAGCCATGCAGGGTGTTTTGTTTCAGCGGTTTGGGTTGAGAACTACATAATAAAGGCTCTGCAATGTGATTTTTAGTTGCAGCTTCATCTCATTGCCCAGCGCCTCGGGGGGTATCATCCCCGTTCCTTCATTTTAACGCTCACCTGCGACATCGTATCAGATCGTACAAACACGCACAAGATGCATTGTTAACCTGAGAGCGGCTGCAATTTAAAATGTTCCGCTTTTGTACGGACCGTTCGACAAAGCAGATTCTAATCTTGTAGCAGCAACATGGCCGGTGGACTACAGAGTTGATTCACTCTATCCTACATTATTTACAGCCCACTAAACAGACAAATTGCATTCGTCCTTATTTACTATTAGAATGCACCGAGGTTTTACCCGCCACTAAAATGAAAGGAAAGCAGCACCAACTAAAGTTGTGTCTCATGTCGTATGTTTTTACGGCATTGGTGTTTAGAGGATGGCGAAATATACGGTTCCCTTGGTGATAGCCATCACACTTTATTTATTATTGTCGACTGACATCATACGGAGGAAAACTGCATCTAAGAATTTGTATTGAAACTTGCATATTACCTATTTGTTCTGATTTTGAATAGCGCTCAGCTCTCCAGTCCAGTGCAATGTGATTGGTTGAGCCAGTAATAGTCATTAAGTAGGCTGTGATGTTTAAGTCAAAGTTTTAACGGTTTTAATAATCTCCACCATTTCCAAAATGTAACTCTCTTTGTTGACCTGACATCAGTCGGTTTAACCAATATTTCCATATGTTTCCTGTAGTCCAGCATTATTAAATATAATGCTGTTCTTCATGTGTATTCATTTCAAGTATTTCCTCAAGTATGTGTTGCTTGATGTCCCGATATATGTATTAAAAAGGCTGGTACTTTTATTTTGAAGGGGCAATGCTAACAACACTAACTACTGACAATGAGATGATGAAGCAATAAGTGACTTGTGGGCTTTGTGGTTATGAATCCATACAGGCAAATAACAACATCTGCACTGAATGTAATATTCAATACTTCTCAACACTTCAGCTGGACGGTATCTGGGGCAAATTTAGGGAGCGCAGTAAAGGCAGTAATGAGATGTAGTGGGAGTGATGGAAGTAAAGATTTAAACTGGATATTTGGGATCCTGCTGTGTAATAAGTAACCTGGTGCTCTCAAAGGATCTAAGGAGAGTCTGATTGTTTTTTCATATTAATGCGGTTCAAAGAAAAAAAAATGAAAAACCCTTTTAACTTTGTAAATGATATGCCAAACTTTACACACAATGACATTAGTAAAATACATGTCTTACATTGACAAGCATAGCACATAATAGAATGATTCCACAGATTATTTCCACATTGTAATGACCTAGTTCATGGAGTTTTTTTTTCTTTCTTTCCCCCTTTTTGTAAAAAGAAATATTCATATATCTCCGCAGCCATTATTCATGTGGCATCATGGTCTTTTGTCAGATGAAAAAGCAAACAGAAAAATATGAAATGCTTTGTAACACTACGCCAAAAATCAATTTTGGAGTTTCTATTGTGACTCTCTAGTACAGTCTTTAGAGATAAGGGGAGCGTGCTTTTTGGGTTTTGAGCTGTCAGAGAACACAAGGTGTCCGACTATCAGGGACAGAGTCGCACACAACCACAGATTACATATTTTTTTGCCTCTTCAGAGGAGAAAAAAGTTTAGCTTACTCGTAAAAAACTGAATCTGTAGCAGAAAGAGAAAGTTTGGGTAATGCATTGATCAGTGTGGAATGAGCTGACAGACAATGAACAGATTGCAGCGTGAACACTCAGCTCCTCTCTGGCCCGCGCTGCACACTGCGCCTCCATGACAGTGTACATGTCCTGCTGAGACCATGGGCTTTCTGATGGCGGGACAGCTTCCTCTCCCTCGCTGTGCACAGCTTCCACTCTGGAGGTGAGACATGCACAGCTGACTCTAACGGATGAGTCTCAGAGACGCTGGGTACCGTTAAGACTGTGAGCACATTGTGTTGACTAAATGTCCCCGCCGTTGGATAGTCGGAATATTGTATTAAAGTGGCTCGGTTGTTCAAAACGCTTACGTTTCTACAGACTCCACAAGAGGCTCGTCACCAAGAAATTATAATATTAATATATATAATAATGTCATTTTTTGTGGTTGCGTCACGCGTGAACGTTTTTAGCCTGTTAAGTTAAAAACTATTTAAAACACTATGAAATGTTTGGTAACAACTGAGACTCCAGACACAAAAATATCCATTACATCCATTTTGCAAAGATTTGTTTAAATTACCTTTTTTGAAGCCTTATTTGTCATTGACCCATTTATAGAATATTTAGAATTAGAATGGCATCTGTGTGTAGCATATTTCCTCATTTTAATACCGCATAATAAATGCATTTTTTCCGACTTTTTTTCGAAGATTTCTCAGTCATGTGGACTTTGACAGTGTAAATGTTTGACATGGTGTAATAGGTCTTAAACATGTTACCTGCATGCATAACATGTCACCATTATCCATCACAGTGCATACAGTCTCATGATATTATCACATTAACTTTTCCATTTCGATGCAATTCCTGCATGAATATGAAATCCAGGAGCCTCGATGTGTCACTTTGAATAGTTTTATCAAAACAAATTGCATTTAAATGTGTTGTATCAAATCCCCAAAAAATTTACATAGCTCTTTGAGATTACTTTCTGTAAAAAACCATGTCTATCCTTCACCGAATACCTGAAGCAGTTTTTTAAATCAGAGCTTTCACATCAAAAGTATCAAAGTGTTCAGTCGTCATTTGAGTGGGAGAGACGCTTTTGTTTAAAATGTGATGCAAATGACATCCATCTGTTCTACTTTGGGGCTGCTGCTGCTGTGTGTGTGTGTGTGTGTGTGTGTGTGTGTGTGTGTGTGTGTGTGTGTGTGTGTGTGTGTGTGTGTGTGTGTGTGTGTGTGTGTGTGTGTGTGTGTGTGTGTGTGTGTGCGCTGTGTGTGTGTGTGTGTGTGCGCTGTGTGTGTGTGCGCACATGCATCCGACATTTGTCATCATCGTGTCTCATCAAACGTTTGGCAGCACTGAATGCTGCCATGTGGCATTTGTTCCTGTGTAGAAATGGGACGTGTACTAAGGGCAGAACTTTATTTTGAAATTCTGAAACGCGCCTCGTATATTTGCTCTCAACTGAGCTTTGTGAAGTTGTGGAAAGAAACTTTGCTGACTTTTAATGGCTTTGATCTAATATGCATCATACAAGTTTAAATTCCCAGTGCCGCACACACACGGCTTGTATTTACTCAACGGTTGGAACAAATGTTGTATTATTCCTTCAAAAATGTATTTTTTTTTAACGTAAATGACTTATTCATGCACCATTGTTTGCCCTAAATTAATTGAGCAGCTGCACATGAGAACAATAACAAAACTGCTAACACAGCGAGAGAACAGGAGAGGATTCAGAAAAGTGACAGATGTGGAACAAAGATGGTGAAAGACTGATTTACGGCATTATATGTTTGTCATGCGCTCCATCTGCTCTTTTTTCTTCTTCTCATAAACAGTCTCAGGAATTTTGATTCAGAGTTTGTTTCTTAGAATAAATGAAACTATTATACATGAGCAATTTCTGTATTTATATTTTGTCTCTGAGCTCTTCTCGTTGATGCAAAGTGGACAAGACAATTTGGGAAAAGAAGATGTGACGTATTTCCAGCACTAATCAAAACGGAACAATATCGCAATCAGAATCTGATTACGATGTTCTGCTGGAAAGCCAACTGGCAAACTTTGAGTGCTAAACCTTTTTCACTAACATTACATATTCTGTAAAGTGAAGTATTAGAAAAAGAAAAAAAAGAAAAAAAATTCTCAAGGGATTTTATCCAAATTAGAAGGGATTTGAATGAAGCGTGTAAATGTTGAGGGGGCATGCGTCTCTGGAGGAAGTGAAGCGATGCAGAGCTGTGGCGGACTGTTGACCTCCTGCCCTCGCCTACATTGTTTTATCGGAAAGCTGACGAGAGTTATTAAACCTTAGCCAAGGTTTTCTTTTTAAATATATTTTTGCCATAACATATTGCAAACCCATGATACTACAAGCTAACGATTTAGTGTGGTTATTTGGGTGGATTTATTTGGTCGGCAACACTGGAAGAGTCCTACAATAGTTTCATGTTATACAAGATAGCAGAGGGATCTTATGATAAAAAATATATTCTGAGATAACTGAACAAGTAAAACAGAAACACAGGGTAAACCCTTTTTTATTCTTGAATTTATTGTAATGCTTATGTGAAGATATGTACTATATATCAGGGTTCTTACGGTCAAAAAATATAATCCCAAAGGTTTTGGAAAAGTCATGGAAATGTGTTATATTCATGCGTTCATGTCGTTCATTTACGCTGAATTTGGCATATTTAATATGCTTTTAAAAGAAAGACGCTCAAAATATAAGCAGACATACATACAGGCATCTATATAAATGTTTATTCTTTTAATCAAACTATTGTCTCTCATTCATTTGTGTCATTTAAGGTATACTGTATGCTTTGATTCCCATTGTTAGTTTAAATACTACATTTTCTCACTTTTTCATGTTTACACCAAGATTTCACAAAATATTTGGTCACGAAAATTTGGTTAAAAGTCATGGAAATCCATTGGTCAGAATGTGTATGAACCCTGTATATATAATTTAGTCCCCTACATGGCCTTTTTTCCCCTCATAATTATACAGGTTCCTGAAAGTGTTTCCCGACATTCCTTTAATTTGTTTCTGGGGAAGATATTTTTTGTTGTAAATACTTCATTTCATTGCATATATGTACTGATATAAATACATTTTCTCTTGCAGGCCCTTCAGCTACTGGCTGAACTACATCCTCTCCATCATGTACTGCAGCGAGAACAACCACATCGGCTCCTACCTGGAGGAGACCCGGAGCTGCTCCTGCCCCTACGAGCACCCGCCCTGCCAGGGCCTGATCCCCTGCTCGGTGGGGGAGGGCACCTCGTGCGCCTCCTGCTCCTACGAGAACCGCTCCCGCTGCGCCACCTGCAACCAGGGCTACATGCTGAGCCAGGGCGCGTGCCGCAACGAGGTGCCCGACTCCACCGACCACTACATCGGCTTCGAGACGGACCTGCAGGACCTGGAGCTGCGCTACCTTCTGCAGAAGCGGGACAACCGCATCGGCATCCACGGGATCTTCGTCAGCAACGACGTGCGGCTTAACAACTGGTTCGACCCGTCGTGGAGGAAGAGGATGCTGCTGACGCTGAAAAGTAATAAATACAAGTCCAACCATGTCCACATGCTCCTGGGGATGACTCTGCAGATCTGCCTTACCAAGAACAGCACTCTGGACCCCTTGCTGTCGGTCTACATCAACCCGTTTGGGGGGAGCCACTCTGAGAGCTGGATCATGCCCATTGAACAGAACAACTACCCGGACTGGGAGAGGACTAAACTAGACCTTCCGTATGACTGTTACAACTGGACGTTGACTTTGGGCAACAAGTGGAAAACATTTTTTGAAACGGTCCACTTTTACCTCCGGAGCCGGATCAGAGCGCCCTCAAGCACCGGGAATGGAAGTGTGTATTACGAGCCCTTGGAGTACCTGGAGCCGTTGCGGAATCTAGGCCAAATGAAGATCAACAGCATCCAGGTGTACGGCTACAGTATGCACTTTGACCCGGAAGCAATCCAGGACTTGATCTTACAGCTGGACTACCCGTATACTCAGGGATCGCAGGACTCCGCCTTGCTGCAGCTGCTGGAGATCCGGGATCGGGTCAACAGGCTCTCGCCACCCGGGGCCCAGCTTCTGGACCTCTTCTCCTGTCTGCTGCGGCACCGCCTCAAACTGTCCACCACGGACGTGGCCCGGATCCAGGCCGCGCTGCAGACGTTCAGCGCCAAGCAGCCCAACTCCATGGAATACGAAACAACCAAATTATGTAGCTAATAAGTGGGCCGGCGGCCAGGCGCGCAGATGGCGGAGCGGTTAGCACACCGGCCCCGATTTTAAGAGCAATTCTGGAGCCGAGCGCGGGACATTCGGGGGACGTTTTCACCGTCGTCATGGATCTCCAGAGTGCATTTGAGATCCTCATGTCAGCTTTTCGTATAAATTTGTACAACATTGTAGAATTAAGGAGGATTTCACCACACTTGCCTCATAGCGTCTTTTTTCTTTTTCTTTTTCTTCTTCTTCTCCTGATGGAAATAATAACTTCGGCAGTTAATAATATGAATTTAAAGCTCTCCCACCACTATGTTGCCAAGTGTGCTGACGTTTGTAGGTTGCACAAATTTGAAATTGCTCTCATGTGTAAACAAAAGCTTTTGCTGATGAAGTATTACCCAAGCAATGTTCTCATCTCACGGTTATAAACATGTCAACACCAGCATGTTTTTTTGTTTGTACTTTTCCCCATCACATTGATTTCCCAAGCTCAAAAAAATAAACACACATTTTTCATTTTACTACCATCTTTTTAACCTGGCACATGATGGGCATCTCGTTGTTTTAAGCGTTTTCATTCAACAATAAAATCACTCCTTTTTTTTTTCTTTTTTTTTTAAGCTGTAGTACACATTTTTGTAAGAAAAAAGAAAAGAAATCTAAATGAATAAATAGATGCTGTATTACTCCAGATTCGCAGACAAGAAAACAACACCGTGATCACAATATGTTACATGTGCTTTTATTTTTATAATGCTGTGGTTTGTGGATCAAAAGAAGGACAAAAAAAATGTCTATAAAATGTATAATACAATTTGTTAATACACTAAATAAAAAAACTTTTTATGTGTGGTCTACATATGGTTCACTTTTTATGCAAAAGATACTTGACACACACACACAGTATTTTCACCTTGTGACGAATACCATTCCTGACGAGTTTATTAAATATTGTGAGCCAGTATGCAGAAGACAGAGGACCTTTGTTAAGGTTGTTAATTAATAACACCTGTGCTCGTCTGCTGGTGTCTTTTTCAGTTATCCGTAGGCTATGTTATCATTAAAGGCATTATTTTGTTGCTCTCATAACATATCAGATGTTTTCGAAGTAGTGTTGACACAGAAATCTTTTTTTTTTCAGTCATATCTGGGCCATTTTTATATATACATGATCATAAATCATAAATAAATACGTATGCGATCACTGACCATGTGACCGCTGTGAGAATGGTTGTCAAATAAATAACCTGTGTTTTTTAAAGCTGCAGGCACAGAACAGTTTCAGTCATAGAAAAATCTCTCTCTCTCTCCACATAACTATATTACAGTGCATCATGGGTATTGGACACTGATATTTGTCACCTGACAAAAATAAAAACAACTTTTCTTCTTCTTGTACTGAATTACTTGTATTACTCTGTTTTAGTTCTCCTGATACATTTGGTGTCACGTTCCACTCAGTAAAAACAGGCTCCGCCCCTCCAATACTCTCCTCCAATCACAAGCATGCATATTCTGATTCACAGATAAGAGAACCAATAAGAGGGTCTGTCAGCAGAGGTTGTAAACATGTAAGTAGCTCAAAATATATAGAGCATGTGGAGCCTCGTTTTTTTATTTTTTACATTGGTAACACAAACACTTGGGGAAAAAAGTTGAATGTTATATATTCTATTGTTTGCCTTTTTTTTGTAAAATTAATCCTGAAGGAAATTCAACTTTGAAAAGAAATATTTATACAATTAATACTTTATTAAACTGCATTAAATACATTTTTGAGTTAGCACTTCTAGCCATGATTTGACTGTTTCCATAGAGGTGTGGAACGTATATTGCAGTAAAAAATGAGGCCACAGTGAGGAACAATGTGACGATATGAGGTCTGTATACTGTCTTAGGAGACGAGTGCGATAGGCAAGTCGCCATCCCCATGGGCGCCTGAGAGTGACAGGCTTAGGAGGGATGGACTGTCGGTACAAGTTGTGAAAACCATCCAGGTGGCAAGAGCGGGATCCACCATTGCCAACAAATTTGAATTGAGCAGTAAGCCTTGCAATGTGGACGTAGCCTACGCTGTTTTCTAATGTATCTGGATCTGTTGCCAGAGCACCTGCTAAATGAAAGGACAATTTGTTTTTCGCCGCAGGACGTTTGAAGGTAAATCCACCAAATTGTGAGATACAAATCCCTGTTTATCTTAGAGGTACGATGATAAATGTTGATTTGATAAAATAGGCCATTGAGGAACAATTATCATATCATGGTGTGATTATCACAAATACGCTAACACGCTATCAAAATGAAGAATTAGGATACCTTGGGTGTTGAATAATTGGTATGCAAGAAAGATTTAAACACATAGAAGTATTTGTTAAAACTATGGAACCTGAAAATAGGGCATTGGAACATTACATAAACATAATAATGTGTCACAGTCATGTGGGAATACAACACAGCCATCATTAATATGGATAGTAACAGGTTTTCAACTTCATATCAAGAAAGATCATAACCCTTAAATGATAAAGTAATAACGTTGTGCAAATTCATCAAAGAGAATAGAAGTGAAGTACCTCATTGACATAAGTATTACGGCCCTTTGCTTTGAAGCTTGACATGCAACCTCGGTTCCTCCCATTTCTCTTGATCCCCTTTGATTGGAGTCAACCTGTGGAAACTTCACTTGATTGAACCTTGGAAAGGCACACAAAAGACCAAAAACCAAGCCATGCGGTTGCAGGACCGGACTGCAGAGCATCAAAGCTCAGGCAAGAAATCCCCAAATCCAGATCTCTGAAACTGGTCACATGCAGGCTGTAAATGCTGCCAAAGGTGCTTCAACAAAGTTCTGATTTAATGGTCTAAATACCTAGGGAAATGTGATATTTCAGTTGAATTAAAATAAATTGCAAAACTGTATGAAAAATGTCTTTTTGGCATTTTGGGGGGAATGAATTGATGCAACAACGCCTCAAAAGAAGGCGTCTTAATGTACTGTAGTCCACTCGCAATGTACCTTTTAAACAGCGGACATTTTGACATGGTAGAATAAGAACAGGTGTATTTTAATAACCCTAATGAGCTGCAATAAACTTAGTTCTCAACGGATATCATTGAACACCTGTGCTCTTCAGAATTTCTCCTGGGAAAGGTCTATGTGTAGTGAGGTGAAAGGTCTGTGTGGTGAAGGAGGAGTTTTTTCCCTAATCAAGCAAGTTTAATGTTGTACCTGTTTTCAAATGACCCACAGACTTAACATTAATGGACAGCTGATATGCCCCATAACCAGTGACGTTTGCCACTTAATCCGGCTGCTATCTGACTGCTCTTTGCTGTTAAAACTAACCGAATCGTGCTCAGCCCCAGCATCAGAACCTATAGTCACTCAATGGTGCGCCCATACTTTGTTAAATGTGTGCTCGCGCCGTAGAAGCCAGCAGTTGTGTACAAGATCAGCACTGCAACACTGGCAGTGGTGGAAGAAACAGATGAGGGGATGGTTTTTTTATCTGCTTTTTTTCTGTGCTAGTACTGATTTTCTTGCAATACATAGCGATTGACCCCAATGCCAATCCTTGGGACCAGCTAGGGCCATCTCTGCAAATTAGTTGGGGTCGGGTTTCTGAGGATTTCTGAAGGCTTTACACATCAGATGGCTGTTGAACTAATCCAGCAAATTAGTTTTGGGCATCGCCACAACACCCGTTTTTTTTTTCAGTTACCGACTCAATATATATTTTGTTATTTAAATATATAAAACGAGTAGAGAGAAATATTGTAAGAAAAAGGCAGCGAGAAAAGGGCCAAATGCAAACGGCTGCATTCAAGACCCATTTCTTCTTTATATAAAATGCACCATTTAGTGGATGGTGAACATCCTTCAGAGCTATTCAACTCATTTTCAAATTGCATCTCTGAATGACATTTTTAACATTCCTTTCTGAAAGCACATTCCGCAGAAAAGAAATCATATTATTGAGTGCAACAGTGACTTCATTTGATAGCTTGTTAGAGGTCAGGTGATGTAACCAAAACATAACTGATTAAAAGAAAAAAGATGGTTTTTTATCATCTTTATCTGGAACATTAAACACTAGTTTATTACTGTGGACATCAATCCAAGATATGAGACCTCGAAAGAACAAAAAGTATTCTCTCTTATGATATGATAGCTCCTCACAAAGCTTTTGATGCATGCATTTCTTTGTATGTGAGACTAAAACAACAACTGACCACATTTGGCGGCTGTTCATTCTTCTATGAGCTGCATATGATGCTCTGTAATAAAAAAGAAGAGAGATTATGTGCTTTAGATCTCTTTTGGATTTGTGGTGATGGATGGCTGCTGGAGGCAGCGGGTGGAGACACAGCATCAAAGCCCGTTATCTCAGGTGGTTCCATCACTGGTTTGTAGTCGGTTGTAATTTGCGGGGGTTTATGTCTTACTCCAAGCCGTGAAATAAAAGCCTCACACTCCGCGTCCCTCAAGCGCTTTGTGCTGCAGACGAATCGTATGCAGCCAGCCTGAATGCTCCACACGCAGCCATTCTCCTTCTCCTCTCTGATCTTTAACCATTTCACATGATGAAAGCAGTCGGTGTGAACACGCAGGTTCAGAGACTGACATCGCCCGCAGTATTCCCCATCACACTTTAAAAACGGCAATGTTGCCTTCTGCCAGAAATGTCAGAAAAAAATGAAAATTGTTCTTTCCTGCTAGCACAATTGAATAAAACAATAGATAAAGTGGAAAGTACAAGTAGAATATGAAAGATTGCCGTTACATCACAATAAAAAAAGAAAGAAAAAATAATCTAACTCTTTAAATCATTATTTTTAACATGTTTGTCATCTTAAAAACATTTCCTCTAAAATCAAACCAAAAGTTGAGTGATAAATTACTAAACATGTGAATTTGGAATATAAAGTGGCATTTTAGTTTAGTAATCCGACCAAGTGGATGCTTGGAAATTGCTGCAGCACCCGGCGAGCATGGAGAATGGTTTGATGGAGGGATAAATGGAAGTTGAATTTAGGAACTCACATTAGCGGCTGCCTGGAGAACATACACATATTTTCGCTACCTAAATCAAATCTCACAAGTGTCAATGTATCATACATTTATGGTCTAACATCTGAAAAAATCCTTGTGGCATGCTAATACACTGTAATTACGCTTCACCATCAGGGAATCTCCTCCTTCCAACATTGAATGGAACAGAGCGTTCGCCCCTTCATGTGCCAGTGGCGGGTGTTCTGCTTTTGTCATTATTTTCCTGCATAGTGATTTGGTTTGAAATGATCCATGCATTACAACAATCAAAAGAGAAATCTGTGCACAATGTTTTGCTCCATGGCTCCATGTAACTCAGAGTATTGATATGGATTCACACCAAAAATGTGATATTTTCATTAAAGCACAGGTCCAAATGGAAACAATGAGGAAGATTGAATCGAATTTCTTCGTGCTCAGGCAGCCGTCATATCCCAACCATCCATCACCAATTACCGCCTCGCGGCTGTGTGCTTCCACCAACCAGTGAAGTTGTAGCTTATATACATACCAAAATGTCATAGCTTCATCATGTAATGCTATTAGGCATTTGTGCGACATAATTAGCTTTTTAAATTATGGAGTTATGACCAAAAATCACAGTGACCTTGAACTTTGACCTCCAAATTCTAGTGACGTCATCATTGAGCCCAAGTGGACATTTGGCTTCAGTCGTTCTTGAGATAATGCGTTCATGCAAATGGGACGGAGAGACATCCCATAAATGTAATACCTCTGGCCACAACGGTCACCGGCAAAAAGAGGCATAAAAATGGGACATTTAGGTATTTCTGAAAGTGTTAATGGGACATTAAACTCAGAGCAGGTGGTAACTAAAGCAAAGGAATGCCCATTAAAGCGTCTTTATAGTCATAAAGGCAAAAGTGTTGTGTACCTCAAAGATTTTTAAAAGAAGATTCTCTTTGACTCAGCGCTGCTTTGGCGATAAGGACCGTCTCTGAACTCTCGCTCCAATCGCTCAGTCAGGAGCTCGCTGACTATTTGGGACACGGCTAAATGATGTGGCGTTTCTGTCTGCACTTAAGGGAGTCAAATCATGGCCTTGGCTTGAAATCCGAATATTTTAGCTCCGCAGCCATAGTCATATCTTAAATTGAAATTAACAGAAATGACATTCAAATCTAATTCCGTTTGAGACGGCTGTAATATGGGAATTTATTTTTCTTTAATCGGTTTTATACCACTAGGGTGCAAAGGTTGAAATAACTATTTTTTTTGTTATGTGATTGATTTTCTCATAAATGTATAACCATGAGATAGACCAGGCACAATGCCATAATGCTACAACAACATATCAATGTATTGAATTTAAATACATAAAAAATCACATGAATGATTAAAAAAGTGAGAAAAAAAGGTTTTGCCATTCCAATTAAAACCTGAGAGTAAATCTAATCCCCAAAGCACTTCATAATCCCATGGGAAGAAGTCTCATGTGCAGCTCCACTTTGAGAGGCGAGGTGGCATTTGCAGAGAAAAGTTCAAGTCTTTCAGGCTGCGGGAGGAAAAAAAAGCATCATGTTCCAGAGCTGTGGTCATTAAAATGTGTCAGTTTCAACCAACTCACCAGGTTAAGAGTGAAAGCTACTTCAAAAATCCAATGTTTTGAATAGAAATAACCAGATGAGCTGAATGTTTAATTATTTCGGTGAAAACTATCACGTTTCATATTGTTTAATTATCCATGTCGTTTGGCTCTGTTTACATGCATTCTTCCCAAAGAAAAAAGACCAAATTAAACAGGCCCTGTTAGAGTCGAGGCTCAGTGTGGAGTCCTTCACCTCCAGAAGCACCTGGAGCTGCGTTGCAACGAGTGGATCCCCGTCCTGCCGATGGATTCACAGGATTCTACGAGTCGACATGTGCCGAGCAGAGCAGAGATGTGAGCAAAAACAGACAAGAAGTGGAGTGCGAGCAAGTGAACGTGGTTTGAAAACATAAATGTGAACATAAAGCAACAAAATGACGGTTCAGGCTTTATGCAAGACCAAATAATAATAAAGAAGCGCATATATTATCATTAAAAACAAGGTGAGCAAAAGAGTGAAACAAAAGGTCCATGCCCTTCTGAATATGAATGTGTCTCTTGAATTTGTTTTTCATGTCTCTTGAATTTCATTGTTTCATTAGATCTCTTTATTTCTCAAAACAAATACATCCACTTTTTAAATAATTCAATCCCACAACTGTTGGGTCAAAGTGCTGCTGAACATTAGGTTTCACACTCGAATATAATATCTTATATTTGATATGACATACGGTCTAGTGTCTGTAAGTCTCTCAAGTAATACTGAGCAAAAATTAAAATGCAAAAAAATAAATGCAAATTGTCTTTTGGCCTTTAAGTAGAATTGACGCTTAGTTATATGTATTAATAATTCAGAGCATCAAACCATCTTTTGTTTTGAAAAATGTATTTACTTTCTCATGCAAGAATATATTTATGTGTCTACATCTTAGTTCAACTCCAACATCGGGTCTATTTTGTATAATGAGGCGCTAACAACTCTCAAGTAGCAGCCTTTGCCTCCTCGAGGGGCAGATGTTTTGAGATATTTCCGCAATCAGCATGTGCTGCTTTGCTTTTCTTGTCCGACACTGTTTGTTCTCGTCGGCGTCGTCCTGGCTGCAGCTCCCCGCAGAGCAATCTGTGCGACTCTTTTTAAAAATGTACTTCATAGTTCACCACACAAGCTGCAATCAGACACAATTCCCAAAGTGACCCAGAGAGTCTCCCAGCAGAAAGAAAACACTCATGCAAACTCATAATGGCTTGATAGCGGCACTAAAACATAACACCGTCTGCCCAGATTGCGGCGGGTGAAGGTGAAAATATTATCATCATCTCAATGCCAGATCCCCAGAGAAAAGGTTCCTATGGAAACTTAAAGTAGGCGTTGAGACGCGACATCCTAGCCAGGCAGAGAGACTGTGACTTTTAGAAATGAAATAATAAGACGAGAATAATACAGTTCATATCGCAATAGATACCTGCAACATTTTGAAGGTTATTGACATTCAGGTGGCCTACCTACAGTGTACTTGAATATTTTGAGAGCAAATGTTTAGGGGTATAAGTTATTTTTATGATCATTATGCTTCCTTGCCAGAGGGGGTAAGTGAATCTAATTTAGCGGCAATAAAACTAAATTAATGGACTACGAGCATCAGAGCACATAAAGAACTAATTCCATCTGAAAGTAACATTAACACAGAGAATATGTAATCACCGAACGAGTCTATAAAAATAGTGATTTGGTCGGCCAAATGCAAATCTCCCTCAATCAACTGCCAAGTTCTTTTCAAGCGTGTCGTACAAAGTGGATCCAAGGCAAGCGGATTTTCTTCAAATCATCAGATTTCAGGAAAAGCCCCAAAGGGAATACAAATATTTGGGATAAGGGAGTAGAAATATTAGACACCCTGTGAACTTTGGAAACAGCTTTGGGGATTAGGAAAGGAAGGCCAAAAAATGTCCCATCATGCTGAAAGCCGTTATCTCGTCAGCCTGTTGTTCCGCAAACAGGACGCCATTGTTCTGAAGACCCTGAACGACTCTGAATATGTCTTTTCAACATATTGTTGTCTTTCAGCGTATTGTTGAGGTTTTTCTGTCTGACACGTCACTGTTTTGGTTCAGTTGGTGGAGACCATGCAATCTATTCAAAAGATTCAAGATATTTTTATTGTCCTATGCACAGATAACAGACAGTTACTCCGTACAATGAAAAGCTTATTTTGCTAGGTCCTCCGTACACACAGAATTACAATAAACTTAAGATTGAACAAACAAACATTGCTATATATGCTAATAGTATAAGAAAATATATATAATAAGGCACACAAATATCAAAAGACATACCGACCTGCAAACTCCTTCTGGTAGTTGCTAGTGAATAATTATTATGGGTTGGAATAGTTCCCGGTGCAGGTGAGACTCACTGCTCACAATAACGACTTTTAAGCAATCAATTCAAATCTCTGAACAATTTGATCTAATCCCACTTAAAATAATATTATATTCACTATAAATTATAATGACATTTTATGTCTGTGATTTGTCATGTAAGGCAAGTTAAAGAATAAACTGCCATTTCACTTAATCTTAATCTATTGTATGCAAAACAATGCCCACCCTTATGTTGTCACTGCTTTGGATTAAAGACACCGGATCGCACATCGTCTAGAGTCACATCTATCAAACTTTCAAAAGCGGTTTAGGACCTCTGATGTGGAAATGAAGCTATTTCTGCTCCGGGCTTCGTCAGTGGACGCAGGACACACAGAAGCCTTTGTTGTTTTATTAGGACTCAAAGCACATTTCTCTGATCTCTTTTATTGTTTAAAGGACAGGAAAAGGAAACGCAAGGCTTAACAGAAAAACTACAGAAACTAAAATACACAAAACCTTCAAAACCTCATTTCATAGGAAATAAAATACGTCGCTTTCCGTTCCTGCACTCTTATCAGCCACTCTTTGAACATCACAGCTTGCTCTCTTGCCCAACCTACTTATGCATGCCAGCTAAATAAGTATTTTGTGTCCATTTCTATTCCAATTGCATATGATAGCAGGAGCGCCGTGGCTTCCTCTGGGGCTGAGAAATGCTCATTTGAAAAATCGCCCAGACGTGCACGGAGGTTGCCAACCTCAATTTTTGATGCAGTGGCTCATTTTGTGTGTCTTCCTCGGGAGTTGCAGCCCAGACCCACCGGAGGCCCGGCCACACTAGCCAGACAATTATAAGGGCCTTTTTCCTGCACCTGCCCACTGCTGCCCTGTGTGGGTCTGCAGCTCCACTCCAGGCCAGGGAGCAATCAAAGCTGATGCCCGACTACAGCTCGGCTCCGAGAGGCCAACGTGGCAGTGGTGGCATTTAATGAGGACAGTTCAAGTGTTTTAGACGATGGTGAAAGCCTGCGTTGTTTTTCGGAGGGTTTGGTCTCCAGGATTTGCCGGTTTTTAATCAACTAACTCGCTTAAGAGCATTGAATGCAGCTTTTTGAAAAAAAATGGTTTCAGTCAATCTGCTGGATGGAGGATTTGAGGATGAAAAGGAAAATTGGTCAAATGCAAGATGGTCTTGGGGTGTTTGAAATGTAATGTAATTGGTCTGTTAACATGCAGAAAAGAATAACTCCCCAGGTAATTAACAGGCTTCATGTATCAACTTTACATTGAGTAAATAAGGCAAGCAATTTTCTACTTGCAATTATTTTAGTATTAATAACAACAGTCCACTTTAACACATGGATGATTTAGGCTCTACCATCCTTAGGTAAACTGGTATGTTGAAAACAGCCAGCTATATAATGGTATATTCATATAAATATAATAAGTCCATTCTATGAAAAATCAGGTTTAGATATCTGGTGTTTTGTCATTTAAAAAAAAAGTTACATTAAATTATAAAAAGCCTTTAATTTTAGGATTGTACCACCTGCACAGAGTAGAACATGGAAATATAGCAGAAGCAAGTTCCACTCCCACATCAGTAATTAACCTCCTAAAACCCGACAAAGGGTCACTGTATTTCCTGTCTCTTGCTTCTTCTACACCGCCAAACTCCTTCACCATTGCTGTCATTTATTGTTACTAAATACTTGTATATTTGTCTTTACCATTTTGAAGCGCCCATGTGTTCAGTTTGACTGCAGCTAATGGAGCGAGTAATGTGGCGGATGCTGCCTGACTGGACAGATGCTCCGTAATGCAATGGCAACAGGATGCAGCAAGAAAGAGCACAAGCACTGTGACTTTCCAAAAATCTGTTCATTGCTGCAGGTAAAACCATGAAACAAGTGATCATGTCCACAAACTCACAGTGTCAGGGCAATAAGTGAATATCTGCAATTCTAGAATGTGTCTATAGCCAGATAACTTGTGTTTCGCTCTAACGGGAAGCCACTTACAGGGAGGCATTTCTTCTGCAAATCAGAAGAAAAAAAAAACACAGCACGGTAATCAAAACAAGCCAACTGATTGAGCGCTGTCCTGAATGGTGCAAGTCTTTCTGCTCGAGACACAGGAGATGAGTGTTGTGGAGATAAGAGTAACACGTTGTCAGTGTGAGGAGATAAACTGCATAAGTAGTTGCCGGCATTCACAATCAGTTTAATTTTGACATCCAATCTCCAATCAGTTGGTGGACTGCGTAAGCGGAAACCCAAACCCAGTCTTCTTATCATGGAGTTTGCTTTTTGATGTGACAGTTTTCACCAAGCACCCTGGATAGATGGCCTTTCAGATGACAGATGTAAATGGAGGACCAACTGGTCTTGGTCAGTAAAGCATACATGATGTCACGGCCATTATTTTGGTGCAGCTGCTGCTGGGGGAAACCTTGTCAGCTCCCATGGCGCCAGAGATGCACTGTCGCAGCTGGGCGGTGCGATCCTCCACCATGCTAATTTGTCGCCATTTGGAGATAGGCCAACGACTATGGGCCTCGTGTTGAACGTGAGTGCTTGGAAAGGTTAGGGGTCCCCCCCTGCAGCGGTGCACACTATCCAGGACACAAGACCCTCTCACTACAGCATAATACACATATTACACATATTACACAGGTAAATGGCCATTTCTCTGAAGGGTTTCTTGTAACGGGAGCAATGTTCCCTCTAATTTTTTTCAACACTGAGCAAATTTTTTTTTTTCTGAGCGCACATTTCAGCACTGTGAGCAATTCGCAACCACGCGACCTGCCGAAAATGACCACAAGCCTGCGTATGTATACAAGGTTGATTTTTATTCAATATCCTTTATAATGGCTGGACTTTGGGAACATTTTAATGATGGTGTTTTACCAGTCAGTTTAGTTGAACTTTAAGGATATTTGTTGAACTTCAATAATGGGAGGTTATGACTGGTTCACTGGTTCTGACTGATAATGATATATATAAAAAATAAAAGTATCAAAGGTGTCTAGTCATTTCTCAGCAGGTACAACATTTAAGTGGAACTTCACTGAAAGAAAAATGCTAATGCAGTGCTTAACAATAATTATAGGTCTATTAAATTGGCATGGTGTCATTTTTCCTAAAGGTAGCCTATTTAAACAATTTAATAACTTCATATTCTTCATATTTAAATATGTCTGAAAGTTTCATCCTACCTGTGTCAGTTCAGACTATTTCATAATAGCTGCTGGAGCAGGGCCCGCCAAGAGGAGCCTAAACAGCGCCGGCCCGAGCTCATGTGGCGCTCTGGGCGAGCTTCACTCCTGGCGCCCGGAGGAGGACAGCGGGGGTGGAGGGTGCTAACGGAGGCAGAGCGCTAGCAGAGGTACAGAGAGCGCATGTCGAGAAACGGGACGCTGATTGGCTAAGAAGACTCGACACGTCACATCAAAGATCGTATTATTGTGGAGATGGCTCACTCCTATCTCAGAAACACTGGCGCAAAAAAGATTTTTAACCTCTGAAAAAAAATCGTTTGTGCGGTCTGAAAAATGTGCACGGTCTGAAAAATCTATTGCGCGGCCACTTCGATTAGACTGCGCGGCCGCGCACGCGCGCAGCTTAGAGGGAACACTGATCGGGAGGCTTGAGAGAGAGGACCCAAATGTCTGATGCAAGGTGTAACGTCAATTATTAAAATAGGTCTCCAACAGACTCAGATCCAAAAGGCAGAAGGAATGAACAAGCCAAGGCTTCAAAAAACACTGGAACAAAATGCGCGAAGGTAAACAGGCTGACACACAGGGGACACACAGGGGACACACAGGGGACACACTGGGGACACACAGGGGACACACAGGGGACACAGGACAATCCGACACTGGGGCAGGAGACAAACAGGATTTAAATACACAGGGAAGGTGCAAGTGATTGGACACAGGAGGAAACAATCAGGGGCATGAAGTGCAGGGAAACAGAGCACACACGAAACAAGGACAGGAAACCAGAAACAACCCAAAACTGTGACATTTCTTCCCCATGCGTCATCCAAATGATTCAGAAGAAGTGCCTCCTTGACTCCGCCCAGTGTTCAGTTTGCTGTATGCACGGTCGACATGCGGAAGGGTCGCATGGTGCGGCTCTGTCAAAACAGCATTTGTGTCATTGGCTGTGTGACATGCAGCCGACAGTGACAGACGTCTGTGCAGTGGAATCCTGGGTTTCTCCTCGCCCTTTCATCCGTTTCTATCTGTAATATTTATGTGTCTTCTCTGACTCATTTAATGTTTAAATGTGCCAGATGGCATATGAAGCACTACCTGATCTGGCACCTTTTATGCAGGGGCAGTGCTTTGTGAGGAGAGTGTAACACTCGTCCTTGTCTTGGTGTCACAGTGGGGCATGTACAGCTTCGCCCTTCACCTAATAGCGACAGCTACGAGATGGTGAAGCTATAGACTGTAAGTTACTTAATGTAACTACCATAAAAGTCGGGTTACAAGCCGCTGCTACTTTCGGTCAGTGTCCCTGTTAGCTCCCCGCTGTAGACAGCCAGCGCTCCGCTAGTTCCCCGTTAACTTCCGCTAGCTCTCCGCTAGCTCCCCGACATCCACCGAAGGTAGTGGGACCAGCCCCGGCTCGACACCTGACATGGGAAGAGGGGACGCGGGCAGTAGCTGCAGCAGTGGGGAGCTAGCAGCAGCAGCGCTAGTAGCAGCTCTAACTAGCGCTGCTCCTAGCTTGCTACAGCGGGGACACTGACCGGAGGTAGGAGCGGCTTGTAACCCGACTTTTAAGGTAACAAGTCCTTCCTTGCCTGCTGCTGGCAGGCTGCACAACCAGCTGAGCTTGCAGTAGACCACAAACACACTTAATAACACTTTGGTCACTTTAATTACTTCAACTGCAATATAAATACATTTTAAATACATGTGTATTCTGTCTGTATATATAATACTCCTATTGTATATTATTTACTGTTTTATTACTGTTTATTTATATTACTTGTTTTATTTTATTGCTGTAATCCTGCAATTTCCCCACTGCGGGATGAATAAAGGATTATCTTATTTTATCTTATCTTATTTTATTAACTAGCAGTCATATATATAACAACTGCTAGACATATAACAGCTATATGTCGCTGATGTAGACGTAAGGGAAGCCCGAACAAGTCACAAGGGCGCAAAAATAATCTTTGTGGCTGCACGTGTGTAGGGATGATTTCAGTTATGTCAGCTCCAAGAAGACTATGCCTATAAACTTGAGTTACAATACTTAACAAGGTTCCCATACTGCGCTGGGTCCTGTGACCTGAATGAGTTGTCGCAGAAGAAATCATTCAGCTGTTTTTTCTAAAATTGGAGGCAGGTTGGAGATTATTCCGTAGTTGGAGATGACAGAACAATCTATGTCGTCTGTGTCTTGTGTTTTAATTTAAGTTGTTTTAAAAGCGGTAGGAAAGGCGCCTGTGAGTGTTAGTGATTATTTTTTGTTTAAGATTCCACTGCAAAACAATTCAAAAACAATTTTTAAAAAGTGGTGGAAATGGGATGAAGTAAAAACCTCATGTCATCCAGGCATTATATTTATTTATTTATTATTAAACGTAAACGTAATATAGAAGGCCCGTAGTTATAGATAGATGTGACTTCATAGCCAGAGGGAAGAAGAACATATAACTCTGCTATATTGTTGGGGTGGGGGCAAAACTAAGATCCAAAGTCCTCTAAAAGGTGACCTATTCAATATTCAAGTCACACATGAAACCTGATCATTTGCTTTTTGTGTTGCTGAAAATATGAGCAGCAAGACACATTACCTTGTCGCTGCCGTGCAATGAGTATGTTGTGATTGCAATATTTCATATATTACCGATTGATGGATTGATGTGTAATAAAACATTTGGAGATTATTATTCATAATGTAAAAAGGCGTTCACATATAATTGTAGTTGAATCAGATTTATACTCTGGGAAGAAAAAAGTGCAAAACATCTTTTGTCGTGCAAGCTATTCATTTTTGGCATGTGATTCATTAACTCTAAATGCCCGGTGTCTTCACTGTAGAGGGTTGACTGTACCCGTCAGTTGGTTTTGAACTAAAAAACCCAAAAGTCAGTGATCAGCATTTACAGTGATCACAGTTTTTAGAACGGAATCATAATTCTTTCAATTTTAGAAGAAAAAAAGGGACATAAAAAAGTAAACAGTGACATATCTGTATTTTTTTTTAAATAGAATAATGTAATAACAATGGCTTGTAAGAGTAGCTGATATCCCACAAATCCCCATTTTTTCTCTATTTGGAATAGGCCATTATTATTATTATTTTTTTAAATATCCTATTACCTTTATTGATTAGGCTACATCAGCCTTTGTGTTAACATACAGTATATAAATACATTGCTACCATCTCCAGTATATTCAGTACTACTGGATTCTGATACAGAAACCTTAATATTGCACCAAATCATGTTCACGAATGCAGTTGTATACATATTGTATTTCTTTGTCTTTCTAAAGCAGCTGCATGAACCTCTGCTGTGTCTACAACCGAATGTTACAGACATCCTTTACGCTTGCTCTGTATGAAAACGGTCTTGATTATGCATTTTGGGAGACTTTACAAGTTGTACATTCTTATGATTGTGTTTCTGGCACTAGAAGAGCAAGCTGTCACCTTCTCCAAACAATATGAATGCATGCCGTTTGTCATCCAAGTCTGGGCCATTTCTCCAGGGTATTTTCCAATTTATGACAGAATTTATTCTCCCTCCTGCTCTCACTCTCCTGCTCTTTCTGTTCCTTTAATATATGTCCTGACTTGCGGGCACTTTCTCATTATTCCTATCTTGATATCTGCCACTGTTAATGAGTGGAGGGACTCGAGTTGCAGAGTTTGAGCATTTGGATTAATGTGGGCGCTGCAGCGGGGAAGTTTGGGAATAGTGTGCACTCTCACAGTTCATTACTGTGGATATTTGACATTTTAAGGCTGCGAGACGCCAAGCTAATGATGCTCCTCGGTAAACACTGGAGACAAGCAGCCACTGCACCTGAGAATGTTGCTCTAATAGCAGAGATGTCAACAGGGTGACAGGTCCACCTCCTCGTAGCCACTGTACGGCTGCGTTTTATTTTTTTCGTACAGTCATACCTGCTGTGCGTATGTTAATTCAGGGAATTGACAATGAACACATTTTCAGAGTGCATGAAATTGACACAATAACAACAACAGAGGCTTTTAAACGTGACCTGAAAACTCACCTTTTTAAGAAAGCTTACTGCTAAAATATCTTTTATGGGCTTTGCTTTTAAATATATCTTTAAAAAAATCTTGTTTTATTCTGTTCTGTAGCACTTTGAGATTGCTCAAATATGAAGTACATTACAAATGCAATGCATTATTATTATTAACACCTGTGCATCAAAGCAACATCCAAGCATATAATGTCAACATTAACAGTGTCAAAAAAAGCGTTATTCTAAGTTAATATTGAAGTAATGACATTAGTTTGTGAGTAGTATTGGTTTTCTTCCAAGTATGAACACCAAAATGTACCTTATTAAAGGTGCAGTGTGTAAGATTTGGCGGCATCCAGTGGTGAGGTTTCAGATTGCAACCAACTGAAACTGCTCCTGTGTGCCAAGTGTGTACGTCCCACTGGAGGATTACACTGGCCAACTCCAAAAAGTTCAAATGCAAATGGCCCAATCGAAAGTAAGTGTTTGGTTTGTCCATTCTGGGCTACCATAGAAGTCCGGCTCCATTAAGTTGCGCATCTAAAACACAATAATTCTTATTTGCAGGTGACTATACCATAAGGAAATCATACTTATTAATATTCTATTAAATTTCTACCAATAGATCCCCATAAATGTAGACACAATGTAACACAACTGCGGTCAAAAAAAATCTTGTTCCTGGTTTAAGGAATAAAATCTTCTATAAATAAGGCTATGAATTATATATGAACAAAACCCATCTGCAAAAACCTGCACAATATAGATTGAAACTGGAAAAGTTTGATGTGTGTCACTGAAGTGGAGACTTTTGGCTTACAGTATGAGAGCAATCTTGTTTTGAAAAAATGTCCTAGGTATTTTGAAGAATAATAATGCATTTTATTTATTGGTGCCTTTCAAAGCATGCAAGGACACCTTACAGGCACACTTAAAAACAAGCAGCAATGTGTTAAGACATCATCAAATGAACCAGTCATCAGTCATTTTCAGATGGAATTTGAAGGTGGAGAGAGAGCCTTGTATTGTAAAATATCCAAATAACCCCAACTCTCAATATTGACCAGTGCATGACAAAGAAGACAATGTTTGTACCTTAGTTTGTGGTTTTAAATAGTTTGTGGTTTTAAAGTTTCACGAGGCTGTGATTATCCTCGAGGTCACGAAATGTAATTGTATGCATTAAGATAAAGTTTCAAAAAAGGTATTGGTCTAAGAGAAATGGCTACTTTGAGGACAGACCTCATCACACTTGAAAACAATTGGGCTCATTGGATCCATAAGAGCCTCAGCTTTACAGTCCTACCCAATTTATGAATTCCAAGACTCCATGAAGGACTATTCAAAAACACAATTTTAGAAAAGGCATAAATAAGACATTCATACAAAGAAAACTCCATGATTTTCGGCCAAAACGTAATAGGATTATCATAAAGTAAACTTGTCTGTCAATGAGACTCATGAGGTGACTGTTATACAGCCAGCTTGCCAACAAGCTAGCCTCTAATGGTTTCAATTATTTTAGTTTGGTACCAGTACCTTCACTCTCGCTTTAAGATGAGCCCACAACAGCCTTTTGAAGACCGTATTTAGCTGGGATTGCCGGCTCTGTGTTATTTCCTCGTTCTGAAGGTACATGGTCTCACTTAACACCTATCAATTTGTCGCAGCTAAGGTGTTGGTGTTCACTCCTCGGAAATAAAGAATGAATCAATAAAAAACGAGACAAGAAATTGATATGAGGACTATGTCTTACTGGAGAAAAAGTACCGTTAATCACCTTAGTTTCATTTGCCTGTGAGCTATGAATCTTTTATTTGTTCTGGTATTGATTTGGCCATGCAAACACAAAATGGAGAATGAGGTATTTGTTGAAAGGCATTGATCAACTCAGAGGCCTGACAGCAACCTTTTTTCCTTTTCCTTTTTTTTAAAAAGTAATGTCACTGTGCAAACAGAGGTCATATTTCAACTTTAGCAACATGGAGTCAGCATAAAAAAACCCGCCTTCGGGTGGCAAACCAACCCCCTCTTTCGGGGATAAAGTATGCCATCCTAACACAGGAAGTATTCATCATGGCTCACATTGATAATGTCAACAGCAAGCAGGCAGCAGAACCCGACCACTTCACGTGTGTAGCTGACCTAATATACGTAACTCCAACCTGTTTAACTAAAAGTCTTTCCTCGAGTAGGAGACAAATTATCGTTTGATTTGAAACGGACCATTTCCTTAAATACCTGTATTCCTAATGAGTCCACCCCACCCCCCTCCCCACTCTCAGTCTCTGCTTGTCTTGCTATTAGTGTCCAGGGAGCTAGCGGCGAGCTGCCCGACTGCCTGAGTGATTAACTAAGGCTCGGGGCTGACAGGCTAGCTACCCTGATAGAAACAGGAGGGGAGTAACGCGGGGCTCTGTTTAGCAAGGCAGAGAGAAGCGGAGGAAATAGTGGATGGGTAGAAAAGGAGGATGGAGGAGGAAGGGGGGAAACGGAGAGAAGGCAGTGACGATAGAGAGAACAAATGGACAAAGTGAGAGGAGCAGAAGGAAGGGGCCGAGGAGTGTAAAGTTGGTGGAGTATTGAGGGTGATAAAAGGCTGATGAGGAGATGAAAAGAGAGGTGGTAGTAGTGAAGTAAAGAATGATGGGACATCATAGGGAGAAGGAATGTGAAAAGTGGAGGAGGCACACGGGTGGGAGAAGCGATGCACAGGACTGCAGGTGGGAGTCCCTTGTGAGATGGCAGTTAAGTCCATGTAGTGATAGGGGCTCAAGCAAAACTAATGATCTTGTCCAATTGAGAATAGGCCATCTGAGACCAGCTTATATCTAATAGATGGCGCAGAAGGCTGTGCAGGTGTTTCAGGTAGCCTTCACAGACGTTCTCCCTTAAGCCTGCCTATGTATAGCTCGTCTCTTAGCATCGGGGTCCTCTGAATCATACATTTATGGGCAGTGTTTATGATTTCTTCGCCAAGCCGGTGACTGTCGTGAATCAAAGCGATCGCTGCGGTTGGAAGTCCATGAAGCGCTGATGAGAGGGTACAGCAGTTTGAGAAAGGATTCTCCCGTGGATGAGGAGCCGAGAGTGGAAAAACAGGTTCATTAGCACGACGGAGCGGTCCGTGACTGACAATAGACAGAAAAGGGATCTGCAGCTGGTATCTGAACGCGTCAATTCTGTTCCAATGAACACGTTTCACAACAAGCGGGTCTCTCGGGGCTTCTTAATTGACCTCAGTTATCAAGATGCAGCAATTAAATATCTCTATATATAACTTCAGCTTTGACATTTAGACTTTAAAGCAACTTTCACAGGTTTTTTTTAATGAGATGTTTTGCATGTTTAAGTCAACCGTATGAATCTAATTTTCATGCGCAATGAGCTTGTGGGATATTTGTTTATGTATACTGTTTATGAGCAGTAACTTAGTTGCCTGTATAGCTGAGCATCCTAATTCTCCATCACTTAAATAAATAAACCAATGCAAAAAAAAAAGCCATTGGACATGAAAAAATGAATATTACTGTGCCAGCATTTTTCTGAATCATTATGCATTAGCCACGAATAGAGAGCATATCACACTGACTTCTTTTTCCCTCCAAAAAGCCCGCAGAAATCCAACAATTTCGGTGGCAATAACTGTTGAGAAATTCTGAGGGGACAGATAAGATTCAGGATTGGAGTCGCACGCCACATTAATTTTCTTCTCCATATGAAATCATGGTGGCAGCATTCTCCCCCTGGAAAATGCTTGGCTCTGTATTTTGTCACCTTATTAGTGTCTTCCTGTCCTGCTGCTGCTGCGGGTGCTTTCCATATGTGACAATCTGACAAGCTGTGGAAAGCCACTGGGCACTTCCAGGTGAGGAAGTGTCACTGAGGAGCGATCAGAACTATGTTGAAAAATAATAAAGTCTGCACTTACTGAAGCCTATAGAGCCATCTCTTCACTTGTGCTTCGATACCCCTGGTTTATTCACTATGTATTGTATATTTATTATCACATGTGGGTGGATATTAAAGACGCTATCCTACAAAATGCCAGGAAGAAGAAGAAGACTAATTAAATCAATATTTCAAATTGCTGTCACGGAAGAAAAGAAAAGTTACATTTATGAAAAATAATGTGTGATCTGTGCATTTATCTTTTGTCTCTATTAAAGCAAAACAAGGGCCAGAAGCTGACACAGAATGTGCAGATTCTCTCACACACACACACACACACACACACACACACACACACTTCCTGTTCCGCTTTTATTAAAAATGTTATCAGTCATTCTCCTTCTTTTCTCCTCTAAAGGGAGGAACACCATGGGGGCGTGAAACCACTTCACAGGAAGCGAGTGTGGACAACTCTGCAAAGGGTGATTCACCACCCGGGATCAGAATACTGCAACCTGTCATTCTCCACCGCGGCTAAAGTTCCTTGCGTTGTCCTTTTTGCAGTCCTCTTAGAGGCGTTAATTAGCAGAATAGAAACATTAGTGACAGCGGTGCAAATCACAACATTTGCTGACCATTAGTACGGACAGGCATTGATTAAAAGGCAACGGTGCAGGGTGGAGAAGTAGAAATTAGCTCTTTGATTGTGGACTTTCATGAAAGGAAATGTGTTGCACATACACACACATCTGAGCAGAGAGTTGAAGATGCACAATTCATATAGGCATTATCACATCCATGGGACATGCACATAGGGAGACTGACATGTATGCCTTTGCACAGTGCAGCCAATTATTTCTCTCTCTAAGCAGGGCACTATTGTGCTGACTTTCAAATACTGACACATTCTGCAACAGTGTATGAAGAATATTCCCGCTCCATCTAAGAAAAGAAGAACAAAAAAACAGCTGCTTCAAGTGTGTGCTGTTGGAATCTGCGTATTTCAATCACACCTGCATTGAGTTGCATTGGTTTCATTACAAATACCTTTAAAAGCTGCAATTATTATATTTATCCTTTCGCCCCTTAATGTTGCTGTTGCTGCAAAAGCCCTGAGCAGAAACACAAAAGGTGCACATGAAGCAGAGTTCAGGGATCAGAGATGAGGAATGACAAAAGAAAATCAAGCCTCGAGCACGATCACAATTTTTTTTTGTGCAACACATGCAGTCATAGAGTTCACGTAAACCTCATAGAAGCATGAATACACAAACACCCTCAGATCAACCTTTGGCACTTTTTTATAGTAAACTGTTTATGACACTGCCTGATGGGAAGAGGCAGGAGGGCATATGTCGCTGTGGTGCTTCGCTCCCTCTCAAAGCTTATTCAAAGAGCATCTGCATGAATAAGCATCAGAACCATGACAGTTTCTTAAAAAGCGATGATCATATACACTGGTTGTGACTTTATGGGCTTTTTTTTTCTTCTTCTGTTTTGCCTGAGGCGTACTTGGGAAGATCTGAGAACCCCTCCACCTTTTGAAAGTCCTTTTGTTCCTTGTTAATAATAATAAAAACCTGCTCATACCACATTGACGTGTGTAAACAACACATGGGCCTCATGCCTTCAGAGTTGCTTTTTTTTCAAGGACTTCTTAAACAGAAGTTCCAAGGAGTTCTGTTCAAAACTTTGAAATTGCTTCTTTCTTTTTCCCATTAAGAGTCTTTGAACCGCTTTCCAGTGACGTCAATTGATTTATAGAGCCGCATCCACGACGCTGTTTTACCTCCTTGAGAAACAAAAAGCAAGGCCAAGCAAGAGATGCCTATTCTACATATCAGTCCGCGAACCACAATTAGGACGGAAAAAAAACTAAACAATGACAAGCTGTCGCTGCGCTGCCTTCATCCCGCGAGCACAACGCACAGCGTGATCCACTGGCTGCTGCTTTCGTCTGACTAAATGATGAATTTATGAGTTTTTAAATGAATACTTTTAAGGATGGGTGTTTTTTATGCTCTGTGGTGACATAAAGTGTTTTTGTCTAGCACTTGTTTTGACAAGATGACACAGAATATTTATGTTTTGTTTGGATTTGCAAAGGGGATATTTAAACTTTATGGAACACGTCGTAAAATTCACGAGACAACAACAAGTATGTAAGATCCAAAAATCTGTCTGTCCTTACTAACTGAAAATAAATGCATGTGCATCGACTCAGGTTGTACCATGGAGTCTAGTTTTCGCTTTCTCTCGTCGCTCACTAAAAAAAGCTTCCCGACAGCTGCGGATTATTGCAACATAAACATAAATCTAAACAATTACTATTTGGGATTACATAGTTCTGCCACGACTTGGCTGAGACGGGTTCTTTTTCAGCCCAATATTCCTACTTAATTCACTCTGGCAGCTCTGCACAGCTCCTTCAGCCACTGGCTGATTGATCCCCGGTGTGTGAAGGAGAGGTACCGCAAGTCCTTCCTTCCTGCTGCTGTCAGGCTGCACAACCAGCTGAGACCACAAAAACACTTCAATCACTTTAATTACTTCAACTGGTGCAATATAAATACATTTTACATAATATTATTTATTCTGTCTGTGTATATAATACTGCCATTATATATTATTTACAGTGTTATTACTGTTTTACTGTTTATTTATATGACTTACTATTTTATTTTACTATGCGTCTTGCTGCTGTAATCCTGCAATTTCCCCACCGCGGAAAATTTTATCTTATTTTATCTTTATCCATATTAGACAATTTGGCACGTTAGGATTTAAGTCCAACACCAAGTTTATTGCGAGTGCTGGAAGTAGTTCGGCAGAAAGCACTATGGTGCTTCATGTCTCCGGCTTCCATTGTACATGAATTGCCTCCTATTGCTGTGTCGCTCGTGGTGTGAACACAGCAGAGGAGTGTGGATGTGGATGTGGGGGTTGTGGAGGTGTGTATAATCCATCGGACTTAAAGTAGAAGTTCTACTTTCCGTCTCTGCGAGTGTGCAAGGGTCCGCGTAGATTCCTTCATTAGAGAGTGTACGCATCAGATCATCAGATATTTTAAAAGGCTAAAAAGAATTTAAAAAATTGCATGATTTGCAAAAGACATTAGAGAAAGACTTCCTAGATTTGGAATATAAACAACCCGTGGCTTCCAAAGCATCATAGAGGATGTAATAACTGTCGTCAAACGTGGAGAGAGGAGACATAAACACATAATTGGTTTCATTTTGAATTGACATGCTACATGTGGATAAAACTATACCAGGGCACAACTACAAACTGTTTGTAGTGTCTGAACACCCCTCAGTTATTGGGCACCTTTTTTTGGCTGCATCGTCTAACCTCCCCCTGAGGAAGTAGAGCACATGACTTAAGTTCTAATATCTCTCCAGTGACATCCAATCTGTCAGGAAAGAGATTGTGAATTACAGCTACTTAATTTAATCATTACGAGGAAAAAAAAGGGGAAGCCAGAACTGCAATCCAAATATCGTCAATCTAGCTTTAAACCAAAATGTGCACAGGTTTGGAGCAAATGTATTGTACAGTTAACACTAAATCAAAGTTAAAACTTATTTGATTTATTTGAATAGGTGGGTTTTCAAAAGGTTAATGAAACTTGAGGTAGCAATTTTGCTATTTTATTTTCTCGACTTATTTGTTTCTTCTTTTACCCATGTCTTTTAATTTAATTTTGTGCCATGTATTCTGTTGTTTAAGTCCTGATGGCTAATCTTTATTCCCCCATGTGTGAATTAGACCATATCTCTCTTGTGTTTCAACAAAGTTTGATGGCATACTTGGCCCAAAGGACTTACGATTTCATACAATCTCCCAATCATGGGACGTTGAGGTCCTTTTAGAATGAGTCACTATAACTGACAAGGCCAGCAATCAAACCAATCAGAAGAAACAATTCTATTATCTACCCTTTCAGACTCACTGTCGGCTTACATTTACCACTCAAGATTGCAAGCATTGTAACCAGCCCATTTCCACTCATTCCCTGCCAGAATGCCATTGTCCTCATCGCCTTGGGCAGCAAACCTGAATCCTGTAACTTGTATTCTGTACCTTCCACTTCTCATTAAATCCCTGTCTGCCTGGACCGTTTGCATTTGAGTCCTCCTCCCTTTCTGACACATGACGTTTTCTATCTGCAATGTGAATTTAAACGACTGTCCTAACAGCAAAACAAAGCTGCTTTCATTTTGGTGAAAGGGGTTGCCAATTTCATTTTTGATGTATTGGACATTTTTAAAAGAAAGATTAGTTTTAGCCATAACATATATTTAGGAAGCAATCAGCAGTCCACCACTTATATATATATTATATTTTCACAATAAGTTGGTTGATGGGTGTGAAATATTTTAAATTCATGGACCCACGAGGATAATTCCTACTGACGTTGTTAATTCCCCTCATTTTTCCTGTTGCCCAACCATAAAGCAGATTATTTTTTCCTTTCCTGAAATATCTTAACAGCCATAAGATGTATTATGTACTTGCTGCCAAGAGGATGAATACCACTGACTAACTTTTATGTTGCACCACCAGATGGTCAATTTTCTTCTTCTTCTGAAAAGTCTTAATATTTACTTGATTGACACAAATGTTTTTACAGACATTAACAGTCCCCGTATATATGTATCTTAACAGTGGCAGCTGGTGGCAATTTTTTTGGTAGGGCCGTCTAATCCCAGTATGATTCAATGCAAAAAAAGGAATCACGCATTACTACTTTGCAGTTCAGTATTTAACATTTATTCCAACACTTTGACATAATAAGGTCATCTTATTAATCCAATTCAGTATATAATATATATATATATATATATATATATATATATATATATATATATATATATATATATCATGTTGCATACCCCCCCTGAAAGATAGTCCCGCACTTGACTGATTATTTCAAATGTATTGACAAATTCCGAAAACCAACGTTGTGTACAAACAATAATTCTGTTTGCTTACTCCTCGTTTGCATTAATAGCACACACACACACACACACACACACACACACACACACACACACACACACACACACACACACACACACACACACATTTTCCATAGCTTTTGACATACAATGAGACTTCCTTTTTATCGTCGCAAGCCGCCTTCAAAATAAAAGCATCTTATCTTAACACAGGTAAAACACATGATGCAACAAAAACAACAACATTGATTGACAAACAGTATCTAAAGCCAGAACACAAATTGGGTTACTTACATATCATATACCGACAGCATGCCATCCAACGGCTCGTGTTGTGCCGTCTTTGACGTGTCTTTAAAAGCGCGGCCTGTTGGTGCTCTGGCAGCAGTCGTCATGCAGTCTCGTCATGCACGGCCAGCTCAAAAGCCCCACAAAACTTCACACAATCAATTGTTTTGGATACAATGTGCCTGTTTTTTCACAGTCCTGCATACCCACAGTCCTCTGTCTGTGGGTTGACTTAGCTTGATATGCTATTTGTGCTTCATGTCCCTTACTCTCGTAGCTGTCCATGCTGGATCGGTCCACGTTGATTTAAAAAGCAAGCATGGAAAGTAAAATACGGCGTTAGCACGACTGAATCCAGCAGCTAGCTTAGCCAAACCGTCCTGTTGTGGCGTAGCCGTCTGCACAGAATTTCAAGCTGCTCCCTTTGACGCCAGTCTGTTGTCTTATGGTGAGGTCTGGTTGATCTGGGACCAGGTGTTTTACCTGTAGTTTCTCCGCCAAAGGTCTTCTCTCAAACGGGTGTTGGAGGAGAGATTATACCCAGTTGGCGTTTGGTCTCCTTTGAAGAGCAATGCTCGCACTCGTCGCTGTCATGTTGTTATAATGGGTGGCGCCTTGAGAGACTAGTCCTAACGAGCAGAGAGACGGGGACGCGCAGACTGGGGCCAAATGAGAGTGGCCCCTCCGTGGATGTTTTTTAGGGCGCTGATTGGATAAATTGTATGTCAGTCATTTGTATCTTTAATCAGTGATTGGCTAAACTGCTTTTTAGACCCGTCCTTCTTGGGCATAATGCGCAGATATCCTATTTTATAAATATTACTCGGTATATTCCATAGCTCAAAAACACAAATATTGACAATTTGTATAATTAATTAATTAATTAATTAATATTATGCTATTTTTTTTAATTAATAATTTTATAAATATATATATTTATTTTTTGATGGCTCAAGGTCGCCACTCTATCTTAATGATTTGTTGTAATCCCCATTTTCTGTTGCACCAACATGAGCTACAGAGCCTCGCTTGCATTGTGCTGGGCAGCCATACGTCATGTCTTAAACATCAGACAAAATGAAAGCATCACATAGAAGCACAGTTTTTTTTTTTTTTAAAGAGAAAATGTAATAAAACGAGCTTCCGGTTACAAAAGCACTCCCCTGGTGCTTGAACATAATTATTGGGGATGCAAGAGAGAAAAGGGAGGACACAATGAACTCACTAATGTGCTCCACGTCACTGGAGGGCTTTTCCATAAAAAAGATGCTCCATCACTTCAATAACCACCTCTGCTCATGCAACATGCTTTAGCCCATGGACACAGGTTTGAGAATATGACATGATCTACTGTTCTGACCTTAGCTCAATACTGACCACACACACAATATCCTCTTTTTGAGTGTAAGAATCCACAATTCTTGGAAAACATGGCTTTGATTTTGAGAAAAATTTGGAGCAACATGGCACTGGCACTGCTATATATACAGGCTATATAGGTATACTCATTCACAATCTTTGTTAAATATTAAAATACGATTGTGAGACATTTAATGTGCTTTATTTAACAAATGAATCAGTGCCAATTGTGATATGACTTTGTTAGGACTACAGTTGTGCGATGATCATTCTGTTTTGGATGAGGAACGGCCTAGATCTCCATTAGTTTTACTCAGAGTAGCAGACACTTAAATGCATTTGTTCTTGTACGCAATGAAAATGTAGTATAATAGTGTTCCCTCAAAGTAACCTATTTCACAGCTTTTCCCACGTCTTCCTGCTGCTACAGTACACGTTCTGCCTCTTTCACCTACTCATGTTAATTCACATTAGAGCACAGAGCGAGGCAATCACTCACAACTGTGCTGCAGTGACCCGTTCCCCGGCAAGGAGAACGACTTGAAGAGCAGTACAGATGATTTCATGAGACTGCACAGTTCACCCACCTTAACTAATGAAGTAAATGGCCTCCAACAATGTTGTATCTTTCATTCAGAGTCCACACTACAGCAACACAGCATTATGGAGAAACTAGCTGTGATGAAGGGAAGAGGCAGATCGAGGGGGAGGAGAGTTCAAGTATGGGATGAGTTCCTGACAATATTTGCTCTTGTCTTACGTGATTTAATCTCTGTTTACTAGAAAGTGTATGAATTGGAAACTAATTTGAAATATAACTTTGTTTTGGAGGAAACAATGCTGTACAGATGTTGTTATTATCATAATAAGGAGATATCCATATTAAAGATGTAATTTATGTTATGTTTACGCTAAGTTGTTTAAGGTGAGGTAAAGAGCTCAGTGCGGAAGTGCCTTAAACTTGCATTATTTCTAATGGCCAGCAGTGGGCGACTGTTGGTTACGAGAGAAAAAAGTCTGATAGTATAGAAGTATATCTTCATTTTGTTATGCTTTAGGGCGTGGATACCTTATCATTGACAGATTGTGACTAAGGTGTTTTCCGGTCCGGGTTATGTCCGTGTTTTCCCCTTTCAGAGTGTGTTTTCAGTTTATGAAAGTACATTGTCAAGGCTTCAAAACCATAGTTACCAAACCAATTGGTGACGTCTCAGGGACTACGCCCACTTCCTTATATACAGTCTAGTATTCAGACAGAGCGGATCTCAGAACTTACCTTCACCTATTTTTCTTTTAGTTTTTTTCCACCAGCCTCTATTCTTTTTCCCTTTTATGTATATTCATAAAGCTCCTGAATCAATGCAAAATGTTTTGAGTCGAAACATTTTCAAATTGCACGGACACATCTTTAACTCAATCCACACTGCAGAGAGCAAATTTGCATTTGTTTGCTCCCACTGGCAGCTTTTCATTTACTTTGCATGCAATTGCACAATTTGCTCCACATTTCTGAAATTATGTTGAGGAAGAAGGTTGGCATGATGAACCAAGCATTTAAATGTGACCCATTGGTCACAGTACATGTCCTCCCAACATTTAATTTTCACCATAACTACCGTTATTTCATTTCCCCCCCAAAAATGCTTTTAGCAATTCAAAGTGAAACATTCTGCAATAAGGTAGCAGCTGGGAATAAGTTGGTCATTTAGTGTACATACCCAAAGTGATGCTTATTAGTGAAGCTCAGGCCGAGGTAAACATTTAGAATAATTAGAATTTCATCAAGCTTGAGGGTATGAAGTTATTTTGTCCACAAAATGTCCCCCCAGCATTACATTGAGGAAATGTGTTGTGCTGTATGAATTAAACATGTTCACTATTTCCTAACACATTCATGCAGAGCCACAGTTCAGTTCAGTGTTCTGGCACCTCTGCCTCAGGAATTCAAACACACTGTTGAAGTGCACTTCTGCCTGAAATGCATTTCATCGATATTCTGCTCCGATCCTCACTCTCATTTGGTCTTTCTATGTTCTAATTCTTTTTTTTTGGTACTCTGTGCGAACAATGTAAGTTCCATTTTTCTTGTGGTAATGTCCTTCAATTTTCTGCACATTGTGTTTCGTGTCAGTTTCTGCCGTTAAGATTTTATAAATACTCAGACATGACAAGGCAGATTTTCAGAGGCAGAAACGTTCCATCAGAATTAGAATTAGCATAAGAATTAGCATGCACACTCGGCTTTATTGGCCAAGTATGCATGCAACAATATTTAACTCTGCTTTTTTGGCATCAATCTGAATGTACTTACAAAGTGAAATAACAGCCATAGGGACAAGGACAACAAACATGGACGGATAAAGGTGAAGAATAGACACAAACTGTTATGTGCACAAACACTGGAAAATAGGTGTAACTCTAAATGACCAATAGAATAAGAAATAAAATGTCTATATACAAATCCAAGTTGTAAAATATAAATAATCCAAGTTGTAAAATACAAATAGTGCAAAAATGGATATTCATAGACTTGATGGTTATGCGTAAATAAACTGTTCTAGTGTCTGGTTGTTTTTGGCATACAGTGTTCCCCTAAAGGAGAGAAGTTCAAGCAGAAAGTGTCCAGGCTGTGAAGGTCTGTCAGGATGTTTCCGGCCCGTTTTCCGACTAAGGAGTTGTGTAAGTCCCTGCTGGAGGGGAAACTGGCACCAATGCCTTTTCCGATCTTTAAATAAACTAAAAATGACATGCTCATGTACTATGTTAAAGTCCTGCACCCAGAATATAATTTAAAGCTGCACTAATCAATAATGATAAAATGACTATGTGTAATGTGAAAGATGTGAATGATGTGGAAGAAAATAGTTTGGCTGGATGCAGTGTTTTAGCGGAATCTGTAGATCGTAAGCTTTCCATAACTTGGGGAGTTCTCTTGGAGTCGTTTTCGAGACATCTCGAGTCATACTTCATGGTTATGTTAATTTGTGCGGCTGAATTGTGTTGTAAGCATGTAAAATAGACGTATATGCTCTTGTAAGCCCAGGCTGTGCCATTTTTTTTGCTACTGTATGTGACATCAATAGGTCTGTTATTGATTCATGGAACATATGAACACATGAACACATAAAGGAGACCTCATGAAGGAGAAGTCTGCCCCCATTTCATGGGGCCTAGAAGGGGTTGCCCTCAACAGCGAGTGTAGAGGGAAAGTATTGCTAGCATGTTCAAGATGCTGCTCAATAACAGAACAAACTTCTTCTCTTCACTTCTTCTGTTCAGCGAAAATGGCGCCTCAAAAATATGAGTGCAGAGGATTGTATGGACTCGGATACGTTTTACAGTATTTTAGCTGACTCGGATATTCAGCCGTATGTATTCAAGGCAGATTATACGGCAGAAGAAATGCAACAGAGAGAGGCCTATAGGCCGCGGCTGCATTAGCCATGCGAGACAATGTGGCTAGCAGGCACATTGCACTCTGAGGAACTCATTACTTCAAATGAATCATAAAAACTGATTTGACATCCATTTAAAAAGGTGTTGAACTTTCTCTTGTCAGGCAGCAACAATTCATCCTCAAACGTGAACGTATGTAGCATCTTTTTGGGAATGAACAAGATGCTACTTTAGCTTTAGCCTCCAAAGAAGGCAGTGAAAGAGATACACCTGACATTGATCAATACATTTAACTGTAAAGAACCTGAATTAAAATACTTTGTTGCCGCCATTGCATTTTAACCACATCCTTCAAGTGGAGGGATGAAAAGGAACAGAAGGTCTATTTACAAAGTGTAATGCATATTTAATTATTCTTAGATAGGCTCTGAACACTGTTAACCATTTTCATCATGATTTACGTTACATGAGAAGATGAAAAAGCCCTCTCAGTAACCTCTGTATGGTCCTGTGGGGTCTAATTATTGTTCAGAATGTACTGTTCTGAAACATGCTGCTTTTACTTTTTTTGCTAACCTCTGCTTGGGGATTTTTTTTTTAAGAAGTCTAATGTTTCTTTTTTTATTTTCATATTTGCCGTTCTTGTTCTTGCATTATTTACACAATCCATATGAATCCCCATCTGATTACTTATTTTATTTATGAGTCGAAGTAATATATCTGTTATGTTTAACTGGGCCAGAGGAGACCACTTCTAACTCCAAAGTGTTTTATCTGCTGCTTTGAAGCAGGTGTTTTATGTGTTTAACACTGAGAAGTAGGTAAGAGAACAAGCTCAAAGAAAAAAAAATCTCAATTGCTTTTCAGAAGTGTGTTTGCCAACAATAAGTCAATTTCTCATTTCATTCGGGGAATAAAGTGAGAGGACAATTATTTAGAAGACAGAGGACGAGGCGCCTTTATAAATGGAAGCAACGCGTGCAAAAAAGCACCTTATAGCTATTTAACTTGTCTCTCTTGTGTTTGACATGAACAAAAAGGGTTAAGTGTTGTTTCCTGTTCTTTACTAAGCCAAAACAATTCTAAATAAAATTCAGTTATTATCACCGGGTGCATTTATAGAGCACACCTGTGTTCATTGAGCGCAGCTGACAATAAGAGAGTAAAGTGTAATGGCTGCCATACATTAGGAGACATCATCTTTTTAGCACTACTAATACTACTACAGCATTACACATTATGAAGAGTCAATATCTCTGATTCTGTCACTACCAGTGTCGTGTCCTGATGGTGAACGCATAGCAGTCAAAGTCTGCTTATTCTTTTCTTTCAATGTATTGTGTTGGTTTCATGGCCTGCAGCTTTACTATTAATCAGAGCCAGATATTTGTTCCAGGAGTTGGTGGAGAGCAGAGCAGACGTAAGCAAGGGAATGAATATTGGACTTTATGTACACGAGTTGTCCAGAAACACAACTCCAAATGTAATATCATGCCGTGTAAGAAGGAAACCGTAAATAATAAAGTAATATTATGTCAACGTCGTATTAAAAGCTTTTTCTACTGCCCCAAGTTACCAAAACGATAAATAAATACTGCTTCAGGTATGAAACGTCACAGTATCCATAATGTGGAATGGCTCCTTTTGGATTGGTGGCAGTTTGTTTAGTTGTGTTTGCCAAAAAGATAAACAGCAAACTATGCTATGTGTTGACATCATAATGAGCCCGCAGACAGGCAGACAGGAAGCACTTAGAGAAGTTTCCATGGACATATTGATACTTATCCTCGTGAAACTGGGTCAGCATTGAATCCATTTGTCGCTGCAATGAATCTATATTAGACTATAACGTTTTACACTTTTCAGAATCATAATCTCTGATGATGGTATTCCTTTAATGTGTAAACTAAATAGTACTTAACTGGTACACCAGTTAAATAAATGATAAAAGTAGCATATGTCCCTCTCAATGTGAAAGTATAAGCTGCCACAAAATGGAGATACTCAAGTCAAATACAAGTACCTCACAGTTGGATATTAATCAGAGTACTTGAGTAGATTTACTGAGTACTTCCCTCCACCATCTGGATCAAAGCTGGAACAGTCCACTCCAAAATGATCTGCAACTGCCCACACTGCAGCCACATTTAAACCGACTGTGAAGTATATAATGCCGAGCTTGGCCGTCACTATTGTATTACACTGTAATTCCCCACATCAGAATTAATAGGTAAAAGCAACTGAGGCACGTTTGTCAACTCACTGAGCCTCATAAATTCAACGACGTCCTCGTCTAAATGACCAAAAAAAGTCATTTATTGTCGCGACTCCTCCTGAGCTCCCCGCAGGGGATCGGAGATGACAAGAAAATGAAAGCTCTGACAGCGTGTCTGAGCTTATTTGCTGTGTTGTTGTGCATCGCATGATGAAAATATCCTGGAAAGGGCCTAAATTGAAGAAAAGTAATTTGTTTTCCTTTTTATAGTCGATGAAGCATCACACTTCATCAAAGCCATCTACTTCACGGCTGATGAAATTGATCTGATGGCAATAACATTTTAATTTCTGACGAGAAACAAGTCATTCAGAATCAAGCTCATACACGATGCAAATGGCAGTCGAGTCTATCTGGGATGCGAGGCAGAGAATGTTAACATCTGTATGAAATAACAATGATGTCTTCATTGTTGGAACACAGCTAGTAGCGTAGACTTCTCCCTCCACCGCTGTTGAATTCACATCCACTATGCGACACCGACTAGTATAACTTTGCATTAATCAGTCGGCGGGCTGGAAGTTGTGAAAGATCAGGTGGAATTAATTGTTCTCACTGTAAATGAATCAAGTTGCTTCCACAGATCACGTATCGACCGCATTCCGGGGAAATTAAAAACAAGAGGCCAGCAAAAGAGTGTTGGAGTTGTTGTCGATCTATAAAACATCTCTCTGAGGGGTAAAGCTTTTAACCATTCAACCTCGATGGGAAGTAGCAAACATACAGCTTTCCTTGCTAATTGTTAAAGGAGAATACTACCTCAGGTTTGCTCTCTTGCAGAATGCCATTACAATGCGATGTTTTAGTACAACTGTACGCATCCTGGAAGGTAGTTCATTTGCATAGTTGACCTTCTCAATTCAAATTAGCCGCACATGCCTGTAGCTCAGTTAACTGCACTGTTTATCTTCCACAATCACTGAATGTAGTACCTGTTCATTTAGTGTTTAACGCTCTTAAATTAGTCAAAGAGTCAATTTACTTTACAATACCAACAGCGCTATCTAGAGCAAAATAATTCATTAAAAAGGAGCGATATGTATATATATATATATAGCTTTTTCTTTACGAAAAAAAAGGGGCCCTGTGGGAACTGGAGTTAAAACGGCAAACAGAAATGACTAGTATTTTTGTTGGGGATGGATTAATCCACATGTGTTGCTCAAGTGATTATCTGGCCAGCAGCATTGTGTGTGTCACTGACATGTCTTTACAACCAAGTCGGCAGAAATTTTGCTTTGACCTTTTTACGTTTCTGCAACATCCCTCTCATATCAGTTCTGGACGTGTCGTTTTCCACTCGTTGCACGCAGCGTGTCTTTTCACCGTCTTCACAGGATGAACGATTTAACTTGACTGACAGAAAAATCACTTCACTACCAAGTGACCGTCAACGTCCACGTTTGCACGGCACACGTTCAGCAATCTGCTGGACAGAAGTCATGTGTTTGTTTGACTTCTCCACCTCCCCTCCCACCTGACCTGTGGGAACGACCTTGATCTTTATACTTTGTCACTTGCTTTCAGCGTCTAATCATGACACAGGTGGATCGGTATCGGACGCAAAGAGGCACTGACCAGTGAGACCAGGTTTGGTTTAGGCGACAAAACTACTTGGTTAAAGTTTAAGTTTGAGTTGATTTACAGCGTCATTCAATGTAGCTGGTTTGCAGAAATGTTCAATGCCAACATTTGTTTTTCTGGAGCAGTGGCTGTGATTTCTTTTTATAGTTTTTGGGACGACAATGAGACCTCACAGCGGGCTACAACACCAGATGGAGACAGAAAAAAACAGGTAAAAGCTGAGAGCAAACACGAGACTAAATGCTTCTCTGCCTCCAGTACAAGTGGGCGTGAATTATTTGCTGATGTAACGTTTACTCAGCGGTTGTGTTGACAGTCCAGTACACCTCCAAGTTAAAACTCAGTCAGGAAGAGAGTGGTAACATAAAAACACCACTGGACAAAGCTCCACTTTAGCACATAAAGAGCACTTGAGGGTGTATTTGGCCGCGCTTATAGCTTTGTTTCTATCCATTTATCCCTCTCTTGTCGGTTCAAACCATGCCTACGATTTCTATAGTACTGCTCTGCCTGCACTGATGTAATCAAGAAGTATTTTGGACTGGATTTATGATATTGGAATTGAAAGTATTTGCATGACACAAAAACCGAACTAATGCGGACCCAAGGGAACCTAAAACTGTACAAATGCAGCATTTCATGTTCAAGTGATACGCAATTTGCGTATTTGTAACGGGATCTGTCACAGTCAAATCTGTGCATTTAATCCTGCTTTTGACTGACAGCATAATGTTCATGTGTGACTTTTCTTTTCTCAAAGTCACTGCTTGTTATTGGAATCCAAGATGCTCCACGAAGCATTGGCCATTTCTGCGAATGTCTATCTCCTTTATGGAAAGAAGAAAGGAATGTCAATGTGATTTGGGACTGTTTGAGAGTCCCATGAGGGAAGAGCTGTACCGCTGTAAAGCCTGTAAAACACCTCCCAGCTAGAGAGATCTGTCTCCAGAGGATACATATGCAAAAAAACCTGTCAGCGTGTGAGCTAGAAGAAAGAAAAAGGCAACCTTACTCTCCAACTTTTCTTTTTTTTTTATAAAAAGGATGGCGGAACGCATTAAGAACAAAAGAAAATGCTGACAAAGGTGAAGTGCTGAAATGTGTTTGTTCCTGTCTTATGCTGTGTATTAAAAAGCACAGGGATTTATGAGTGAGTGCAAACATTCACTCTGCGTTCTTGTCTCCACTCCAATGTGAGAGGGGGCTCATCTTTAATCCCACTGCATGTATTTGTGATGAAAACTGAAGCATGGAATTAATATGCACCATGTTTGCTTTTCGCACTTTTGAAAATCAGCACTAATGACACACAGTCGAGGCCAATTTCAAGAATGAATGTCTTTCCATCGATCACTCAAACGTACATTAAATAAATGTGGGATTAAAAAATGTATGCTTGCGTTTGAAGATTGCAATCTTACATGCACAAACTGAAAGCTGATTGTCCACATATATATATATATTTTTTAAAGCATTCTATTCACGTTTCAACATTTTATAGCAATAATAGCTTTTCTTTTTGTCAAAATGTCTGCTATTAAAAGATCTGTTGGGGAAAAAATGCATGGCAAGTAAACCTTTACATGTATTCTCTATGTCTAAATCCTATGTATTAATCCCAGAAACTGCATTACAGGAGCACAGATTGCTTTTGTTACAATGATGTGCACTTGCATCAAGTCAATATGACTTTTTGCATCATATTCTGGCGAATATGCCTCAGGCGCATGTGAGGGAGAGACAGGCCTGGTTCGATGAGGGCGCATAAGCATGCATCGCAGCCTGAGTTTAATATTTTGCACCCTCAGTTGAAATTTGAATAAACTATTCTGTCACTAAACTGGTCTCAAAGTTGGAAAAGTAATATAGTAAAATAACAAGTAGTGTAAGTAATACATTTTGATACCAACTAATAAGTAAAGTAATAACGTTACATTTTAAATTAATAATTCAAATGTAACTCACTACACTTCCTGAGTAACTTGACCATCACTGTCAGTGATGTATGTTCTGGAAGCATTCAGATATTTTAGCTGGAGAACTAACATCACTGGCACATGCCAACAAGCTAATTAGCGTCGGTTACAGTTACAGTGTTGCCTGGATATGATAATTATAACAATATCTTAGCTCCTGGTATGCTATTGTTTAAGTAGGCTTCTGTAACCCTTAGTTTGATACGTTGTCAATGCATCCTGTGCAGGCCATTTCATTTCAATGTATTTGGCTTTATCGATGTCGCTATGCAGATATTCTTTTAATTATTCTTTTATTTGTGGCAAGGTAGAGAGAATGTGAACTGGCAGGAAGAGACAATCAGAATCATATTTACTTAAACATGAAATATAAACATGTGAAAATTATATGAAATGCACCAATGACCAAACATATACGACAACAAAAGCATTCAACATATCCGTTGTTTATAGAGAGGAACCATACCACCATTGTTTTTCTGGTGACTACATTGTTTAATTACAGTGAGCGATGGACCTTGGAAAAAGTGTTTGCTTGTTTTTTTAGTTACTCACGTAATATTAAGCACCCAGTCAGATATATCTAAGCTTTGAGAAAAATCTGAACTTCCCACTTTTAATTATAACATTTGAAAAAATAATAAGCGTTCAGGCTGCCCTCGTGTCTGCCCCGTCTTGCTGTCTGATTGTTTTGTTTGTGTATTTGTAGTCCTGTGTTTTGTCTGCTGGTTGTTGGTTCATCTGCGGTCCCCGATATGTCCCTGTTGGTATCATTTTTAGTTACTCATTATTTGGACCCCATAACAAATTATTTTTGATATGTGTTCATTAAAATCACGGTTATTGGGCCTTCTGCTCCCCGTGTCTCTCTAAATTTGGGTCAATCCCATGTTGTCTTTTTGTTGAACCGTGACACTAGTTTTGTAGGTTTTAGTTTTATTTCTTACTATTATACTGTTATCTATCTGCCTTGTGTATCGCGTTATTGCTGTTCTTGTTTCTATTTTTACCATGTAATGTGCCTTGAGTACCTTTTTTTATTTTATTAAGTGTGATACAACATAAATGTATTATTGTCACTGCTTAACCATTTAACAATCATGTCATATCCATGTTCAGTGTTTTCAAATATGTCTCCAATGGCTTGGATGTCCTTTAGCATCGGCTCAAATACGCTGTAGTAGAGGATGTTGCAACACAATCCAGGAAAAAAAAGTAAAGTTTAAAAACCCCAATCAAGTGGAGCAAACCGTTAAACGATTAAGTGGTTGCAATGGATGGTGTGTGGCCACTGGTTGGCTTGAACTCACAAAGCATATTGGTGAGCAAACTTAAATAGACATTGCAAAGAAGAACCGAACGCCCAAGTTCCCATAGCGTTAGGTAATGCAAAGGCTTAGGTAATCAACGGCTTGTAATGGAAATCTGCTAAAGGATGATGTACCAGGCATCAGGGGCCGGGATACCTTGACTTATGGTCTTTCAAATTACTCAACATCAGAACTCAGAACAATTTTTCAGTGTCTAATAGGCTTTTCGGCCTGTGACCTTTTCAAGAACTATGAAAAGGGGCTGTGCTTTTACATGTATGGTCACTGAGCTGTCAGCTACATAACAAGCACATCCCAGATCATGTCAGCATGATGGATTGCAGACTTCAGGGAATGGGCTGATGGAACTGCTAACAGGAAATTATGGAATTGTGTATATATTTCATACGCCAAGTCAGGCGCAGTAATTACCGACCATTTCTGAGTCCTTAAGAAAAAGGTCAGATTGTCATGCGATTCGGGCAGGAAACTGACAAACTGACACCCTGTAATCTAGATTTGATTTAAAAGGAGCAGTCATTAATGGATCATGAATGTCACCAAAAATATTTTTTGGTGTGTGTTGTATGGTATAAGGCGACCGATTGTTGGCCATAGCTGATTGACAAGGCAACTCCCTTGTCAATCAGCAGGGAGTGGAGTTATTTTTGGGCTTCCATCTTCTGCATCTGAATCAATCGTGATGTGTAAATGACTATGAAGTACTACTATTGCATCTTCCATTGGATAAAACACATCCCCACAAATATCAACAAAGGAATAAACACATATATATTTTTGATAAACTGTTATTCAATTGCATTACATAATGGCAACCATTTAAAGATTATTGGTGCTCACTGATTTATTGAGTGACACAGTTCTAACATGCAATGCTAATGAGGGAAGTCATCAGTCATTCTTGCCTCGAGTGCTGATGCTTGCTGTGGACGATTGACATGATGCACTTTGAATGCAGTCAATGCTGCTTTCCGTTAAACATTTAGCACCGTGTCGATGCTTTGCTATGGAAATTACTTGGTATGAATACTTTATACCTACCTTTTCGAATGATTTCATAAAAGACACCGGACCTGGCGGATTAGCATAATTTTCTCATCAGGGGCTCACTAAATTGACAGACAGCTGACTGACATCCATGTTTATTCAGGCACATGCAAATAAGTTCACGGGAATGAACAGTGAACATTAAAACATCACCACATCTACACTGGCTGTGAAGCTGTCAGCGCATAATTAGAGCTGTTCTAGTAACTCAGAATGACTTACATTAGTTGAAAAAAAGGCAGATGCAGGTTAGTGGCAAAGCATAATTGATGATCAGCAGTGATAATGAAACAAATGATAAACTGTCAATAAAATTCATCTTTATAATAGCACTAATGAATACGGTTAGTAGACCCATCCACGTGAAAAATAATATGACTCAAACCCTTCGGCAATCTGCAGCTTGAATTCATAATTGTTAATGCTTGCAGCAGCAGAATGGACTGACTTGACAGTGTGATTCATACTTTTTTAAGTATGGAAAGTTAGCAAAGGGTTTCTGTGCCAAAGATATCTCACCAGTGACTGACGCTCTCAAAGTGGTTGTTCATCAAATTATGTCAACATGGATTTCTTTTTTCCTTTATAAATATAAGCAAGGCACAAGTAAACACATTGTCCCCTACAAATCATGCACTCCATTAGTGACAATATGTCTTGCTGTATTGACCTGTAATGTAAGCATCCCCTTTAGACCCATTTTGAAAATGACATTATACAGGAGCCAAATGCACCATTTTGCCAAAGAAGTACTTGGAATTTATGTGCATATAGTTATGTATCGGGGAATAGGATGTAATGCCATACTTAGAATGGGTATGTGTGAATTCATTCTTTCAGACGGCTTCTGAATAAAAGAGTCAGACTACTCAACCAGGAGGAACACCATGTATGGCACACGACCTTAACAAATGCCAAGATCATCTGCAACATTTTTGCAAGTATGGATCCATTTTCTGGTATCTAAGTAACAAAAGATAAGCATTAGGGTAAAATTATAAAATGTCAGGAAATAATTTTAACCACTGACTTTGGCCAACATGAGGCCAAGTTCAAATATTAAAAGATCTGAGGCTGAAGGCTATATTTCAATAACATAATATTGGTTACATTAGCCATTAACTTGGGCTATACGGTAAATATAAATATTCCTCAAAGTAAATCTCCCTGTGCATTACAAGGCTAATGGTTGGTATTAGAATTCAAGTTAGCTCAAAGCGGCTACAGTTGATTTTTTATTATTTCAATACGATAACGAGAAAAGGGTTTGCTTGTTGTAATAAACCTACAGAGAATTATTACATGAATATCCCTAAGCTTTAAAATGAGCATTATTTAATTGTTTAACCTTTACATCTGCAACTTTACTCAACTTGTTATGGATAAAGCTACTAGCAATTATTGCTGATGCTGTGTCAATTTACTTTAACTTTGTAGTAGCAAGAGTTAGCAACTCATTTAGCAGCAATACCAAAAGCTAGAGGGTCCCGACAGGTACGTTCTACCAATGTCTTTGT